>NC_033800.1:125822667-125872281 GCF_001876935.1 Asparagus officinalis
TGGGGCTAGATACTCCGCCTCGTAACGAGTTCCTCGCCACTGCTTCTACTCTGAGGAATCGCCTCGCTATTTTAGGACGGGAGATGCCTGCACCGCGCCACAGGTTCTATGGTTGGGTCCATTCTTCGGATAGGTTTTGGTGGGCTCGTATGACGAAGTACGTCTTGAGCCGATGGAGCGAGGAGTTACATGCCTGCGGCCTTTATGCAGCCATTCGGGCCACCATGCATGGCTTGCCTACAAGCGCGAAGCATTTCTTTGCACTATGCGAGCTTTATAATCCAGATTCCAACACTTTTCTGACCGGGCACGGAGAGTTGGGCTTGGCTCTTCATGAGATGCACAAGATTTCTGGCTTGCCCATGGGACAGATGCTATACCAGGAGTACTTTCCCTCCAACCATGAGTTGAGTCAGCTGAAGGATCGCATGCCCGACCGCTACGAGACCTTATGGGACCTCACTTGTCATTATCACATTGCTTTGGCGCAGTCTAAGCCCCTAGCGAAGAGGACCAAAGCAAATGTGAGCCTGAAGCAGTTCGCATCATATTTGTTCAGGAATCTGGAGAGCCATTCTGGCCAATCTATTTGTGAACTGGCACCGCTGACTCCTTCAGAGGTTAATGAGCTGCTGAAGAAGACTAACGCCCAATCCTATACCATCTCCTTGCCGGTTACATCGCCATCTGGTTGAAGAAATGCGTGGTCCCGTATCAGTCTGGTGACGCTCTGCCACTGGAAGTGCTCTATCCTGCAGTTCAGCTTGCCTACAAGAAGGAACTTTCGCTTCTTCCGGTGATGGTGGCTAACATTCATCGAGGGCTTCGACAGATTTCTGGTGCTTTTACACGGAGAGATGATGATAAACCGACTCAGATTCCTACCATTAAGGTGGAGCTTCCGTATATTTATTTGATGGCTTGGTTCGTCCTTCATCGTTCCGATGTGATGTCGGTACCGAATGCCATAGACCAGTCTGTTCCCTTTCTACAGCTGCTTGAGAATGGCGAGTGGGAGGGCCGAGGATTCCCCGATATCAGGCGTCAGCTACAAGTCCACAAGTGCTGGGCATTCTCCACTTGCTTTCCCCAGTTCTCCAGCCGGTACGGCGCGGCAATGGCTTCATATACTTGCCGGAGATTCCTCGGCATCGTTCATTGACTGAGCTCAGATGTCAGGCTGTGACACGGGAGATGTCGTGGCGCTTGACAGAGGATCATATGAGTGTCCATTGCGGCTATATCACTCATTCGGCGGTTCCTGGTTCGTGCAGAAGTCGTGTTACCGGATTGCGTCCTGGTGTATTGGGGCTGGACGAACCACCACGTAACGAGTTCCTTGCTACCGCTTCCACCTTGAGGAATCGTCTCGCTGTTCTGGGACGGGAGATGCCAGCGACACGTCACAGGTTTTACGGTTGGGTCCACTCTTCGGACAAGTCTTGGTGGAGCCGCATGACGACATACGTCTTGAGCCGATGGGGCGAGGAGTTGCATGCTTGCGGTTTGTATGCAGCCGTTCGTGCCACCGTGTATGGCTTGCCTATCAGTTTGAGACATTTCTGTGCTTTGTTCGAGCTATATAATCCAGACTCGAACACTTTTCTGACCCGGCAGGGGGAGTTAGGCTTGGCTCTTCACGAGATGCACAGGATTTCTGGCTTGTCCATGGGACAGATGCTATACCAGGAGTACTTTCCTTCCAGTCATGAGTTGAGCCAATTAAAAGATCGCATGCCTGACCGTTATGAGACTCTATGGGACCTCACTTGTCATTACCATATTGCTTTGGCACAGTCGGAGCCCTTAGCAAAGAGGACCAAGGTATGTGTGAGTCTGAAACAATTTGCGAACTACTTGTTCAAGAATCTGGAGAGCACTCATGGCGAGGATATTTGTGAGCTGGCCCCATTCACTCCTTCAGAGGTGAACAGTCTACTGAAGAAGATCGGCGCTCAATCTTACACCACCGGCGGTCCTGAGGGTGGCTTTCCTGCGAAGACCAAGTTCAAGTCATTCTTGTGGCACGCTACCGCACCAATTCGACCAATGACACTTCTTGCTGGCTTTCTTGCTATCTGGTTGAAAAAGTGCGTGGTTCCATATCAGTCTGGCGACGCCTTGCCCTTGGAGGTACTTTACCCAGCAGTTCAGCTCGCCTATAAGAAGGAACTCTCACTTCTTCCGGTGATGGTGGCTAATATTCACCGAGGACTTCGACAGCTTTCCAGTGCGTTCACACGGAAGGAGACCGATTTACCAGGTCAGATTCCCACGCTTAAGGTGGAGCTCCCGTACGCTTATCTGATGGCCTGGTTTGTCCTTCATCGCTCGGATATGATGTCGGTGCCGAACGCCACAGACCATTCTGTTCCCCTGCTACAGTTGCTTGAGAATGGCAGGTGGGAGGGCCGCGGATTTTCTGATGTCAGACAGCAGTTGCAGGTCCATAAGTGTTGGGCATTCTCTACTTGTTTTCCGCAGTTCTCCGGTCGATATGGTGAATGCTTGATAGATGATGAGAGGCCTAGAGAGTACCGGACTTATTTAGACATCGGCTGCTTCAACTGGCTAGTGAATATTAGGCCCGGCTATCTGACTTTCCGGGTGAGGGATCAGTGCTTCATCGAACCATATCTACCGTGCCGATTCGCTCGCCAGTTTGGCTATGACCAGCTTTACATTGGGAATCCTCGTCAGCAGCTTCGTACTCATAGTGGTTTGATAGACGGTCTCCGCGCTTGGTTGTGGACCGTGACTGGCTGTACTGGTGTTAGATTTAGTCTCCCGAGTGCTGACCGGCAGTTGAACCTTACTTTCTTGAGCTGCAAATGGTTGTTAGCAGCCAACAAGACTATCCCTGTGAAGCCAATCGCAGAGTTAGAGGCTGAGGCAGCTTCCCAGGTTGATTCCCGCAGGATTCGGGAAAACGCCCGGGCACAGAGGATACGGAACAAGACTCGTCGGATTGACGAAGAGGGACAGAGGACATTCCATTCCACAGACGAGGCTTCGGGCGGGGATCCCGAAGATTACGATGACTTTTCCGAGCGAGGTTTGCACTTCATCTTTTTCTTCTATCTTCCAGAAGTGTTGAAACTGACTATGGTTTGATGTTCCAGATACCACAGTTGATCAGGATGAAGATTTCCGTCCTCCTCCTCAGGCGAGACCTTCGATCCCTATTGCTAGGCGGAAGAGATTGGCCCGCAAACCTCGTGTAGCTTCACGAGCATCTGACATGGATCTGGCTGGAGATGACCCTATTAGTGACAGAGGTAACGTCTACTCTTTGAACCATTTTCTTGGTTATTCTGAACATTGACTCATGCTTTTCCATTTCTATATAGGAGTGCGTGGGGAGGATGAGATGAGTCCCGATCCTGTTCCCTTATCTCCCGATGAGTCTGACCCACTACCCCCTGTAGAGAAGTCTACAGGGGTTGCTGACATTAGGGAGGAGATCAGTGTAGGACCAGATTCTGTGAGTCAAGGTACATCTATCACTGACAGCGTATTTCTTTAGATAATACATTAATGAATTTGTGTATCCTCTAACTGTCCTCTACTCCTTGCTCCTTCAGATAATTTGCAGGAGGCGAACCTTGGAAACGAAGAGGCTGATGCACCCGTGAGAGGTAACTCATTTCCATTAGTTGTAGTCTCTTCATTATTCTTTGGCACTTATATTCTTTTATGTCAGATTTCTCCATCGACGATTTTGACGAGGGAAGCCTGTTTGCGGACACTCCTATGATGCACTACATATATAGCTCACCTCAGATTGATGACCAGCTACCTGGAGACATGTTTCCTGAGTCCGCATTTGCTAACAATCCTGAGGATGGTTCCTTTGAAGGTATGTGCCTCCTGCTGAGTTGATTATAGGACTAGTCGACCTTGACTAATGCAGCTATAATGTAACGCCTCTGCGAATTCTGTTTTGAATTTGACAGGAGCTTTTGTTGAGAAAGACCATGTTGAGCCGGCTGTGCGACCAACTCCACCAGTCGATGCAGCTACAGTTGTTACATCTCCATCACCCCCAGTGACTCGAGGGGAAGGAGGTATAATTTAATTAGCTGAGCGATGCCGTTCATTTCCTCATTGAGGCTTTTGACGAACTTCTCTTCTTTGTGTAGGGCTTCCTTCTCAGCTTCATATCCTCGTTAAGGAGTTGTTATCAGGGGATGACCCTGAGAAGATCATCATCAGCGTAGAAGTCCGCTCTTATTTCTCCTCCCTGACTGTTATAATTGGCAAACTCCTCCACGACGGACTTTCTCTTCGCCAATTTAAGCCCTACCTCGATTCCAAGATAAACTTGATTAGGGACATAGGATGTCCGGATCTAGCGACGGCTATGGTTGATGACCTTGATCGCTTAGAGCGTGAGCTTCAGATGTTTCATGAGCTCCGGGATACAGGTGCCTCTTCATTCGTTGCTGCCGAGTTGGATGCTCGCTTACAGACATGGCGCAGTACTCGGATGGTTGCTGAGCTCGAGATTCAGGTGCAGCGGGACCGCATAGATCGAGTTGAGGCTGATTTCGCCACTAGATCTTCTTTCCTCGAGGAGCTTGATTCTCAGATAGATCAGCTCCGACGAGAACTCCGTGAGAAGGAAGACACAAAGATGCAGAATCAGCAAGCAAATGCTGCTTTATCTGATGAGCTGAAGTCCTTGAAGCAGAGACTGGCTGAGACAGAGGAGGATGCTGTGAGGACTTTAGCTGCGAACGAAGAGTCTGTTAGAGCTGAGTTGCAGGAGGAGCTTAGACGCTCTTATGACGAGAAGTTATCTGAATTCAGTCAGCAGATTCTTAGCCATGGGCTTGATGTATGATTTTATTTGCTGAAAACCTTGACATTTGATTCTCTTTAGTGGAATTGGTTTTTATCTTTATCTTTATTATGATTCCTCATCACGTTTGAAATGATTGACCATAATACTCATAGGATTTTTGGCAAACCCCCAGCCTTCAACGGGTTTGATTAGCCTTTACCGACTACCGTTTGAGTCGGGCTAGCATGCGGATTATCGGAATCCGTTCCGCATGTAACGTTGTGCTAAGGGAATGAACTCCCTTAGACTTCGTGCTATGATGTCGAATACATAGACTTCGCCATTGTTACGGGAATAGGCTACCCGGCGACACGTGTTAGGTGTTGACTTTAGGATTTTTTGGCTAACCCCCAGCCTTCAACGGGTTTGATTAGCCTTTACCGACTACCGTTTGAGTCGGGCTAGCATGCGGATTGTCGGAATCCGTTCCGCATGTAACGTTGTGCTAAGGGAATGAACTCCCTTAGACTTCGTGCTATGATGTCGAATACATAGACTTCGCCATTGTTACGGGAATAGGCTACCCGGCGACACGTGTTAGGTGTTGACTTTAGGATTTTTGGCTAACCCCCAGCCTTCAACGGGTTTGATTAGCCTTTACCGACTACCGTTTGAGTCGGGCTAGCATGCGGATTGTCGGAATCCGTTCCGCATGTAACGTTGTGCTAAGGGAATGAACTCCCTTAGACTTCGTGCTATGATGTCGAATACATAGACTTCGCCATTGTTACGGGAATAGGCTACCCGGCGACACGTGTTAGGTGTTGACTTTAGGATTTTTGGCTAACCCCCAGCCTTCAACGGGTTTGATTAGCCTTTACCGACTACCGTTTGAGTCGGGCTAGCATGCGGATTGTCTAACTCCGTTCGCATGTAACGTTGTGCTAAGAGAATGAATTCTCTTAGACTTCGTGCTATGATGTCGAATACATAGACTTCGCCATTGTTACGGGAATAGGCTACCCGGCAACACGTGTTAGGTGTTGACTTTATCCCTACTTAGGTTTCGGGATAAAATACCCCAGACTGGTCTTCTGGTGTCTTTTTCTACGGCGAAAGACTAAACCGGCGACGCGTGTTAGGCGTCGGCATATCCCTTCTTAGGATTCAGGATGACATTCCCCATGCGTGTAAGGCATGGATTTTGGTGTTATTAATGACGACCTGCCACAATGTTGAATATGTGGACGGGTGTTCTTTTTAACGGTTAAGAACTAACCGGCAGCGCAGGTTAAGCGCAGACTTATCCTTGCTTAGGTTTCAGGATAAAATACCCCAGAATCAGACTCTGGTGTCTTTTTGTGCGGAAAAAGACTAAACCGGCAGCGCGTGTTAGGCGCAGACTTATCCCTGCTTAGGATTCGGGATAAACTTCCTAGGATGAATCCTAGATTGATAGATTCTTAGAAAAGGTTGGTGCGGGAAAGGAAGAATTTTATATTCTATTTCCCGGTCTTCTTTTAGGGTGAAGGCGAACCCAACAGACAAGGAAGGAAGAATTTTATATTCTATTCCCTGATTCTGGAAAGGAAGAATTTTATATTCTATTTCCAGCGAAGAAGAAACTAGAAGTGGGGTGTCCACTCCGAGAATCTGGAAAATTTAGATAAACTTGCCTTTTATAGGATGAGTTATCTAAACTGAAAATGGGTCCTTCGTTTATCGAAGTGGTATTTTCAACTCCGGTTATAACCATGAACAAGGTTTAACCAAAGAGAAAAAGGGAAGGAGTTCTTTCGTTTATCGAAAAGGGACTCCGAACTGAAAGTGGACCTCTTGTTCATGGAAAGAATCAAGAGGGCCAGAAAAACATTTTTGGTGGACTCACTGTCAATTGAAATTGATCAGTGAGGGATTTTGGTGGTGACAATGATTTTGGGTTATCCTCTAGAATATTAAGTGTAATATTCTTCGAGGAACTTCCCGGTAAATGAGTTATCCTGAATGTACTAGGGATAGTACTTTTTCAGGAACTTCCCATTTATTGGCATTAATTGCCTGGCGCCCTCTTGAGTAATCAGGCGATATGCGCCGTTTGAATAGACTGTGTCTATTACAAACGGTCCTTCCCATTTGGGTTCGAATTTACCTTTCTTCTTGGAGGTGAGAATTATTGGTCGGCGAGCAGCGAGGACCAGATCTCCTTCCTTGAAGCTTCTCTGTCGGACTCTTTTGTTAAAAGCCCTTGACATCCTGGCTTGGTAAAACTCGATGTGTTGTTGAGCCTCCAAACGCTTTTCATCCAGCCTCTCGAGCTCTTCGAGACGCTTCTGATGTTGTTCCTCCGTCGTCATCTCCGTTGCGAGGGCGATCCGAAGGGACGGAATCTGAATTTCCAGCGGTAGCACAGCTTCACATCCGTATACCAGCGAATACGGGGTAGCTCCCGTAGGCGTGCGTATGGTGGTGCGATAAGCCCAGAGTGCTTCACCGAGTTTATCGTCCCAGTCTCGTTTATTGGTCTTCACGAGCTTTGACAAGATCTTGATGATCGTCTTGTTAAACGCCTCCGCTAATCCATTCGCGGCGGGGTAGTAAGCTGTCGACGAAACATCTTCGATTTTGAACTTGTCGCAGAATCTGACGAAGGCATTGCTTATGAACTGTGGACCGTTGTCATGAATGATCCTTCTTGGCACGCCGTGTCGGTAAATGACATGATGCTTGATGAAATTGATGACGTTGTTCGTCTTCACTTCTCTAAGCGGAATCGCTTCAGCCCACTTTGAGAAATAATCTGTGATCGCGAGGATGAACCGATCACCTTTGACTGAAGGGGGAAAAATAGGACCGACTATGTCCATGCCCCAAGTCTCGAACGGCCAAGACGTGGTTGACGTGTGCAACTGCTCTGGCGGTTGATGCATATAATTCGCATGTATCTGGCAAGCGTGGCATTCTCGTGCGTATTCGATTGCGTCACGAACCATCGTTGGCCAGAAATATCCCATCCTCCTGATGCGATCATACAGTTTAGGACCGGGCTGATGCGCACCACATTCTCCTTCGTGTGCTTCCTTAAGAACTTCCTTTGCTTCTCTGTTCGAAAGGCATCGGAGCAAAAGACCGTCGTACCCTCTACGGTATAACGTATGGGTCTCGGTATTATAGAAGAATCTTGGAGCTCTTCGGCGGATTGATTCCTTTTCTTTTACATCCTCTGGCAAGATACCATATTGGACGTAGTCGATGATAGGAAAACGCCAATCTCGGGACTCAGACCCAATTTGAGTTGAATTCACCTCTTTGGCGTTCACGTTTCTATCCTCTTCTTCTTCAATCTCCGTACTGTATATGGGTACGCAGAGTTGATGCGTCCGTACTGTGACTAACAGCTCAGCTTCGGGAGGCTGTGCCAGTGATACTGCTAGTGCCGCCAGTGCGTCTGCATAAGCGTTCTGGAGACGAGGGATGTATTCAATAAAGAATTCTTCGAAAGATTCTGCCATTTTGATGGCTTCCTGGTGGTACGGGATCAGGTCTTGATTCCTGACTTCATACTCACCGCGAACTTGGTTGACTATCAATTGCGAATCTCCAAAAGCTTCGAGATATTCGACCCCCAGCTCTTTGGCGAAACTGAGTCCAATGAGAAGCGCGTTGTATTCGGCAACATTATTGGAGCACGGACTAGTCAACGAATAAGCCCGAGGCATCACGTGCTTTCCAGGGGAGATTAAGACGACTCCAACTCCAGAGGAAACTGTAGGACATCCCGGGGTTATTACTCTATTAACTGCCCTTGAGGCACCATCGAAGTATAATTGCCATACTTGTTGGTGTGATGTGGTGTTAACCTCGTGGGTTTCATCCGGCAAGTCATCATATACTTCTGCCGTATCTGTGGTCGGGTTTGCCGCCAAAAGGTCACAAATCGCCTGTCCTTTTATCGACTTCTGCTGCTTGAAGTGCAAATCGTATTGGGACAAGAGAAGGGCCCACTTCGCTAGCCGCCAATTCATAGAGGCCGGTTGCGTCATAAACACCCGTACTGGATTAACGTTGGAGATAACGTAGATCGTCTGTCCCACTAGGTAATGCCGCATCTTTTGCATCGCAAATACCAATGCAAGGCATTCTTTCTCAATCATCGGATATCGAGACTCAGCGCCTACCAAGGTCCGACTGAGGTAATAAACTGCCTGTTCGTGACCGTTATCATCGTCTTGCGCTAGTAAGGCACTTATCGAGTGGTTCATCGCCTTGAGATAAATCAAGAACGGTTTACCAGATTTCGGTGCAACGAGAACAGGAGGGTTCGCCAGATATGTTTTGATATCTTCGAACGCTTTTTGGCAGGCATCATCCCAGATGAATGATACTCCTTTCTTGTTCAGCTTAGAGAACGGTTGGCACTTCCCAGAAAGATTTGAGATGAAACGCCGGATATAAGCTAAACGCCCTTGCAATCCTCTGAGTTCTCTCAGATTCCTCGGGGGCTGCAATTCATGTATCGCCTTCACCTTATCAGGATCGATATGTATACCCTTAGTGGTGACGACGAACCCAAGAAATTTTCCGCTGGACATTCCAAGAAATGATTTAGTGGGGTTCATCTTCAACTGATGACTCCTCATGAGATCGAACATTGTCTTCAAATCCTTGATGTGATCTTCCTTGTTGCGGCTTTTCACAACCAAATCATCAACGTAACATTCGACTGTTTTCCTGAGATGTTCTTGGAAAATCTTAGTCATCGCCCGCTGGTATGTGGCCCCGGCATTTTTCAGGCCGAAAGGCATCACCGTATAACAGAAAACACCGAGGGGTGTTCTAAACGCCGTATGCTTCTCATCCTCTGGATGCATCTTGATCTGGTTATATCCCGAAAATCCATCCATGAAGGACATCCTCTCGAATCCACATGTATTGTCGATAATGACATCCGTGATTGGGAGAGGAAAGTCGTCTTTCGGACATGCGACATCCTCTCAAATCCACATGTATTGTCGATAATGACATCCGTGATTGGGAGAGGGAAATCGTCTTTCGGACATGCTTCATTCAGGTTCCTGAAGTCGATGCAAATCCTGATTTTGCCATTCTTCTTCATGACGGGAACGATGTTGTCTAACCAGTCTGGATGTTGTTCCTCTCGGATAAATCCTGATTCGATCAACTTCTTAACCTCTGCCTCAATGGCTTCCATAATCTGCGGACGAAACCGTCTTTGCTGTTGCTTGACAGGTTTGGCATCCGGCTTGATATCGAGGCGGTGCATTGCGACATTGGGGTCGAGCCCTGGCATGTCTTCATAATTCCATGCGAAGACGTCGATATATTCCCTGATGAGAGCAATCAATTCCTCCTTTTCATCTGGGGGGAGACTGTCGCTGATGAATATAGGCTTTGGGTTGGCCTCATCACCCATGTTAATCTGGACTATTTTATCTTCAGTGGGTGGTTCTCTTTGCTCGAACCTATCACCATACTGCATATTCAGATGGTGAACCCATGGGTCTTCCCATGTTGGCATTTGATCGTCGTCTTCCATTGTGGACGGATCAGCTGTAGTCATGTTCGCCATTAGGGTTTTAAAAACTTCTCCCAGACTTGTATCGGAGTCCCATTCTGAAGCATCAGGAGAGTATCCATTCTTAGTCTTGTTAGCAATTTGATCGATGATCTGCCAACTACATTCCTCATCGGACGAAGAAACGTAGCCTAAGCCTCGCCCATATTTATAATAATCCTCAGGTTTCCCTCTTGGTACATATACCGCTTTGGCTGGATTACGAGGACCTCGATCGAAGTATAAACCTTCTCCGAGTGTGAAATCGTACCCCTGCTTTTCCATGAGCTTGCGCGCTTCTGGACTATACTTGGATAGATGTCGACCAGGTTTGTCATCATCTTCGTCTTCACTTAGGAAATGATCTGGTAACGGAGAGCTTTTTCCTTTACCGTAAATCACTTCTTTAGCGCCTCTTACTTTGTTCGGGATGACCATGGTTGTTCCGAAAGAATGCTGGAGGCGTTCCTTTGTTACATAGGACGATCGGATCGGCATATACAACTCAGGATTATCATACAGCTTTTTCATCACATCATCAAGAGACAAGGAGTACTCTAAATCATCTTTTATTGCAATATCGGCAAGTTGCCAGTTACAACCTCCATCTGACGATTGTTCATCGTCAAGATTGATTACAAAGGGTACAATGTCATTTAAAACAAAACCACCATCGCCATTGTAATCGAATCCGGCTTCAGAATCAGCTTCTTCTCCGCTGTCTGTGCCCTGGGCCGATGGTTCAGTATCGGATTCGTTACCATAAAGGAGAGAATCGGTGAAATAATTCTCATACCCCTTGAATGGTTGCTTATCCGCGACCACCGTCCTAACCTCATTGTCAGTGTCGACATACTTCAAACACTGATGGAGAGTAGAGGGAATTATCACATTACTATGGATCCAAGGCCGACCCAATAGTAAGTTGTACGAAGTCTCCGCATCGATCACATAACACGTGACTTCTGTCTTCAGATCTCCCATCTGGCACTTCACCCGGATCTTACCCAAGGGTCTTGACCCACTAGTGTTGAATCCATAAATAACAGTGCCTGTGGACGCCAACTTGCTTACTGGGATGCCGAGGAAATGCATCAATCGAAGCGGCATAATACTCACAGCAGAACCCGGATCCACTTGGATTCGGTTGACTTGGCTGGAGCCAATGTATCCGACGAAATATAACGGCCGATCGTGGTTCGAATTCTTCGTCTGCATATCTTCTTTGGTGAAAGTAATGCAGGGAAGGTTCTTAGTCGCTATGTTGCACTGTTGACTCAGCGGTTCTGGCTGTTCAGGCACCGGCTTGACTTGAGTCAGAAATACCTCTGCATTGGCCAAAGCTTCTTGTAGGGCCTCCCTGGTTTCTTTGGATAATCGCAGCAACTCATACAGCGTTATCCGTGCAGGAATGTTGGCTAATTGCGCCATAATGTCGAAGCTATGCGGAGTCTTCGAGCTTTCCGGTTTGTCTCTTCCAATTGGACGACTGAAACGAGACTGCTTCGGATTCTGTACCTCTTGGGGATTCTTCTCTTTTGGTTTATTCACCGGTTGTCGTAGAGCTTCTTTACCCGGTGTGGGACTTGCAATCACTCCCATCTCCGTGAGAGTTTTGGCTGGTCCCCGCTTGTTCACCCCCTGCTCACTAGGTGGCGGATAATTGTAGTGGTATTCATTTCCGCTCCGTGTCGCAAAAGCTTCTTGTTCTTCTTCAGAGAGCAGGAAAGTGGAGATTCTTTCGTCATCTTCCCCTGGGATAGCAGAGACTCCATAACAAGACTTCCCTTTTCCTTTAGACTTCCTCCCGGATGACGAACCGGCCCATTGTTCATCTCCAATCAGATCTGGATGAACCCAAAGGATTTCGCCATTTGGGGTTGTGTGCGGCACAAGTCCCTTTTGGCGCTGTCCGTGCGGATCGTCATTCACCGTCTTCATCCCGACTTTGGTGACGCGTTTTGGCTCGAACCAAGTTGTAGGCACTGACCCAAAACTGATTGACACTGCGTTGGCCCCCACATTCTTGGCTGGTTTCGGGGTTATGACTCCTACGTCGATTAACGCCTGGATCTTGTCCTTGAGGTGGTAGCATGATCTCGTAGGGTGGTGGACCGCTCTGTGGTACGCGCAGTACTTTGGATCCGTCACTTTGCTGGCCCCTTCTTGATCCACGATCGCCGGCAACTGGATCTTGTTGTTCTCCAACAGGTATTTGAAGATGCCGGGAACTTCATCATCCTTGAAGGAGTACACTTTAGGAAACCTCGGCTCCGCAGATTTCTGCTTCTGAGGCCGTTGTTGCCATTGTCCTCGAGATTGTTGGGGTGCTTGTTGCTGTGGCTGCTGTTGCTGTGGTTGCAATTGAAAGGTTTGATTAGCATCAACTGCATTAGCTTGTGCCTTACCTTTCCCCCGTGGGACGAAGTTTTGCTTTGGAACACTCGTCGCCGGTTGGCCTCTTTCCGCCTTCTTCCTCTTGAGGAATCGCTCAGCTTGCTCTCCCCGGACTTTCAAGTCCTTCCATGTATTGGATGGTGCTGTCCCCATTGCTTCTAGCACGTCCAACGCGAGGTTGTTGTGGCAGGTCTGGAGGATGAATTCCTCGGTGATCGGGTCCCGGCAATTCATCGCCTTGTTCCGGAATCTTTTGACGAAGGTATCGACTAACTCTCCGTCCTTCTGCTTCTCATCGAGCAACGATCCGATAGATATCTCGGTGTCGTCGTCGAAGAAGTTGGCCAGGAACTTGGTCTCCATGTCATCCCAGCTGTTTACGCTGCCTGGCTTGAGGCGGCGATACCAATCGAAGGCGGCTCCGCGAAGAGTGCCGACGAATGACCGCACCATCAGAGGCTCATTACCAGAGATCACCCCCAAATGCGATTTGAAGTAAATCAAATGCTGGGTAGGTGAACCCATCCCATTAAACGGCGTGAAGTTAATTAGATTAAACTTCGCCGGATATGGGATCGATTCCCATTCTCTTGGGTATGGGCAAGGAATGCCTGTTTTCTTCGTCTCTTGAGCGGAAATTAGTGTGTTGATTTTGCTCTCGAGGTTCTTGATCTTCAGGTTTTCGCCGGTTTCTTCGCCAGCATTCTCATTACCACCCCCTGCGTTGACGGGAGGATCATTGGTGTTACGAGCATTTGTATCCTCATCTTCCACATTAATCGGGTTACGATGATTCTGCTCGCCTTGTTGGTTCGCCAATGCTTGGATCTGTTGGTCATGCATTTCTCTCATCTGCTGCATGGCCATCTCCATCTCAAATTTGAAACTTTCTTTCTGCTTAGCCAAAGCGTCTTCAAGCATCTTGGCCATCTGCTCCGCACTTATCATCAGGGCCTCGCGGGGTTGTCCCTCGCTGGATACTGTATTATCTGATGCCACCGCGGAGCCGGCATCAGATTCTTCATCTTCTGAAGGGCGTCTTGTCCGAATCCTACCATAAGTTGCTCGCTCTATGGTTCCGGACTGCAGACGGGTTCTAGGTCGGGAAGCTTTCAGAATCGACTCGAAATCTTCTCGTGCCGATGTCCCTTTGCTCGTCATGTTGGTGGTGACCCTCGGAAATTCTCCGTCTTCAATCACCCTTCTTCTTCGTTGGAAGCGCCTAGGCCTTGGTTTTGGCGTTTCCGCATTAAGTCTTTCAAAAACTGAAACTCTTTCGGGGACCGCCTTAATGCAATTGCATTCCGACAATACCGCCCGAATGAGTTTGGAACAGGGACATTGAATTTCCCGTTCTCGGGGACTCCTCTTCCTGGTTCTATTCGTACCCCCAGCACGATAGTACAACTCGTCATTTTGACAGTCAGAGTAACCTATCGTGTGCGGGCACGCCTTCTCAGGTACAACACAATCATTATCAGATGATAATGTTTCCATCTGAGGTTGACTTGCCTTCTTTGGGCTTTCAAAGGTTACCCGCCTCAAAACATGCCTTTTTGGGCGTGAATTTTCGGCGTGATCTTGGACTTCAATGCGCAAATTGGTGCGCGCAGCTGCCTTGAGGTCTTTGTCATGCTGGAGGTGATGGCGACCCCCAGTATGTTGAGTCGTTCTGGGCTTCTTCATCGGGCCCAAACGCTCGTGAATTGGAGCTTTGCCTCTCACGTCAGGAATTGGACCGAGGCGCTCCAAAATTGGTTTCTTCTTGCGGGATGACTCTGCATGATCTCCCGGAGAAGTTATTGGGATTGACGGCGACTTTGGTTGACTCGCCGGAGTTTGACCTTCCTTAGAAGGCTGCACTGGTTGCTTTTTGGCCTGAGTCGCCAC
The DNA here is from genome assembly GCF_001876935.1 of Asparagus officinalis. Lineage (NCBI taxonomy): Eukaryota > Viridiplantae > Streptophyta > Magnoliopsida > Asparagales > Asparagaceae > Asparagus > Asparagus officinalis. Next base: position 125,837,313 of record NC_033800.1, read on the forward strand.
TTCAGACTTAGGCTTCCAGACTTGTCGTGTTGGTGGTGGCTTCTTCTCCACCTCCTTTTGCAGCTTTCTACGGGCTTCCTGAGCTTGAGCCCGTGCCTGCGCTGACATCGCGCGGCGCTTGCGAATGCGCTCCTCGAGTGTCGAACGGTTCCGTTTGACGCGGACCCATTCTTTCTTTGGCGGCTTGGAAGAGTCGCCATTCATTGGTGGTTGAGGCTGTTTGCCTCTTCTGTTCTTCAACTCCGCGTGGTAGCGGAATCCGTCCGTAGACTCCATCGCCTTAGCGAATTGCCGCGCAAGGCGTTGACGACGCCTCTGGCGGGCTCTCTTTGAGAGAGTCACAACGCCCTGAACAGTAGAGGCGTTGGCGGGAGTTGGGTTGACCTGATTGGAGGTCGGTGGAACTTCATTTGACGCAACTTCGGCGTCAGTTGGGTTGAGAGCTTCGTGGGCTTCCCGAGCAGCTTCAAACCAACGAGCTTTTCTCCCGGAGGAGAACTTCTTGGACTTGCGGGGGGAGATAGAGCCGGACGAGGACACGTACTCCTCGAACTTGGCTTGGTCGAACTCGTACTCGACCTCCTCCACGACCGGGATTGCAATCCGCGGCTGCGACGCATCGATCTCGTTGGCGAGATCGTCGGCTCCCACTGTGGTCGCCAGATTGTTCGCGTGGAAAACTGTTTTCTTTTTCATTGATATGATTGTCATCTTGGGTTACAAAGATCCGGTCTTTTATAGATCCGGTTACAACTAAATCAAAGAAAATAAAGAAAAATTACAACTCTCCTCTGTGAACAAATCACGAGCTCCTGTTTTGCGGTCGCTCGCTTTGGTGGGTTCTTTGCCTGCGCCGGGGTTAATCCGTGGACCACCGCGCGATCTAGATCCGGTCGGATCTACACGAGTATGCGGGTATTATTCCACGAAGGGAATAATAGCCGGGAGGGATTAATCCACCAAGGGAATAATCGCTCAGATCTCGAGATCTAAGACCAAGCTTAGATCTGGAATGGCCGAGCCCCCGCGGGCGGTGTTTTCCGACTTTTTCGAGTTGTTTTCCGTTATTTCCGGTTCTGTCCGTGATTCGGTTGATTGAGACTCTGATTGGTTGATCTGATTTGGCAGTAAGTCGGATTCCTGATTTGGCAGTAAATCCGCTTCTGAGTTCGAGTCCGAAATTGATCTTGATTCGATCGTGATTCGTCCGAGTCTGTTCTCGGTTGGATGACTCGTTGATTCCTTAACACTTGGCTTGATTCCGAACGCGTATGGATGCATTCCGGGCGGTGTTTTCCGACTTTTTCGAGTTGTTTTCCGTTATTTCCGGTTCTGTCCGTGATTCGGTTGATTGAGACTCTGATTGGTTGATCTGATTTGGCAGTAAGTCGGATTCCTGATTTGGCAGTAAATCCGCTTCTGAGTTCGAGTCCGAAATTAATCTTGATTCAATCGTGATTCGTCCGAGTCCGCTCTCGGTTGGATGACTCATTGATCCCTCAAGACCGTTGGTTTGATTCCGCACGCGAGTGGACTCATTCCGTCGTTCACGTGCGGTTCGTCAGCTTCGTAGCCTTGTTAATCCGCTTCGTTGCGTGTCACTTGGCTTCGGTGTTGTGGACTAACGTTTGTGCTTAGATACGTCGCCCGATGGCTCATTAGTTCGTGTTGAGCCGTGTTAAGGGACCTATAAGTAATTTTATATGCCTACACTCATTACAACTTTAATCATTATAATGAATTCAAAAAAAATAGTCTTTTTATAAGACCTTTCTTACACAAATAAAATAGAAGATTACAGCTTTCTTAAAACATACACAACGGACATTTATCACCCACTACTTGTGTGGGATCTTAGCCTGTGCCGAGATTTATCCATGGACCACCGACCGATTAGATCAAATATAGATTTTGTTACCTCACTAAGGAGACAAGAAACTGAAGTAACTATCTCGGTAAAGCGAGATAATCACTCTTCTCAAGAATCGTAGCTAGGTACGATCTCAAGGAAATGGATGAACGGATGCAGATCTCTCGAACTCTTCCTCTTTATGCTAAATAGATCACCGAGATCTCTTTCCCCTCTCTAAAATTCATGCTCCTCACTCTTCAGTTCGATAGGGCTTCACCGAGCCTCGAGAATTCCGGATCTGTGTGAATGAAGGCCCTAAGGCTGTATTTGTAGGTTTCAGATGCTTGGTTTTCAGATAAGAATGACTAATAACCTCTTATCTTTAGTTATAATCATGTTCAAATTAGTTGAGGGGCTGTTAGATCATAATCTACCAAAATCTCGGCGGTTAATAGCGAAAAACAGTGAGAGACTGCATTTTCGGGACCTAAGACAGCTTCTGTGTCTTGACTACCCGAGAAGCACAATTATGTCTCAGCTGGCTAAGAACTCTTTGTGTCTCGGCTGACCGAGCACAGAACTATGTCTCGGCTGCTGACACTCGTTGTGTCTTGATTTTTACCGAGACGCCATTTTGCGCGCCTTTGACTGTTTTTGCTATAATTTCCCGGTCTGATTCCAGAATGACACGATTCAAAGTACATCGGAAACCCAAAGAAGTGATCTACAACCCCATATGAGTGAACCATATCTAGAGTAGATGATACATGAGTGGTACTTCAGCTTTCATGAGTAAAATGTAACTCCCGATCGGATCGTCTCTTTGTTATTGTGTTGTCCTGTTGATTCGTAAGCTTCGTCGACTCGTTTCATATGCTTGTCAGCATCAGATAATCCTCATTGACTCAGATAATGATGTTCATCATCTTCTCTCTGTCTCGAGCTGTGTGCGAGAACTCGTAGGTAATTTTTTTGATGCCTACAACATGCAAGGCGTTTAATGCAACGCTCAAGAGACATCTCTCACAACAATGTTGCCTCCATCAACTACATGCAGTTATAACACCTTGTTTCCTATGTTCACACCCTCAACGGATAGCCTCCACATTGCATTTCTAGCCACGCCTTCAACAGATAGCCTCTACCTCATGTCCTCTGTCCGCACACTCAACAAATAGCCTCCACTTCACTGCCTGTAACACTAGCCAATATGCTCCAATTCAATCACTTCTTTCCGAGTCATGCCAACAGCCATCTATGCATTGGTTCTTAACCCACCATGAGTTTGACAAGGAGTGTTATATATAGTAGTATATATTCTTTTGATTTCATATCTTTTATATCAGGTAGCATGTAATAATGTATTAGGAATGATATCATTTTCTCCTTTATTTTCTGCCTTTACTGAAACTTTCTATATTTACTCTCCAACTAGTATAAAGTAAATGTAACCATCATTATTAATCATATCAAGCCTTCTTCTAAAGTTATCACATCTTACTATCAATTTCAAATCAGTACAAATAGTTAAATAGTTACAAACTATATAAAATCTATACATAGTTAAAATCGCAGCTAAAAAATTCAATTCGAACAAAATATTGAATGAGTGCAAATAGTGCACAAATCAATGCATAAATTCAAGTTGATTCATAGTAAACTTCTCCTTCGCTGACATAACATTTTGTAGAGGAATCCATGAGGAACCCATCTATGATATTTTGATTGCACCAATAGCTAATAATGAAATATGCATTAAGGTTCATATCTGGTACTACATGATTTTCTATAGAGAGCCCTTTCATAGGATTTTCTTTTCGGACGAGGTGGAAACTACCAAGTTTAACAATGGGAAATAAAATGAAAAATGGAGACAGAACAATGGATAGTCATATGAAGGCTCTCTACATAAAATCATACACATATAAAAGAGATATCGGCACATGCTCCACTAATAGTTTTAAATAAGTACAAATAATATACATTATGATTGTAGTTACTCTCAGTGCAATCATCAATATGGTGTCAATATAATCACCAACTTTTGTAATTTGAACTCTTGTTGCTTCATTTTGCTTACGATATGATTTACCACAGAGGACCCTTTATACAAGTTTTTTTTCAGCACAAAGTATCTAAAATTATCTAAGAATATAAAAGACGAAGAAACGGGGAAAATGAAGGTAACTTGAGAACCACATGGGTGGTTTCCTAATCTCTTTAGCTACAGCAATAGCATAAATTTTTTGTTTCGACTATATTTGAAATTTGTTTACAATTTTCGGCCTATTTTTCACTTATTTCATATTTTGATCCAGTTTCAGCTACCTGGCTAAAATTGGATCGAAAATAGAAAATAATTGCAAAAAACTACACGATTGAGAATCCCGTGTAGTTTAGCAAACACTAAACTACATGAGATTCTCAATCCCCTATAGTTTAGCACAACAATTAACTAGGACTCGTATTGATTTGTATTGTACCAAGCTGTATGGGATTCTGAATCCTGTATAGTTTGATTTAATCAACCTATACGGGATTCAGAATCCCATGTAGTTGCAAGGTGGTTTTGACAGAGTTCTAATTACAACTCTCTACCAAAATCACCTTGCAGCTTCACGGGATTCTAAATCCCCTAAAGTTGCATAATAAACTGGCCACACTCGACTAATCTCCGACCACTCCAACCATCTTCGTTCACCTTCTTCCATTGTCGTTGACTTCCATAGGGCCAGATTTTGTCAGATTTTGTCGGAGTTTGATGCAGTTAAAAATTTAGGATTGACCTAATTTTTGGTAAATTCATTATACTTTTTTATTTTTTATCCTAATTCTTTACATGTTCTCACTATTTCATCCTAATAGCTTATTTTAGTTTAGATTTTGGAGTAACATTTGATTTTTTTTTTTTAGAATTTTATGGAGAAAATTAAGAAAATTTGTATGGAATTTGAAGGAAAATTAGGGAAAATGATATAAAATATTGTTAATTGAATTAATGTTGTGAATTTGGATTAATGTTTATCCCCAGAGATTGTTCTAGTTTATATTTTAGAAAAACAGTAAACTTACATTAGAAGGAAAATGTGAAAATGGACACAAAAATAAGTGAAAATTTTAAAAATTAGAGAATTGTATTTTTTAAAAGTAAGAATTGTTAAAATTATTAAAATAAGGGAATTAAAAATTTTAGGGTTTGATCTTTTGTAAAACTAATTGTAAAAATTAAGTGGAAATTGTTAAAACTAGGGAATTGAATTGTAAATATTATTTTTAGTATTCTTTGTATACTTGTTGATATTCAAAATTTTCTACTCCTTAGAGATAAAGATGAATAATTGACTCTTAATCCTTTGTTTGTATGATGAGAAGTTTAACTATCTCGAGAATAGCATGCTTGTATATGGATGAGGTGTGAAGAAACCATTATTTATATCTGAATCATGTACTTTAGATGTATCGATTAATAACTTATACAAACTTACATTAGTCAATCCATGTAAGTATCATCTCAACATGATTTACAATTATCTCGTAATGGGAAACAGAACAAGTAGCGTTCAAATCTCAAATGACTATGATATGAGTCTCATCTTCATACTGAATGACAAGAAGTATTTGGTGAAACTATTTATTGAAAAGCATCAGAGAAACTTGAGCAAAACTGGGAATCATGACGGAGTGTACTCTAACATATTGGAGGACCTAAAAGTTGACTTGACCGGATTTTTATCTCTAAAATGGGATATGGATTGGACACATTCACAATACATGAGTAGATCTTCGCTTGTAGGGACTTCAAGTGCCTTTGATAATAACATTCTCCATCAAGATATAAGGCCTCCCGCAATAGTGACAATAAAATAGGTGGATGTAAGCGTTGAATCCAATGATGATGATAAGAAGACGACTTATAAATTAATAGAATGATATGTTTGCTCGATTGTAAAGAAGGAGACAATTAATTAATTGACCAGTGATATTCTGACAATGAATATGTCGTATTAGAGGATCCGTCGTCCGATGAATTTCATTAGAGATGGATGAATTAATGACTCGACAACAAAAAATATTCCTATTGGCCCAAATTTAAATGATGACACATAAGGCGATGACTTCACATTCAGAAAGGGTGATCTATTTGAAAGCAATGAGAAGTTGGTTCTTATGATTTGCTTATGGTCCATCAAAAAAATATCAAGCTTAACAAGATGAAAAGTAATGGAACAAGCTATAATTTAGTTTATTTCTACAACAAAAATGGTGAATAAGTAGATGTCGGTGCTTACCATGATGTAAATGTAAAGTATTATTGGAAGCTTAATTCATGCTTGGGGCTAATAGTAGTTGGGCAATTTAAAATAATACACTACGACGGAGTTCACACACGTAACAATTCTCAATTAGAGATATATATCATAAACATGCATTTTCCTCTTTCATGTATCGATTGATTATGCCTAAACTAAGGGAGGATCTTGATTTAAGGCCAAAAAATATTTGTATTTTAGTGCTTGAAACAACCATGGATCTGTAACTGTTAGAATGTTTAGGGGAAGGCAATGAACAAGATAGTCAGAGATTGGGAAAAGTCTTATAAGATATTATTGCGTTATCTTGAAGCACTCAAAAAAGAAAATCATGGGACAGTGTATGAAGTTTCATCAAAACCCGTTGATGGCAAAGATTGAAAATTCACAGGGGTATTTTGGGCATTTGATCCGTACATTGAGGGACTCAATTATTGTCATCTTATTCTTAGCATTGATGGCACCCATTTATATAATAAATGCAAATGCATATTGCTTGTTGCAACTGGAGTAGATGCAAACTGTGGTTTATTTCCTTTGGTCATTGCAATGGTTGATGTTGAAAACACCAAAAATTGGTCAGGGTTTTTTGCATGTATTAGTTATCATATTCCTAGTGAGAGAGTGAGAACAATTACATTCATATTAAACAGATGAAAGGAATTCCAAGAGCACTGAAAAGACATTTTCCATCACCACATCAACATCACTATTACTTACGATATATTGGGGATAACTTCAAGAGGAAGCATGGACAAGTGCATCTCCAAAATCTTCATTAGAAAGATGTATGTGTAATGGAGAAATTAGTTTATGAGAAACTACGGGAGAAAATTAAGACCATTTCGCAAGTTGCACATGATTGGATTAAGACTAGTTTGGGTCTGAATGATGTTGAAAGGTGGGCCTTATGTGAAGATGGCGGGAAATAATTTTGTATGATGATCACAAACACTTCTGAGAGTTTCAATGATGTGCTTAAGGGAGATTCCAATATAGTCATTAGTTACAAAGATATTTTATAGATTTAATAGATTCTTCCTCAGACAACGTACACTTGGAGCAAATATCCTGTCGGTGTTGGCCCTAAAAGTTGAAGGCATATTAGTGGATCGGATTACTTATGCTCAATCATGTCGTGTTGTTAGATATAATTTTAATGAATGGAAGGTCATTGAGGGATTCTCACATAAAGAAAGTCTCTCTTACAAAGTCAATATACTTGTGGATCATACTTGTACATGCACTTGCAATATACCACAATTGCAAAGGCTTCATTGTGCCCATGTTGTAGCAACTTGTTCGGATTTAAGGGGGTGTCAGGATATTACACTATAAATTCGCCGCAAAGTGGTATTCAACTTATAACTACTAACAAACATACAAGGAGTGCTTTCTTCCTCCATACGATAGTCAACATTAGACACAAAGTAGGGTCACAAATCTTACCTCCTATGTATCAGAGAACAGCTGGGTGACCTTGTTCCATACGAAATAGAAATATTATGGACAAAGGAAGAGAAGGAGTTAGGAAGAAAAAATAGGTGTAGTCGTTGCAATCAATCGGGCTACAACAAAAATAGTTGTCCAACTAGACTTAGGTGTTGATTATTTTGGGCTTGATTGTATGGAATATAACCTATTCCTTTCAGTACTCTTGTTATGATATATAACTTTTTCCATTAAATCTTGAATGGAATATCTATGTTGTGTCTTATATAACCTACTCCTATGAGTACTCTTATTATGATATATTACTTTTTTGTAATAAATGTTGATTAAACTATTATTTTCAGTACTCTTGCTATGATATATAACGTTTTTTTCATTGAATCTTGAATGGAATATCTATGTTGTGTCTTATAATGGAATAATCCTTGTAGTGAGCTCTTTATATATCGATATAAGCTACTCCTTGTGCATGTTTCATTTTTAGTTTCCTTTGTATGCTTTGTATTGTTTAGTTTTGATTGAGTACATATGATTAAGTTGTTCAATTGGAAAATCTAATATATTACATTTTAAATTTAGATAGATACACTATGAAACCCTGAACTGATCCAAGGTCATGTACTATACCTTCAGACCTGTCATCGTTCACAAAGATTGGATTACGATAGGTAAAATAAATAAGTACATATTTTCTATTTTTGCGTGAATTTATATTTGTGTATTCTAAAAGATTTTCTTAATTTGAATTAATGTGCAAGACGTACCAGAGATCAACAAAGTTGATCATTCACAGAGTCATTCAGGTTGGGAGATGAAGGATGATTGATTACTGCAGTTGGCTAGTCAGACAGGTTTTTTGGAGTGTTCTTCAATGATATGGATTAGGCTTGACTAGGCACTTATTCATGCTCTAATTGATAGGTGAAGGCCAGAAACCAACACCTTTTATATGCATATAGGAGAGTATACCATTACACTTTCGGACGTAGCCATCATACTTGGACTTCGGATTGATGGCCCTGTTGTTATGGGCACGAATGACTATAATTGGGAGGATGTATGTGTGACACTTCTTGGGCGGGTTACTCATTTGAGGAGTGGTGCAATGAAGCTATTATGGCTTTAGGAGGTATTTATGGGAGGTATACCTATTGACACCACAAAGGAGATGATTTAGTATATTGCTCATGCTTATATATTATACATGATAGCTATAGCTTATTCCCTGATGCAAGCAAGAATCTTGTACATGCACGATGGCTAACCCTACTTGAGGATTTGAGGTGTGTGGCACTGTATCATGGTGTAGTACTAGCCATGGTTTCCTTGATGAAAAATAAGAATTTCAAGTGGTGCATGACATTGCTACAGGTTTGGTTGTAGGAACACATGTATTGGACGACCTAATTCACAGATGCCCCGCAATCTATAGGGTCAGTTTCCATTGGGATGCAGGTATATTAATGTACTATTTACAAGTAATTTTATTCTTAGTTTTATTCATATTGAATTTGTTCTGATATCTTTTTTATATCAAATAGATATAATGTGAGGAGGTCGTCCTACAAAACCTCGACTAGACATACTGAGTTTTATAGAAATAAGCTAGATATCGTGCAACACAAATAGGGAAAATAAGACACAATTCAATATTTATATGCAAAATCTTTTGTAGATGCTAATACATGTTTTTTAAAAATAATTTTTTAGTTCAAGTGGACGCCATATGATCCGGAAGTTCTTGATTCCCTTACACCTATTTACAGAAAGAGCACTAATTTGTGGAGGGCTAAAGTCCTATTGATCTTTTTTGAGATTATAGAGATTCATGTGTCGGATCGTATTTTGTGACAATTTAATCTAGAATGTGTCGAATCCTATTGAGCAAATCGATCACATGCATCGAATAACATCAAATCATGTGGACTGGAGGTGATACCGTGAATCCTACATAATCAGGTGAAATGATAGGTGGAATCTTATAGATTATGAGAGAAATTCAATGAGTTATAACGAGTATATGTGTTGGTATTAGGGGACATCACACGCAAATGGATCGTATGTGATCCACACCAAACAACTAGATTCATACCATACCCCGTCAAGTACTTACATCCTGAGGTTCATGATCGAGAGAGATTATGAAAGTTTTTAAACTCATTTAAAAAAAATCTTTTGAAATTATATTACTTGCTAAGCTGTGTATATACTGATTAAATTGCAAATCCATGCATTTGATGGGATTAAGGAAGACATAAATGAGAGTACTACTGAGATTCAGGATCCAAAAACAATATCAGTATTCAATGAGATTAGATAGAGAATAGCGAATGTGTTCTATATGAATCACACTGACGAGTTTGAAGGATGCAATGATAGGACACGTCAATTTTTACAGGTGTACATGCAAAAATGTAAGACGGTTTCTAGTGCGGCGTGTGATGATGGAGCCGACACTTCTCACCCTCATACACAACTAGATAGTTAGATCATCGAGGCTCATGATCACAGATGTCAGGTGCAATGATTGGGGGGGATGAGGTAAGAGAAGGGGTAAGAGAAGGAGAGGAAGGAGGGGAAGACTTTAGGATGTATGTGATTTTTTTATATGATATGATGTTTATTTTCTGAATCTTGTGAATATATATGGTTAGATTGTGGTTGGACTGTTCGAAATTATTACTTGTGTGGATGGATTATATATGTGGTTGGAATTTTGTGTATATCGTTGGAATTTCGTGTATATATGTGGTTGAAATTTCATGCATGTGGTTGCAATATTCTATATATGTAATAGGTTGTGAATGACATAGATAACTTGCTATGCATGTATGAGTATGCATGTCCCACAACTTCCCAGGATTCTAAATACCGTGAAGTTGCAGTGTCAATTTCACAGAGTAATTCGACCTCTCCTAACGCTGATCATCTCCACTGGATTCAGAATCTCGTGGAGTTTGTGTTAATCAAACTCCATGAGGTTCAGAATCTTGTGGAGTTTAGTATAGTTGTTAACTTCGTCCTAAACTACACGGGATTCTCAATTCTATATAATTTTCTATACTTATTTCGCATTTTAACCCAGTTTTAGCTATAAGTGTAAAGTAGGTCGAAAATGCTAAATAAATTTTACATATGATAGAAAATGAAAATTTATCCGCAGCAGTAATATGCTTCTACACACACAAAGCTCAAGGAAAATTTTAACATGTGTGAGCAGTCAACAAAGATTGTTCATGCCGCACACTGAAAATTAAAAGGGAGGCCACCACCCACCCTAATTGCATCCAGCTCAAGCTAAAGGCTTTAAAGGTGTCTGTAGGGCCCTCTCCAATCCCTAGAAGTGATACACTGTCATCCCGCAACAACAAAAAAAGGAAAAAGCAATTGAAGATATGGCATCCACAACTGCATATACAATAACATTTGTGCAAAAGAGGGAATGAATATATCTGAAGAAAGAACCACATAACATCAAGGCACAAATAAGAAAATACTATTTATTTGTACAAAAAAGAGATTTCGTGTAACATCTTTTTGAAAACACTCCTGCATAGGAGTATAATGTTTTGAACCAAATAAGGACAGTTAAAATTTCCAAACCAGCCCCGCCGAAAATAGTTTAGAACATTCTGCTTGTATGAAGAAATATGAATGGCTCAAAAGAACACAATTATCCAGAGAACATCAAGATACATGTAAGAAAATACAATATAGTTGTAGAAAAGAGAGGACGAATATATCTGACAAATAACACACAGAACATCAAGACACAAGAAAATACAATACCTCTGATACTTAAAAGAGAATCTGAAGAAAGAACTCACAGAACATCAAGACACATAACAAAGTAAATACATTTGTACAAAACAGGGAATATATCTGAAGAAAGAACATCAAGACGCTTATAAAGCCATATATCAGTTACAACTCTCTACTTCTTACATTAATCCAAAGCTGATCATATTTGTTGCCTACCAACATTCATTAACAATATCTTCTAACTCCAATCAACAAAAGAACACACAATCATACCAACAACTAGAATTCAGAAAATTAAAAAACCAAATGAGTAGTTACACAAACTGGCAGCAAACCCTTTCATTGCCACCCCTTGAGAATTAGCATTAGGAAATCGAAGCATAGTTGGTGCAACGATCCCTTGAGCATGGAAGGCAGCACCCTGTAAAAAAACGAAGAAACTCCCACTCCATGAGGCATTGTGAAGTAATGAACCCAATCAACGACCTAAACAAATTCTCCGAATTCCTTCAGTTCAGTTACTGTTAATTGAGTTAGTCAGCTCAGAAAAAAGAACTACGACTATAAACAACTGAATTCCCTTCTTCTAGTACTCCTATATAACCCTAGCTTCAAACCTCCAACCTCCACAAGACATTATCAGTGATCCGGCCGTCAGTCTTCTCTATAGCTGCAACCTTAGCCCGATGACTACCTAACATTGTGGATTTCCCCTTTTCAGCTTGAGGAAGCTGACAGATTTCACTTACTGAGCCACTTTTTATATCAGCCGGAGGAATGAAGCAATCCAATGAAAGACCAGGAACATTGAATGCCACCTCCTCTATAGTCCAAACCTCCTCCATTCTATTCCTTGTGTGACTCATAGGAACCTCACCAAATCTGAAAAGGGTCACAACAGAGCGACCAGAATGCGCAATCATTACACCCTCAACCGGACGATAATCATCAAGGAAGGAGTTGATGGTGGTCTCCCAATATAAAGCATCACCACCGGTAATTGATTGTGTTCGAGTCAACTGCGAGTCCTCAAGATGGATGAGAAGCCCAGTTCTCTGGCTGAAATACCCAAACATGAAGTGCCTTATGATCTCAGCACCGCCTTCACTTCTAGCCTTTAGAGTATGAGGGTCTGCAGAAAGCTTGAGGATAAAGCAATCCTCCCCATTAACCTTCTTCTCTCCAATGCACTGTGCATTAGCAAACATGCTTGCCGTGGTGAATGGATCCAGACCCTGGTCAGAAAAGTATAGTTGAGCTTTAGTCAAGGAGATCACACTTTATTCGATAAGATAATTTGCACAGTTGCATGCAATATGTACCACAGAAAATTTAACCATAAATCTATTGTTTGGATATCTACATTCTTATGTTAGAAAATATATTTCATAAGGATGAATCAAATTACAAACTATTTATCAATTTAAGACTCAACCTTCACCATAAAGCAATTATATTTATTAGATAATATTAAACTAAGAAGCTATTGGTATGCTGCAATGTAAATGCAGAAAATATTGCATACAAAAAATGATGCATGCAATATGTACCACAGAAAATTTAACCATAAATCTATTGTTTGGATATCTACATTCTTATGTTAGAAAATATATTTCATGTCCAAATCCATCTTTTAGTTTTTTTTCAAAAACCTGTTACATTTTCATCTTTTGTTGTCGGAAACATATTTCCATTGCAAGTAGTACCATTGGAAATAGAAATTTTACTCCATTTGTTGTTCCAGCTCTATTTCATGTCAACCAAGCAGCCCTTAAACAGCCACATATGAAGGCAAAACGGCTAAATAAAGAATGTCTTCAAAAAATCAGAAGAAAGACTACAATTCATTAAAGGGGTCACTAAATGGTTAAGATTAAGGCTCAATCACTACGGTCAACATCATTATCAAATCAATAACCTACAAGCTTCTTCATTCATAGTTCAATTGTATGATACCTGAAGTGCTCTTCGAAGTGGTCTAACAGGACCTTTAGCAGCATGAGCACCATGCCACGGAGTATGCCTCCACACAAGCTTGCCATTGCATCCAGCGTGGAACTTGCTTCCACCAACAGCAAGCTCAACATACCACATCTCAGGAGCCATTTTCCAAAGCACAAACCTTCCAGATTCCGTAGTCTTTGAAGCATTCTTCATGACTTTAGTTGCTGTCTCGAAATCTGAGGCGATCATTTTGACCTTTCCCATTGCATATGAGTTTCGGATTGAGCTCTGGAACTTTAGTCCTCCTGACGCTGCAATGTACTGCTGGAGTATGTACTGGGCAGAGGAGGTCTCCTGTGAAATTGAAAAAGGGGTAGAAGATAGAAGAACTATATTGCATTAAATCCATGAAAAAAAAATGAAGGGAGTACTTCTAGCTTGGCTGTAAAACTGTTTCCACACAAATCTAACTTGCCAAATTAACATGAGAAAAAAATTATATATCAAGAGACAGTATATATTGCCTGGATATTGAAACGGAGTAAAATTTAATTCAAGTGTGAGGATGTAATGGCCACCAAGGAATCAAATTTAACAATAGACAAACCAAATTATATGATAAAAGACCCATTACTCAAAAATAAATATAGTATGACCTCCAAATAGAAACAACAGAAAAATAAATAAATAAACAAATTGCATAGAGAAACACGTTATCTTCACTTGGAGATAGAAATTATATTAAATTAAAAACACAGTCCATCTTCCCCAAATCTTTAATGCAGCAGAAAATCCAGTGCACAAATTATCCATCAAGCGCTGAATGAAATAAACCGTAATTTAACATGCAAACTAAAAAAAAATGTACATGCTGAAAACTTGAAGATAGGAGCACATGAGTACATGTATTACATCAAATCAATGCAAAACCCACTAAACGCAAGAAACCCATCAAGCGTTCAACCTTCGTAACCTATGCCTTGAAGGTAAAAATCATTAAACCCCCAAATTAGAAGTACCCAGATGTAAATTAACAGAAAACCCTCATCGATTCAATTCACGCATTTCCTCAAACAGCTAACAAGCAAAAAATTTTAAAGAACCCAAGAAGAGAGAGAGAGCTCACAATGGGAGTATCCTTAATACTAAGATAGGGAAGCGGCTCTCCGTAGCTAACGTGCACCGGCGCCAGTGGGGCCCCCATGACACCAAGCAACAGCCTCGGTTCCGAAGCGGCGGTGACCCGATCCAGCCAAGAACGCAACTCCAGTTCCCTTCTCGGATTCCCGCCATCACCGACCTCACCCGGATCCGGACCCTCCATCAATGGCGCCAAGTTACCAAATCTTGGCACCGGAGGGTCCAATAGCCCGCTAATTTGCTTGTGGGCCCCCTTCCAGCGGCGCTGGAAGAAGCCCGTCAATGCCGACGAACTTCGAACTGGGCTCTCCGACCGTGAACGTGAACGAGACCTCGCCGGCGAGAGACCGCGAGCTACTGCTGAGAAAAAACCTTGCTTTTTCTCCATTTTGGCGTTTTTTGCAATTTTGGGAAAGAGAGGGGGAGAGAGTAAAAAAGAAAGTTGGAGGCGCGAATTGCGAGTGGGAGAGAATGTGAGAGGTTGTTGTTGGAGAAAGACGCGGTGGGGTGTGGTCACCGCCGGTGAGCGTAAGCTTCGGGGGAGCGAACGGGGGATGTACGGCGCCGTTATGGAAAGTTCCAGGGGCTGGATTTATTTAACGGGTTTGTGGGGCTCCATTGACGGAAATCTGACGGCTGGATAATTTGAGAGGACTAATTATGGTAATTTTTTAATTAAAGGATGATTAATAATTGGTAAGGTATATTACCCACAAAGAACCACCATAATTCATCTTTACCCCAAAATTTTAAATTTCAACCCGACTTAGAGTGGGACCCACATGGTCTATGTTCATCTTACAAATGAGTATGGGCCCACGCGCAGTCGTTTGGTGGGGCCGAACGCATTAGAAACCAAAATGAGATAGGAGACTGTTTTCCAAGGATGAATTTGCATAGATACATCACCAATCTGTGTGAAAATATTTACAAGTTGATCTTATCGAAGGAAAAATTGTTCATTTTCAAACTGATAGAAAAAATATAGTAAAGTTTATCAGCTAAATTTTAACAGTTAATTATCTACAATAACCTAAAGTTAATATTAATTTAATAATTTCATCTTAACATAATAACGATGTGATATGTAACAATAAAAAAAGAGAGGAAAGATAAGAAGAAAATTAATGTAAACCGGAGAGGATTCATGATATTTCTTTTAAGTTGTTTTATTTTTATTTTTTATGGATTGATTAGATTTAACTTATTCCTTAGACACCTATGTTATTTTCTGAGAATCTTTAATAAAGTAGGATAGTTTTGGCAAAATTTATCTTCTTCTTTAATTTTTTTTATTTGTTTATTTATAGCTCGCCTGTAGAAAAAGCCAGCTTGAAATTGGATTGGATGGGATTGACTACTCTGATTAACGTGTGAGTCAACACATGCTGAAAAGTTTTTGTTGATGCTCGTGCAGGGCACATGGGAGATATACGCAAGAAAAGTATTCATCATCCGTCACGTGATATCTACCTAGCAATGTGATGTGTAGATGTTAATTAGGTTGTCAATGCTATGAATAATCCTCCTTTAACGGGTTAATTAGATAGTTGGTCATTGTATTTATCTCTTAATTAGACCTTCATCTCTATGTTTAATTGCTTACATGACCGGTCATGTAATTAAACACTAATTAGATTGCTACTCAATTCCGACGTCTTTTGTCAATTTAAGTTGTACATTTTCGTTCATTTTTAAGCAATACAACTAACTCAATATGTCACAAGTTAGTATTTTTTTAAGAATAAATTATCAAAGGCAATATATAATTACCTAATACAAGTTGCCCGGCATGTCATAAATTTTCATATTCATAAGTGATTAAGATATTACATATAAGAATTAATGTATTATGTCAATGATAAAGACTTGTAAGTGAGCGCGCCAAAATTTGTTATGTTAATTGACAAAAAGAACTAAAAGTGACTAGTAATCAACTAGTATTTAGTTACATGATTGATCATACAAGTAATTAAAACATAGGTACGAAGGTCCAATAAGAAGATGAATACAGTGAAAAATTATCCAATTAACCCCTATGCATCTGCTTCCAGTTTTACTTCAAGACAAATATGAATATTATAGGTATGAATATGAATTACGATGGTAGCAAACTATGTTAGTTGTAAAATTAAGGAGACAGAAATTCTGAGGCGTGAAACACTTTCCTTAAAGAAATATTTGCCCCCACTTGATATTCAAAGTTGCTTCGAGTTAATGCAAATTTTCTTCCCAGGATACAACAGAAAATAAAAATTCCAGTAAGCAAATCTGGAATTTTCCTTAATTCGTTGTGAAACAAGTTTGTAATATTGCAGATGTTTTTGGTAGAAAAGATTCAGAAAAAGAAATTGTTAATAGATATCTGAAAACATAAACTATTTATAGGTTTTGAAAAGGTGCTTCCAACAGTCACAACTTTTTAAAAACACCCCTTGGAGCAAACAGCCACTTTTCAACAGTCACTTGTCTTTTCATAATTTTTTTAAAATTCAAAATAACTTTTTAAAAAAAATATATTTAATATATATAAAAAATAGAACATTTAAGCGGCAGCGGCAAGCGTGCAAAGTGCTAAGTGCGTCTAATAATCGCGTCAAAATCGCGCATTATTCGCGCTACCCGCACGCGGGTTTAGAAACCTACACTTTGATCCATTATTCAAAGCTCAATAAGCATTCAATGCTTTTAAACCTCTAAAAGAATGTTCAAAATTCCAATGTGGGACTATCTTGTTTTTTACAAACAAATACTAACAATCCCCCACTTTGTTTGAAAAAACATTTTAATAGTATTATATTTAAAAATAATCTGCAATATGTACAAAATGAGATAAGTATACATATGTAAAGGTATCTTTCGATTTAAACCTAACTCTTTAAGGAACAAACCTTTAGCTCTTTTAAGAAGCGGCACCACTTCTAAGTTCATATAGGTGAAACGTCTACAATGTGTTTTCCATTACTTTAAACACACAACAATAATGTATTAGACTTTCATTAAGAGCATAACTCATCCTCTTATTCCGTAATGGACGATATTGACATTATCTTTTAGGGCTTAATGCGTCAATATCAATCAATCACTTTCAGAAACTTGTTATTACCCATTTAAACCATTTAACCAGTTTAGTTCTAGTAAATGGTTGGGTTACCATTCCTGGTGATTTTAAATATAAGGTTTCAGCCCCATTTCACTTGATGTCATCTTTACTACCTCTCTTGCTAGAGGTTTTGTAAATGGATCAGCCAAATTTTTATTTGTCTTGACATAGACAATAGTTATGACACTATCTTGTATCAAGTGTCTCACATATTCATGTCTTAGACTTATGTGTCTAGACTTACCATTATATGTACAATTATAAGCCCTTGACAAAGTGGCTTGACTATCACAATAGATAGAGATAGGAGGCATTGGACTCGGCCATAACTTAATATCTAGCAATAAGTTCCTAATCCATTCAGCCTCTTTATCCGTTGCTGCTAAAGCAATGAATTCAGATTCCATGGTAGAGTGTGAGATACATGTTTGTTTCTTGTTTGCCCAAGAAACTGCTCCTCCACCAAGTGTAAAAACCATTCCAGAAGTGGATTGGTTGTCTCCAACACTAGTCATCCGGCTTGCATCGGTGTATCCCTCTAATACAGCCGGATAATCATTATAGAACAAACACAGATTTTTGGTTTTCTTTAAATATCCAAAAATCCTGGAAATGCTTTTCCAATGTTCTACACTTGGATTACTAGTGTATCTACTTAATTTGCATACATCAAATGCAATATCAGGTCTAGTACAATGCATGTCATACATTAAAGAACCAATTGCACTAGCATACTCAAGTTGTGCTACAGCTCTACCAGAATTGGCAGTAAATTTGACACTGGGATCGAAAGGAGTGTTAACTTCTTTAAAACCAATATGATTAAATTTATTTACTATTTTTTCAATATAATGTGATTGGCTTAAAGAAAAACCCCCACTATGTTTTCTAACTTTAATCCCTAAAATAGTATCCGCTTCTCCTAAATCTTTCATTTTAAACATAGAAGATAGATACTCTTTAGTCTCATTTATACCAATCATATTAGTGCCGAATATTAACATGTCATCCACATACAAGCAGACAAGCACACCATAATTATCAGTGAATTTAGAATAAATACACTTATCAGCACTATTATGTTTGAAACCATAAGATAGAATAACAGAATCAAACTTTTCATGCCATTGTTTTGGTGCTTGTTTAAGACCATAAAGAGATTTAATTAGTTTACATACTTTTCTTTCATTTCCTGGAAGAATGAAACCTTCCGGTTGTTCCATGTAAACCTCCTCATTTAAATCTCCATTTAAAAAAGCAGTCTTGACATCCATTTGATGCACAAATAACTTATGTATAGATGCCAAAGCAATAAGAATTCTAATAGATGTTATACGTGCGACAGGTGCATATGTATCAAAATAATCTATGCCTTCTTTTTGTCTAAACCCTTTGGCTACTAATCTAGCCTTAAAAGCTTGAACAGAACCATCAGAATGATATTTTCTTCTAAAAACCCATTTACATCCTATTGGCTTTGATCCTTGAGGTAAATCTACTAAAATCCAAGTACTATTTCCCATTATAGAATCCATTTCATCATTGACAGCTTCTTTCCAAAATGAAGCATCTCTAGATGACATTGCTTCTATAAAGGTTTTAGGATCATCATCTGGATTAAAACTTATAGGATGTTTATTTAAAACATTATTATTCCTATCACCTTCAACAAGAAAAATAATTTGTTCAGGAGAAATAAAATCTGAAGGTAAAGATTTCTCTTTTCTTGCTCTAGTACTTCTTCTTGGCTCTGATGTTTCTTTAGATGTATTCGTTTCCTTAGCATGAAAATCAGAACTAGAAAAATTATTAGAGTTAAGCAGAATAGGAACATTTTCAACATTTTCAGAATCTACAGAAAATTTATTTTCAAAGAATTCAACATCTCTAGATTCAACAATAGTATTAGAAGATAAATCAAGTAGTCTATATGCTTTGCTATTTTCAGCATATCCGACAAAAACACTTTTAAAGGCTCTAGGTCCAAGTTTTGTTCTTTTAGGATCAGGAACTCTATAATAAGCCAAACACCCCCACACTTTAAAATATGACAGATTAGGCTTTCTACCTTTCCATAACTCATAAGGGCTTATATTTGACTTTTTAGAGGGAATCCTATTATGAATATAACATGCTGTGTACAAAGCTTCTCCCCATAAATTTAAAGGTAACTTAGCATTATTAAGCATACAATTTATCATTTCTTGTAAAGTTCTATTTTTTCTTTCGGCTAAACCATTCTGTTGGGGAGTATAAGGTGCTGTACATTGATGAATAATGCCATGTTCTTCACAAAAAGTATTAAAATTATCAGAAAAATATTCACCACCTCTATCAGAACGTAATACTTTAATTTTCCTTTCAAGTTGATTTTCAACTTCTGTTTTGTATTTTTTAAACATATCAAAAGCTTCATCTTTTGTTCTTAAAAGATAAACATACATATATCTACTGCAATCATCAACAAAAGTGATAAAGTATCTTTTTCCTCCTCTAGTTAACATACCATTCAATTCACATATATCAGAATGTATTAAATCTAAAACTTTAGAATCTTTGCGAGAAACACTTGGAAAAGATTTCTTTGTTAATTTAGACTTAGCACAAATTTCACATTTATCAAATTCACCATTAAAGTTAATGAAGTCTAACTTTCTCATATTTTTCAAATAGCGAAAATTTAAATGTGCTAAGCGATCATGCCATAAATATGAAGACTCAACAATATAAACAGAAGATATAACTTTATTATTAATACTTAGTTGATACATTCCATCACAAGAGTAGCCCTTTCCCACAAACATCCCGTTCTTAGACAGGATAACATTATTTGACTCAAAAGCAACCCGAAACCCTTTCTTACAAAGAAGATCAACAGAAA
Source organism: Asparagus officinalis (assembly GCF_001876935.1). NCBI lineage: Eukaryota > Viridiplantae > Streptophyta > Magnoliopsida > Asparagales > Asparagaceae > Asparagus > Asparagus officinalis. Next base: position 125,857,757 of record NC_033800.1, read on the forward strand.
CTAAGTTCTTTCTAACTTCGGGTACATACAGAACATTTATAAGAGTCAATTTCTTTCCAGAAGTAAAATCTATATCAACAGTCCCTTTTCCAGCAACCTTTGCACAAGCATTATTCCCCATTTGCACTTCTGTAATTTCCGAAATTTCTTCAAATCCTTTGAACAAGGATTTGTCCTTGCAAACGTGGATTGTTGCTCCAGAATCAAGCCACCATCCAGACTTAACAGAAGCCATATTGATTTCAGAAATCATAGCGACCAGATTCTCTTCTATCATATTTGCAGAAGCCTTTGATTTTACATTATTATTTTTTCTGTGACGACATTCTTTAGCAAAATGTCCAGGCTTGCCGCAAATAAAACAGGACCCCTTTTTCTTCTGAAAATTCTTCTTTTTAAAGTGTTGTCCACTTTTCTTTACTTGAAGGTTCACATTTTTTACCGAAGATTCATTCTTCTCCACGGTGTGGACCTTACAATCACTTTGGACAGAATTTTTCGAATCACGTATGCGTGACTCCTCTTCAATTCTAAGATTCTTCTGAAGTTGTTCCAAAGAGATATCCTCAGTTTTATGCATTAGTTTCTTCGAATAATCTTTCCAAGTTGATGGTAGTTTTGCAATAATTGCAGCAACTTGAAAAGACTCTGGAAGAACTATTTTGAGAACATGAATCTTATTAATCAGAACCTCCAATTCATGAACTTGCTCTAGGACAGACTTGTCATCAACCATTTTATATTCTAGATATTTTGCAATTAAATACTTGTTTGTACCTTCCTCCTCGGCTTTGTATTTAAATTCCAGTGCGTTCCAGATCTCCCTTGCCGACTTTATCCTCGTGAAAAGATCATATAATCGGTCCGAAAGTGTGTTCAGAATGTGACCGCGACACAACACTTCATCTTCCTGCCGTTTTGCCTTTTGCTTTTTGATTTCTTCTATTTCCTCCTCAGTAGGTTGTTTGCCGTCTGCACTTGGTTTTGGATCTTCTATGGGTTGCAGATTGGGGTTGAGAATGTAGGAGATCTTCAATGCTGTAAGAAGAAACATCATCTTGTCTTGCCAGCGAGAGAAATTGTTCCCGTCGAATCGGTCCAATTTGACCATGTCTTGATTCATCACCTTGATTGATTCCAACTCCATCATAGCAGAAATATTTCTTTAAGATTGTTAGTTGTAAAATTAAGGAGACAGAAATTCTGAGGTGTGAAACACTTTCCTTAAAGAAATATTTACCCCCACTTGATATTCAAAGTTGCTTCGAGTTAATGCAAATTTTCTTCCCAGGATACAACAGAAAATGAAAATTCCAGTAAGCAAATATGGAATTTTCCTTAATTCGTTATGAAACAAGTTTGTAATATTACTGATGTTTTTGGTAGAAAATATTCAAAAAAAGAAATTGTTAATAGATATCTGAAAACATAAACTATTTATAGGTTTTGAAAAGGTGCTTCCAACAGTCACAACTTTTCAAAAACACCCCTTGGAGCAAACAACCACTTTTCAACAGTCACTTGTCTTTTCATAATTTTTTTAAAATTCAAAATAATATTTTAAAAAAATATATTCAATATATATAAAAAATAGAACATTTAAGCGGCAGCGACAAGCGTGCAAAGTGCTAAGTGCGTCTAATAATCACGTCAAAATCGCGCATTATTCGCGATACCCGCACGCGGGTTTAGAAGCCTACACTTTGATCCATTATTCAAAGCCCAATAAGCATTCAATGCTTTTAAACCTCTAAAAGAATGTTCAAAATTCCAATGTGGGACTATCTTGTTTTTTACAAACAAATACTAACAAACTATATCAAGATGTTTTATGATACTACTAAATTCCGTGAAATTTTTTTTAATGGAATAGCACTTAGCTAGATAGAATGAGATAAAGCATGAAGTACATCGGTTTGCAAGTATAGCAGAATGCATTACTCTGCACTTGGTTTTGCCTAGATCTAGCTCCTAACTGAGCAAAAGAATGAGCCACAATCTTTGTTTCTCTCCTCGTATAAGCGAAACTACACAAACAACACAAACAATAGCTTGAGCTAACATATCAATATCAGCAACAATATGTCTGAAAGGGGCTAAAGCATAATTATCTGTTTGAAAGGCTGTGGTAGCTAATGAACTACCTGATTCAACTTCGATTGACGGAAACCTTCATCACGAGCAAATTGTACACTTCTTTCTATTGTTATAAATAGTGGTAAATAGTGCCACAAAAACGGTGCTAATAGCGTTAGTAGTCTCTTCCACAACGATATCGCCCAATAGCGATCACATATTGTGGAATATGCGCTTTTCAAATAAGTTTGTGAAACTATTACAAACTTGTGTAAAACGTGCAAAAAAATAAAAAAACTTGAGATTTAGAACACTAGGATGAACAGTAATATATTTTTTTAAACAGGAAATAATAAATTAATTAATTAAAATAGTAATTTCAGATTATATATTAACAGCAGGAAATTTAAATCTATCTTGTAGATTGCTGTCAAAATTGAGAAAAATAAGAATAAATCTGAAAATAAAAGAGTTAGAGTACTAGGCCTGAACAGATGTAGTCGTTATTCACTGCCCTAGAAGATAGGGGACCCGCTTATCGTCCTAACGCAGTCGATCCTCTCCCCCTAGCGGTAAAAGCCTTCGAAAACGGCCGGTCTCTGTACTCGGGCGCGAGTAGCAGAGCTTCTGCTCAGACGAAGATGGTTGCCCAAAAAATATAAGAAAAATAGTAGCAGAGTGATTTTTTTAAAGGAATGAGAGTGGCTCTACGAAAGAGAGGATTTTCCTTGTTGCTGTGTTTTTCTCCAAATGAGCTTCAGCTCCTTATATAGCCCCTTCAGCTCATAACCGTTGTCGATAGACCGCGCACGTTACGCTGAGATCCTGCGTCCGTTATACGTTTTCATAACTCTCACAACCGTTACAAACTTATGTAAAACGTGTAAAAAATAAAACTTGAGAGACAAAAAATCGTGTGCGGTGCGGCGTGGCGCGTGCGTCATGGCGTGACGTGCGCGTGTGTGGAGCAACAGCCCAAACAATACTAGGCCCAAAACACTAACTCAAAGCCCATTAAGATATGAACCATTATAAACTTCTTGAACTTCTTCTCATTTTCCGATGTGGGACTATTCACAAAAGCAAAATTGCCTTTTCATGAACCAAAAGTCCAATAGTCCCTCCCAAAAGGCAATATTGACTGAAAACTCAAAATCAATAAATCATAAAAGATATAGGTTGGGCAACCTTTCGTATCGTGAATTCGGGAGAGCTAGCTTCCGGCTTTGAACCTTTCCTTAGTGAGTTTGTCGCCACCTGAGGAACATAATGGACTAGGCCTTAAATTAGGCCCATTGAATCAGATATTGACAAAAACATACATAATATGTCTTCATCTATTGAGCAAAGCGGGTTGAGCATTAAAGACCATGCTCACAATAAACCGACTCATGAGAGTTTCTAGGGGTTAGCTTAGCAACCGCGACCATCACGATTCCTCTCATGTAGGTAAGTCCTCAAAGGGTACTACAACTATTTATTTAATACCCTCATAATACACACGTTGGACTTATTAAGAGTAAAACTCAGCCTAGCTAGTTGTATCATAAGAGCATCGTCATCATAGAGAAGGGGTAGTAGCACAAGCTACATAGTGATATATGAATATATCTGGGTCGATGGTCCACACGAGTGTCACTAGTTCAGCTTGTTTCTACCACATTGAACCAACATTGGGACTAAGTCTCCAAATAAGGGTTGGGTTACCACTGTCAGTGACCTCTCTTATGGGCTTAACCCCATCTCCCTCGATGAATCTAGAACCACACTCCTGGATAATCCCTTAGTCAAAGGGTCAGTAAGATTTTTCTCAGACTTTACAAAGTCTAAGATCACAACTTTGTCTATCAAGCGTTGTACAGATTTATATCTTATTGGAATATGTTTGTTGAGTTTTTTATTTACATGCACTTGCTTTAGAAGCTCTATGGTAGATCTAGAATCAGAATGAATGGAAATTGGAGGAAAGGATTTAGGGACCAAAGGAAGTTCAGAAAGTAGATCTTTTAACCATTATGTTTCTGTGCAAGTGGTATCAAGAGCAATCAACTCAGATTCTAGGGTACTCCTGGCAATTACTGTTTGCTTACATGATTTCCAGGATACCCTAGCACCACCAAAAAGAAATACATATCCAGATGTGGACTTTACACTGTTGGAATCTGTGACCCAATTGGCGTCACTATACCCTTCAATAGTATCAGGGTATCTAGTGTAAATCAAGTAATAATTAACTGTCCATTTCAAGTATTTGAATACTCTCTCTAGGGCAGACTAATGATCTAGGTTAGGGTTACTGGTATACCGACTCAGTCTCCCTACAGCATAAGCTATATCGGGTCTGGTTCGGTTTGATATGTATAGAAGAGATCCAATCATCTGAGAATATTTCAGTTGGGATACAGGATCACCTTCATTCATCTTCAATGATATAGAAGAATCATAAGGTGTGGAAACAGGTTTAGGATTATGATAGTTGAATTTGATCAATATTTTCTCAATACTGTGAGAAAGACTCAAAGATATTCCTCTAGTGTCTCTAGAGATTTTCATTCCAAGTATTATATCAGCAAGACCTAAGTCTTTCATGTTAAAATTCTTGGAAAGATAATCCTTGGCTTTTAAAGTTAGTTCAAGAGTTGTTCCAAAGATAAGAATATCATCAACATAGAGACAGAGGATGACATAGTCATTATTTATTACTTTTGAATAAACACATATGTCATGTTCATTCACTGTGAAACCATAATGAGCAATGACTCTGTCAAATTTCTGGTCCTATTGTTTAGGAGATTGTTTAAGACCATACAGAGATTTAACAAGTTTGTAAACTTTGTTTTCCTGACCCTTGGTAATGAAGCCTTCAGGTTGGTGCATATAAATCTCTTCATCTAAATCACCATTCAGGAAAGCAGTCTTGACATCCATCGATGTATGATCAGCTTGTGGATAGCAGCAAAGGCTAATAATACTCGGATAGTTGAGATTCGGGCTACAGGAGAATAGGTATCAAAATAATCAATGCTCTTTTGTTGAGTATAGCCTTTAGCTACTAATCTAGCTTTAAATTTATCTATGGAACCATCAGCTCTAAATTTCTTCTTGAATATCCACTTACAACCTGAAGGTAAGTCGGTGAGTATCCAAGTATGGTTTTTCATGATAGATTTAATTTTATTATCAATAGCTTCTTTCCAGAAAGGAGATTCAGGTGAATCCATTGCTTCTTAAAATGAACTAAGATCACCTTCAACCAAAAAGGTAAAGAAGTCTTCTCCAAAGTCCTTTTGAATTCTACCTCTTTGCTTCTTCGAGGTTCAATATCAAACGGCTGAGAAGAACTGGAAGATGGTAAATCAGAAGGAAGAGATGAACTAGTATTTTCAGAGATTTTGGATTTAAAAGGAAAGATATTTTCAAAAAAGACTGCATCTCTAACTTCAATGATAGTGTTGTTGGATATGTCATTGATTTCAGAGTTAATAACCAAAAATCTATTAACATTGCTATCTAGTGCATATCCAATGAAAGCAGCATCAACAGTTTTTGAACCAATTTTCCTCTTCTTAGGTTCAGGAATAGCTACCTTAGCCAAGTAACCCTAAACCCAGAAAAAGTTTAGATTAGGAGATCTCCCCTTTCAATATTCATAAGGAGTTGTATCAAAAAGTTTCTGGGGAATCCTATTGAGAATGAAACAAGTAGAGAGAAGGGCTTCACCCCAAAGATTTTCAGGTGCTCCTGAACTGAGTAACATACAGTTTACCATGTCCAATAGGGTTCTGTTCTTTTGTTCAGCTACCCCGTTAGACTGTGGTGTATAGGGAGCAGTAACCTCATGAATAATACAGTGTTCTTGGCAATATTCAATCATATCATTTGAGATATACCCCCCCCCCACACACACACGATTAGATCTTAGAATCTTGATCTTTCTGTCAAGTTAGTTCTCAGCTTCAGCTTTAAACACCAAACATATCTAAAACTTCATCTTTAGTTCTGAGAAGATAGGTGTAACAATATCTGGAGTGATCATCTATAAATATCATAAAATATCTCCTACCCCCTCGGGTGAGAACTCGGTTCGAGTCACACACATTACTATGAATTAATTCGAGGGGTTCAGAGTTTCTAGTTATAGACTTGAAGGGTTTTTTAGTGTGTTTCCCTTGAACACAAATCTCACACTTGGAAGAGAGGTCAAAAGAGGATTTAGGAATAAGATTCAATTTGATCATTTTTTGTAAAGTTTAAAAATTAACATGTCCAAGTCATCTATGCCAGACATCACAAGATTGAACAATTTGTACAACAGAAGAATCAGATATTCTATTAGAACTAGAATTGATTACATTGAGTTTGAAAAGGCCATTACAAGTAAAACCTTTTTCTATGAATACATTATCCTTTGTAATCACAAACTTATTGGATTCTTTTACAAATCCTATAGCCAGCTCTAAGGAGAAGAGATTCACTGATCAAATTGCAATAGAGAGAAGGAACATGGTGAACAACTTGCAGATTCAGGGCTTTCCCAGAGGTCATGGTGAGCTCTATGCATCCACTTCCTATTATTTGTTTAGTGAAGTTATCTGCTAAGCTTATGCTTCCTCCACGTGAATCCTGTTAAGTAGAAAACCAAGAGCGATCATTGCAAACATGGATATTAGCTCCGGAATCTAAGTACCAATCAATGGAAGAAGTAAGGGAATTCACAAGATAGGATGAAGAGGCTAACCTGAAGGAAGTTGGATTCTCTTCAATCATATTAATTTTGTTGGATCCATTTCCTTTAGGAGCAGGTTTAGCCGGTTCCTTCTTCCGAAAGAAACAGTTAGGAGCCATGTGGTTGGTTCTACCACAGACATAGCAGAACTTTCCATCAGACTTATGGCTGTAAGAGTTGGGATTGGATTTGGAAGAAGATTTGTTGAAGGATTACTGGTTTTTCTTGAATTTCTTCCCTTTGGGTTTGAAATTCCTAGATTTAGGCTTATCCTCTACCAAGTTTACTTTAGCTTTTGATTCAGACTTGGTTTTGGAATTTTTCCTATGCTGGTCTTCAATACGAATAGCTTTGAGGGCTTCAGTTAAGGTTAGATCTCCTTGCTTGTACCGGAGATCTCCAGCAAATCTAGACCAGGATGGAGGGAGTTTATTAATTAGGCAGGAAACTTTATAATCATCAGTAAATATGTTTCCTTTAGATTAGAGGTGACGGAGAAAAACTTAGAATTCATGAATTTGTTCATTAAGGGGTTTGTCATCAACCATCATGAATTTATTGAAGGAGGAGGAGGTGAAACGTAGAATTCCGGCATCATCATAGCCATATTCTGCTTCAAGAGCATTCCATAGGTCCTTAGCACTTTTGAACTCATAATAAATATCATAGAGGTTGTCTGTAAGTGCACTAATAATCCTATGACAACAATGATAGTTGATTTCTTCTGGTTTCATAGAGCTAGAAAAGGAGCTAGCGCCAGAACCAGAAGTGGAAGGAATAGGTTGTTCAGGATCAGGAGTCAAAGGTTGAGAAATGCTAGATGAAGACTCGAGAATGTCTATAGCAGATAAGAGACCTAATGTGGTAAGCCAGTATCTCATCTGATTAGCCCACCGTTTATAATTAACACCGGTGAACTTTTCAGGTTTGACACTTTTGGAATGATCAGGGTTAGCCATAAGTCCAATTTGAGTTTACTAGTCTAGGTATTTGGTATCTGAACGGGTAAATGATTTGTCAATACTACTCAACTAGTAACTTAGAGGATTATGACTTAGGATATGAACTATAAAAAAAACTACATTAGAAATAAAATTTTCAGAACTAATTTGCACTAGATTTGAAAAATTAGCAGAAGATAATGATTGCAATAAATAAAAGTTTTTTTATATGAACAGTAAACAATATATAATGTTTTCCTCTTAGATGAATAGTAAAAATTATCAGATAAACAGTAATATGTTTTTAAAAAATAATAATAATTAATTAATTTGGGTGAACAGTAATTTGTTTTTTTAACAGAAAATAAAAGAGCAATTAATTAAATTCGGGTGAACAGTAAACCCAATGAACAATAATGTGTTTTCTTTTAAAACAAAAAATAATAAATTAATTAATTAAAATAGTAATTTCAGATTATATATTAATAGCAGGAAATTTAATTTTATCTTCTAGATTGCTGTCAAAATTGAGAAAAATAAGAATAAATCTAAAAATAAAAGAGTTAGAACACCAGGCCTGAACAGGTGCAGTCGTGATTCACTGTCCTAGAAGATAGAGGACCCGCCTATCGCCCCGGCGCAGTCGATCCTCTCCCCCTAGCGGTAAAAGCCCCCAGAAACGGCCGGTCTCTGTACTCAGGCACGAGTAGTAGAGCTTCTGCTCAGACGAAGATGGTTGCCTAAAAAGTATAAGAAAAATAGTAGCAGAGTAATTTTTTAGAGGAATGAGAGTGGCTCTACGAAAGAGAGGATTTTTCTTGTTGCTGTGTTTTTCTCCGAATGAGCTTCAGCTCCTTATATAGCCCCTTCAGCTCATAACCGTTGCTGATAGACCGCGCACATTACGCTGAGATCCCGCGTCCGTTATACGTTTCCATAACTCCCGCAACCGTTACAAACTTGTGTAAAACATGCAAAAAATAAAACTTGAGAGGTAAAAAGCTGCGTGCATGTGCGGTGCGGCGTGGTGCGTGCGTCGTGGCGTAGCGTGGCATGCGTGCACGCGCGAGCGTGTGGAGCAACAACCCAAACAATACTAGGCCCAAAATACTAACTCAAAGCACATTGAGATCTGAACCATTATAAACTTCTTGAATTTCTTCTCATTTTTCGATGTGGGACTATTCACAAAGGCAAAATTACATTTTCATGAACCAAAAGTCCAACACTTTTCACTAGCAAAAGCAGCCAGTAGTACATCATAGTGGTGAATAGCGGAAGATTACGGGTAAAATCCACTTTTTAACCGCTATTTAAAAACGGTTTTAGGTTTTTTATTAAACCCAACCCGTACTCATAAGACCCAAGTTTCAAGTCATTACTGATCATGATTTTTCCTCTCCTCCTTGCGATCTAACTCTAAAAACACCCTAGCTCCCTAAAAAGTCACAACATTCCACCACCTCTTGTAATTTTCAGAGTCTTCCCACCCCTTCTTGCCGCCTCCGGCACCTCTCTCAGCACTCCTCTTACCGCTACAATAGCTCCACTCACCTCCTCTCGTGGTGAGCTCCTTCTACTACAGTTCTCTCACTGCTCAGCTCATCTTCTCGATGATGACGACTCTTCAACTCACCCTCCAGGAGTCCTCCTTTAGCTATCCAGAGTGCAGTGTCTCCACAGCTTCTGCCCTTGACATTGTGTCGAGTTGAAGATAATATTTTATATATTTGTTCATTCATTTACTTGCTTACAAGTTAGTTGCTAATTTAGTTATTGAACACTGATTTACATGTTCACAAAATTCATTTATTTAGTTGGAAATTGGTGTATTCGCTTATTTTATTTAGTTATTGATTTAATTTAGATTTCAATGAATATTCTTATTATATGCTTACTAGTTACCATTTTTAACTTGTACATTTGAAATTATTGAACTATAGGTTCATGAATATGCAGATATGCTTAATATTTAATTATTTATGAACTAAAACTTTAAAATTATTGAACTTCATTGATATTATGTGATATTTACATGTCTATTTAATGCTTAGGATCTCTTTAAGTTATCAAATATGCATTTTTAGATTTTCTAAATTTTTCTGGTGAATATTTATACATATTTAAATTAGACCGCTATTTGACTTTTATGCTTTTTGCCACTATTTTACCATAATAGCCCCAAATAGTTTTAACGGTCCCTCACCATTATGCAATGATATCCACTATTGATAACCTTGCTTCTTTCAATAGCCTTCAAATCACAAATAATTAGGTCAAAACAGTTGTTCAAGGGGTTGATAGATCGCTTTTAATATAACTTTGTTACTGTCTCGAATCACCACTCCAATAGCAGCAGACCCGATGTGAGAATTACATGCAACATTATAATTAACTTTCACTCTCCCACTATTAGACCGATTCCATGCATAAACATTTAAAACCCAAGCTAATCTGATCTAGCAAGGAGGAGAAAATGATTCTTTCATCTCCCTCATTGCTCCATGCTATCTTGTTTACACGACGAAACTCAGCAAGCTTATCCAAAGCTCCTAATGCAGTAGTGATGTTGGCATCCTGCACTTTGTTTTCAAATACCTTTGCATTGCACTTTAACCATAGAAACCATGCCATAATTAATACATTTTAAGACCCTCTTAACCATAAGGTTACTGTAAGGATTTTTAGATCTCACAAAACCCTAAAAAAGCCACCAAATGTAGCAAATAAAATCACACAAGATTTAATGTGGAAAACTCTCAACAGGAAAAAACCACGGGATCAAAATTAATCCACTATCTCCTCCAAATTATAATCTTTTACACAAACAAAGACTGCCAAACTCTCTCTCTCTCTCTCTCTCTACACTTCTTTTTCTTTGTTTTTCCTCTAATAATAGAAGGACATATATAGAAAAACCAAAACCCTATCTCTAGCCTAACTTCCTAATTAGAATAAGATTCAAACTCCTAATCATAATGGAACCCAAACTCCTAATCATGATAGATCTCCAATCCTATCTAATTCTCATAAAGTTCTACAAAGAATTAAAAATACTATACTAACTTGGAGTTTGAGTTGATACCCAACATATCCTCCCTCGACGAAAAATCTCCAAGTGTCTCAACGTCTTCAGAAAAACTCACTCTCTTCTTCTTAGTCTTCACCTCTCCATTATGAACAAGAGTCTGAGAAGAGTAATCTACACTATTAATGGATCGCCCATATAAATAGCAAATATGGTTTCTATTCTTCCTCCCTCACAAAATCAAATCACCATCTCTATACACATTACACCATTCTCCTTCACCCACATACTTGTACCCATGTGATGCCATCTCATCTAACAAAATTAAATTAGCACCACATGACGGCACATATCTCACATGATGAAGAATTCCGACCTTCCCAGTGTGAAGCTTGAGGCGAACACTTCCAACACCTTCAACCTTCATCTTTTCATTGTTTCCAACAATCACGTAGTCAAATTATTCATTTGTCTTCAATGTGTTAAAATAATTTTTGTTATTACAAACATGCATAGAGGCTGCAGAATCTAACACCCAAGTGGTACTCGCATCAGTACTTGTACTCTGTATCAATAAAACCACATCTTCATCACACACAACCACCGAGGAGTCCGCCTTCTTCCCATTTTCTTGAAGCTTCATCTGTCTAATACTCTTTAAATCATCACGCATCTGAGAACATCTGAATTGAATGTGACTTTTTTCTCCGTAATAATAGCACTCCTTTTCGCTATCATCTTAGGCCTGAGATTTTGACCTTCCTTGATAACTGTCACATCTCCCCATACTCCTCCCTTGATTAGAACCTTTAAAAACTAGTGCACTCTCACCACCATTAGATGCGCTCTCCTTTCCCATCATTCTTTCATTCTCACGTGGGAATGTTGTCACATCATCAAACTTCAATGTCTGCTTCCTTGTAATTATCATCTGAACTAACGACTTGTACGACTTCTATAAGGAAGACAATAGGAGCAGTGTCTGCTCTTCTTCTTTAATCTCCTCATCAATATTTATAAGTTGGCAAACTAGCTGATTAAAGGATTGATGTGGTCTTGAACTGCAGTACATTCTTTCATCTTCAATGAATAAAGCTCCATCCTCAAAGATAATCGGTTGGTCATCGACTTTGATGCATAAATTCCCTCGATACTTTCCCACAACCCTCTTGGTGTGGTCTCTAACATAACATTGTACTTGATCTTAGGGGCGAGTGCAAAATAAATTGTGCTAACCGCCCTCTTTTGCATAAAACTCTATTCAGCATCCTTCAATCCTTCAGGTTTCTTATCCTCTAAAGCTTGATCAACACCCTGCTACACAAAAATATCTTGAACCGTACACTGCCATACTGCAAAATTTGTCTTGCTATTGAATAGCGGAATATCAAACTTTGGAACCGAAGAAGTCATCATCCTCTAACCATAATTAAAATTCAAATCAATTACTATAGAGATTGAATTTGATAAAACCAACATCAAATACGAACTCAGCACATCAAAAACCCCTAGGAACGACTCCAGGATCACCAAAATCCACCTCCAAATCCTCGATCAAAAGACAAATCAACCTCAACTATCGAATCTGTGTGAACAATGCCCTCTACAGTATTCCCGCTACATTGTCATCGCTACAGTAACCTTTTTTTCTCAATGTCGATCACCGCGCTTCGACCGCTGACGCCTTCACAAATTGCGCATCGATCAAACCTCTACGAACCGTCAAACCCCACTCTGATACCACTTATAGGGATTTTTAGATCTCACAAAAACCCTAAAATAGATACCAAACGCAACAAATAAAATCACACAAGATTTAATGTGAAAAACCCTTAACAGGAAAAAACCATGGGATCAAAATCAATCCACTATCACCTCCAAATTATAATCTTTTACACGGATAAAGACTGTCAACCCCCCCCCCCCCTCCCCCCCCNCCCTCTCTCTCTCTCTCTCTCTCTCTCTCTCTCTCTCTCTCTCTCTCTCTCTCCCTCTATCTCTCTCTCTCTCTTTCACTCTACATTTCTTCTTCTTTGTTTTTTCTCTAACAACAGAAGGACATATATAGGAAAACCAAAACCTTATCTCTAGCCTAACTTTCTAATTAGAATAAGATTCAAACTCCTAATCATGATGTAAACCAAACTCCTAATCATGATAGATCTCTAACCGTATCTAATTCTCATGAAGTTCTACAAAGAATTAAAAACACTATACTAACTTAGAGTTCGAGTTGATACCCAACAGTTACAGCACCATACTCCACCATTATCTCACATATTAGTGTCATTTTACAAATAAAATAATATTAGAAAACAACATTGCCATACCTGAACCATCAAGGGATAGAAGAAGAAACTAGTAGAAAAACTCACATCTTAGACGAATCAAACTAGATGAAAATTTTTCCGTCTAGTTTGCTTTAAACTAGGCGAAAAATTTTCGTCTAGAATATTCCGTCTAGTTTTCAGCAATTTAGATAGAATTTTCGTCTAGGACACATCCTAGATGGATTTCCGTCTAGAATGATTCTTAGACGAAAAACTTTTCCATTTAGGAATATTCTATACGGTTTTGTTTTTCGTCTAAGATATTTTTTCATCTAGGATGATTTTATAGACAAAAATTCATCTAGAATGCTGCATCCTAGATGGAAACTTACTAGACTAATATCCTAGACAGAATTCTGTTTATAATGATTGACGTAGACAGAATTCTGGCTATTCTAGATGGAATATTCCATCTAGAATGTCTCGTTTGGTACCAGTGAGAATAAATGATCCTCCATTTCTAACTCATAATCTAATAGAGGATAACTTGGATCAATGCTAATATGATGACGAAGAAAAGAATTTCTTATTACAATAATTCCCTTGCTAACTCTCCACACAAATTTGTTAGGATTATGTCTTTGATTCTTTGTATAACTTCATGAGAGTTAGATAGGGTTATATGTGACACCCCAGGGTTCACACAAGACTGTAGTCCAAGGTGAAACCCGGATTGTCAAACCTGCTAAGTATCAAATACCATGCTACGACATGTTTCACCATCACAGTCACTATCTCTCTAGCGGAATTAACAAATAGGTGATGCTGCAAAACATGCAAATAATAGAAGTACTGCAAATTTTTTCTAAATAAGTGATATTCATTGTCCCGGCAAAAATATGAAATCGTAGCTATCCTTTGCTGCTATTCCCCGATGATGTCCACTATGCTGAATATTTTTAACCTCTGGTTTAGTACTGAGTCTACGTTAAGAAATTTTCACATATTCCTTTTTATTTATAAGCTGCACATGAATCCAGTGTGCCCTGCACTATGGCGTTCTCAGTGTCTGATATCTTTACTATTCTTACAGAGCTAAGCCTCCTCCTCAGCGGCTTTATCAACAGCTGGTTATGGTGATGATAAAATCATAGGTAATGCCTCTTCAATAGGCAAGACTGGTACAATTGGTGGTGCAACTCCAGAAAATGATACTACTGGGTTCTCAGTGTCTGATATCTTTACTATTCTTACAGAGCTAAGCCTCCTCCTCAGCGGCTTTATCAACAGCTGGTTATGGTGATGATAAAATCATAGGTAATGCCTCTTCAATAGGCAAGACTGGTACAATTGGTGGTGCAACTCCAGAAAATGATACTACTAGCGAAAACGGATGTGCCTCTCGCTCCTCGAGTATTACAAAAGCTTACTGCAAATGGTTCCATAAAGTCGATCAGATACTGTGGAGCCTGCTACGGCTCAGG
>NC_033800.1:125873655-125886556 GCF_001876935.1 Asparagus officinalis
TATTTATGTGATTCTCTCTCTCTCTCTCTCTCTCTCTCTCTCAAGTTATAACTTATAAGTATATTATGTATATACAATACATTTACATATAATATATGTATATATAATATATAGCTGTATACTCTCTCTCTCTCTCTCTCTTAGCATGGTATAGATACTAAGATATAATAATATAAATATATATAATATAGCTATAATTATACTTATATGTGTATATTATAGAATTATAGTTATATAAGTATATATAAGTGCATAAGTATAATTATAAGTATAAACTGTATATTGCATCTAGTATATATAGTTATAATTATACTTATATGTGTATATTATAGAATTATAGTTATATAAGTATATATAAGTGCATAAGTATAATTATAAGTATAAACTGTATATTGCATCTAGTATATATGTAGTTATAATTATACTTATATGTGTATATTATAGAATTATAGTTATATAAGTATATATAAGTGCATAAGTATAATTATAAGTATAAACTGTATATTGCATCTAGTATATATAAAAGTATATCATATAAGTAAATTGTATAACTGTACTTAAATAAGCATAATATAATTTAAATTCATTTGGGATGTATTCATCTATTGTCATGTGACGAATTCCAAAATAAATTTATAATTATAGATGATTAATTGATTATTAATAAAGAAGTTATTTTTATCATTTTAATTTCTATAATTTTTTGTATTTGTAAATTATATAATTACAAGTGATTAATAATATAATTGTTTTTATCAAAATTTCGTTTATTTTTTGCTTTGTATTCTTGAAAATAAATAAAAATAAAAAACTGGGCTGGCCCGTTGCCCGACCCCGTTAGACCCGGGCCAACCGGGTCCGGGTCCGGGCCCTGGTTTTGCTTGCCTTGGGCCGACCTGTTTGGTCAGGCCTACTCATACCTTCAAAATAGTTCATTCAGTCAAATTTATGTACTATATAGTGCATATTTTTTAAGAGTGAACAATAGCCATATCACATTTATACTTCGGAAAAAAAACAAAATGATGAGAAACTTGACGTTTGAATTTTAAAAATCCATTTATAACATTTGGACTGGCCTTTTTTAGGCTTAATCATATATAGTAAGTCTAGCCAAGTTGATAAGTTGCGGATGAGTAGTACTCCAAGATCTCAGGTTTAACTCTCACGGGGCGTACCCACAAGAATTTAATTTCCTCAAATATCTGAGGCCATGCATTGGAAATTGCTTCTTAGCCACGCCCGAGGATTTGATATCCATGGTCTGAAGGATTATGGGGAATTTTTCTTGTCACCAAAAAAAGAAGAAGAAGAAGAAGAAGAAAATATATGTTAATGTTTATCTAATAAGGAATTTACAATTTACAATTTTACAGTTATCTTTCCCTGGAAAATTGCGACTCACGTTCCGTAAAGTAAGCGAGTGTCAATATTAGCGACTCACGTTCCGTAAAGTAAGCGAGTGTCAATATTAAAATACCGGCCATCATGCGAACAAAATCAATGTTTCTACAATAAGATTCTCTTTTGACAAAGATTTTTTTTGTTTTTATTTTAATTGTATCTGAGTGGTAAGCTAATTAATTAGCTGGATTAGTCAAATGAAAAATACACATGAAGTACTATTCGTACGTTAAGAATTTATCTATTTTTAGATTTGTGTGGGGGAGATGTCGCAATTTTGACCAAAAAATTCCAACGCATCTCTTAGCTAATTATTCTACGGGATTAATTAGTATAAGTCTTACGTTAATTATTAGAATAATGGTCGCAGTTTAGTTAATTACTAGATTATGTACCATAATATTAGATCTATAATTGGACGATACCATGTAATAATATAAGAACCCAAACAAATAATTTTGCCTCAAGTTTTGTATTGGACGTATTAGACATCCTTGTATAGCTGGAAGAATATCCCGGGATATTGGAGACAAATTGTAACAACTTAAGGAAAATTATATTATTTATTTGGTAATAAAATCGCTAAAGTTTGGAAGTGTCAAAAAGAAATATGTAAGGATCGGATACTTTGTATTATTGGCTACATCTGATTGGAATAAGATCAGTATTCAAAGACAAAAGAGTTGTCAACCGGATTTCCCATTAAAAGGCAATATATTCAAATCTCATACTAAGAGATCTGGTTGGGAACTTTTGGTGTTTATTTTCATTAAAATAGGGTAATTATACGAAAACCACTTTTAATATTAAATTTATACATAAACCATCTTTAAAGTTAGTTTTTGTTGCCATCAACAACCTCCCAGTCAAATTTTTACTTAAAACCCAAAATTAACCTTAAAAACTCGCATTCAATATATATGACTCATTTTTAGCGTTTAGGTCTTGTTAGGATACAATTCACGTGTCTCGAACTTGAATTTTTTAAGTTTATTTTTGGTTTGTTAGTGAAAATTTGACTAGGAGGTGGTTGCTTGCAATGGAAAACCTACTTTAAATGTGGTTTACGTATAAATTAAAAATAAAGAGTGATTTCCGTATAATTACCTTATTGTTAAGGTGACTTCTTGGAGAAAAAACCCAAACTTTAAGCATGATTCACATAAAATGCTGCATTGATAATCACCAATAAGTGGCTTAGATTGTTCTGGTGTACGTATCAATTTGAACTCCTGAGTGTCTGGAATCAATTCTTGTGTAGTATCTAAGAGAGGGTCCTCTGGGATTCAAACTCAGATTGTCACTTTAGTTTCTTCCCTTAACCAAGATTCCTTAATTAAAAAAATAAGAAAAGAAAGATGTTGAATTGATTTGCTAGATATAGGTGTCCTGCAGGCAATAATTGTATATTGTAACAGGACCTATATGAATATAACATCATTGTTTAAAATGATAGTATACTATTTTAGTCAGATTTATCTGGTATATTAATACAGATAAAGTCCTTAGAATAATACTAGACTATCAGACATTTCGGATATGCTTGTAATGAAGAGATCTGATGTGTCGCTAACGTATATTCTAAAATATTCCTAGTCGATGAAGTGTTGAAATGGGACATCATCACTTTGGGAAGACTAGTGTATACTCTATTCCTCATTTGGTAGGATGATGATCCTTCTCTTGGATCATTGATGTGAGACATCAAGATATAGTATACATGTGACTTATTAGTGAATGAGTTGCCTGAACGACTCACTAAGAACATCTACTTGGTAATTATACTTAACTATCAAATAGAAATTCTCAAGTGATATAGTACAAAGTAGTCTCTTGACCTGAGGCATGAGTGTAATATCTTATATGTCAGTATAGGTGTACTTAGACTTTTACCTAACAACAGTTCTCATTGTGTTGTGCATAACAGTTCTTGTTGGGTGCATCCCGAGACATAAGTAGATATTGAGATGCCAAAATGGGATTTGTCTCTCCTAGTATAAGGGGTTGATGTCATAAGATTGTTTGATATAACTATAGCCAGGAAATCCTTGGTCGAGGTAAATAAGATAAACTGAGTGTTAGTTTGATCTTATATGTTATGAGTTTAATATCAACAAACACTAATCGAGCTATTAGGGTTTGACAGTTTTCCATACCCTAAGCTCGATAGTTTGACATGATTTGACGAAGAGACCGGACTGTACAATATTATCACTGAGTGATCCTGATAAAATTATGTTAGCATCTTGCAGACATTTATCATAACTTATACCTGGATAGTCTTCATGTGTAGCTAGCACCTCTGTTGTACTTGTGGATATCATCCACTGCCGAGTTATTAAGTTGGACCCTAGAGTCACACCAAACACGTACTTGAATCCTATGAAACACAATTTATAAAGTGATACGTATGATTGATACACATATATGATTTTACCGGATACACATAAACGGTTATGTATATCAGTAAAATCAGAATGCTATGTGCTTAGGAAATGAATTCCAGTATTTTTCCATAAAGTTAACTTTTAGTCAACTAGTTGACTTTTTGGTCAACTCATTGACTTTTTGGTCATATGATAACTTATTAGTCAATAATTAAAAAATTACAAAATACCGTATTTATGAAATATCGTATTGATGTGATATTTTCATTTATGAAATACACACTTTATTATATCTTAATTAATGAGTTATGAGATGAGTCATTAAGGTGGTATGGTTTGAGAATATGGTTTTAGCACATAGTTTTGATTCTTCATGACTCTTTGCATGACTCATGAGATGAGTCATTGCATGACTCATGAAAGGAATTATTACATTTAGATGACTCATGGCATGACACATGAGATGAGTCATGATATATCTCACTCTATATATATGAGCTCTCTCTCTCTCTCTCTCTCTCTCTCTTATGGAAAGGTTAATGAAAATTTGGCTAAGTGATTTTTTTTCATAAGAGAATAAAAAAAGAGAGATCTACTTCTTACTAAACTCTAGCAATCTTAGAGTAAGAGGAAGTAGTAGGATTTTAAAGTATCTCGGGGTGGATATCTTGTCTTGTGTCTCAAGAAGACTCTGATTTTATCAAGCTCACTTGAAGACTTGGAGATCCACTACAAGGAGGTTTACAATAACAAGGAGCAAGAGCTAGGGGTTGTTTGATCTTCCATTGAATCACGCTTCGAAAGTATGACTTTCTAATTCTTGTATGCTCTCTTTAATATAGGGATCATGTTAGATTTAATTAGGATGGTCCTAGCTTATTTTTCATGCTCTCTACATGCTTAGATTATTATACATACAGTCTTCTGTTACGTTTTTTACATGTATTTAGTACGAATTTCCAACATGATTAACTGGATTCACGTATTCAACTAAACACCAAGGAGCTTTATAGTTTGGAAAATTCAAGTAAGCAATACTGTCCTCACAAATCTCCACACCAAATCCAGAAAAGCAACACTATCCTCATCAATTCATCACCGTCATCGATCGCAACAGCAGAATCGTTATCATCGTCGAACGACGCAACAGAGTCTTTGAGGTGTTCGATTGACGCAGAGCTCGAGAGGGTGGCGTTGAGATTGACGTATGCTCTGATACCAGTGATCGGTTTACAGGAGAATAGGAGAAAGAGAATATCTTTGAGGGGGCTCCGGTAATGGGTAAGGGGCTTGATTATTCTTTTGTTTTCATTGTATCTTCTCAAGGTGATTACTCCTCTATTTATAGGCCGAAATCCCATCATCTCAACCCTCCCCCCCTCAAACTGCCTCTGAGAGAAAATCTCTCAACAAACCCCAATTCACGTTCTCCACGATTCTCTCTATTGAGAAACGGTGGTTGATTTGGTCATCCATGACCGAGTCAAGCTAACATCTCCCACTTGACCAAATCAACCAAGTGATATGCCTCTCACTATCTGTGAGATCAGATTTTTTTCTTATAGTTACTCCCACTATCCGTAGAGTAACTCATATTTCATTATTCATGAAATTTTACTTGGACTTATTTATTCCTAAGTCTCATCAAACTTACATGTTTGATAAAAAGATTCCGCTGGTATTCCTTTTGCCAAAGGATCAACAATCATATCTGTAGTAGGGATATAAGTCACTTTGACTTCTCTTTTTTCTACAATATCTCGAATACAGTTATACTGGATCTCAATATGTTTTCCTTTGGAGCTATTCACACCACTATTGATTAAGCTAATTGCTGCTTGATTATCACAATAAATATCAATAGGACCTTCTAACAAATTGAGATCAAAATCAATCAAAAACCGTCTTATCCAGACAGCATAAGTAGTTGTCATACTACAAGCTATATATTCAGCTTCTTGCGTATATCTAGCAACACACCCTTATTTCTTGCCACTCTAAGAAACAGCTCATCCTCCAAAGATGAATAAGTGTCCTGAAGTGGACTTTCCATCATATTTATCACCTCCAAAATCAGCATCAGAATAACCGAGGAGTTCAAACGAATCAGCTTGATAAGCTAATCTATAAGCCAATATACCTCTGATATACTTCATAATCATTTTAATAGCTTCCCAATGTGCTGGTCATGGATTATTTTGATATCGGCTGACTAGACTCAC
Organism: Asparagus officinalis; assembly: GCF_001876935.1. Taxonomy (NCBI): domain Eukaryota; kingdom Viridiplantae; phylum Streptophyta; class Magnoliopsida; order Asparagales; family Asparagaceae; genus Asparagus; species Asparagus officinalis. Next base: position 125,879,669 of record NC_033800.1, read on the forward strand.
AGCATAAGCTATATCAGGCTTCCATCAAGCTTCCAATTGCTTCAGCATAAGGAACATCTAATGGCTTCTACCCCTCTCCAGGGCTTTGCTCTTTACATAATCTCTTTCCCATAACCAACAGAGTTGATGCCGGATTGGAATTATCCATTCCAAACCTTTTAAGAACTAATCTTAAATATTTTTCTTGGTTTAAACTTAACATTCTAGACTTTCTGTCTCGAATTATTTGAATTCCAAGAATATATGATGCATCTCCTATGTCTTTCATCTTAAACTTTTCGCTGAGATCTGTCTTGGTTTTATTCAACATTTCTATGTCATTTCCAGCGAGCAATATATCATCCACATATAAGGATAATATAGTAAACTTGCTCCCACTTTTTAAGACATACACAATTATCTAATTTATTTTGAATAAAATCAAGTTTAGTAACTACATCATGAAATTTGAGATACCATTGTTTAGAAGACTGTTTTAAACCATATAGAGATTTTATTAATTTATAAACTTTATGTTCCTGTCCTTTCACCTAAAAACCTTCAGGTTGTTGCATATATATCACTTCCTTCAACTCTCTGTTAAGGAATGTAGTTTTAACATCCATTTGGAATAACTCCAAATCAAAATATGCAACAATAACCAAAATAATTTTAATGGATACAAATTTAGCTTTAGGAGAATACGTCTCCTGAAAATCTATTCCTTCCTTCTAATTATAACCCTTGGAAACTAACTGTGCTTTGAATTTATCAATAGATCCATTAACACGATATTTGTTTTGAGCACCCATTTGCATCCTATGGCTTTTTTTATTTTTCGGTAGGTCACATAACTCCCATATCTTATTCTTTTCTATGGAATCAAGTTCTTCTCTCATAGATTCTAGCCATAAAGCTGATTCATGCGATTTCATCACATCAGAAAATGTTAAGGGATCTTGTTCTTCTATATTTATATCTATCGAAAAACAGGATGGCTCATATGAATACAAATAGTAATCATCCATCCATAAAGATTGTGTTCTTGGCCTTTTGTTGCTTACAACCGGTTGATTGGGTACATTATTTTTTATAGGTATTTTATCATTTTTAAGGTTAGGTTCATTCACAATATTAGGATCATTAGTGGGAACAACGCTGTAATAATCATCATCTATTACAGTTAGAGGTTCTGTTTCCTCTCGAACTTGTTCCTCTTCCTCTAGATTCTCTAAAAATGTAGCATCTCTGCTTTCAATGACTCCTTTTTCTTATTGTAGAACTTATAACCTTTTGACTTTTCTAAATACCTTATGAATTTACACTTTATTGTTTTAAAATCTAACTTATCTCTAAGTTGACATAGAATGAGAACATGGGCTATAGATCCCCACTTCCTGAGATGACTGAAATTAGGTTTCCTCCCATTCCATAATTCATAAGGTGTAGATACAAATGATTTGGTGGGAATTCTATTTAAAATATAGTTTATAGTTAATAATGCTTCTCCCCAAAAGTTTTTAGAGAGACCAGAATGAGACAATATGCATCTAACTATATTTAACAATGTTATGTTCTTTCTTTCAGCAGCACCATTCTGTTGTGACGTATACGATATTGTTGTATTCCTTTTAATTCCAAGCTGAATACAAGAACTCTCAAATTCTTTAGAGTTATATTCCCCACCTCTATCAGTTCTCAAATTTTTTATTTTTATTTCAAGTTGGTTTTCAACTTGTCTTATATCTCTTAAAGCAGTCAAGAATTTCTAATTTTCTAGATATAAAATAGACGTGTACAAACTTAGAATAATCATCTATAAAAGTAATAAAATATTCTTTATTACTATGAATTTTGACACTTAGGGAACCATAAATACCCGAGTGTATCAACCCTAAAAGTTTATTGGCTCTTTGTCCACCAATAAAAGGTTTTCTAGTCATTTTACCAGTTAAACAATATTCACATGGTAACAATTGAACATTAGATAGTGCATGAAGCAAGTTCATTCTGATAATTTCTTTTATTTTTGAAATACTAGCATGTCCTAGTCAGAATGCCACAATTCAGACTCAGAAATCTAACAGGACAAGTAGTTCAAATTCGAAATTTTATTATCAGAATTATTACAAACTACTAGAAGAATACATAATTCATGCTCGGGCACATATTTTCCCATAACATACACTTTATTATTCTTGCCTATAGAAACCCTGTTATTATAGAACCTAACTTCTAGTCCTTTCTTCATCAAGCTGGGAACAGAGATCAGATTGCGTCGAATTCCTGGCGCATACAACACATCTTTGAGGATAAGAATGTTGTCCCCAATATCCAATCTATATGAACCAATACCTTTTACATCGAGATAGATATTATTTCCCATATAGATTCTCTGTTCTCCTTTCTTCAACTCGGTGAATTCTATGACTCCATTCTTGTCCTTTGCGATATGCTTAGTTGCAGCAGAGTCGATCTACCAACACTGATATCCGTCATCATAGCATTACATTTCGTCATACCGACGAATTCTCTTTTGCTAGTACCCCCTTGTTCTGAATGCTTATAGCGTCCCTTATTCTCCTGCTTTTCACCTTGTGGGCAATTAGGCTTGAAATACCCGAGTTTTCCACAATTGTAGCAGGCTTCGCGGGGTACTTTTCTTTTTTTTGAACTGCTGTGACTTTGGTCCTTGTGGTTGTGGTTTACTAGGACCAGGATTTTTATAGCTTTTAGTATTATGTTACTGGCGGACATAATTTAGCTCCTGCTACACCATATTCAGTTCTAGTTCCTTTCTACTGGATATTAAGTCTTGTTCTATTGCTAGGTGCATAGGAAGATCAGTGACAGACTTAATGACAGGATTCATTCTTAATATGGTGGCAGCCACAACAAGGAAAGAGGGGAGACTATTCAAAATGGTTGTCACTTGCATTCTTTCCGGGATTTCGATCCCAGTAGTGAATAAGTTCTTAGCCATGACAATCATTTTATTTATATGCTCTACGACATTATCTCCCTCTTGCATACGACAAGAATTATACTTATGCAAGAGTAGTTAAATGTTAACTTCAGAAGCAGTGTTGTATTTTGCTTTTATTGCATTCCACATGTCCATGGAAGTCTTATAAGTTCAAAAACTTTGATTAAGTTATCTTTCATGAACATGAGCATAAGGTTTTTTGCCTTTTTATCTTTCGACTTCCACTGTTCAAACACTTTATTTTCTTCAGGTGTTGATTTATCAGTAAGGGTTAGAATAGTGGTTTAGATTATATTATCAATGTTGTTATGAATAAGAGCATATCCTATTTTTCTAGGCCACATATCATAATTACTGCCATTAAATTTTTCAATTTTCCCTAGTTCTGATAGAACGCGTTTACTAGTCATTCGGTAAAGAACTAAAACTAAATTCAATATATATATAAGGTTGATATTTTGATAATTATACTAAAATATAATAAAGTTAGATAAATAAATAAATAAAAATAAACCTGACTATTCCGAGTTGATGAAAGAGACTCCAATTTGAGTGAAATTGTCACTTAGCTGTGTTGATTGAACAAGTAACTTTCTAATCTGAGTTGGTGTAGCTTCTATTTGAAAAGAATCTAGTAGATTGAACGAATAACTCTCTGGTCGGTCTCGAATTGATCAATATTTGTGTAAAGGCAATGGCTCTCACTTTAACAAATGAAAAACATGAGTTTGTTGAATTAACGTGGGCCTTGTGACTGGGCTTGGCTTTGATTCAAAAAAAATGGATTGGCTATTGTGATTTGGGCCTGGCTTTGATTCAACAAATAAAATTGATGGGCTATCGTGAAGTGTATGTAGGCAGAGCAAAGGCTAGGCTAAAAGTAGAGATCTGACGCTTAGGGCTTTGCTCTTGAGATCGCTCCTTGATGTAGCGAGGGAACCAAGACCGATGGGATCCAATCGAAGACGAAGACCAAAAATTGTAAGGGGGCGGCAGATCTATCTCTCTTCCTCGATCTATGAGGATGGAGACTTTGGCATCGAGGTTAATCGTCATCGCAGCTCAGAGGTGAAAGGGCGGACAAGCTCACTGTCGCCATCATCAATCGCAGCAACAAAATCGTCATCGTCGTCGAACGTCACAACAGAGTCTTTGAGGTGGCTGATTGACGCAGAGCTTGAGAGGGCGGCATTGAGATTGACGTATGCTCTGATACCAGTGATCGGTTTACAGGGGAACAGGAGAAAGAGAATATCTTTGAAGGGGCTCCAGTAATGGGTAAGGGGCTTGATTATTCTTTTGTTTTTGTTGTATCTTCTCAAGGAGATTAGTCCTCTATTTATAGGTCGAAATCCCATCATCTCCACCCCCCTCAAACTACCTCTGAGAAAAAATCTCTCAACAAACCCCAATTCACATTCTCCACGATTCTCTCTACTGAGGAACCATGGTTGATTTGGTCATCCATGACCGAGTCAAGCTAACAGTTTAGGATTTTCCTTTGTGATCGAAGACCTACTTTTTTTTCTCTTAGTAACGGTTTTTATGCCTTTCTGATATATATATATTTTCCAGGGTATATGATGATTGAATCTTTATTAGGTTAAAGAATGAATAATGTGATGACGAATGTGCTAACCTCTCGATATGTGCCAATATACTCAATTACCTTTTGCTGGCTCAATCGTCCCAACAAAAATCTCTCTTAATTAGTCCATTTATTTATTATTGTTATTTTTTGAGGTAAAAATAAAGCAAAAAAAACACTATACTTTTTGCTATGAGAAAAGAAGAACCTCGCTTAGGATACTTCGAGTATGAGATATCCAAATCTAGTAGATATTTTAGATATTTTATTTATTATTTATTTTTTATATATTAATTTTAAATCTAGTATGAGATATCCAACTCTATAATAGATATTTTATTTATTATTTTGAAATGATAACTTCGATTTCTAATCTGGGCAAATCCCTTTTCGTATCCATTCATTTAGTAATCAGATTAAACGTATTAATTATCCGTTTATTATCAAATTTATTCATGTTCTAACCATATACATTGCAATTTCGGATCTTATTCCAGCCAGATTTGGTTGCAAAAAATGTTACCCTCTTATAATGTGATCCCAAAGTTCAAACCCTAATCACTACAAAAGACCCAAGGTCCAGAATTTGACAACACACTCTTCCCTAGGTCAACATCAGGTGATCTCTATAATAAGAACTTATGCGACATTACAACCCAAACAAAATTACTAGATAGATTTCTTTGTTAATGTGATTACCTCTCCAATGAGTTTACCTAATGTGATTACTTCTCCAATGAGTTTATGGTCGAGCGTCGCAACCCTTCACGAAAAGAGCAATGACTCAAAGAGCTGACCAAAATCATATGCCAACATAGAAACACATGAGATTTTGTAGTGGTTCAGATCAAAATCTTACGTCCACTCTTCCTTCTCGCAAAGGACCTTCTTCACTATGACAAGAGTTTACCTGAATCACAACCCAATTCAGTAGGCTTCAAAGAACACACTCTAGAATTTACCCATAACCAATCGTCTAACTTAACTCTTCACAATAATTAGAAGAAACCTAGCTCTATCTAGCCACACCCTCAATTGAACTAGTTGAGTACGCCAACCCTCAATTATCTCGACTTGAGAACGCCGTCAAACTTACAAGTTTAAAACACAAAATAAACCCAAAATAATTCAAAGTACAACTAGAAAAATCTTACAAACCTTTTAACAAACTTTCCTTCAAACCGATGAAGATGATGATTCGTGAAGAAGTGATGTTGAAACCGAACACAAAGAGTACTTCTACTGGCTAAAATAATCCTTCGATGATGAGTGCAATGAGAAGAATTTGAACAAGGCTCTGGTGGTTGAATCCTCAAATTAAACTCTCTCACAAACCCTAAAATAATATCTCTCTTTTTATGCAATTGCTTCTCTCTCTTCTTATTGTTCTCTTCTCCTAAATTCCCCTTTCAATAGACCTTGATAGCCTAGGAAAGAGATGTCTTAATTAGAGTCCAAATAGGATTAAATCAATCATCACAGCTAAGATTAAAACATGAAATCTGCCAAAACTCATTGCAACCATCGATGGTGGCTCACGTACATTGACGGTCTATTGACAATCATTGATGTTTGACTACAATCCATCAATTATGTAAATTTTAATTTCTGGATTTCTACGATGTTGACTATAGTCCATCAATGGTCCTTGCAATCATCGATGATCGACTATAGACTATCGATGATCCAAAATTTGGTTTATGTTTCTTTAGCTCTTTTTTGTAGTCCATCGATGACTTGACTTGACCATTCATAATGACTTGTGACCATCGATGGTGCCTCGTGACCGTTAATGTTTCAAAAGCTAAAATCAATATTACTGTTAAATTTTTGCATTATTTTAAACTACAACTTGCTTGTACCTATTTATACCTAAAATATATCATCTCACAAACATATTAGTAGAAAATGAGAGTTTGTTATTAATCAAACAAGGGATATTAAATGAACAACATTCTATCGTACAACATTCTAACAATCTGCCTCTTTTGATAATAAGAAAACTCGATATTTGAAATACATAAAGAACATAAAACATGGTGAGATATATATTCAAATAAAAATAAACTCATAACTCATGTATAAAATGCAGTACAAAGCTCCCTCTAAAAATATGCATACATGAAAAGTACAAGTATTCAGGTATTCTAGAAACTTCCCCTGAAATAAAGCAAAATTACACAAAACCTTGTCTAGTTTTCTCTCCTTCTTAATATAAACTCATAACTCATGCATGAAATGCAATATGAAGCCCCCCCTACAAATATGCATACATGGGAAAATACAGGTGTTCAAGTATCCCAGATTCTGCCCCTAAAACAAAGCAAATTTGGAG
>NC_033800.1:125887556-125911353 GCF_001876935.1 Asparagus officinalis
CAAAAGAGAGAGGATTCCAATATACAAACAGCGAGTGTTTAGGATATAATTGCACTAAGATAGGTCATGCGCGCCTATGCCATGTCATGGCGTCCGCGTTGCCACTGGCGGCTTCCATCCCTAACGATCGTGCTGCCTAATGGCATCTTCTTCCAGCTCTAACAAAAAATATAAATAATTTAAATTTAGAATCACATAATATTGTGTGTAATCATGTTTTACATATATAATAAGTATACCTATCTACTACTCTCTCCACTACCAGTAAATGCCTTTTGAGTTGCCAAAAAGTTTATAATCTGGCTTTGCACCCGAGTAGGAACCCGTATTCTACAAGATTTCATTATTTGCCTAGAAACCATCGCAAAAGTAGCAGTAGGGTGGATCACTCGCATAAGCTCCTCTTGAATATCCTCCCACATCTCCTCGGGAATCTGACCATCTAACATATTCATCACAGAGGAAACAAGCTACATCGCCTACTAATTGCAATCCTCCTGCGGCATGTAAGAGGGCCCCGAGGGCATAGTCGATGGTGTCGAAATCGGCGGAGGCTGGAATTGTGTAGACACCCTCTGAGCTCCAACTCCCATCCACCTGATCCTCCCCTTTTTGGGAAGTCCACAAACTAAATGGCTCACATTATAATTCTGCTCTCTAGTCAGGGGCTCCTGGCTCTGTGCAACAACCTCAGAATATGTGTTTCAGAGCTTCCTAAAAGACAAAAAAATAAATTTAAGAATTAACCTTTCAAAAATAAAAGATATATTTACCTGAACAAGTAAAATACAAGATGAAGTAAAATAAAAGATATATTCATGTTCAAAGGAACATCCTATGAATGTGCCATGTAACTGAAACATGTGATTTCCTAGATGAGTTCTTATTTGTACACTATTTAGTTAAATAAACTGAAGTCGTTTTATTTGGCTTCTCATCATCAATTACCCCTTTCCTTCTTTAACATTTTGTCAACTGTCAATCAATACATGGGCAGCACACGAGCTGTGGTCACCCACCTACTACTTAGGTTTCATTTACTGCTGCTTACATCTTTGTAATGCAGACGTAGTGCAATTAGAACATGCACAATTAATTCATGTATGCATGCATCTTCCTTAACACATTCACACATATAATTCATGTATGATAATTAAGATGACCAAAAGATGAGTGCAAACAATAAATTCCCAACAAAAGAACATACGATAATTAGTTAACCTGCATTTGCTAGGCCAATTCTAGCTTTTGTTTCTTATTCTCATCGTCATCGTACCCTTTCTTAAATTGAACCATCGTCCTCCTGTGCAGTTCTGGTAGCGGGATAAAGGGAGCATTCTGAGATTTAAAAATATATTTATTAGTTTTATTTATCAAATATTCTAGGAAGCGTAGAGAATATATATAGAAGATTAAAAAACTTTATACCGTTGTCCTACAAAATTGATCCTCAATCTGGGCAAATGAAGTAGTCCCCATATGATGATCATAATCTTTCTTTCATCGATTTAGTTTATTTCTCCAACATTTTTTCTTCAACATGAACAAAGAGAATTTTAGTACAAGCTATAATATACAATGAAATATATCACTAGTTTCAGATAAATAACTTGATGATAATTAACTACTATACATATTTACCTGGTGCTCCTCTTGGCCCCACAATACTATAAATGCAGCTAAGTGCTCAGACTTAACCCTCTTCTCTCGCTTGTATATCCTCTCCCAGTTGTGAGTGAAACAATCAAAATATTTCTTCTTTATCTCATGTCTCCACTCCCGAAGAGAATGCTTGAACTTTCCCATGTATCCAAATAAAAATTCCCACTCTACGGGATTGTCTTCGATGTTGAAATATCTCTAAAAATTAAAATATAGTTAAGCATGGACAATTGACAGAATTGAGAAATAATTGTGCTAAATAGAAGAATTTACCCAACAATCTCGATATATACTCTCCAGGACATGAAATGGCTGCTCCTCAGCCTCGTAATAAGGATTCACATTATCACTCCTCCGTATCAAGCATCCAAGGTATGAGCTAAAGTTATTAGCCCATTGTCCGGTTGGAATCCCATTATGTCCCCATCTCACAATTGCTCGAAAACCATCCGGTGGTAACTTTTTTTAAAGTCAATTCCTTGACGTCCTTTTTTCTGGTAAAGTTTTTATCCTACAACAAAGAAAAAAATAATAGATATATCAACACTTTTATTTAAGCAATCTTAATGTGACGCCCCAGGGTTCAAATAAGGCTGCAGTCCCAGGTGAAACCCGGATTGTCAAACCTGCCAAGCACCAAACACACGACATGTTTCACCATCACAATCGTTATCTCTCTAGTGGAAACAATAATAGGTGAAGGTACAGACAGGCAAACAAAATAGAAATATAACAATACTGGATGAACACAGAAGAAGCATAAGAATATCAATAATGAGCCCAACTGGAATAAAATAGATATATCTCTGAGTCTGAACTGAGTCTCAAATATAAAGAGTCAAAAAAACAAAGTCTTACAATAGTTCTCAACTCTATGAAATAAAATACTAATATGGAGTCTGAAAAATAACTAACTACATGTGGAGTTCTGAAATGACTACAAAATATAATAAATAGCTAAACGAACAACTAAGATGTCCCATCAACCTGCGACTCTCCGTGCGCCGGACTCGCTGCTTGAAAGAGGGGAAACAACGAGCGTCAAAGTGCTAGCGAGATCATCACTACCTCTCCCCAGGGGAAGGGGTAGGAGTATATAGAAAAAAAATAGAGCCATTATATTCATATATCAAATCATTCATAAAATTCTTCATGAAGAAAAAACAACAGTCACGAAAAAGTACTCCAATCTCCAACATAAGGAATAAGTATCTCATCTCGAAGTACATCCGAGTCGCCTGCTCTAATATAAGAAGATGTCAGCTAAAACAAAACGAAATATATCTGCCACTCATAACGGGTGTGCCAAAAATCTCAACATAAATACCCTACTCACGGGTAGTCTACCATGAAAGTACAAAACATAACTGATCAAATATCTATGTGTGCATCATCTTGTGCTATAGCGATACTTTTGTAATGCTCTTACTCAATCGCTCTGCGGCAATAGGATTTATTATCTCCCTATTCCGGATGCATATAATAACGATACTTTTGTAATACTCTTACTCAATCGTTCTGCGGCAAATAGGTTTTATCTCCATATTTCTGGATACGTATAAGACAACATTATTCAATATGTGTTTATCAATCTATAGATCTCATGTCAAGTGTGTGTCAATCTAACACAATCTAGCATATGAGCACAAAACTCGGTGTACGTGTCCACATCTGAAGTTCACCATCATCCCAGGTGTTTAACAATCACTAATGTCATAGTCTATCATCAATATGAATATCTGGAAACAACTCAATAATTTTTATGCATTAGATTTACATTCAAAACCCTAAAACATGCATAAAAGCTCAAAACAACAAATCAAACTTCTTTCTTTAGTTTAACCACATTTTAGAATCATCATCAGATCTAAATCACATCTGTGAAAACGTTCTCAACCTTTTCAGCATGAAAAGACCTAATTTTTATACATATAATACAAAAGAATTATTTTTTATACATAATCTATTCGTTTAGGCTCTATAAAACATGTTTAAATCTCTTTAAAAACGTTTTAAAAACTGGGAGGGGGGATTAGTAGAGATGATACTCGCCTTTGGTTGTAGTAAAACGTGTTAGAAGCAAGGTTGAAAGAAAACTCCACTCCAAAAGCCAAGAATCACCCGAAAAATCCACTTGAAAGCCTTCAATCTTCTCCAAGAAATCAAACTAGGGTTTGGGGGTTTTGGTGGTTGTTAGGGTTCTTAGGAAAACTGAGAAAATCGTGAAAAACTCATATATATATCAGAGAAAAACGAATATGGGTTTAGAAATCTGAAACCAACTCAAAACAGGAGAAAAACATACTGCAGGTCTCGCGATTGACCGTGGCGGTCGACCGGGCTGCGGTCGACCGCGGCGATCGACTGGACTGGGGTTTCCCAGATTCTCATGAGTTGGTCATATGTGCATGTTTCAACACTTCTATCTCTCATGTATGAACTCGTTCATACTCAAAACACATGGTACTATACCATTTAATGATATTTATCATACTAAATATCCACATATCATAATTTATCACACATAAACTTTATTATTCATAAATTATCGGGGTTTTATATTCACCCCCCCTTAAGAGGATTTCATCCTCAAAATTCCGCAGCTACATCTCAAAGCTCAAAAACTGGGAAAACACATTCAGAAGGTGTAATTCATATCAAGAATTCCTTCTGCACACATCACAATGCATCAACACAATGATATTTAAAGTTAACAACCTAGAATGCAAACATTCTTACCTAAATCCTTAACTAAATGAAAACGGTACGTCGAGCGAAATAATCCAAACAAGGAAACCCTCATGTATATACCATATACTTCAATTGATTAAGGATCAGGCAAAAATATCCCCATTCTAGTGTTAAAGATAAATATAAATATGAATAAACAACATAGATAAAGACTACTATCAAAGCACATAAGCATAAGAATTTATCAACATCATACCTGTCCAAACAGGTGCGGGTAGTCGCAACGAACATCCTCCTCGCGCTCCCAAGAAATTTCTTCGGCTCCTTGCCGGTTCTACTGAACTTTCACTAATGGAATGACTTTATTCCTAAGCTTTTTATTCTCTCTAGCAAGTATGCATACCGGTACCTCTACGGTAGTCAAGTCATACTGAATCTCAATCTCTGGTGAATCAATCACTCTCTGCTGCTCATCATCCCGCAGATGCTTCTTAAGCATCGAAACATGAAAGACGTCGTGTACACTCGACATCGATGCTGGAAGATCTAATCTGTAAGAAACAGCTCCAATGCGCTCGATGATCCTGAAAGGACCAACATATCTCGGGGCAAGCTTTCCCCGTCTACCGAATCGCTGAACGCCCTTCCTCGGTGATACTTTCAACATGACCGGGTCTCCGACCTGGAACTCTAAAGGTCGTCTCCGCTGATCTGCATAGCTCTTCTGTCAACTCTGCGCCGCAAGAATGCGCTCTCGAATCAATGCTACCTTCTCTGTGGTCTGCCTAACTAACTCTGGACCAATCAATAGACTATGCTCTGGCTCTGCCCAAACATATAGGCGATCTGCAAGATCTCCCGTACAAAGTTTCATACGGTACCATCCCGATGGTAGCTTGATAACTGTTATTATATGCAAATTCAATCAGTGGGATATGGTCCTCCCAACTACCCTGAAAATCTAAAATACATGCTCTCAGCATGTCCTCTAAGATCTGATTCACCCTCTTAGTCTGACCATCTGTCTGGGGGTGGAAAACACTGCTAAATGACAACTGACTGCCAAAAGCATCCTGGAAACTCCTCCAAAAATGAGATGTGAAGACTGAGCCCCGATCTGATACAATTGTCTCCGGAACTCCATGCAATCTAACAATCTCCCGAATGAAGATCCTCACATACATATCTGCCGTATAAGTCGTCCTCACAGGTAAGAAATGTGCGGACTTAGTCAATCTGTCCACTATAACCCAAATAGAATCATTTCCTTTCTTCGTCTTGGGCAACCCCACTATGAAATCCATGGAAATATCTGCCCACTTCCACTCGGGAACGGGTAAAGGCTGTAGGGTTCCTGTAGGTCTCTGATGTTCTGCCTTAACTTGTTGGCAGGTAAAACATTTAGCCATATAATCTGCAATCTCTCTGCGCATGCCACTCCACCAAAAATGCCTCTTCAGATCCTTGTACATTTTCGTCGTGCCTGGGTGCACTGTATATCTGCTGCGATGAGCTTCGTCAAATAGTTCCCTCTTCAGCTGTAGATTGTTTGGCATAACGATCTTGCCCTTCATCTTAAGGCCTCCATCTACTCCAATAGTCTAATCATCCTTGGGTTCTTTGGAGATCTCCCCCTTATGGGTTTGAATCCAAGAATCCTCTAACTGAGCTCCGACTACTCTATCTCTCCAAGATGGCTGAACAGATAACGCTCCTAAGAACACGCGATTCCCGCCAATCTCTGGCCTGAAATCAAAATGGCTGAGGGTATAAAGATCTCGATATAGTGAACACCTCAAAGCTGCTAGTCCGTGATGACGCTTCATACTCAATGCGTTTGCTACCACGTTCGCCTTTCCCGGATGATACTGTATGGCAAACTCATAATCCTTAATAAACTCTACCCATCGTTGTTGCCTCTGGTTGAGTTCTTTCTGTGAAAAGAGGTACTTCAGGTTCTGGTGATCTGTGAATAACTCAAACTGTACTCCGTACAAATAATATCTCCACGCCTTCAGTGCAAAGACCACTGCTGCTAGATCCAAATCGTGCGTGGGATAATTCTGCTCATGAGTCCTCAGCTGCCTCGAAATATAGGCTACGACTCTCTGGGTCTGCATCAATACACCGCTAAGACCCGATAAGGATGCATCAGTGTAGACAACAAAAGTCTTATCACTGCTAGGAATAACCAAAACTGGTGCTGAAGTCAACTTAGTCTTCAAAGTCTCAAATGCCTTCTGGCATTCTGTGCTCCAAATAAACTGTACACCCTTCTTAGTAAGGCGTGTGAGTGGTGTGGCAATCCTCGAGAAATCCTGAATGAATTTTCTGTAATAGCCTGCCAGGCCTAAGAAGCTACGAATCTCGGTAACTATCTTCGGTGGCTCCCAATCAAGTACGACTTCTACTTTAGCCGGATCTACTGTAATGCCCTCCCGGCTAATAACATGGCCCAAAAATCTGACCTCTAATAACCAAAATTCACATTTGCTAAACTTAGCATACAACTGGTGCTTTCTTAATATCTACAATGCTAACCTCAAATGCTGCTCGTGCTCTGCCTCCGACCTCGAGTAAATAAGAATATCATCGATGAAAACTATCACAAACTGGTCCAAGTACGGACGAAAAACCCGATTCATCAAATTCATGAATACTGCGGGCGCATTGGTCAGCCCAAATGGCATGACAAGAAACTCGAAAACCCATATCGAGTCAAGAAAGCGGTCTTGGGGATGTCCATCTCCCGAACCCGCAACTGATGATATCCAGAACGAAGATCTATCTTCGAGAAACACTGTGCTCCCTGCAATTGGTCGAACAAGTCATCGATCCTCGATAATGGGTACCTGTTGCGGATAGTGACTTTGTTCAACTCACGATAATCTATACACAATCACATACTCCCGTCCTTCTTCTTCACAAAGAGGACCGGTGCTCCCCACGGAGAATGACTCCGTCGAATGAAACTCTGAGACAACAACTCATCGATCTGGATCTGTAGCTCCCTCATCTCAGCAGGTGCCATACGGTAAGGAGCTCAAGAAATCGGTGCGGTGCCTGGCTGCAACTCTATGCAGAACTCGACCTCTCTCACTGGAGGTAATCCTGGTATGTCCTGGAAGACATCCTGGTACTCTAAGACTACTCGCATCTCACTCAAATCTGCGCCCCGACCCTGTAATATTGCCTCCTCTACGTACGCTAGAAATGACTCCGCAAACTGGTTGCCTCTGGAGGTGGCTACCACTAACTCTGATCCATCATATGCTCTCAAACTGACTGTTTTCGCAAAACAGTCGATACTCACATGGTAGGAAGATAGCCAATCCATACCAAGAATCACATCGAATTCAGACATATGCAATATGATCAAATCGGTCACGAACTCAGAATCATCCAAGCTGACGGTGCATCTCCTACAAACACTCTCTAACAGAGACATCTCTCCCAACGGAGTAGATACAGATAAAGGGAAATCTAACGGCTGAGCTACGAGCCGAAATCTAATCAAAAAATCATAGGAGATAAAAGAATGCGAAGCGTCAGAATCAAAAAGAATACATGCTGGAAAGGAATTCACACGGAATGTACCTTCCACCACAGCTCCGCTCGCGCCATGATCACGAGGAACCACTACATACACTCTTCCGGTTTGCTGCTCTGCATCACCTAAAGTGTATGGTGCCATCTGCCTCTGCTGGGTCTCCTAAACTGCTCGAACCTGTCCCTCAATCCTTGGGACTGCTGGAGGTGCCTCAATCCTTAGCTGTTGACCCTGACCGTGTCCCTAAGCACGGTTATACTGCTGCTGCTGACTCGGCCGCTCGGTGCCCAATCTTGTTACAATTGTAACAAGCTCCCTTGAATCGGCGCTACTACTGCACTCTTTGGTCCTGCTGGTGACCCTTCTTATGAGGACCCTGATGATGCGGACCCTTGCTCTGCTGGTGGGGTCCTCCTGAGCCTCCAAATGGTCTTTTACCCTTTCCTTTGTCCTCGGACTGTCCTGACTTGCTATTTCCCTTGTCCTTGATGAATATGGCTATATCTGTCTCCTGCGCCATGGCAGCATCTGCTACCTCCCGCACTGACCAAAACCTTCGCGATACAATATACTGGCGCAATCCTGGACGAAGTCCCATTAAGAACATCTGAGCCT
The DNA here is from genome assembly GCF_001876935.1 of Asparagus officinalis. Lineage (NCBI taxonomy): Eukaryota > Viridiplantae > Streptophyta > Magnoliopsida > Asparagales > Asparagaceae > Asparagus > Asparagus officinalis. The sequence continues at coordinate 125,896,075 of NC_033800.1, forward strand.
GCCGCTCCTCTGTGTGCCACATGCCGGTGAATCTAAGCAATGACATGAACTTACTCTCGAAGTCCATGACAGACATATCTCCTTGCTCTAACCGAGCCAGCTCTAACTCTTTTCCGGCTTTCGCTGCAGCCGAAACATACTGCTCATCAAACAGATATACAAAGGTCTCCCATGAAACTGTCATCCTCTGCTCGGGGGTGAAACGAAGTCGATACCATCCTCCCGCATTGCCCTTGAGGCTGAAAACCGCTAGCCTCTGCTTTTGCACCGAATTAACATTCAGCATATCCAACATGTTACTCACATCCTCTTTCCACTTGTGTGCAGCAATGGAATCCGTCGAACCGTGGAACTCTGGTGCTTTCAACTTTTGATACCTCTCAACTAAACGAAGCCAAGCCTCCTGATCAGCTTCTCTGCCATCAACTGGTGGTGCCGGTGGGACCACTGGTGTCCTCTCTGATACTTCCTCCCGAATAGATGACTCCTGAACGGGTGCCTCTTCAGGAACGGGAGTCTCTGGACGAACCTGTGCTGCTAACTGCTCCTCAATAGCCGCCATACGAGCTGCCAATGGTGCTATGAGATCCACTAGGTACTGCGGAGCCTGCTGTGGCTCGGGCTCCCTATCTTCCTGCCCAATTCCCTGAGCACGAGAAGTTCGGCGTCCACGACCTCTTCTTGACATCTATAATTCCAAAATAGAGCTTATTAAGCAGTAGATTGGATCTCAAGCATGAAGCATATAACATATACCAATAAGTAAACCGTATCACATATATCTCATATCATGCTTTATTATTTAAAGCAAATAGATCATCATAAAAAAATTTAGATTTTCCGCGTACATATATATAGTACGTCCTCACTCATGCTAAGGATTCCTAGCGGACTGTATATATGATCCCTAGGAAACTCTATCTTAAACTCCACAATATGACACAAGAATGACCCTAAAGATAGTGGAACTAGATCTCTGATACCAACTGTGACGCCCCAGGGTTCACACAAGGCTGCAGTCCCAGGTGAAACCCGGATTGTCAAACCTGCCAAGCACCAAACACCATGCTACGACATGTTTCACCATCAGAATCGTTATCTCTCTAGTGAAAACAATAATAGGTGAAGGTACAGACAGGCAAACAAAATAGAAATATAACAACACTGGATGAACACAGAATAAGCATAAGAATATCAATAATGAGCCCAACTAGAATAAAATAAATATATCTCTGAGTCTAAACTGAGTCTCAAATACAAAGAGTCAAAAAAATTAAAGTCTTACAAAGTTCTCAACTCTATGAAATAAAATACTAATCTGGAGTCTGAAAAATAACCAACTACATGTGGAATTCTGAAATGACTACAAAATATAATAAATAGCTAAATGGACAACTAAGATGTCCCATCAACCTGCGACTCTCCGTGTGCCGGACTCGCTGTCTGAAAGAGGGGAAACAATGAGCGTCAAAGCGCTAGCGAGATCATCACTACCTCTCCCCAGGAGAAGGGGTAGGAGTATATAGAAAAAAAAATAGAGTCATTATATTCATATATCAAATCATTCATAAAATTCTTCATGAAGGAAAAACAACAGTCACGGAAAAATACTCCAATCTCCAACATAAGGAATAAGTATCTCATCTCGAAGTACATCCGAGTAGCCTGCTCTAATATAAGAGGATGTCAGCTAAAACAAAATGAAATATATCTGCCGCTCATAACGGGTGTGCCAAAAATCTCAATATAAATACCCTACTCACGGGTAGTCTACCATGGAAGTACAAAACATAACTGATCAAATATCTATGTGTGCATCATCTTGTGCTATAGCGATACTTTTGTAATGCTCTTACTCAATCGCTCTGCGGCAATATGATTTATTATCTCCCTATTCCGGATGCATGTAATAACGATATTTTTGTAATACTCTTACTCAATCATTCTGCGGCAAATAAGTTTCATCTCCCTATTTCTGGATACGTATAAGACAACATTATTCAATATGTGTTTATCAATCTATAGATCTCATGTCAAGTGTGTGTCAATCTAACACAATCTAGCATACGAGCACAAAACTCAGTGTGCGTGTCCACATCTGAAGTTCACCATCATCCCAGGTGTTTAACAATCACTAATGTCATAGTCTATCATCATAGGGTCGAGAAATTTGTTCGACAACCGAAAAACAATGCAAGTAAACATGCACAGCCAAAACCAACTGGCGGTCGACCGTGACGGGCTCCAGAGACTACCCAGGTCTCTGTCCTGCATGCGGTCGACCGTGGCGGTCGACCGTGAACCCTGTTTCCAGTTTCTCCAGATTTTTTTATGTGTTGTGTTCTCGTCGTGTTTTCGTGATTCAAACATGATAAAAACTTCATGAAAGTTGCATACAAGCATGGTACAACAGATAGAATTATCTGGAAACAAATCAACATATATAATCATGATTTTATGCATTAGATTTACATTCAAAACCCTAAAACATGCATAAAAGCTCAAAACAACAAATCAAACTTCTTTCTTTAGTTTAACCACATTTTAGAATCATCATCAGATCTAAATCACATCTGTGAAAACGTTCTCAACCTTTTTAGCATGAAAAGACCTAATTTTTATACATATAATACAAAAGAATTGTTTTTATACATAATCTATTCGTTTAGGCTCTATACAACATGTTTAAATCTCTTTAAAAACGTTTTAAAAACTGGGAGGGGGATTAGTAGAGATGATACTCGCCTTTGGTTGTAGTAAAACGTGTTAGAAGCAAGGTTGAAAGAAAACTCCACTCCAAAAGCCAAGAATCACCCGAAAAATCCACTTGAAAGCCTTCAATCTTCTCCAAGAAATCAAACTAGGGTTTGGGGGTTTTGGTGGCTGTTAGGGTTCTTAGGAAAACTGAGAAAATCATGAAAAACTCATATATATATCAGGGAAAAACGAATATGGGTTTAGAAATCTGAAACCAACTCAAAACAGGAAAAAAACAAACTGCAGGTCTCGCGGTCGACCGTGACGGTCGACCGGGTTGTGGTCAACCGCGGCGGTCGACCGGACTGGGGTTTCCCAGATTCTCATGAGTTGGCCATATGTGCATGTTTCAACACTTCTATCTCTCATGTATGAACTCGTTCATACTCAAAACACATGGTACTATACCATTTAATGATATTTATCATACTAAATATCCACATATCGTAATTTATCACACATAAACTTTATTATTCATAAATTATCGGGGTTTTACACTTAAGCTCTTAGAATTTACCAAAAAAGGAAGAATAAAAATATTAAGGAAAAGAGAAACCTGAGAATATTAGGGTACCCTTCAATATATGATGATTAATGAGTAACAATAACCATTCAAAAGACAAATGAACAAAATAGGTATCCTTCAGGTAACTTGACTTAATCCTTTGCTAGTTAGCATGTGCACCAGGAGGTAAATGCAAACAGGAGGTAAAATGCGGAACTAGGTTTTAGGTATATTGTCACCATATATCTTGTTTTCACTAGTTGAGCTAAAAACCTATATGTGAATAATATGCGAGGATCAAATTCTAGCTCTAAACCTTTGTAGAAATCAAATCTTCACTTCATAGTTTCATGTGACCTTGTTGATGATTTTATACAACTCATCATGTATTTAGTTGTAACTTATTTAGTTGTAACAAATTGACATTCATGAAAGAAAAATCTTGAAGAGGGTCTTCTATGGAAATCCATATTGGGAAGGAATATATGACATTTGTCTCACAACTAATCTTAACCAGTGCAGTCAGAATAAAATGTAGATGTGATCACTAATATATGATCAGCATCCCCGGCATTTCCCGACTCTGTTAGACCCTAGAGGGGGGGGGGGGGGTTATGTGCAAGAATATGCAATATACACAAGGTGATATATCCTAGCAAAGAGGTATATTATATGATATATGCAAGGATATGCAAACACAAGGGTAACATAAACAAATGATATAGTGGATGAAATAAACAATGAGAGAAAGGCTATAAAGATGAACAAATATAAGTGTGCTAAGCCAAACTCAAACAAGCAATATGATCACGGAGTTCAGACCTTCCGTCCTACGTCTCCGCTCCCCACTCCCGGGGAGAAATCCATTAACACAACCCGGTTTGGAAGCCGGAACTTCTACACACTCGGTTTACAAGTTCACCGAAAACTCTCACACAACAAACACTATGCAATCACACTCTACACCCACACAAGTGTTGGACCTAGCCGTGTCTCCCTCAAGTGCTCGGTTACAACCTCTCCCTAGGTTCGTCAACCGACACCACTCCTCTTGGAACGATCCCCTACTCTCACCACACACTCCTCACTCGGTGTACAAGTGTATTACAAAGTGAATCTCACAATTAGGCTCAATACAATAATTATTTATTCTCTACTATGGATGAGAACACAATGAAAGGTCACACTCAAAGTTATAACTCTCACAACCCCAAATATATTATGAATGCAAATACAATAAGCTCAAGTGGGTGTGTGTAACAATGAGTAAAATCAAATCTAACTCAAATAGCAAACTAGCAATAATAAGAATATGAAAATCAATAATAAAATTACTAGAGAAAAGAGTTAGAAAACTTCTCAATAGATCAAGAGGTAGAAGGAGAATAGTTGGATGCCCAAACACCAATAGATGATCTCCTCAAGCTCTTGTGAAATTGATTTCTCAAACTCAAACTTCCAAATGCTTAAAAGATTCTTAAACACACTTAAACCAAACTAAAACCCTTGTTAAAACTCTTTTAAACTTGGTTAAAAACTCTCTTAGATGATAGAAAATAGTTATGGCAAAGGGGTATATATAGGCTTGAAGAAACCAACCCCAAAAACCCTAAAAAACCATTAAAAAACAAAAATCAGCAACTAGTCGTTACTGTGTAACGGTCGAATACTACAGTAACTTTGGTCGACCGGTACGGTCGACCGTGAGCCATATGCAAAGCTGAGTAACGTCCAGAGAGTTTTGCGGTCGACCGTACCGGTCGACGTGGGTACTGTAGCACTGTGTTTCAATTTTGTAAAATCAATTAAAAATAGTAAAATAGCTCTACAAATTATGAAATTTTTTGGGAAGGTTCTAGACATGTAGAATAACATGTTAGAGAAAGAATTTCTGAAAAATAATTTCCCAGTTGAGAGAAATAAATGTTTGAACACAGATTTACAGTTTCTGAAAAACTGCTGACATACACGATTTTGTAAAATCAATTGGGCATAGTAAATCAACTCCAAAAATAGTAAAATTTTGAGGGAAGTTTCTAAACATGTAGATAAATATTTCAAAGAAAGAATTTCTTAAATATCACTTCCCATTTATGAAAAATCATCTATTTTGTAAAACATGCACGAACATGCACGAACGAAAAACATGATTTTGTAAATTCCATTAAACATAACAAATCAATTCCAAACTTGATGAAACTTTGCGAAATGTTTATAAACATGAAAAAAAACATGTTAGAAAAAGAATTTCTCAAATTGAATTTCTATTTGTGAAAACTCATGTATTTTGCAAGTGTGTCCAAAGCATGAAAACTCAAAACCATGCATGTATATATATAACCATATATATACATAGAAACCAAATACGTGTGTGTATATGATATTGAGCTTAAGGTACTTAACACACATAATATAAAATCTAAACTAGATATACCCAAGCTTGATGAAGGTCTTCAATGAGCATGACTTGGTAAACTGTGCGGATGAAGCTGAACTTGGATCTTGAACTTGAATTGCATAAGCTTCATCGACATTCCACCAACCTCCTTTGAATATGATCGTTGAAGCTCTATTCCATCCATCCTCCAACACGTTGTTTGCCTAGAATAAATACAAAAACACAAACACTAGACAAACAATATTAGAAGTAAATTGTTTGTTAAACATCATCAAAACAAGAAGGCCAACAGACTCTTCAGCATTTCCTGACTCGTCAGCATCCTCGGCATCTTCAAATTGATCTATATTAGGAACTGTTAACATATCCACGAGCATCGTATGTGTATCATCTATTCTCGTATCATCTATTCTCCCACCGGACATACCGGTATCCGCCATCAGTTCCATTTCTTCAAGACATCCTTCCCCACGAAACGTCCAATATTTGTACTCCTCATGAAATCCTGATATTAAGTGTTTCTGTAAATCACTTTTATCCACCAACGCCCTATTTTTACACCAACAGCAAGGACAATGCACGACATCACTATTTAACTTCCGTGGGTCTGGCAAGGCGTACTATATGAATTGATTTATTCCATGTTTATATCGACTATCCCTCCATCTATCAATACGAGGAATATCGATCCATGATTTGTCGGGAACTATCCTCATCTGTATGATATTAAGCATAATTAGGTATTGTGAATTTTTATTAGTAACGCATCAAATTAACGGTTGCGTGATATTAACTTTCTTCATGACATCAAGGAAATTCAAATTATAATAATCTCGGAGGGAAAATTGCCAGAACATAAATGACATGGGAGTAAAATCTAACGCTCATATTTTCAATATAACGGCTATCATAGGAAATTGACCTATCCCATTAGGAATATAGTAGTGTCTACAACTACATTTATATACTTTATGCATTTTTATTTCTTAAAAATTTCAGTAGCACCTACCCGCTGTTCTCCGAGTACACTGTACGGATGTTATAATGCGTATCAATCATAGATAATAGATCGATTATAGATCGATACGCAAAACAACATACGCTTATTGTACACGGAGAATAATACGGTACGTGTTGTCGAAATTTTGAAGGAATAAAAATGCATAAAGTATACAAAGATAGACGATACACTACTGTATTCCTAACCTGTATGAGAAGGGGACTCCTCCCCGGACAGATCTAATAATTATTGCATGTAGATCATGCTCCTAACATAAATCACGTTATTCTCTTTAGATGTAAAAAGTATTTTCACATCCAACTAGAATTAATGGAGTTTATATCAGAAGAGATTCACATCCAACATTATTTGACTGGAAACTAGGGGTAATGACTTCCGATTCATAAAATCATGATATTTAACACAATCGATGTTCATTTCCCATCAGCGATGTTCATTTCCCGTCAACGATGTTTTATCCCTGACGGTATAGAAAACATCGCTGACGGCAACATCTCTAACGGTTTTCCCCATCAGAGATATAAACATCGCTGACAATGCTCCATATATACTAGGAATCTCTCTCTTCAATATGCAACGACGAGTACAAGGAATTAGAAAGAAAGAAATATTATCTTATTCTTTGTCTAATAAATTCATGACAATGCTTAGATCTCATTTTCTTTAATAGCTTAATTTTCAGTTATCAGTGCAAGTTTTATATTAAATTAGGCTTTCATGAGTAATATATGATCAAAATGTTAGCAACAAAAGGGAAACTTAACCATACATTATCAACGAGAGGAAAAAAACATAAGACGGAGTAAAATTCACAGTCACGAAGATTTTAACGAGATTCGGTTTACCTATTTCCTTTGAATATAACACCTCACGAAATTCATATATATATAGTCCCAAAGATTTTAACCAGATTCGGTTTACCCATTTCCTTGGAATATATAACACCTCACGATTCCACTAATATTAGTCAATAATGGAGGATTACAATGGATATCTTTAATCCAAATCTTACCTCCATGCCTTCTCTAATTCTTTTCTCTTGTAGATACATCAGAAAATAAGCAGGTGATATCCATATTTATAGCACACGACCGAATATACGAAAAAAATAATTCACCAATAATGTGTCTAGTCATATGTATTAATTCTCTATATATAAATCATGCTCGAAATTAACAACACAAATTACTTAATACTATCTTACAGCGATCGATAATCATAAAATGGTGGTTAGAAGATAAACTTGCGATATAGTGGTGTGTATGAGTCCTATGTGAACCATTGCATCCAAGAGAATACTATTAGGCTTTAGCACAATGTAGATGAGGACAATATTGCTACTATACGTTAAACAAGAGTACTTAAGTTTTATTCTCTCGGTGTAAAGGATAGGCTACCAAATATAGTGCTCACTAATTGCTTATGTCTATCCATTAAGTACCATTTTTTAAAACCAACTTTTAAAGTTATTAAGCATCATCGATCCATATATGTGCTATCTCTAATAACAGTTCTTATGGCTTCATAAATGTACAAGAAAATAGTTCTTGTAAAGATTAGGAGAGAATATCATTATCCCAACATTCTTTTTGCTCACATATACAAACATACATACATACATACACATGAAAAAGAAATTAAGAAAGTTCTTGCATGAAAATTCCATGTCAAATTAGACTACCTACTATTGATTGTTAATAAGTAACTATAACCATATATATATATATATTTCATGGCACATAAAAGAGGAGAGATTTTAGATTTTAAACTCATGTAAGAAACTTATCTAATTTAGTACATATTGATTTTAATTTCTTAGAAAGGGGACGAGGAAAAACTACAGCAGTGTGGTGTATTTTTAACTGGGTTCAGAGCTTAGCACAACAAAAATATCCAAATTAAGATCAACTTTCAAATTTGAATAATGACCTTGTCCAAGCTATGAATATACGTGATAGAAAATACTTGGGGATACAGACTTAATCCAACATGCAATCACTAGTGGAAAACTGATTTGAGGAACTAATTTCAAATAACTTAAGCATTGACCAGATTTAATAGTAATTTCAATGATTTGAGGAACTAATTTCAAATACCTTACTGATTTGAGGAACTAACTTCTAAATAATACCTTGAGTGACTGTTGGACGCGGCGGAGGTCACGAAGGCGCTGGACGCGGTGACGGCGGAGGCGGCGGCCAAATAACGCGAAGGGGGTAGCGACAGCAGCGGTTAGGGTTTAACTGTGTGGTAAAAAATTCGTGCCTGTAAAAAGTCGATATATATCGAACATCGCTGATGGGATACCCATCAGCGATGTTTTATCCCTGACGGTATAGAAAACATCGCTGACGGCAACATCTCTGACGGTTTTCCCCATCAGAGATATAAACATCACTGACGGCTATGACCCGTCAGCGATGTTGCCGTCAACGATACTCGGTTTTCCACTAGTGTACTTCATCTTGATCTCTTTGGTCCTATGCGTGTTGCCTCACTAGGAGGAAAACATTATGTTTTTGTGATTGTTGATGATTTTTCTCGTTTTTCATGGGTCATATTTCTTGTGAATAAAGATGAGTATTTTGATGAGTTTTCATGTTTTGTAAAAATGGTTGAAAATGAAAAAGATTTGAAAATTATTAAAATTCGTAGTGATCATGGAGGTGAATTTCAAAATAAATATTTTAATGATTTTTGTGACCATCATGGTATTACACATATGTTTTCCGTACCGAGAACACCGCAAAAAAATGGTATTATTGAACGAAAAATTATACCATACAAGAGATGACACACACTACTATAAATGCCTTTGATTTACCAAAGTATTTTTGGGCAGAAGCCGTTAACATGACTTGCCATATTTTAAATCGTGTTTTGGTTAGACCTATTTTTTAAGAAAACCCTTTATGAGCTTTATTTTGGTATGACACCCAACATAGGCTATTTTTGAATTTTTAGTTGTAAATATTTTATTTTGAACACTAAAGGTCATCATGATAAATTTGATTCTAAAATAGATGTTGGAATATTTTTCGGGTATTATGCATCAAGGAGTAAGGCTTATAGTATTTTAAATAAACGAACACTCTTTTGTTTTTGTTAATGAAAAGATTTTATTCATTTACCAAATTGAGAATTTTATGTACATCAAAAATCTCATTATATCATATGAGATATCAAAAACTGAAAACAACTTACTCTAAAATATTCCCTACATGCAGGGCTTTACAATGAAAGTAACCAATCCCTGTTTTCATCTAATATAGGCATATTTAGATTTATAGACAATATATCTATCTTTATGTCCTTAACCAATTGCTCCACGCTTCTGTATTTTTGCTAAAAAATTCTGGTGTTTTGTTCATTCCAGATTCTGTAGATAGTTGTCGATAAAGCCATGCACTTAATTCCTTGCTTGAATCCCTTTCCCTTTAGCCTTGAACAATACCAGTCTAGGAGGATCCTCCAATCACATATCTTCTATTTAAAATTCAGCCAATTCACAATACAGTTCTACGCTTCACCTGAGAAACCACATTCAAAGAAAAGATGGCTACGACTTTCCAGACCATCACTCGAGCATAAGCAACAAATATTGGCATTTATGACACCTCTTCTCGCCAACCTATCTTGGGTAAACAATCTATTTTGAACTGTAAGCTAACAGATGAAAGAATGTTTAGGGTAGCACATTTTGTTCCACACTATATCATGCCATGACACTCTTTGAGAAGCTGGGGAAAGAGCATAGTACAAAGCTGATAACTGAGTTTTTGAGTTGTTGAAACACGTGATAAGAAGATTCAATAGATCATCAATCTGAAATATGGTTTTATCTCTTAATTTTATCATTTGCTTTAATATCCAAGAATCACCATTTTTTGTAATCACATGCCATATATTCCTGTGCTTCAAGTAAGTCTCATGCACCCATTTGATCCAGAGGGTTTCCTTATTAATATGGATGAACCATAGGCTCTTTAAAATGGCTGTTAGGTTCCAAATAGAAGCAGAAAACACTCCCAGAACTCCTTGCTTTCTTCCCAGGAAAACACTATGCCAAGCAACTAAAGGGGCTTTAGAAGATTGATTTGTTCTATCCCATAAGAAATTCCTGCACAATTCATCAATTTTTTGAGTGACTTTGACATGCAATATATAATTTGTTGTACAAAACACTTGAACACCCAAAATAACACTCCTGATAATTTATAGTCTGCCAGCATAAGCGAGATTATTATGCTTCTACCAAGTTAGTAACTGGTTGGACACTTTATTTATGAGAGCACTACAGACCACATAAGATAACCTCCTACAAATGAGAGGTACTTCTAAATATCTGATTGGCAGAATACCCACTGTGAATCCTAGCAGATTCATGATTGAATTTTTGACAGTGTCCTCAACTCCACCAAAGAAAACAAAGCACTTGTCTTTTTTAGCATCCAACCCACTGACTTCACTAAACTTCTTGACACACAGAAACAATTTCTGGACTGAGTAAACATCTCCTTTTCTAAACAATAGCAGATCATCAGCAAATATTAGATGAGTAATTTTGAGTTTCCCACATTTAGGATGAAATTTGAAAAATATGTCATGTTGTAGCATGTCCAAGCTTCTATAGAGATATTCCATATCCAAAATGAATAGGTAGGGATAAAGTGAATCACCTTGTCTCAAGCCTCTTTCACCTTTGAAATATTCATGAAGGGAGCCATTGAGGGAGATGGAAAACTTAGGATTGGATATATATGCCATGATCCTACTGATGGTATCAAAGGCCTTCTTAATATCAATATTTAACATGAATCTTGGTGATATATGTTTCCTGCTATAGCCTTTAACTAATTCATGAGCCAACAAGATATTACTTGATATTTATCTGTCTTTTACAAATGCACTTTGAGATTCATTCACTAAATGACCCATAACTGATTTTAATCTATTTGCCAGAATTTTGGATATAAACTTGTATAGGCAATTGCAACAAGAGATGAGCCTAAAATCAGAAGGTGTTTTAGGGCATTGCACTTTAGGAATAAGAGTAATGGATATAGAATTTACCACACCCAAGAGCTTTCTAGTTTTAAAGAATTCGTCAATAGCAAGAGATACCTCATCCCCACAATGAACCATGCTGATTTGAAAAAATTAACACCATATCCATCAGGCCCAGGAGATTTGTTTTTAGGCATTGAGAAGGTAGCTTCTCTAATTTCTTCTTTTGATGTAGGTTTGGCTAGTAGACTGACTTGAGAACCTGTCAAATAAGGCCCAGCTTTAATGACATCAATATCTGGTTCAATAGTGTCAGTTGCTTTTCCCATGAGATTCTTGTAATAGGAAACAAACTCTTTAGCAATCTCATCACCACTTGTAATTCTTTGCCCCATATCATTGTAAAGGACCATCACTTTGCTATGGTTCCTATTGAATTTAATGATAGAATGGAAGAAGTTAGTGCACCTATCTGTTAGACCCTAGAGGGGGGGTGATTAGGGTCTTATGCTAATCTAATCCGATTAAATGCCAATTAAAAACTAATTAACAAGTTATCCTAGCAAGTATGAAATATCACAAGATATATGAGCTAGGATAAGCAATGTAAACAAAGAGATATATCCTATATGATAAAATATATGCAAGGATATATAAACAACACAAGGGTAAATAATCTAAACAAGATAGTGGATGATATAGATAATGAGCTAATGACAATGGCGATATAAGATATGAACATAAATATGAATGAACGCCAAAGCACACTCAAACAAGCAATATGATCACGGAGTTCGGACCTTCCGTCCTACGTCTCCGCTCCCCACTCCCGGGGAGAAATCCACTATCACGACCGGGTTTTCTACGCTCACCCGAATAACGTTTACAACCACACAGTGTCGGTTTTCAACGCTCACCGAACAACGTCACTCCTCACAATCGGTTTTCTAGTTCACCGAAAACTTTCACCCCACACTCGGTTTCTAGCTCACCGAAAACCTCACAACACACTCGGTTTCTAGCTCACCGAAAACCTAACAATCTCACAATGTAACAAATATAATTTGTTCTCTAATATGGATGAGAACACAATTAAAGCACAACTCAAAGTTACAATCTCTCACCACCCAACTATACTATGTATGTAAATACTAAAAGCTCAATGTGGGTGTGTGTAACAATGAGTAAAATCAAAATCAAACTAAACTCAAATATAAAATCTAGCTTAAGAACAATGATAATCAAACAAGTATATAAATGTAAAGCTAGAGTTTGAGTTTAGAAAACTTCTCAATTTGATAACAAGAGATGGAGGGATGATAGTTGGAAGCTCAAACTTCAATAGATAATCTCCTCAAGCTCTTGTGGAATTTGATTCACAAAATCGAAACACTCAAATGCTTAAAAGCTTATAAACACACTTCTTCTGAGTTCGAGTCCGAAACTGATCTTGATTCGATCGTGATTCGTCCGAGTTTCCCCTTGGTTGGATGACTCGTTGACTCTTCGAACACTTGGCTTGATCCCACACGCGAATGGACGTATTTCGTTACTTGCGTGCGATTCGTTGATCTCGTCGCCTCGTTGGTTCGTCGGTTTGTGCCGAGCTGTGCTAAGGGACCTATAAGCAATTTTATATGCCTACAACACCGAAACTGGGTTTGATTATGATGGTGGTTTTGTACTTAATGACATTGTACCCATTGTAATCAATCTTGACGATGATAAATCATCGGAAAGTAGTTGTAATTGGCAACTTGCCGAAGAACTATCAATAAACGATGATTTAGAGTACTCGATGTGTCTTGATAATGTCACTAAAAAGCTTTATGATAATCCTGATTTGTACATGCCTCTTCAATCATTTTGCATGACGAAAAAGCAGGTACAAGATCCATGCAGAGCAACACTTGTCATCCCCGCGGGAATAGGGGGTGGAAAAGAAGTCGTCTACGGCAAAGGAAAAGAAGCTCCAATACCCGATCAATTCTTAGAAGAAAAAGACGATGAAGATAAACCTGTCCCTCATCTATTTAGATATGACGCAAAAGCGCGCGGTCTAATGGAGAAGTATGGATATGACTTTACACTCGGAGAGGGTCTTTGCTTTGGTCGAGGTCCGCGAGTTCCACCTCGGATGGCCTATGTACCAAAGGGAAAACCCGATGATTATTATCGCTACAAAAGAGGTTTGGGTTATGCCTCCTCATCCGGCTGCTGGCAAATCATCGATCGAATTGCTAACAAAGCTAGAAACGGACACTCTTCTGATTCTTCGGCTTGGGATTCCGATACTAGTATCGGTGAGATGTTCAAAAAGTTGATGTCGAACATGGTTACGGTCGATCCTACCACAATAGAGGAAGACGACCAGATGCCGACATGGGAAGATCCTTGGGTTCATCACCTAAACATGCAGTATGGTGATAGGTTCGAACAAAGAGAACCTCCTACCGAAGATCAAGTACTCCAGGTGAATATGGGTAGCGAAGATAATCCTAAGCCTATATTCATTAGCGACAGCCTCCCGCCTGAAGAGAAAGAAGAGTTAATCTCTCTTATTAGGGAATACATCGATGTGTTTGCCTGGAATTATGAAGACATGCCAGGGCTCGATCCAAATGTAGCAGTGCATCGTCTCAATATCAAGTCGGATGTCAAACCTGTCAAACAACAACAAAGACGGTTTCGTCCGCAAATGATAGAGGCGATCGAAGCTGAGGTTAAAAAGCTTGTAGACTCGGGCTTCATTAGGGAAGAGCAACATCCAGAATGGCTTGCCAATATTGTTCCGGTCCTTAAGAAAAACGGAAAGATCAGGGTCTGTATTGACTTTCGAGACCTCAACGCTGCATGCCCAAAAGACGATTTTCCCCTTCCTATCACAGATGTCATCATCGACAATACGTGCGGGTTCGAAAGGATGTCTTTCATGGATGGTTTCTCTGGTTATAATCAGATAAAGATGCATCCAGATGACGAAAAGCATACCGCGTTTAGAACACCCCTTGGCGTTTTCTGCTACACGGTCATGCCCTTCGGTTTAAAGAACGCAGGCACTACGTATCAAAGAGCCATGTCGAAGATTTTTCAAGAGCACCTTCGGAAAACAGTCGAATGCTACGTAGATGACTTGGTCGTGAAAAGTCGTGATAAAAAAGATCACATTAAGGACTTGAAGACCATGTTCGACTTGATGCGAGCCCATCAATTGAAGATGAATCCTACCAAGTCTTTCCTCGGAATGTCTAGTGGTAAATTCCTGGGATTCGTCGTCACCACCAAAGGTATTCACATCGATCCTGATAAGGTAAAGGCGATTAATGAATTGCAGCCTCCGAGAAACCTCAAGGAGCTCAGAGGATTGCAAGGGCGATTAGCTTATATTCGTCGGTTCATCTCGAACCTCTCAGGAAAATGCCAACCATTCTCCAAGCTCGCAAAGAAGGGCGTGTCTTTTGTATAGGATGACACTTGTCAAAAGGCATTCGAGAGTATTAAAGAATATCTCTCAAAACCTCCAGTACTCGTCGCACCGAAATCGGGCAAACCATTCTTGATTTATGTCAAGGCGACGAGCCACTCATTAAG
>NC_033800.1:125912353-125952623 GCF_001876935.1 Asparagus officinalis
TTTAGAAGCTCTTATTACTATACACAAATTAGTTTATTATGTAATTTCAATACTCTTTTATAACACTACAGACACTATAAAGAGCACAAAGGCAAAATCAAAGAAAAGGAAAGACAAGCGTATAAAGAAACCCACTTGCTGGTGATGAGGACATTAGCATTACTTATGAGGACATTAGCATTATTTATGAGCATTCCCCACCCAAAAAGAACACAATAGGCAAAATCAAAGATCCTACTCCACGTACTGGCAGTGAATTAACCTCCTTATTACCCATCACAAGCTACTAACCTCAAATAATTGCAAGCATTATAAAGAGAAGATCAAACTTCGAACAAATTAAGAAATGTATGGAGGAAGTGACCTCCACTTTGGAGGAAGGACAACAGGCATTATGCTCACTCACGAAGTTCTTTATCAATCAAACCAATGTAAACACACCAGTACCAGGGATTAAGGTAAACATGTGCTTTGGTTAAAAAAATTCCTGCGATATGATTATATACCTCACAATTATAATGATATTCCTGCCATTCACCTCCCCTTCCCCCTTCATCACACCAGCATCAATTACATATGGGAGATTTTGTTTAAAAAATTCACAGATAAAAAATACGTAGTAGATAAAAAATGGGGAGAAAAAGAAACCCACTTGCTATCCATGGCTTTGCCATTAGAATCCATGACCTCAAACCTTCAAATCATAAAAAAATCCACAGAGCAAGAAGAAATCAGAAACTGAGAAGAAAGAGAGAGACATGGCTGCTTACTTGGAGGAGGATGCCGACGAGGTGAAGAAGACAACGACGGGGGTGAGACCGCCGGGGGCGCGCGGGGGAGAGCGCTGGAGGGAGAGCGTGGGACGGTGGCTGCAGAAATTGGAAAATAGATGGGAGGGTAGGGTTTACATCACAACCCTTGATTTATTTGTTGATGAAGGGCAATATAGACATTTCAGTACACCAGATCATTTTCCCAATTCTGTTCCCCTCCTCTACCGCCCGATTCGGGGGGGAACAATTTCCCCTCCATTTTTCCTTCCTCCCCCTTTCATTTCCCCTTCCTTACCCCTCTCTACCCCCTTTAAGCAAACTCCCAAACAAGGTGAAAAATAATTTTCTCTTCCCCTCCCCCTCTCTACCCTACAAAAGTGAACTCCCAAACAGGCCATAAGTGAAGATAGAAAAGTCTATTGAGATACCGTTGAGATTGTTAATTAATTCTTCTTTGATGGTTTTATTGCAAAACAAATTTAGCTAAATTTATTGGGTTGATTAGAGAATCAAAATTACTTTCGTTTGTGTAGGAAGTGCATCAGAAAGGTCGTAATTCTGGATGGAATTGTTGAAATAGCAAATACTTGTGTAGTATTTCGCTAAACATATGGCTTCCTTCATTCCATTAATCTGTGTTAGGTTAAATTTTCTTTGTTAATGCATCACATTTTTTTCTTTATTGACCCAATGGTTAAGCATACCAGTGGTGTGGCTGACTCAAATTGTCTACATATTTAGCCTTGAACACAGACATCAGAATTTCATGTCATTAAGGATCCATTATTTAAAATATGGGTATATTTGCTAAAACCTGATTATCAAATATTTTAATTCAGCAACATAAAAAGTGTAAATGATAGAAGATTAAGATGTTAATTGTATTGTTACCACTTTTTATTCCAAGAAATATTACTATTGGTTCATAATTTATAGGAATAACATTCAAAATTGGATACTTGGTGGGGCTTGGGATGCACTGTATCATGGTCATTTAGTATTTTTGAATCATTAATTATTCCACATCCGGTTCTTGAATCTTAACTCTCCATTCAATCTCGGCCTTGCTTTCCTCGCTTACAATGGAGAGGGTGTTTACCACTTCATAGAATAACCTATCATGCTGTTAAACACAAAGGTTGATTTTTCTGAATTTTGCTAAGGAGTAGTTGAAGATTAGCGCTAGGGCTGAGCTCCTAAGTTCATTGGGTATTTGAGCAGCGTCATATTAAAAGAGTTAAGTATTTGAAGGAGTTGAGAAAAAACTTCATACAGAAGGTGATGATGAAGCGACTCTCTATTGTGCAGGATTTGGCTGCTGCAATAACAGTAATTGGCGATGGGAGGGATAGAAAGGAGCCGATGAGTGGGATGATGCTGACGGCGATTGTCTTTCACCATTGACCAGCACACACAAAAATCTAAATCTTGTTGATAGAGTGGGTTCTATTTGGGTTTGAGTTTTTGTTTGGATGATGGTTGTTTGGGCAGTGGTTGTTTGGCGGTGGGGGTGCAGGACGTTTAGGGAATTGTGGTTTTGTTTGGGTCTTTGTTTGTCAAGTGATTATTTGCAGTGGAGGGGAATAGAGGTGTTGGGGCAGGGGGAGGACAAAGTTTAGGGTTGAGAGCAAGGTTTTAAATGTCGGATGTCGGGTTCATGTCGGATGGCTGAAATCCATATCGAATAGCGAAAATCATTGATATATCGGGGGACATGGACTAAATATCGTATTACCATATCGGGTGGTGCGTATATGTATAATATCATGTCCTAAATATAATCTAAGCATTCTTAAATTCAATATAAGCATACTTTATAAATTCTAGAGACGACGTCGGCAATGGGTAGATTCTGACGTCGCAGGGAGGCAGTGTCGGGGATCTTCTTCTTCTTCTTCTTCGTCTGCTCGGGGTCCTTCAGATGAGTCACCAATCACGCTCTTTTCTTTATCCCGACGACGGGATACCCTATCGCCCTCGGGTTCGGTTGGAGTTCGGATTTCAGGGTGCAACAGGAGATGGACAACGGGGGTCTGAGATGGAGGTGGGGGAAGAGCATCGTCGTTCACGAAATGAGTGATCGGTTCCCAAGTCCGTTGTAATCCTTATTTTTCTCTTTTTCTTTCTATCCGGTTCATAAGAAACCCTTAAACATGAGGACGAGTCAAATGAGTTTAGGCTTTTATCGCTAAACTCAAACCCGATAACAAAAAACAGATCTAAAGAAAATGTCATATCGATCGATTTTTTAAGGCTAAAAAACCGCCCGATATGCCCGATATGTGACCCGGATATTTTCAATTTAACCTTGAAATCGACATACGAGTTGAAAACGCCCATGTCGTGTCGCTCAAGCCCTCAAACCGGCATGTCAGCTGACATGTCGAACATGTCAGATGATATTTAAAACCTTGGTTGAGAGGGAGAATAAGAAAGAAGGGCAGACTTGGAATTAAGCTTAAGATAAGGGGTTAATGTAACTAGTTTACAAATATAAGGGGGGTTTTCACTCTTTAACCTAGTCAAAGGGGGAAAACACATTCTTGAAAACTCTGAGGAGCTTAGAAGCAATTTCCCCTATTTTAAATATAAAAGCTTTAGTCTGATGTTGCAAAACATGTTTTTTGTATTTGAGTTGCCTGCACTACTTTGTCAAGTTTGGGTTTACTACCTTAATTTAATGATCTTGGACAAGATTAAAAAAACAGCAGAATCACTAATAAGAAAGTCTTTATTCCAAATATTCAGTATTAGCTGCATAATCCTATGTCAACAATCTTATTCGAATTATTTAGGATCTGCTACAAGATCCTTTTTCTCCACTTAGTTTTAATAAGAGAAATCCTTTCTAAATCTTAAATCCATGTTCATTTTTAAGTTTTTCCTCTGTTAAGAACCATTAAGTGATACATTCTTGAAAGATAAGATGTTGAATGTAGCTATTCACATAATAAACTTACCAGTGAGGTCTAGTTAAATGGTAAAGTGGAGGGTTGAATTAGGGAAGTTCCCATGTTTTATTTATTTTTTCTTTTGGTGAAGGCATGATGCTATAACCTATTATGTGTAGGTTGGAGCTGAGAATACAGCTGCAGATTTGGAGACAAAAAGACAAAAAGTTCTTGCAGGCGGGGCACCACCAGAGTCGGTTAGAGTTTGTACAATATGCAATGTGGTCTGCAACAGTGAAAAAGTGTTTGCTCACCATCTTGCTGGAGAAAAGCATGCCCTCAAGGTAAGTAGTTGTCTAGTTATGTCCTTGGCCATGGTGCCCAATTATTTTGTGGATTTCATAGATGTGAAATGTAATGTTTTGTTTTGCACTTTCTAAATCATTATTGCTCTTGGAATTACTATATGTATTAGAAAATGATGGCTATGCTCATTTGTGGAATGTCAGCTTTCAAATAATAGAAGTTGATTGTCATTAGGAGTTGATATATTTAAAGGATGACGCTCGTCAAAAATAATGATAAAACTAGACAAAGTAGCTCATTGTAGCACGGCATGAGCACACTGACAAAATATCTAGAATTCCCAGCTGGCTGTTGCAAATAATTGGTTTACAAGTCCCCCATATTTGTGCACAGAAAAGATAAAAAGTTGTTGCTTAATCTTGGCCAGAGTCATCATAATCGAGTGTATCTCAGCAGGGAAGTTGCTTTATTTACAGTTTGTCTTACAGAACGCCTGAGGAAGATATCAATTCATTGAGTAAATTGCATGAAGTTCTCTACTTTTCCTCAAAAATAATCCCAGTAGATTGCCCTTGTAAGCAATTTTGACACTGACACGTTACCCTTGAATCCATTCTCTTCTATGAAATGTCAATTTCACATTATCTTAAAACAGGAAGGTGGGAAATGAGCACACTCCTTCCTATCTGATTGTCAAACCCCATACGCCTCATACTTCAATTGGGTTTTTACTTATCATCTGATACTTAATGGTGGAGCTACATTTGGGGCCATTAGCTCCACCATGAAATAGTAATAAAAACATGTAAGTATGCCTAATTTGCTAATAGTAACTTCATAGGTAGTGAAATGCATATAAGATGCCTCAACTTTCTCAAACTTAACCCTCCACGTCCCCCTCTGGTTCTCGGTATGATTGTAGTCCCCCAAATGTTCCGTGTTTGAAAATGAGTCCCCCCAAATCTTTCAAGTTTAAAAATTAGTTCCCCAGATCTTTTATATCTTGAAATTATCCCTCAAATCTTTTAAGTGTTGCATAAGCAGCCCCCCAAATCTTCATGTTTTCAAATTAGCCCCCCAAATCCTGGAAGTATTTTGAAATAAGTCTCCCAAATTAGTTAAAGTTAAAAGAAAATTCCACCCTAAATTAAACAATTGCTAAAGTTGGAGACTAATTTCAAAATAGTTATAAGAGTCGGGGGACTAATATCAAATTGTTAATCTAATATCAAAATATTAAAGATTTGAGGGACTGATCGAAATACCCAAGTTGCGTATTGCGGCTTCGAGGAAAACCTAGTGAGCAGCAGCTCACTTCCTCTCTTCGCCCTCAGCGCTTGGTTCCTCTCTTCGCCCTCGGCGCTCGGTTCCTCTCTTCACCCTCAGTAGCAGTTCCTCAAACTGAATGACAGATGAGTATATGAATGATTGTTTGGTGCCTTATATTGAAAAAGATATATTTTGTGGCATTGGTGAGGAAGATGTTGTGAAAAGGTCTCGAGGAATGTAGGCAAGAAGATTGTTATTGTAAACACTATGGTCTTTACCTTTTTCCAGCATATAAGTATTGCAGATAATTGCATATACATGGCCTTATGTTTTCTTTTTGTGTGTATCACGCCTTCAAATTCCAAAATAACTTATCAAGTGTGTATAAGGCAACATTGTCCATCTTGGTTCTTCACTTGTGCATGGGAGATCAGAGCTATATCATCTCTCTTTACAGAGAATCTCTTTATTGTTTGAGCATTTTGGAGATCAGAGTTATCTCTCTCTTTATTTATTGGTTGACATTTTATTGACACTGGACATAAATCACTCATTCTTTATGGGGATTCATCTAAATGCAGAGTCTCTGTGAGATGCACTATTCCGATAAAGGGAAAAAAGGTTGTAGGATAATAGTGACCGGCTTAGTTATATATCTTGCATGCATTGATGCAAATGTTGCTTTCCTAGAATCTCTGCTGGCTCTCATCAGCTTCTCATGGTATTCCATCCTGCAGGCCTTTGGGTTACCATCCAATTCCTTAAAGCCAAAGAATCCTGGTCATATGAAAGCCAAAACCACTGCCAAGAGGGGCTCCAGTGGTCGTATTAGTTTTGTTCAATCATCCTACTGTGATGTATGCAAGCTGATTTTCAACAGTCAGCAAGTCCTGGCTAACCACAAACTGGGGAGAAAACACACCAAAAACTTGCAGAAGCTTGTAGAGTCTCTCAATCCAAAGCCAGCAAATGCTCCTAAAATCGTAAACCTGACAATTAATCCTAGTGCTAGTGAAAGCAAGGCAGCAAATGATCAGCCAAAGCAAAATGCCGCAACTAAGGAGAATTTGGAGAACAAAACTCAGAAGGTTTTGCATGGAGGAGCTGCGGTTGACACATTGAGAGTGTGCACACTCTGCAATGTTGTCTGCAATAGCGAGGCAGTGTATAATTCTCATATTGCAGGAAAGAAGCATATTGCTAAGGGAACTAATCCAAGTGCTAGTGAAATCAGCACAGTAAATGATCAGCCAAAGCAAAATGCTGCAACTAAGGAAGATTTGGAGACCAAGAAGCAGAAGGTTTTGAATGGAGGAGCTGCAGCTGATGCAGTGAGAGTGTGCACACTCTGCAATGTTGTCTGCAATAGTGATGCAGTGTATAATATTCATATTGCAGGAAAGAAGCATATTGCCAGGACGAGCGAACATCCGCAGGTGAATAGTTAGTGTATTCGCGTCTCTGTTTTGCACCTTTGCGGAGTAATTTCCTTTAGCTGTGGGGGACTCATTTAGTCATTTAGTTTTTGTAAATCAATTTGGTATCAGTATCTATCTGTTATACGGAGCCGTTACCTATGGTAAAATTATTTTTGTTACACTTTGGTTGTATTCCCGAGTTTATCTAGAGATATACGAGTTTGTGAAGTGCAATGCTGAGATTGGGGATGGGAATTTTTGACTGTTTACCCCGCTGTTTTCTGTGCCTCATCTCCAGTGGAC
Source organism: Asparagus officinalis (assembly GCF_001876935.1). Taxonomy (NCBI): domain Eukaryota; kingdom Viridiplantae; phylum Streptophyta; class Magnoliopsida; order Asparagales; family Asparagaceae; genus Asparagus; species Asparagus officinalis. Next base: position 125,919,314 of record NC_033800.1, read on the forward strand.
TGGTTCCCTTACTTAGATGACCGTGTTAAAAGAGGTGTACTAAAAGAGGAGCATCCAATATACTCATGGGTTAACTGCGGATAAAATTCCTGTGCTGTCGCTCAAGTGTGGATAGAGGGTAATTTTTGCGACTCTTTCGTCCTCAAGACAGTCCGTTTAAAAGCAATTCTCTCTTTTTTTTCCAAGGGGAAACGAACGATAAATAGAAAAATCATAAAGGGGGACTATCTGAAATAGAAATCCTATCAGAACCATCTTTATAAGAGCGGAGTGGGCTGCGCCATGAAGAAAATAACTAATATTTCCATCTCTAACCGTCCGTGAATAATACACGGTACCGATCACCCCGTTCCATGGGGGTGTTCTGATAGAATTTCTACTACTGATCTATCTGCAATAATAGAACTGCATGGGGTCTGTCCGCATTTGGTCGATAGTCAGGGGGGGTTTATGAGCGACTAACCGTGTACCTAATAACCCCAAATGCTTTTGTTTTGCACTGTGTCCAATGAACCCCAGTCCGCAGGCTATACTTTCTCCTGAATCAATCATCTTAAAACCAGTTTTCTCGCAGGTGGTTCCGTTGGGATGAAGCCTGTCATCAGGTTAATATAGCCGGTTTCATGTCTCATCTACTCCTCTTTGGCGCTGCCATGCGGGTTCTCAAAAATGTTATTGTGAGTATTTAATACCAGTGGGAGGCCACGGCACTATTTTAATACCTCAAAGCTGTTAATATATATAAATATTGGGCATGCATGGTGTATATTATTATTATTATTATATTTTTTGCATAAAATCCTGAACGTACGCGATGGGAGTTCTTTCAAGCATGGACGCAAAGAACCTTGGCCTACCTTCCCCCTATCATTCGACTTGAAAAGCTTGTGAAATGACACTAGTCGGCCATCAATAATTGAGGCTACATATTATATAGTTGTATTTCTTATCGCTGGGGCTTGTCGATCTGCAACAACTTTTAAAAACTTCCACTTTATTTATCCCTTCTGTTCCTTCCCACTTGATTCCCGTATCCCCTTTGCGTAATTGGGGAGAGCTTCTCCAAAAAAAAACAAGGAAAAAAAAGTGCAGTCTTTCCCAGTGATGGCATTCTCGGATGCATGGGGAGAGTTCCTCAGAAAAAGGTATATATCTTTCCCCAGCGACGGCTTTCTTTTAAGGCACGCGCGAGTTGATTTTTAAATCGATCTGATACCCAGTTGGGTTCATGTTTAATTAATCAATCAATTTGTTTGTTCGTTTATTCGATCGGTACTAGCTTTGATTTGCGTTTTAATTAATAGTCAATGTATTTGTATTCGATCTTGGTTAATTATAAGAAGCGGGTATTATTTAGGACCGAAAAGGGAATAGGATGTAAAAAAAATTAAGCATATTAATTACACGCTGCGACCTCGATCGCTGACTCGACACTGAGCTGTACATAAAGACAGCCCCCCTCAGCCCGAGCTCAGCAGCCTGGTCCCGTCCTTGTGTCCACAGTCCACGTACGCAGGATCTCCTCCTTAAATCCTCGATCGTTGGCATAATTGATGATGCCCCCCCTTCCCCTTGTGCAATCATCGCTAGACACCTTCGCTTGTCTGCCAATGGGTTTGGTCGACCGCGATTCAGTGCATACAGATTAAGACTTTCAACACCTATATATCATGTCGTACGTACTTGACGAACGAATCGAAGGAGGAGCGATCGATTTTTTTTTTCTTTTCCCGCCGATACGTGCGCTAACACAAACGCATGCCATCGATCAAACTCAATCGCATTGTAAACCGTCGATTTGAGCATCAGGCGCTGTTTGGATGGGACCTAGCCCCAGCCCCCTAACATGGTTGCGCTCGTGGGTACGAGTCCACCGACCATCGGGTACCAATTGGCCTCTTGGGTGAGTTGCTCCTTTGTCGATGTCTCTCGCTTCCGACATCATCATTAGCTCATTTTGATTTCGCTTCCCTTGCCTCGTCTACGTGACAACCTCATGTTTCGTGTACTAGAGAGATTCGTCACCGTTGCAAACATGACCCGCGCAGACTGGTTGAAATCGTCCCGGGGGGTTAAAACTGTTAGCGGAGAGAATAAACACAAGACTTAGTGAATACATGCACATTGCTCTTTTGAATAAAACAAAAAAAACTTTCTTCTATTTTCGTTAACAACATCGCCGAGGTAATTAGATTTAAACAGTTTTGACTTATATACTCACTCACGTTTGACTCATACAAGTTATCAAAGTTAATGGCATGTCATACCTTTTCTTTACTATAAAATCACAGAAATTTAGTGGAGTGTATGCTAGTTCTGACTATTTATCTTTGTAATTAAGAAAGACTATGCAAACCAGTTTATTAATTATACAAAGTAAAAAAAATAAACACCTATCATTAAAGTTCTCATCATTTTCGCCCCCGAAGAGACCGGTCCAAAACAATATTAGCAATTAGCATGAGAAGTACAATGTTCATGCACATAAAAAAAAAAACTACTAATTAATAGTAGTATTAGGAATTTACACCGTTCTTTTAACTAAAAAAATTACAGCTAGCCGTTGAGCAGAACAGAACAAGGATGACATTGATACATAATAAGTAAACAGCCATGATTAGGCACTTACTTTCTCCATGAGAACGAGGACAAAGCCTCGGTTTCGGTGCCAAAAGCAAATACTATGGTACAGGATAAGTACTAAAACTCACCCGCGTACATATCTTACATCATTCATATGGCTGTAAAAACTAGGGTTTTACTTACTCGAGCAGAGGAGGTAGCTATCTCCTCGCTCTATAAAAACCAAGTCCTACGAAATGAGAAGTGTGTCGAGTCTAGAGCTAGAATTTACAAACGATGTTAGCACACGCGGAAGTGAGCCTCAAAGCCTCAGTATAATCAATAGAGTATAGGCCTCAAAACCTTAGCCAGAACTCATCAGCATGATACCCATTAATAAGAATATATCAACTTAATAAATATCCACCTCCATAATCAACTTTCATCTCTAGCTTACAAATTTTCCTGCATGACAAATTAATATAAGGTTAATTACACATACGTGCAAGGATAACAGCATATAGAAATATTATGTATTTATCATCTCTATATGCATGCAAGCCCTTGAAGTTATTTTATACACCTAGCTACAGACCAGCATGCTCATCCATCAAAACAATAAAAAATAAAAAATAAAACTAAGGAAATTAACTCAATACTTAAAAAAATTCCCCACGCTGTTTTTTTAATGGAAGTTTCCTACTGATATCTCTGACCGTCTTCATGCATGCATCTCTCTCCAACTTTATTACATGCGTGTATCTATCTGCTTCATTATCATATATATAATGACCACACACCGATAATGAGTTGTGTACCTAAAAAAGTAAGCATACGTATAAACTATTATTAATTGGTGGGAAAATTTCAGCTGAACCCAGATGTTATTGGAGGAGCCTTACTTTGTGCTAGACTTCCTCGTTTCTTTATGCACATAGCAACAAGTAACTTTTCCATCATAATCCTCATGCAGATATGATTCCCGCCGAAAATAAATCAAAATTCACTGCCATGCCCCTAATCATCACAATCACTTGCTTAACAGTACTAATCCTTAATTTAGAATGATGCCTTAATTAACATACAGTACGGGTTCAATATATGCATACCTCATCTATATATCTATTTCTCATGGAGGGAGGAACTATGTCACTCAATAAACCCTCACCCGTGGTGCCTGTGGGCAAGGACATAGAAGTAATTGTCTCCTGCATCTGCTGTTGATGCTGATCAGTTACCAGTGGTGATTGTGGAAGTGAGAAGGAAGTGAAATGGTTAGGAGTGAATTGTAAGTGAGGGAAGTAGAGTTGAGGCCGAGGTGGTGCCGACATGGCGAGGGCGTTGTGGACGGGAGCGAGGGTGGTCCCACGTGGGAATGCTACGGTGTGGTGACAGTGCTGGCCTTCATAGGTGGTGATGACAACGGAGGGATCATCGGAGGAGCGTTCTACTCGCTTCTTCACTGTGCATTTGCTGTTTGTGCAACGATAATAGCTCCTGTAAAAGGTTTAAACATCAACGAGGTAATTTATTAGAGGAAAATAAGAAATTACTTTTTTTTCACTTTTATTGTTAATTAGTGGAAGGAAAAAAGGCCGGCTTGCCTGAAAATCAAAGGGGTTGGAATTTATTCTTTTCTTTAATTTCCTTCCATTTTTACTTAATAATGGTAAATTTCATGAAAAATGGAGAATTATAGCACAAGCTTTTATAGCGTATAGATTTTGTAGGAAAATGAGGTGGGCGTTAAGTCCCAAAATGAAATGTCTAGGGTAAAAGTTCATTAAGTTTTACTAGAAGATTGAGTTGGTCCTTGCAATTATACTAAAAGAAATAATATATATATAGGGGCAGGAGAAAAGGAAATTACATAAGTGGTTCGAAGTCATAAGACCACTCTTAAGAGATCCATCAAATGTAAAAGAAACTGAGATTTCCTACATGAATTTGATTAAAAAAAAATTTGTACAAAGAAAGAAATCTTGAATTTGATTAAAATAATCCGTACAGAGAGCAAATCTTCAATACTAGTTGATCAAGAGACCTTTGTAAGGCAATAAAAACAAGAACATAATCATTCATTAATTATCTATTGAACGAGCTTATATATAAAGTAAAGTATAAGCACAAAACAAAATATAAAGCAAATGGTAAGAAAAAGAGCAAAACTGCTACATAACTAATTACCTTGGAAACGGACTGTTTTTCACGGCTTTCTGTCCATACTTTCTCCATCGATAACCATCTTCAAGATGATCTATTTCACTCTTGGTCATGAATGCAACTCTTGGTTGGCGAGTCCTCTTCTGCCCCTTCTTTGTACCTTTATTCCTATACAAGAACAAGATGCTTAGTAAGTACATATTACCTATTGTATTCGATCATATCCTCTTGACTCATCAAAAGCTAAAGGAATAATTTGCAAGGTGCAAGTTAGATGTTCTTGCTTAAGGGTTTGCAGAAGTTAGGATCCTTTTCATATACAAATATCTTGAATTGTTATCACCATTAAAAGCAATGATGCTGCTTTAGTGTTGATTAATTGAAGTTCTTATTACTATCAACTTATACTGAATTGATTTATATTATCTTCACTGAGAGAAAAGGGGAACAGAGGATAGATTGTATTAACTTATATAAAGACTTCTATCAAGTAAAAGAATTAATGTTTTATATGAAGCAGAGAATCAAGATCTACTTATATAACCTAGTTATAACACTAACAAAGGATAATAGATTCATGTGGAAACATTATTTTAAGTAATTAATGATAATATATCTAAGTTTATCCTTCTAAGTTCTCATTAGTGTTTTAAGTTGCTGTTATGTCTTATTTAAAATACAAAATAAATAAAATGCCAAGTGATATACTATATTAGACAAGGAAAAAATCTAAAGGAAATGTTTAAACTTTCAAAAAGGTTTCATTTTTTGAGAAAATTTCATGATTAACTACTATCTTTAATGAATCATGTGTACATGCTAATGAAAGTGACGAAAGTGATGAACTTCACTCTATGATGTTTTAGAAATTGATTAGTATCACTAAGATATGGTTCCTGAATTGCCAAAGACAAGAATGTCTTGCGTACGACTGAAAATTTTAAAGTAATTATTGGTGATATTTACAAAAAACATTCACGTAGACCACCCTCATGCAATTATACGTATATAATGACAACACAAATAGAGTACTTTCCTAAAACTTTTTTAGGGTCAGATGATAAATGAATTTACTGATATTGCTAAATAGAACATGTAAGATATCATGTATATAGAAGATGTAGCTTGCTTGTTAATAGAAAAAAGATAACAATATATATAGGAACACTTCATTATCTCTTGTGAGTACTATTTATATTACTAATTTCATCTCCAAAGATTGATTGGATAATTACTTAATAACAATCATTTTAAATGATGAGCGAAATGGCTAGCTTGTGGTTGTTCTAAAGATGTATGAGGAGATAAAGGGAAAACAAATTGCACAGTCTAAGGGCATTGAGTAAATATTATTGAAAACAACATGCAGATAGCTAGAGCTGTCATAAGTACCATCTAGATGTTACTGTATAAATTTTGTTATTATTACATGTTAATAGGGGGAAATAAACATAATTTTTTTTCCATAGAGATACCCCCATTGGGCTGTAATGCAAAAGGGCAATGGCGTTAGCTACTGCTTATGCAAATATTTTTCTTGTAGAGAGCTGCAGACAATGAAAGGTTATTATCCAAAAAGTTATGAAACCCCAATGTAAAACACGAGTTTTTAATTAATTTAAAAGCTAAACAAAATTCAAATAATTAGATCATAAGTTAGTTAATGCTTTATGGTGAACAATAAGAATCGAAAATTTAATGGATCTTGTAATGGGTTCATCACGGATAGATGCTTAAAAATATTGATCCACATGAAATTAAAACCTGATAGCACCGAGTGAACCACTTTCTGGTACCAATATTTTTCCATAAAATTATGGGTAATTAATCTTGAAAGCAAAGTAATTTTCTTTCACAGTTTTTCTTTTTTTTTTTAAAAAAAAGCAGATCGGTTGTGGACAAATGAGTAGAGAAATCATTTTGGACCCATTAATAGCAATCAACAGAAGCAAATTCAGATCAAAATAAATAAGTAAATAAATAAATACATTAGTATTAATAAATAAGGAAATGAGAAGGGGGAAACAAAGAAAGAAAAAAAAAAGAAACCGCGTGCGAGCTTTGGAAAGATTGTAGTATTGAGCACGGGAATTCCCGCCGCAACAACGTTCGGACATCAAAATAACCCCAAAAAATAGCCCGAGATTTTCTCCGAAATTACTGTTTTGCCATCTCAAAATCGTCCTCTTGTCTGAATCGAAACCGAGCCTTGAAGAAAATCCAAGGGGAAAAAGGGAGAAAAAAAAAAACCTCCGCTGTTTTCACACACTACTACTACGCTACCCAATTGACCCCCAAATCAACCATTTTATTACGAAGTTGCCACTCACGTTGCTGATGTTGACGACGAGGTCGCCGTCTCCGGCGGTTTCTCCTCCATCTCCGGCGGCGCCTCGGTTCCCTCGCTCGAGCTCGACGACACGGCGTCCCCCGATCTTGCTGACGGCGGAGCTGACGGAGGCGATCGAGATTGCTCCTCCGCCGTCAAATCTAATGGTGGTGGCTGTGGGAATCCGATCCGATCCGATTCGAGCGGGAGGTTCCAGGTGAATTCGTCGAAGTAGCCGCCGAAGTCACCGGAGATCTCGGATCGGGGGTTGCCGTCTCCCATTGGATTTGGATCCGATGAGGATTTGGATCGGAGAGGGAAAAGGTGAGATATTTAGGGTTTCGTTTGTGTTTCTCTCCGTTTTCTGCTTGTTTGAGGTTTAGTTCTCTAGTGAGCTGAGCTTTTTATTTGTGGTGATTTCTTTTTTGTTTTTTTGTTGTTTAAAATTTATTTTTGGGTTATTTATTTATTTATTGGGCTTTGGAGTAGACGCGTAGAGGCTTTTGAAACTTTTTTTGAAGCTTCTTCTATCTTTTCTTTCTGAGAAAGAATATCTTTTTTAAGAATAAAAAAGTGATGGGGTAAAAAAAAAAACCATCGGCGTCAAACTATTGTACGGGATTTCTTTTTGTATCTTTTCTTTTTTCATATACACGCCTAATACAACATAGCTTTGCAATTTTGGTACATAAGATACTTCCAACCAAGCTAAATATTTGAGGTTGTTTTCTTTTTCCTCCGTATTTTTAGGCTCAGTTGCACTTATTAAACACTCTATAGTTTCTCCAACGTCGTACACGTATACCCTCCTTTGTTTTTAGCAGCACTTATGTATTTTTAAGTTCTTAAATTTCACATTTCAACGCTCACTTATGCAAATTAAACGTGAGAAATTAATTTCCCTCAAAACTCTTATGCGAACACTGACATGGTAATTTTACAACTTTTTAACTATTAATTTCTTTTAAATTTGTTATTAAAACTACCTTAGTTCTATTTTAGTCTTACCTTCTATTTTAAAATAAAATAGTATTTCAACAGGCTTAACAATAAATTTAACAAATATTAAAAATTTAAATGTTCTAAAACTAGCATGTTCTAAGAAAATTAAAATAATTTTTTTTAAAAAAAAACTTTAGACTAGTATATAAGTGCTGTCAAAAATAATTGAGGGTAAATGCTAAGTAGGGAAACCTATATGATGTATAAGTGTGATTAATTAGCTTTGTTTACCGGTCAATGTTTTATTACTCTAGACGTTTCAACATTGATACATGGTGCTAAGTAAACTTGGTTGTATCATATATATTATTATTTTTCTCATGAAAAATTATGGTTTCATTGTCGGTGTAAACAGTAAGAATCCTTTCAGTTTTTAACTTTTTGGGAAGACTTGTAGGAAGATCTTTGACCCCAGTTCTAGATCTTCTCTAGCTCCTCATAGGATGCCTTTCTCAAATAGAAAGATTAGGCTTTGCTATCAATGCCTAATTAATTAGTTCGGAGGCTTATCAAAGTAGCTTGATTCAATGGTAATTATCACTGTATAGATCGAGATGATAATTATGTGAAAGCTTCTAATCTTTTTACAAAGAACTTGTAGACAATTGAATCCTCTCCGCTGATAGCATATAGACCACTAAAAAAGGTCAATACTTTGAATTACGATTAGCTGTTGTTAAGGGATTTGGATCCTCTCCACTACCAGTACATAACGGAGAGCTCACTTCTTTTCTCATAGACATTGACTTGTTTAATGATGATTGTGATTCATCTTAATTTGAGTACAAAGGAATGCATGTCATTCATGGAGGGTACAATGAGCGATCGATTTAGAAGGGATAGCAAACGCACACTAGACACGTCAATAGTTGTTATAATAATGATCTCTTTACTTCTTTTTGGTAATGGAAAGGATGTAGATGCTCGTGATTTTTTCTTAAATGCAAAACATGAATGAATGCAATTCACTATATGCATGGAAAATACAAGGTTTATAATCTTTTTTATGGCGAAGAGGATTGCCCGTCTTGCTTAAGAATATTAAAAAATAAACCACAAACCTAGTGATAACCTTGGTTTTTGGTGTGGAAGGGGCTAGTAACATGATATCGGAGAAATGAAGATTCACTTTCCACCAGTCTAATTTTTGACCCATAAAAAGGCTCTACGGTGGCATGTCAGAATATAGAAATATAGACTTATGTGGTAGCGGAAAACATTTAACGGGGACTAAAGTGCTCCATGATAATGTTGGATGGTGTAAGAGAGAGCGAAGTTGGTTGTATGGGTCAATAGCGTCAGAAGTATGATTAAAGAAAAGTCTAGTTAGTTGACATAAAATATACTGAATACTAAATGATGGAGACGTGGTAGACATGTCTAAGATCTAAGTAGCTCAGGGAGCGCGTTGAAGCTCACATAGGACAGGGTTTCTCTGAATTTTGTTAATTATTTCTGATATTTGTTTAATAATTTTGACAAAACATCAGATTTTATCCAAAGATGATGTACCAGAAAAGGCAAGCAAATTTTGAATTTTACGAAGTAAAAAAGAGGAAAGTTACAAACTTACAAGGATTCCATGCAAGGTACAACCGGTGGTCCACTTGATCAAAATCAGTGAACATCACCGTACAAATATCTATCTAATCTACTGTATGCAACCGATATGATTTGTACAACTTGATCTTTAATTTTCTCATCACTTGTTCTATCACACCTCTCACCCATATACAAAATCAATCCGTACCTTCTATATACTCACCACACGATGATCCGACTCGATTTGTGGATCCTCGGATCCTAATTCCAAAACCCGGTATACCTTACACAGTTTTCACTAATTATTAGAGGGGTGGCACTACGGGCACACCCCCAACCACATCCCAAACCATACCCCCTCTCTCATATGCTACAGTACACCGGGCCCCACATGAGATTTTAACAGTACACCGGACCTCACATGAGATTTTAAAATTTTAAAATCTCATGTGGGGCCCGGTGTACTGTAGCATATGAGAGAGTATGTGTGGTTTGGGATGTGGTTGGGGTGTGCCCCTATCATTTTCCTTATTAGAGAACTCCCATTAAGATTTTTCTGAAATTTTCTTAACAACATTAGTTGTAGTTTTTACGTAAGTGGGCACAATTATATAGAGAAATGTAAAAAATTGTAATTGATGATGTTAGGAAAGTTTTCTGCTAAAACGTACATTAAAGTTAAAAAGACAGTTTTCATGAAAATCTCTAACTTAATGGAGGCTTTTGATAATTTGAATGGAAAAATACATTAGGGACCCAAAAACATGGGACCCTACATGAGACAGGTGAGGTGTCGCTCCCTGTCCCATGATGCACTGTTAATGCACTGTTCACACATGTCACATGATGCACTGTTCATGCACTGTTCATGAACAGTGTATTAACAGTGCATCATGGGACAGGGAGCCGATACCTTACCTGTCCCATATAGGGTCCCATGTTTTTGGGTGCCTATAGCACCACCCATTTGAATGCTATGGGGATTATATAATACAAGCAAAATTCAAACGTAATGAGCTTCCTAGCGCATGGGTCTATTGGCAATTAACCTTTGATTAATTTAAGCAACTATTAGTCTAGATTAATTGCTTAATTAGTTAAGTTACACTTGAGTTAATCAGCCGATTTGGTGGGATTTGTGCGGTCCCATCCAAGAGTTTATAAAAGTTTTCGTGACGGTGGTGGGCCCCGTTAGAATCTTGCTGAAACCTAACTTGGCCCGCAAGAAACCACACGTCCCTCTCAAGGTTTCCGTTTGTTTAATTTGACGACGACAGCGGTCTGAACGCACGCGGGAGATTGCAAGCTAAAAGCATGACTTTTGCGAAGTTCACCCTTTAAATTTGGAGATTGCAAACTGAAGTCTTACCATTTGTGCTTGATTGTCATCCATTTAGAGGTGTTGGAGCAATCAACAGGTGTTGTTGCAAACAACGGCAAAGTAAATAAAAACATAATATGTATGACGAGAGATTTAGTGGGAGAAGTAAATAAAAAAACATAGCTTTTAGTTGCTGTAGCTACAGTATCCAACTCCTTGCTTTTTCCCCCTCTTTTTTCTCTTAGGTAGAAGGATGCATGAATGCCTATTTAAAGGCTTTACAAAGTATTTCATAATAGAATTCTAGTATGACTATAATTCCTAGAGATAACTAACTCAAATCCTTTTAGAATTAGGATTAACTTCAACATCTCCACTTAATCCAAATTCTGTAATGTCTTCATTCTCATCATGTGCTTCAACTTGACAAACGCTTCAAACTTTAAAGATTTCGTGAGGATGTCTGCAACTTGATCAGACTTGCAATAAATTAACACGATCTTGTTCTTCTCAACATTGTCTCGTAAAAAATAGTAACAAGTATGAATATGTTTGCTCCTTCCATGAGTGATTGGATCCTTTACCAAATCAATTGTGGACTTGTTGTCAACATAAATCTTTGTAGGACCTTGAACTTGAATATGAATCTGACTTAGCACATTGCGCAACCAAATTGCTTAACAAGCACTCGACGCAACTGCTACATACTCCGCTTTATAAGTTGAAAGTGCAATAATAGACTGCTTCTTCGACGACCATAAAAATGTAGTGGTGTCAAACTTGAAGACATAGACAGAAGTACTTCTACGATCATCATGATCTCCACTCCAATCACTATCAGAATAGCCTACAACATCATAATTGTTAGATAAAGAATAAAACAAACAATGATCATAAGTCCCCTTTAGATACCGCATAATTATCTTTGCAACTTGTAGATGAGATTGGAGAGAGTCCTCTAAATATATGCTGATTAGACCATCTCCATAGGCTATATCTAGACTCATACATGTGAAATATCTTAAACTCCCAATAATTTGCTTGAAATAAGTAGGATCAACTTGTGCATCACCACTTTCTCGAGATAATTTAGTACCAACCTCCACAGAAATTCTAACAGTATTGCAATCAAACATCTGAAACCTCTTCAACAACTCAGCACAATATCTCCTTTGACATATGAAAATCCCATCATCTTCTTGACTACGTCAATGCCAAGAAAATAAGACATCAAGCCAAGATCTATCATCTCAAATTCATGTATCATCGACTTCTCAAATTCATTCATCCTTAATATTATTGCCATAAGAATCAAGTCATTAACATAAAGGCATAATAGTAGTATATCACAAGAGTTGTTTATCTTCACATATAAGGCATGCTCGGATGGGCACTTCTGAAATCTACTTTTCTGAAAGAAAAAATTTATTCTTTTGTTCCATACTCGTGGCGCCTGCTTTAGCCCATACAATACTTTTTTCAACTTGTATACTTTATGATCGCATCCTTTCTTCACAAATCCAGGTGGCTGCTTCACGAAAACTTCTTCTTCAAGTGGCTCATTAAGAAAATCTGACTTCACGTCCATCTAATGAATATTTCAATGCTTCTGTGCAGTCAGGGCAATTATTAGTCTAACAGTTTTAATTCTAGCAACAGGAGAAAATACATATTGGTTATCATAATCAGGCCTTTGCTCGTAGACTTTCGCTACCAATCTTGCTTTATGCCGATTAATCTTGTCGTTTGCTTTATCTTTGTTTTAAAAACTCACTTCACATCGATTACTTTATGTCCTTACGGGATATTAGTAAGCTCCCACGTGTCATTCTTCTCAATCGGCTTTATCTCTTCTTTCGTTGTATTTATCCACTTAGAATCTTGAATAGCCTCTTCAAACATAATTGGCTCACAATCTGCAAATATTACAAAGTGCATGATATCTTCATCTGCATCAATATCATCATCTGGAGTTACTTCATAATCTCTCAAGAGAACTGATGGTTAGCGATTTCTTCTTGGTCTTTTAACTTCAAATGGAACTTGTGAGGCTGGAGCTTCAAGAGCATTGGTTGGTGGTGCTTCTTCACTTGCAACAAGGAAACCGTCCTCAAGAATATCAAAGAGAGTACGTCGTGAATCATTTTGTGCTTCTAGATCCCAATTCCAAGCTTCTTCTTTAGCAAACATAACATCTTTGTTTACAATCACCTTCTTTGTAGTAAGACTGTAGAATTTGTAGCCCTCGGACTTCTGGCCAATAAAAATTATCTTCTTGTCTTTGTCATCAAGTTTCTTTCTTCTTTCTGCTAGAATATGAGCATAAGCAATGGAGCCAAACACTTTAAGATGTCTTACACTTGGCTTATAACTAGTCCACGCCTCTTCAGGAGTAATATTATCAATGCACTTTGTTGGTGACCTCTTCAACAAGTATATAGTGCATGAGACAGCTTCACGCTAAAACAATTTGGCATACCTCTAGCCTTTAGCATGCTTCTTGCCATGTCAAGTATCGTCCGATTTTTTGTTCATCCGATTTTTCTGTTTAGCGACGCCGTTGTAGGCGTCAAAAATTGCATGTAGATCCTAAACACAGCTCAAGATGACGAGAAGGAAGAACGTTATTATCTAAGTCAGAGAGGATCATCCAATGCTAAGAAGAAGCAAAAGAAGCACGCAAAATGACAAAACGACGGACTTGAAACTATCTCACAACTAGTGAGACAATATAACATTGTCTCATGAGTCGAGATAGTGTAGAGTGTCTCGGCCTGCGAGATAGGAAACACTGTTTCAACCATTGTGAGATAGTGTGACATGTTTTTCGATGGTTTTCTCGTGTTTCGTGTAATCCACGTTGCTCCATAACTGCTTGGGAACATTCATAAATATAGATAGGTCGTTACAAACTAGAAATACGCTCAAAATCCCTAAAAATCACAGCATTTAACGGAATCGACGTCAGATACAAAACTGCCTGGAACAATCCCTTCATCGGAGACAGTAAACACTGTCTTAGAAATGGGAGTTGTCGAGTGAGGTTTGTTTCTGCTTCTTATCTCTAGAAACATCTTCCAAAGGCTACAAATACCCCCTTTGCACCCTTGTGCATGAGGGTTGACCCAATTGACGACAGAGACTTCAGCTTTTGGTGAATTTTGAGAGCAAAAGAGAGTCCTTCACTATTTTTGAGATATCTCAAAGGCCTTCGGTGTTTCCCTCAATTTCAAACGTTGATTTGATATCGGGAAGGGTATTTATCTTACTTGGCTAAAATATCTACTTATGTTCTTGTTTCTAAAACGAAACAATGACTTAAAGCCTTCTTCACGATTAACCCGGATTGTTGAATCAGCGGTCCATAAATCAAAGCGTCCCTGACACATGCAAAGATCCCATGCAAGTAGTGACTAATAAATAGTTTCTACGTGTGTTTCTAGGGAATTCCCTTTTTATTTTATTTGCAAAGAGAAGTTTTATAATAAAGCTCACTCTTTTGTTTCTGTTGTATTGATAAACGATTATAATGGAAGCTACAATGAAACTCATTCCTGATGAAAACACGCTGGTGATCACAGTGGGAGCCACCAATCTTGGCATAGAGATTGGAGTATCACAACCAATCAAGATCTCAGTTGATTCTACGATCGAATACGAGTTCGACAAAGTGAAGTTCGAGGAGTACCTCTCATCCTCCTCCTCAAGATCTTCCTCACCCCGCAAGTGCAGGAAGATTTCATCTATAAAGAAGGTTTTTTGGTCTTCAACACTGATGAAGGCTTCGAGTGGGGACTCTCGTCCAATCGTTGCTAAGACTTCCCCTCACAACTCTACTCCGGCCATCAACAACACCGGAGGCTCTGCTCACGACAACTCCTCTCCAGTTAAGGAGTTATTCGATCAAAGTTCGCCAACTCTAACGAAAAGGGATCGTTAGAGACAACACCAACTTCTTGCTCATCAACTTGCTAAGGCCTTAGAGCAGGTTGATAGGGTTTGATATTATATGGACTTAGAGTCAAGGAAGCGTCGAGTGATCCAACCGTCTCAACGGCAAGATACTGCTATTTCCTCCAAATCATCAACCGATGAATGATTCTGTGTTAAAAGGACTCATTCAACTCTCAAAGAATGTATCCAGAAGCATCGCACACGTGCCGTACACGCTTGTTCTCTTGTGCAAAAGGCATAAGAAATGAAGAAGAAAGGGTGGTCGAAGAGCCACCAAAATTACGTAAAGTTTGGATTCCAAAATCTAAACTTGCGCGAAAACCAAGTTCGGGGGCAGCAGGAGCTGTCTCTAGTAGCCGAGACACCCCTTGTAAACTTGCGCGAAAACCAAGTTCGGGGGCAGCAGGAGCTGTCTCTAGTAGCCGAGACACCCCTTGCTATCTTGCAGGCCGAGACACCTCTTGTTGTCTCTCCCAAAGCCGAGACACACCGAGCTGTCTCGCCCAAGGAACCACCTCCGTGGCTGTTTCCTTACCTCCGTCGATGTTCGCTCTAGGTCCATCTTCCATGGTTGCTTCCACCACGCCACTAGTGAAGCCTTGGGTCAGTCCTAACCTTTCAAAGTTCAAAATCATGATGGCAGATCGCCTTGATCCTCTACATGAAGATCGAGGCAAAGCTTAGATAAAAGTGCGCTTAGGTTCGGTGAACAAAACCTAAGAAGTTCCACAGACTGGTGGGGGTCTTACACATCCTCCCATCAAGCCAATCGCTTCTCAAAGGTGTCCCGCCACCTCCAAACAAACCGGGACACCTTAATGTACATGCTCGTGCAACACACACAAAAGTGGTAAGGAGACCTCCCCTTCTGGGAGAATTCTTGTCACCTCTCGCCTGGGGGTTCGTGTCGAAGTCCAGGAGCCCGTTAAGATTCCACGCTTACAAAGGGATGGTTTTAAACATGCGACTCCTTATGTGACTTTGGATCTTTCAAAGGCAATGACAAATTGTCCTGAGAATATCAACAAGACTTTACGTCCCCAAAGGAGGAAGTCATATCAACAAACGATAGAGCGCTCCAGTCATCATGCCGATGAGTTGTTCTATCGGACTGGGGGGTGGAATACCTTTAAGCTTTTGTCATTTCTCAACATATAGTTAACCAAGTACGAGGAGAATACGAGGTCAGGAACCAAGACTTGGTCCCGTACCACCAAGCAGCTGTTGAGCTAGAAGACTCATTTAAAGAATTTTTCATTGAGTATATCCCACGCCTCCAGAATACTTACGCAGATGCGCTAGCGGTCCTAGCAGTCTCCTTGGCTCAATCTCTCGAGACAGAACAGTTGGTCATGTTAAGAACTCACCAACTCTTCATACCTGACTGTGCCCTAGACATTAAAGAGGTGCACACAACTAGAATCGAACTCAAACCTTGAGACTAGTGTTTCCCCATCATTGATTATGTCTTTCACGGTATATTACCGAAAGACATAAAAGAAAGGGATTTCGTCCGACAAAGAGCACCAAGATTCTACTACAATGCAGCAACTCAAATGCTCTATTGCCATGCATATGACAGATTGATACTCCGCTGTCTTTCAACTAAAAAGGTAGAAGAGACCCTCAAATAAGCGCATGACGGAACCTGTGGTGCACACGAGCTTGGTCCCAAGCCATGTGTGTTAGGTCCTTTTGTTTTGATGATAATTTATAAATAATTTACATCTAATGTTGTTTGTCTAATGTTTGTGTTTTATATTTATTCTAGGCAAATAATATGTTGGAGGATGGATAGAATCAAGCATTCATGATCATATCCAATGGAGGTTGGTGGAATAGTGGTTGAAGCCTTGTAATTCAAGTTAAAGATCCAAGTTCAAGCTTCATCCGTAAGTTTACCAAGTCGAACTCATTGAAGACCTTCATCAAACTTGGATAAATTAATTTAGGGTTTATATTATGTGTGTTAGATATTTTAAACTCAATATCATACACACACATAATTGATCGTTCTATGTATATATATATATATTATATATAATATATAATATATATATAATATAATAGTATATATATTATATATAATTATAGCGGAAGTTGGCAATCTAAGTGACGACCCTAGACTCCGCCCTAGGTAGCGGGCCTAAAAATCACATCATTCCCAATTTTTTTTGCCGATCCGTCCGTTGAAGTTCGGATCTATACGCTCTAAACGCCTAAAACACATTAAATTTTTGCGCGGTAAACTCTGTCTATGTTTGACGCCTTTTATCCCACTCGCTAATAATTTTAACGGATTCGAATTGAATAAAGACTTTTGTCACGGCTCAACATGATGTGTCAAAAACACAAGGTTCATCCAAAATTGGGTGTTTGGTTTTTAAAGAAGCTATAGATCAAGTTCAACAGAGCGTGATCGTAAAAAAAAAATTAGAAATGAGTATTATAGTGGCCGCATTCCTTAGTGGGACCTAGGGTTGCACTGTTAGATTCTCTTTTCCCAATATATAATATATATATATATATATATATAGTATATATATAAATATATATATATATATATAATATATATATATATATATATATATATATATATATATATAATAATATATATATATATATATATACACACACACACACACATACACACACACACACACACACACACACACACACACACACATTTTAGTTTTTGGTTTCTATGTATATATATAGTTATATATATACATACATGTTTTGGTTTGGTTTAGCTTTATAAATATGAAACAAATATACAAACATATACATATCTTATGTTTCATATTCTATTGTATTTGGAAAAATATTGTGTTTTTGGTTTATATGGTTTATAGAATTAATAACTATAGTTTATACTTTTTATCAAGTCTACAAAATCATTTTACAAAATTTCAAAACTTGGTTTATGTCAAAACATCAAAATTCAAGTATCTCATGTTTTTATGTTTTGGACATATTTGCAAAATGATGATATTTTACAAATAGAAGATGCTTTTTAAAAACCAGTTTTTGTAACATGTATATTATCATGTTTACAATCATTTTCAAAGCTTTACATTTTTTGATTTTATTTGCTATTTTTAAAAGAGGTTTGAAAATCAGATTTCTATTTCAAAACAGGCTGATAACATATTCTACTTTGAGATTATAACTTTGAGTTGTGCCTAATTAAGTTCTTGCCTTGTATTAGAGAAATCATTTGTATTGAGTGCCTAAATTATGAGGTTCACTTTGTAATACACTAGTACACCAAAAGGAGTGTGTGATGAGAGACGGAGTCGTCCCAAGAGGAGTGGGATAGGTGGTAATATCTAGAGAGAGGTTATAATTCCTAACACTTGAGGGAGACACGGGCTAGAGATCAATACTTGAGGTGGTAGTTAGTGTAGTTACATTATGAGTAATTGTGAACGTTGATCGGTAAGCGTTAAAAACCGACATTGTGAGGTGTAAACATTTTTTGGGTAAGCGTAGAAAACCCGGTGTGATAGTGGAGATCTCCTCGAGGTGAGGAGCAGAGACGTACGTCGTGGGGACCGAACTCCGTGAACATATCCTTTGTTTGTGATTGCATTGGCGCACTTATTTTTATGTTCATATCTTATATCGTTTTTGTATATTGCTTGTTGTTTATATTACTCACTATCTAGTTTAGATTATTTACCATTGTGTTACTTGTATATCCTTGCGCATATATTTGTAATATATCATTCTTGTTAGGATATATTTATTAATAAGTTTTAATTTGGCATAAATCGGATTAGATTAGCATAAACCATATTAACCCCCCTCTAGGGTCCTTTCCTAGTGGCTCTATGGTACTTTCAATTGGTATCAGAGCTTGGTGCTATTTGAATTAAGGTTTAATCCCCTTGAGTTAAAAATCCAAGTTATCTTTTTATGCTAATCTAGTTTTGAGATTTATTGTTATCTTGCTTGCATATAGTTTAATTATGGACATGCATTGTGCACCTTGTTTAGGCTATGATCCTAATGTTGCTCCTAGAATAGATAATTTCCCCTATGACCAATGATGTTCTAGATTTAATATATTTGTTAGATCTAGACATTTCGATTTATAGGATATTATAGATTGTGCTTATATTATACCCACTATGGAGAAATCTAAGTGGAGTGATAAAGATAAAAGAATGTTTACAATGAACAAACTGTTGTTAGAATTCTTGCTTAATGCTTTTGACTCATCCATTTCTAACAAATTTGTTCATTTTGATAGTTTTAGGCTGTCTAAAAATCACAACAGATAGCTGATCTCCATCAAACACCGATGATGGAAGTTACAATTCGACGGCTTTCAGAAGGCTACAATTTGAAGACTTTCACGTAGATCGATGAAGGTTACAACCTGACGACCTTCGTAACAACTGATGAAATCTCTAATCAACAACCTTCACAATTAACATCGGGAGTTATAATCTGACGACTCTCATATTTTTAAGGAGCCAAGACGAAAGTTACAAAGTGGCGATCTTTGCAACGCTCTAGCAAAAGAGACTACAAATTAACGGTCTCTTCATATTAAAACGTGGATATCTCTCAAACCGAAAGGAATTTGGCAAAACGGAGGAAGCAAACCAAACCTAATAAGGTTAGTTTGGTCGGCTTCGTCTCATCGAGATAGCCGATTTTCAAATATAATTCGTCCTATTCCGACTTACGGTTTGAAAGTTATGACCTGTTCTTCGTAGCAAGTTATGTTCTGAAGTCCGTCTGTGACGGTTTGAAAGTTATGACCTGTTCTTCGTAGCAAGTTATGTTCTGAAGTCCGTCTGTGAGACTGCACTTTGCCTGAACATTTTATGACCTGTTCTTCGTAGCAAGTTATGTTCTGAAGTCCGTCTGTGAGACTGCACTTTGCCTGAACATTCGACTTAGCCTGAAGCTCACCGAGCCCTCCTGAGGCTCACCTCTGCATCCAATATTCAAGACGCAGAGGTCATGCCCGCATTCTGAACTCAAAACGCAGAGGTCATGCCCGCGTTCTAAACTCAAAACGCAAAGGTCATGACCACATTTGAGATTCAAAACGTAGAGGTCATGGCTGCGTTCCAAACTCGAAACGCAGAGGTCGTAGCTACATTCCAGAGTTAAAATACAGAGTTCATGGACTCAAAACACAGAGTTCATGCAGAGCTCAACCCTGCATCTCAGGTCCAAAACGCAAAGTTCATGCAGAGTCGAACTCTGCGTCCAACGAAAAAAATACAGAGTTTATGCAGAACCCAACTCTGCGTCCCAGGTCCAGAATGCATAGTTCATCTCTACGCAGCGCGACCTGTGCGTTTTCAGCCTAAAACAGGCCCAACTCTGCGTTTTAGGTCTAAAACGGGCCCAGAATATTTTTCAGCATTTGACTTGTTCAAAGCATGAACTGAACGGTTTCAAGACCGTTTTCCCCATGATTTGGGGATCAGTTTAAGGGGGTGGTTACACCCCATTCAGCCCCACTTAGGAGTGAATTAAGGAGACGGTTACACCTTTTAATCCCCTATAAATAGGAGTAAACTCAACCGAGTTAGGGGCTGGACTTTTTCATGAGAAAAAGTCATAAAAAGGAGATCGGCCTTCATCCACCTTCAACTTCAGCAACAAGGAGTTTTGGAGATCAGCGACTTGAAGAAACTCTTGAATCATCTTGGAAGGCTTTTATTGAAGCCTTTGAGATTACTCGGCTTGGCTTGTGAACTCTTTCTAAGAGTTCTTCTCAACTCGATTAGAGTTTAAAACTTGCTCTGCAAGTTCTTCTAAAACTCGCTCTGAGTTATTAACTCGTTAAGAGTTATTTTCAAACTTACCACGCAAGTTCTCCATAACATCAAATCGTGAGGAAAAGACCACGTTCTAGTGAATCAAGACGTTCGGATCGTCAACGGAGAGCAAACTCGATGCGAGCATTCAAGTGAGGCACTCCATTGCCATCGTGAAGAACCCAGACCTAAACAAAGGGGAGAATTCAGATTAATTCTCCTCTCTTTTGTAATCAGGAATTCAATTATAATTGAGAGTTGAGAGACTTGTAAACATTTTTTTCTAAGCAGTTAGAGAGAATAAAATTAAACGCAATTCTTTCATCATTTTCATATTACAAAAAAATTTCCAACCAACAATAGTGCTTACAATTTATGGAAATTCATAGAAGCACATCAAGGTAACTTGGAGGAAATCCGACTTAGTTTGGAGGATTCTTCTTCAAGTGAGTGTGGAGCATTATCGTGCACACGGGCACTAGGCGATAGCCATAGTGAGGTTTGCGAGTTAAAATCCATTAATGATTTATTTAGTGATGAACTTTGCTTATGCTAGTAAAAAATTATTGCATGCCTATAACAAATTGCATAAAATTTTTATGGAATTAAAAAACAAACATGTTAATTTAGAATCCGATCATGAGTTGCTAGGTTCCAAATTTGATGTCATTGTAAAAAAAAAATACCTTGCTTAAAGAAAACAATGACTTGTTAAATTTGGAAAATAAAAACTTGATCTCATCCATTTCTAGCTTAACTCATGAAAGAGATAATGTCATGTTAGAAGTAAAGAACATAAGCAATGATACTGCTTCCTTTATAAATGACTATTTATGTTCTACTTCTAATAAAAATGCATATGTTCCTAATAATGAAGATTTGTGAATAAACGCATTTTATCTTTAGATTCAACCCTTAATATATGCATGGTTAATCATAAGAAACTTATGGACTTATGTGCAAAGTCACGTGTTAATTCTTACAAATCCAACACTCACTATGCATATATGTATAGCAAAATTTATAAATATTCCATTTGCGGTCGAAAATGCCATCTAGCTAAATTTTGCTATGATGCACACAAATCTTCTAAGACTAATGCTTCTTGTGCATCTCATAAGGCTTCTTCATCACATGCACATGTACATGCACAAACTCATCATGTTCATCATAAACATGCACGCGTGGTTAAATGTGATTATTGTGGTCGTTTTGGTCATTTGGCCAAATATTGTTTTGATTTAAAAAAGAAATCTCTTTTGCTAAATGTTTCTAGTAGACCACGTGCTTATAAATGTAATGCTTGTGGTAGATTTGACCACTTAGAAAAGTTTTGTTTTGATAATATTTCATATTTGCAAAATAATCTTAAAAGACCATCTATGTTTGCAAATGTTTCTCGTGCACATGTTTATGGTCAACAAAATCAAATGGGCCTCTTTCATTGCACTTATTGCAATCGGAAAGGTCATTTGCATAATTTTTGTTTTGACTGGATTCGTGCACCACATGCGCCCAAAAGGATTCATAACCCTAGGGCATTAAGCTTTCATGATAGGGGTCATGTCCCTAGACTCTTAGGTACCAAGAGTAATTGGGTACCGAAACTTGTTTGATCTTTAAGAACAAATATTTTTGATTTTTTTTGTTTTCATGTTCTTAAAGATGATTTTTGGTTTTTAAAATCCATAGTTCATAATTCTTGTGTGTTTTGTAATCTATTTTTAAACTATGAAGAGTTTGTTTTGGTATACATTTTTGGATTCATTGTAAATCACTTGTATGATAACATTTATGTGTTTGTGCTTATGGATCATCTATTTTTACTTTATAATGTATTCTTTATATGGTTTGATCAAAACTTTTAAAGAAAATTTGCTTTCTTGATCAAACATCTTTTTTTATATATACTTTATTTTGATGAGAGGTTTGTGTTTATATAACCCCCTCGGTTTATTGGGTGTTTATTTCCCAAATCATGTTTACCGGGTACTAAAATGTTTATATGGGTTGAAACAAGTTTAAGAGCTTGATATGGTTGCATCTCTTACTTTTTGAAAATCAATGACGGTTTGGTTTTATATTTTTAGATGATTTAATGTAATTTATGATTTTATTTGAGTGATTTGTTTTTATTTGAAAACTTTTCGCATGATTCTCATGTTCTTTTTCTTTTGATTTCATAAATCTACTTTTAAACATGGTTTTTATGTTTGTATAATGAGACATTATTTCATAATAACATGTCAATATGTGTTCTCATTGTCTTTTTGTATGTGAGTTGTACCTAGCATGTTTTTCTATTTCTATGTTTGCTCACATATGTATGCCTTACTATTCATTGCATATAATCCATAAGGCATTTTGATAGGGGGAGCTTTTTCCTATATTTGTTTTATACTCACCATGCTTATTTGTAGGGGGAGCTTTCGCTCTCTTCATTCTTTTGTTTTCTCCTTTTTGATGTTGTCAAAGGGGGACAAATATTGTGAGTATCTATTACCTTTGTTTTTATACATGATAATTATAATTTATATAGTCATATTGTATCATGTATATCTCTTTGTGTAAATTGTTTGTCATCATCAAAATAGGGGAGATTATTGGGTCCTTTTGTTTTGATGATGATTTACAAACAATTTACATCTAATGTTATTTGTCTAGTGTTTGTGTTTTATATTTATTTTAGGCAAACAATATGTTGGAGGATGGATGGAATCAAGCATTCATGATCATATCCAATGGAGGTTGACGGAATAGTAGTTGAAGCCTTGCAATTCAAGTTGAAGATCCAAGTTTAAGCTTCATCCGTAAGTTTACCAAGTCGAACTCATTGAAGACCTTCATCAAACTTGGGTAAATTAATTTAGGGTTTATATTATGTGTGTTAGATACTTTAAGCTCAATATCATATTCACACACAGTTTATTGGTTTATATATATATATATATATATACACACACACATTTTAGTTTTTGGTTTCTATGTATATATATACATACATGTTTTGGTTTGGTTTAGCTTTATAAATATGAAATAAATATACAAACATATACATATCTTATGTTTTATATTCTATTGTAGTTGGAAAAATATTATGTTTTTGGTTTATATGGTTTATAGACTTAACAACTATAGTTTATACTTTTTATCAAGTCTATAAAATTATTTTACAAAGTTTCAAAACTTGGTTTATATCAAAACATCAAAATTCAAGTATCTCATGTTTTCATGTTTTGGACATATTTGTAAAATGATGATATTTTACAAATGGGAGATGCTTTTTGAAAATCAGTTTTTGTAACATGTATATTATCATGTTTATAATCATTTCCCAAAGGTTTATATTTTTCTGATTTTATTTGCTATTTTTAAAAGAGGTTTGAAAATATGATTTCTATTTCAAAACATGCTAATAACCTGTTATCAGTCGACTGGTCAGTCGACTGATGACATCAGTCGACTGATGTGTCAACTGAAGAAATCACCTAGAACAACAAATAGTTTCTGTTTTGTTTCAATCGACTGATTAGTCGACTGATGAGGTCATTGGTTGACTGACGAGTTTATCAGTCGACTGATGATGTGTTGCTGGCCTATAACGGTCAGCTCATCAGTCGACTGATGAACAGTGTCAGTCGACTGACGGCCCAACGGCTAGTTTTTTCCATCTTTTCTGTTTTTGTCTTTTTGCTGGGTTTTGTTAGTTTCTTCTTGGCTTTGAGCTTTCCTATAAATACCCCCACATATCCTCAGTTCATTCACATAAGAAGAAAGTTTTTAAATAAGTTTACAAGGGTTTTAAGTTTGTTTTTAGTTTGTTTCAAGAGTTTAGTTTGTGAAGAAATCTTCACATAAGTTTACAAGGGTTTTAAGTTTGTTTTTAGTTTGTTTCAAGAGTTTAGTTTGTGAAGAAATCTTCACAAGAGCAAAGAGGAGATCATCCTTTGGTGTTTGAGCTTCAACTCATCTCTCTCTCACTCTTGTCATTTATTGGAAAAGTTTTCTAAACTCAATCTAGCTATTTTATATGTTTGATTTTTATTTCCATAAGCTAGATCTATATTGAGTTTAGTTTGATTTTATTTTATTAAATCTCATTGTTACACACACCCACTTGAGCTTTTAGTATTTTTAATACATAGTATAATTAGGGTTGTGAGAGATTATAACTTTGAGTTGTGCCTAATTGAGTTCTTGCTTTGTATTAGAGAACAAATCATTTGTATTGAGTGCCTAAATTGTGAGATTCACTTTGTAATATACTAGTACACCAAGAGGAGTGTGTGGTAAGAGACGGGGTCGTCCCAAGAGGAGTAGGGTAGGTGGTAATGCCTAGAGAGAGGTTGTAATTCCTAACACTTGAGGGAGATACGGGCTAGAGACCAACATTTAAGGTGGTAGTTAGTGTAGTTACATTGTGAGTAATTATGAACGTTGATCGGTGAGCGTTGAAAACCGATATTGTGAGGTGTAAACATTTTTCGGGTAAGTGTAGAAAACTCGGTGTGATAGTAGAGATCTCCTCGAGGTGAGGAGCGGAGACGTACGTCATGGGGATCGAACTCCATGAACATATCCTTTGTTTATGATTGCACTGGCGCACTTATTTTTATGTTCATATCTTATATCGTCTTTGTATATTGCTTGTTATTTACCCACTATCTTGTTTAGATTATTTACACTTGTGTTACTTGTATATCTTTGCGCATATATTTGTAATATATCATTCTTGCTAGGATATATTTGTTAATAAGTTTTAATTTAGCATAAATCAGATTAGATTAGCATAAACCCTATTCACCCCCCTCTAGGTTTCTTTCCTAGTGGCTCTAGGGTACTTTCAATCTGATCGTCTTAGAAGAATGAGCTATTATTGGCCGATCATGGTCAAGGACGTAGTCGCATATGCTCGACGGTGCTACGTATGTCAAATACATGCTAATTACATGCATCAAGCTCCGGAGCACTTGCACCCTTCGGCAACATCATGACCATTCAAAACCTAGGGAATGGACGTTATGGGTCCTATTTTCCCTCCATCAGCTAAAGGTGACCGCTTTATCTTGGCAATCACCGACTACTTCTCCAAGTGGGCTGAATCAATTCTACTCAAAGAGGTAAATACAAATGACGTCATTAAATTCATCAAACACCATATTATTTATCGATATAGTGTTCTAAGGTGAATCGTGCATAACAACGACCCTTAGTTTGTCAGCAACTCCTTCATCAAATTCTGTGAAAAGTTCAGAATTCAAGACGTCTCATCGACTGTCTACAATCCCACTGCAAATGGTTTAGCTAAAGCGATCAACAAGACCATTATCAAGATTTTGACAAAGCTTGTAAGGACTAATAAACAAGATTAGGATGACAAATTTGGTGAGGCTCTCTGGGCTTACCGTACCATAGTTCGCACGCCTATCGGAGCAACTACATATTTTTGGTATATGAATGTGAAGCTTTCGTTCCTTTGGAAATTCAAATTCCATCCCGACGCATCACTCTGGCGACAAGGATGATGACGGAGGAACAACATCAAAAACATCTCGAAGAACTCGAGATGTTAGATAAGAAACGATTGGAAGCTCAATAACAAATTGAGCTATACTAAGCCAGAATTTCCAGAGCCTTTGACAAAAAGGTCTGACAGCGGGTCTTTAAGGAAGGAGACTTGGTTCTCGCCATTCGACGACTAACGATACTCAATTCCAAGAAGAAAGATAAGTTCTAGCCTAAGTGGGAAGAACCGTTTGTAGTAGAAATAGTTTACTCAAATGGTGCATATCGCTTGGTCACTCAAGATGGTGACAAGGTCATGATTCCCATTAATGGGAAGTTCCTTAAGAAGTACTACTCCTAGTACATTCAGGATAACCTATTTGACACATTATACATAGTCATGTACATAATAGCAGTGTCACCCACCGATGGGAAGTTCCCGAAGGATACTACACATGGTATTCTTAAGGATAACCCGAAATCAACCGATTATTCAAGATAAAAATCAACCATCTGAATAATTCATTCTTAATCATTAAAAAATGATTAGACACTCCCACTGCGATTATTTAATCATTACCAAGATGATTAAAATTCTCCTACTACGACTCTAAGTTCCTTTGGAGATGAAGCACATCCCATCGGCTTCAATTCAATTGGAACAAAATTTTTAAAGTCTTCTGGGTTATCGATATTTCCTCGATAACCAAGATTCTCTTGTGAAGCGAAAGATAATAAAATACCTTCTTTCCTTCAACATTTATCCTTGGTTGTTTCCAATAGCCAAGATCAACCCTCCCGCTGTGATTCTTGTAGCACTCTTTCGTTAAGACGAGATTTAATGACTCCACTTGGTCAATCTTCCCTCACAAAATTCCTACTATATAGCTATTGAGTGTTCGATGACTTACGGTTCACCACCACAAAATCCCTCACTCATCAAATCAATTGACGGCAGGTCCACCAAACCAAAATCTTTAACCATAAAGAAAGTGAAAGATAAAAAAAACATTCTTTCCTTCTTTTATGGTTAAGCTCACACATCCTCCCACTGTGTCTAGACATTTCACACTCCCACTGTTAAAATCTTGACATGGTACTTTAAATTTTACTTTGCTGATCCATGGCAATTATCAAGCTCCCACTTCGTGTTAAGTTTTTGTAAGAAAATACCATCGAGAACTTGACACCAAAACTCCTAAAGAGATTTGGGAAAATCAACACTCCCCATTGTTACTTGTACTACCCCACTCCCCTTTGGTCAAACCTTCAGACAATTAGGGCCAAAGCCAAAATTTCCTCTTGATTCCTTCCATGAACGAGAGGTCCACTCAAAACCTTAAACAGTTAGGGTCGTCCTAAACTCCCACTTGGTCAAGCCTCCAGACAGTTAGGACCAAATCCAAAATTCCCTCTTAATTCCTTCTATGAACGAGAGGTCCACTTTCAAATAGGGTAATCAAACCTTCTGACAGTTTAGGGTTATCCAGATCTTTTCTAATCCAACGCCACGCGGTGTAACTCAAACATGATTCTCGGAGTGGAGATCTCACTCTTAGTTTCTCCTTTTCAGATTCTCAGAGTGTAAATCCCACTCTGAGTTTCTTTTGAAGTAAAAGATAAGAAAATACCTTATTTCCCTTCAGCACTAAAGTGAAAGATAAAAAATACCTTTTTTCCTTTTAGCGCCAACTTCTTTTGAAGCGAGAGATAAGAAAATACCTTCTCTCTCTTTAACACCAAAGAGGGAGATAAAAAATACTTTCTTACCCTTTGGTACATCTTTTGAAGCAGGAGATAAGAAAATACATTCTTTCTTTTTAGCACCGGGTTCGCCTTTGCCCCAAAAGAAGACACAACTTTTGAAGTGAAAGATAAGAAAATACATTCTTCCTCTTCAGCACCGAAATCCATGCCTTTCACACATGGGGGAATTTATCTCCATCCCTTATTAGAGATAATAAGTCTGTACCTAACACATGCTGCCGGGTGGTCCGTTCCCGTAAAAATGACAAAGGCTACGTATTCAATACTGTAGCACCAAATCCATGTCTTTCATGCATGGGGGAATTCAATACTGTAGCACCAAATCCATGCCTTTCATGCATGGGGGAATTTATCTCGATCCCTTATTAGAGATAAGTTTGCATCTAACACATGTTGTCGGGTGGTCCGTTCCTATAAAAATGACAAAACCTACGTATTCAACATTGTAGCACTAAAATCTATGCCTTTTATGCATAGGAGAATTTATTTGATCCCTTATAAGAGATAAGTCTACATCTAACATATGCTGCTAGGTGATCCATTCTCGTAAAAATGACAAAGCCTACGTAGTCAACATCATAGCACCAAAATCCATGCTTTCACACATGGGGGACTTTATCTCGATCCTTTATTAGAGATAAGTCTGTATCTAACACATGTTGCTGGGTTGTTCATTCCGTAAAAATGACAAAGTCTACATATTTAATATCGTAGCCAGTGATCGTTATTAAATTAATGACCTCTAAATTCATACTTTTAATGCACGGGGGACTTTATCTCGATTCCTTATTAAAGATAAGTCTGCGTCTAACACACGTTAATGGGTAGCCTATTCCCGTAATAATAGCAAAGCCTACGTATTCAATATCATAGTACTAAGTCTAAGAGAGTTTATTCTTTTAGCATAACGTCACATGTGGAACGGACTTAGACTATCCACATGCTACCCCGACTCAAACGGTAGTCAGTAAAGGCTCGTCAAATCCGTTTACGGATGAGGGTTTGCCAAAAATCCTATGAATATTATGTTTATTTATTCTAAACAGAATGAGTAATCATAATAAAAATGCACTAATCAAAAGTTTGTTTTATTGATGAAGTAAAATCAAAGAGTACAAAGATAGTATGATCAATCTACAGAGAGCTGTCGACTATGAATTTGCTTCTCTAACTTTGAGAGCTCCTCTGCATAAGCTTGTTCGAGTTCGGTCTGCAAATCAGCTTTGATGGAGTCTTCAATAGCGGCCAATGCCTGTGCAACCTTGTTCTCCTTCTTAGCCAATTTCTCCCTCTCTCGAGTTTCAGCTTCTCGAACATCTGAGCTTCAGCACGCTCCACACCAGCCATGTCCATTTCCCGGATGGCCAGAGCCTCCTTGGCTTCCCTAAGTTCTTGCTCAAGTCGAGCTATTTCTGCACGGCCCAACTCGAAAGAGAGATGCAAGTCGAGCCTCCTTCTTGCTTTATCGGCAAGCCCCAGCTCCATCTGCTTTACACGACCCTGTAGTCTTCTGAGCTCAAATTCGACGGATGCCCGTATGTCGTGCCATGCCTTCAACCTGGGCTCCGTTTGAGTAGCCACATAGGAGGAGGCACCAGCAGCTTAGAGCTCTCTTAACTTGGCCAGCTCTTGCTCTAGTTGAGTCAGATCTGTTGTAATGGAGTCAGCCAGCTCTGAATATCCTTCCTCCCTGAGATTGACACGTGGTAATTGAGAGATCATTTGAAAGAGTGGAAGGGAGTTCCTCGGTGAAGAATTCGGTCAATCATTCCATTCAAGAAGGAAATGAATCTGAAGAGCTCTGTGCTGATCACAGCCCTATCTGGATCATCGTCTGACATCGACGCCTTGATGGAGTAGTATGGAGATGACAAAGGCTCTGCAAGAAAGAAGAGAAATAAGCAATCTGATCCAATACCTAGGATTCTAAAGTAATGACTAGAGGGAAACATACCGATGCCAGCTGAAGATCCCTCAGCTTGGTGTTCTTGGCTTGGCCCCGCTAACTCAGCCTCACGAATCGCTAGAGTCAGTTTGGGTATAACAGTCATGGACGCACCAGCCTTATTTGTTGGTCTTGTGACTGGAGCAATTGGATTAGCCCCAATCCTGGTTGTAGCCTCGAAGGGCATGGGATCTGAAAGAATGGCAGTCTCGGGCTCAGAAGTGGATCATAAAAGCCACAAGATCCATACCTGCAGATGAACCAGCCTCAACAGTCGATCTTGCGGCTTCGCCATAAGCTTGCTCTGATAACACATTGGTGAGCAATTTATGATCGTCTTCAGAAAAGCCTATCACTTGGTCAAGGGAATGTTCATCAAATTCCCCAATTTCGACATCATGAAAGGCTTCCTCCTCGATGGGTTCCTCCATCGTAACATCACACAGAAGCTAAATTTTAAGCACAAGAAGGAAAAGTGAAAATTCATGTCGAGCAGGAATCAGATGTACCTTCAGCGGCTGTAGCAGGTTCTGTGGCCTCGACACTTAGGCCCACCTCCTTTAATTCCTCTAAAAGAATATGAAGCACAAAAATGATTAAAAGTGGCACAGATTTTGAATCGTTCAATTCTCTTAACTGTCGTCTGAATAAGATATTATCTATGTTAGATATACCTGGTCTTGGGGCTGATGGAGCAACTTCAGTAGCTGGATTAGGCTGAACACCGATACTCACACTAACCATAGTATCCTGAGGCTCTTCACTCATGGCCTCGTGCAACTGTTAGGTGAAGCCTGATCCCTCGAAATGAGTGAAGCCGGGAGAAGTAGGATCATATGGAACCACACCCTCTTCAAGACCCCCTGTGAACCAACAATGAGGATATATATTCAGCGAATTCGAAGACGAAATATGAAAAGTGACACGAGGGCGAAAGGTTACCTTCTTCTTCTGCAATAAAATCACTAAACGGCTCCTCTTTAGATGCAGGCAGTACAGTATGGGACCTGTACGCAAGCTTCTTTCTCCTCTTCATTGGACCAGGTTCTTCAGAAATAAGAGGTCTTTCCTATCGGAACTTGGTGCGTCATTCAACCATGTGAGAAGCTTCAAAAGGGCAGGATCTTTTCTGATGGACGAGCCTAATTTCGGTAGGCTCTTCTTCTTCTTCTTCTTCTTCTTCTTCTTCTTCTTCTTTTGTAGCCCCACCTGGAAGGTCAACCATCATCTTATGGGGATGAGTGAACATGATTTTCTACCTTGGTTTCTTCAGAGCTGTTGGAGACTTGGGTTGATCAGATTGATGAGTCCAACGAGCAATAGGTGACCTCGCACCCCCTCTATGGAAGAAAGAGGCTGGCAGATCTATCTTAACTTCCTCTTCGTCACTCCCAGCCTCTGTGCCCACCTCTGGCTGTATCTTCTTCAGAAGTCTCTTCCTCATCACTTAGAAGAATGTCCTCCTCCTCAGCAACACGCTTTCCTTTGCTGGAGGGTCCAACAGGCTCCTTCCCCCTCCTCGAGAGCACAGCCTCTCGAGCTATCTCTGCAGTGCGCCTAGCTTCTTCCTCTGCCTCCAACTCTGATAGTTTTTTATGCTTGGTAGGCATGTTGGCAGCTATCAACCACTTGCAGCATAGGAACATGAGTTACAATAGATACTCTGTAGCTGGAAGGTTAAATTTATCACCCGTGCAACCGGCCATGCTCCAAAACTAAGCACAAGCCCTGTCGATGAGCCCTCCGTGAGTCTTTAACCTTCGGTTCGGGTTCCTAACATACAGTTGGTCGTAGCTGAACTGACGGGTGAATCTACAAGGGAGGTAAGGCTCTATGCTGCAGTGATTCTTTACTTGGAAGACGAGGTAGCTAGGCCTGATATTCATCAGCCAACGGAAACAGCCCACATCGAGGATGGTTCGACTCTTCCCCGGCTCTTCATCATTAATCAGCAACTCATCATAACGGCCGAAGAACTGAGGAAAGCATTTGAAGAACTCTCAGCACTTATGAATTTGAAATTGCCGCTTCACCTCAAGAAACTGCCATGCTTCCCATTTGCAATCCTCCAACAATTACAATAAGGGAATGGACAGATCAGCAACACTCGGCACCATCATCGGGTCGATGCAATGGAGAACAAGCCATGCTATCAAATAAGTATAAGGAAGCTCGATCTTGGCAGTAGGGATCTCACTTGACGACTTGCTTCCCTCAAGCATGAAGCCAGTGACTAGATGTCGGAAGCAAGGAAAGTTTCTTCCTGAGGGAGAGTTCAATAGCTGGATAGAGGACCTCT
The DNA here is from genome assembly GCF_001876935.1 of Asparagus officinalis. Lineage (NCBI taxonomy): Eukaryota > Viridiplantae > Streptophyta > Magnoliopsida > Asparagales > Asparagaceae > Asparagus > Asparagus officinalis. The sequence continues at coordinate 125,951,492 of NC_033800.1, forward strand.
ATCGATAATGCGTCGAAAAATTGGTGCGGCACGACGCATTTCTTCAACCAAATAGCGAAGTAGCCTGCAAGAAGAGTCGTCAGCTGAATCTACTTATGTGCATGCCACAAGAACGTCTGGAACTTGGTACCCCTTGGGGATTTGACCTCAGCGGCGCGAGTGGTATACAACTGAGCGCCGGTCTTCTTAATCAACTTGTTGATTTCTGAGGGATTCAGAGGTGCCAACCCACAAATCTCCTAGCAAGAATGGTCTTCCAAGTGCTTGAACAAGTAGTTCGCGAACTGTTTCAAACTGAGCTGAGGAGACTTCTTTTTGGCCTTGATATCTACGCCAGCCAAGGCAGTCTGGTAATGACACGTTAACTCCCACAATGTGTCATATCTGAAGGAGTTGGCCATCCTCATGTGGCTCAATTGACGATTGGTGGGGAAATATTCCTGATATAGAATGTCACCCATCGGCAGTCCCGAGACCTTCATCATCTCGTGCAGAGCCAGCCCCAACTCTCCATTTTTGGTCAAGAAGGTGTTGGTGTCTAGGTTGTAAAGCTCTAGCAGAGTGAAAAAATGATGTACACTGATAGGAAAGTCGTACATGCTAGCACGGATGGGCGTATACAATCCACTCTCAATTAACTCCACACCCTACCACCTGAGGACATAATTTTTCATCCTCATCCACCAATTGTCGGCTGAGGAGTAGACCTAGCTGTAACACCTGAAGCCCTTAATCGGTAGATCCCTTCCAAGCCTCGCCAGGCAATTCTTCACGGTGTTGGCCCTGATCGGTAGCTCATTTTGTGGAACTTCATCTTGTTCCAATACACTGGGATGAAGTCCACGAATATAATTCCTATCACTAGAGGTCGGAGTCTTGTGCTGAGTAATAAATCCATAGTGGAGTCCCTCCTGATCTTTTGTTAAACATCATGATATCTCCCGTGTCACGACTTGCTTCCTTAGGTGTGTCAAGGTGTATTGATGAGGAATTAGAGGGAGGAATCTAAGGCTTCCTTCATCCTCATTCAACCACTTCTCAACATCAAGATTCAGAATTTTAGGATCCTCGACGAAGTCGCCAAACAGATAGTTAGGCTTCCTCAAGGGCTGAGTGTCACTTGGATCCTTAG
>NC_033800.1:125952633-125974804 GCF_001876935.1 Asparagus officinalis
TATCGCCATAAGGTACGATGATTCCCCTCACATACAAGATTGGGAATCTCCTCATGTCCGCTCACATCGAATAGAGGAATTGCATCAAGGAGCGGTGTTTCATCAGAAGAGGCAAAAGCCTTGCCGCTTCGCCCATTCACCGCACGGGGTGAGAATACATTCAGAGGGAATTCAACTACGATGAATGAAGGGTGATTTGTCAAGCGTAGTTAAAAGAATATTTTAAAGCAAAACAAGGAGTCGAACTCATCTTATGAATCTATGAGATAGAGTCACTGCCTTATGGTTTACGAGATGATTTCAACCGTTTCACATGTAAAAGGCAATGTACATTGTCACGTAAACAACATGACAATATACCCTACCTTATGGATAGCCAGACAGTGTAAAATCATATCTTTTGCCTTGAGAAGTATTTTGACCAAGCAAAACACATCCAATAAGCGTTGACCCCTACAAAGGAGGATACCGGATCTTCCCGAATATCTCGCGAAGGAGAACAAACGAGGATACACATACAAAATTCTAACTGTTGAATTGACAAAAGTTAAGAAATCTCACCTCCATATGAAGAAGCCAGGAGATTCTCTCTCTTAGCTGCATGAGAAGCCAATCAACCCCTCGGGATGAGCGCTCTCTTCGGAGTCATGACAAAGCCGAGAGATTTAGGTAAAATCCTACAAAAAGTTAGGGTTCATGAGAAGATACCAAACAAAGATCAAAATGAACCCAAAATTCAAGTCATAAATTCGGTTCTTACCAAGAAACAAAAAGGGTCAAGGCACAGTGAACCGAAGAAAAGGCCTGAACCCTAAAAAAAAGTCACCGAAATTCTACAAAATATTAGAGTTCTAGGGTGAGAACTCAATCAAGATGCCAAAATAACCAAGCATGCAACTTATAAGTTCAATTTTACCTAGAATCCAACGAGGAAATCAACCTTAGTGAAGAAAAAGCAAGAAGAGGGATGAAATCCTTTGAAGAACACTAAAATCCTAGTCTCTTCAAGCAATGGATTAGCCAAATTTGAGGTGATGCGAGGGAGAAGAAGTTAGGAAATCCTTTTATAAGGATTCTAGAAAAATAAAGACCCGCAGTGGACTTAAAAACTCCTGAAACCGACTCAAGACCGACCCACCCCCGAGACAGTATAAGGTGTCTCACAGGGTAAGACAATATAAGCTATTTGCCCACACGCGAGACACCAAACCCTGTCTCGCGAGAACGATTGCCCAGATGTTCATTCGACGGGTATTTTCGCTATGTCTTCAACCTATTTCGGGTATGTACTTACACTCTGATGAGTATACGAGTAAAAACTGCTTCTCCTTGAACCTCTAACAGGTATATGAGGTTAAACTAATCCCCGAACTCTATGAAGTATATAAGTATAAACTATTTCTCTCCGTTCCAACGCCTTAAGACCTTAAACTGTGTAGACTCCAGTTACGTACGAGTAAAAGATGTGTTTACGTCACAGTGGATGTCAACACCCAACAAACAATTAAATAATTTTGCCAAAAGTTGGGCTCAGAATAATTCTATGCCAAATTTACCCCTGGAAGTTCAATCGTAATTCAGATGTGAACTCCTAATGAAGATGATTAGTTCAATGTCGACTCAACGACATGAGCTAATCCCAACATCAACATATCAAATTTAGTTCTAGATTTTAACGATGGTCAATAGATAAACGCAGCACCAGAAGTATTTTAAAATACTTAACAAAATACTGAGTAAGCTGAAAGCCGAATAAATCAAAGAATTGAAGCCATTTACAAGTCATTTTCACGCAATCTCCTCGATAAAATATTGAAGGGATTGAATGCAGGACCTATCTTAGCCAAAGTATTTCAGACTCCTCGATAAAATACTGAGGAGGCTGAAAACTTTGGAGAAGGTATCTGTAGGCAAAAAAAGCGTGTAGGTCCCAAACACAGTTCAAGACGATGAGAAGACGAAGAACGTTATCATCTAAGTTAGAGAGGATCATCTGATGCTAAGAAGAAGCAAAAGAAGCACGCAAAATGACAAAATGACGGACTCGAAACTATCTCACAACTGGTGAGATAGTATACACTATCTCATTGGCTGAGACAGTGTAGATTGTCTCGGCCTGCGAGATAGGAAATACTATCTCGGCCATTGTGAGACAGTGTGACATGTTTTTTGACGATTTTCTTAAGTTTTATGCAACCCACGTGGCTCCATAACTGCTTGGAAACATCCATAAACACAGAGAGGCTATTAAAAACTAGAAATATGCTCAAAATCTCTAAAAATCATGGCATTTGATGAAATCAATGTCGGTTATAAAATTGCATAGAACAATCCCTTCATCCGAGATAGTAAACAATGTCTCAGAAATAGGAGCTGTCGGGTGAGGTTTGTTTCAGCTTCTTATCTCCAGAAACGTCTTCCTAAGGCTATAAATATCTCCTTTGCACCCTTGTGTATGAGGGTTGACCCAATTGACGGCAGAGACTTGAGGTTTTGGCGAATTCTGAGAGCAAGAAAGAGAGTCCTTCATTATTTTCAAGATATCTCAAAGGCCTTTAGTGTTTCCCTCGATTTCAAACGTTGATTTGATATTGGGAAGAGTTTATCTTACTTAACTAAGATATCTACTTCTGTTCTTATTTCTAAAACGAAACAACGACTTAAAGCCTTCTTCACGATCAACCCGGATTGTTGAATCGGTGGTCCACGGATTAAAGTGTCCCCAATACTGGCAAAGATCACACGCAAGCAGCGACTAATAAATAGTTTCTGCATATATTTCTTGGGAATTCCCTTTTTGTTTTATTTGTAAAGAGAAGTTTTATAATAAAAAAACTCAATCTTTTGTTTTTGTTGTATCGATAAATGATTGTAATGGAAGCTGCAATGAAACTCATTCCCGATGCAAACAGTCGTTATATTGAGTTGTGTAGGAAAAGTGACATTACACTTTATTCCTTCTTCTGCACAATACTTATTAAATTCATTAGAAGTATATTCATCTCCTCTATCTGTTCATAGCACATTGATAAAGTAACCACTTTCCTTCTCAACTAGGGCCTTAAAGATCTTAAAACAATCAAAGACTTTAGATTTTTGCTGCAAAAAATAGACTCATATTTTCCTTGTGAAATCATCAATAAAAGTAAGGAAGTATCGATTATTGCCATTGGATATAGTTTTCATAGGACCGCACACATCTGAATGAACAAGCACAAGACGCTTCTTTGCACGCCAAGTATTTTCAATACCAAAGTATGATCTATGTTGCTTTCCAAAAATACAACTTTCACACAACTGTTCGGGATAATCTATAATAGGCAAGCCTCTCACCAAATTCCTTTGTGCAAGAAACTTCAAACTGCAAAATTTTAGATGTCCAAACCAAAGATGCCACAACCAAGACTTATCCTTCATAATAGCATTAAAGCAATAATAAACATTGTTCTGGATGTCAACTCGAAACATGTGATTATTTGTCATATGGGCTTTAAGAATAAATACACCTCTTTTTAAAGATTAGGAGTTAATTACTAGAGAAGCACAGATCATACCCCTTTTCAAGAAGTTAGCCCATACTGAATAAATTATTTTTTATATTCGGCACATAAAATACATCAGAAATAAACTTGTGGTCTTCGTTCTTAGAACTCACCTTTTTCCAATCACTGGTATAGTGTTGTCATCGACAAACTTGACTTTAGACCACATCGACTCATTCAGGTCCATGAACAACTCCTTCTTTCCGCACATGAAATGTTACATTAAATGTTAGGCGCTTCTAGGCATCGGACTTAGCGCCCAGCGTTTAGTCGCCTAGGCGGGCGCCTAAGCGGTTTCTGGGCGTTTTTTCTTTCTTCATTTAAGTGGTGGTCGATGAGCTTTTGCTGAAGGCCGGAGAAGGTAGTGGAGGTATTCATATTTGGAGGTTAATGGAGTTTGGAGGACGTGTAGGCTACGACACCTAAAATCACAATCAAGGCCTACAAGGTGCAATCCACGTAAGCAGCCAATGCTCCCCTAAATGCTCGTAAAATCTAGATGGGCAACCTAAATACCGCCTAGGCGCTAGGCGCTAGTTAGGCGGCCTAGGTATCACCTAGGCGTAGGCGTACGCCTAAGCGGACTAAACGGAGGTGTTTTAAAACAGTGCGCACATATGATTAGAACACCCAGTGTTAAGAAACCATGTATTGTAGTTTGATTCTTTACCAGCTGCCATGACCATCAATAAAGTGTGGTTGTCTTCTTCACCTCTTTCTTGTACAAATCAAACTTCTTCTCCGGATGGAAATTATCCTGGTACTTGCACTCCTTTGCATAGTGGTCATATCTGTGACATATATAACATTCACTGTTTGATTTATTAAAATTTCCTCTACCACATCCAAAGCCTAGACCTTGACCTTGACCTCGACCTCGATAATTTGAATTTGATTGATAATTGCTTCTATGATTGCCGTCATCTCTTTGATTGTTGTTATAATCGCCACGTCCTTGACCATTGTAGTATCCGTGTCCTCAGTTATTATAGTTCACGTATCTTCGTTATCTGCCACAGGAATTTCCTCCTTGTTGGTCTCTTTCGTGTTAGGACTCATATTTATGAGCCTACTATCTAATCTAGTTTTGATGATTAATAAATAATTTATAACTATATATTTTTCTAGTATTTGTATTTTTATTTATCATGTATTTAGGTTGAAAGGTTCAAGAGCAATATCTGAAATGAAGCCTATACAAATCAAGTCAAGAATACAAGATCAAGCTTCATTCAAATCATCGATCTTGGGTATATTAGTATTTGGAGTTATACTTGTGTGCCAATAATTTAAGCTCAATGCATGTTTTATATATACACACACGTATTTCTCATTTCTAGTATAAAATGTGTATTTTTGTGAAAATATTATGTTTTGATTTATGGACTTAATAATACCAGTTTACATATTTTCCTAAGGCTATAAACTCATTCAAAAGTTTTTAAAACTTTGTTTAAGTTAATTTGTCAAAATCAAGTGCTCAAAATGAACATGTATTTTTGAGATTTTGTAAAATGATGAGTTTTCACAAATGAAAAATGATATTTGAAAATTTTCTTTTGTACATGTTTATTTTTATGTTTATAAACATTTTCTAAAATTTTATAATTTTTAGAATTTATTTGCTATTTTTAAATCCACTTCAAAGTTCAAATTCACTGTTTAAAACTGACACTGAACATGTTATCAGTCGACTGACAAGATCATCTGTCGACTAATGAAAGTGGCTAAAATCATCAAATGGTTCTGCTAAGTCGATTGATGCACCATCAATTGACTGATGAGTTGCTTCGGTCGGCTGATGGTGCATCAGTCGACTAAGCAAAAATATTTGATGATTTCAGTCACTTTCATCAGTCGACTGATGACTTTGTCAGTCGACTGATTACATGTTCATGGTCAGTTTTAAATAGTGAATTCAAACTTTGAAGTGGGTTTAAAAATAGCAAATAAATTCCAAAAATTATAAAATATAGAGAAATATTTATAAACATAAAAATAAACATGTTACAAAAGAAAATTTTCAAATATCATTTTTCGTTTCTGAAAACTCATCATTTTGCAAAATCTTAAAAATACATGTTCGTTTGAGCACTTGATTTTGACAAAATAACTTAAAAAAAAGTTTTAAAAACTTTTGAATGAGTTTATAGACTTAGGAAAAGATAGTATTATTAAGTCCATAAACCAAAAACACTATATTTTTATAAAAATACACATTTTATACTAGAAATGAGAAATATGTGTGTGTATATATAAAATATGCATTGAGCTTAAATTATTGGCACACAAGTATAACTCCTAATACTAATATACCTAAGATGATTTGAATGAAGTTTGCTCTTGTATTCTTGACTTGATTTGTATAGGCTTCACTTCAGATATCGCTCTTGAACTTATCAACTTGGATACATGATAAACAAAGATACAAATACTAGAAAAATACACATTTATTAATTGTTCGTTAATCATCAAAACTAGATTAGATAGTAGGCTCATAAACATGAGTCCTAACAATCTTTCCCTTTTGATGATGATAAATAATGTTCTCAATAGATATAAAATGAATATAAAATGTATAAACACAAATCCATATACTCACAAACTACTCGTTTCTCCCCCTTTGTCAACATAAAAATGGGAAAAATTACAAAATAGAAAGAGAGCGAATGCTCCCCCTACCTGTATGCATGGGTGAATATAATCATAATAGGGATTGCTCCCCCTATCAAAATACCATATAAAATATATGCAATTATGATTAAAGCATTACCTCTAAAAGAAACTAAGCAATCTTAAACACTTGTTTCAACCTCTATTATGCACATATTTTTATCATAAAAAGAATATTGCATGATAATCAGGTGACCAAAATAAATCACCAATTTCACAAACACAACATAAAACTCAATGAGGATGATCCACACATATAAATATCATCACCATAGAGTTTACAATGATCTCAAACACATTGTTCTAACCAAACGAGCCAAAGTACAAAGTTCAAACCACGAATAAAGACACATAGTTCAAAAGCAAAATACAAGTCTAAAATAGAAAGAAAAATCTATCTTCAAATATCAGAAGCCCCGGGACCCGGAGGAGGAGGAGGAGGAGGAGGGTGCATATACATATCCAGGAGCTGACGCTGAACCCTCAGAATCTCATCCTGAACGCTCTCGATCCTGGCAAACCCCTCATTATGCCTACCCAAAAGCTCACCATGCCAATACTCAGCTTCAGTACAAATTTATTTTTGCCTTTGCTCAAAATCACTCAGGCGATCAAATACTCTCTCCTCTAAACTATCCATACGGTTAATAAGATAGTCTAGAATACTCGAAGGGGTGGAGGATGAGGCACGAGGAGGACAGGTATGAGCCCTAGAGCTAGAAGACTGAGATGATGAACCTCTAGGAATAGCATCTGGATGATCCACATGATATTAAGTGATAGGGAGGTTCATCCTAGAGAGCACAACAGAGTTAAAGAATTCAAAAATGTGTATAGGAGTTTCATCAGACAAGTCGACTTCAAAATGAATGAAAATTTTGGTTAGAAAGGCTCCGAAGGGAAGGAATTTGGTGTGGATGGTGGCCATGATATCAAAAATAACCTTGCACCATTTGACATCAAGGTTAGCAACAAGGGCATAAACAACTTTGGTCAGCTCTTCAAAAAACCGATCATAACCCCTAGTTTTGGGAATTATATTGTAGGAAATACTACGAGCAACGATACGACCAATAGGTGAAACTGTGAAGTTATCAAGAAGAAGATGGTGTCTTGGAAGAAGTATTAAGGATAATATGTTTTTATCCTCATTGTAATCAACACTATCCAAAACAGTATCCCCAAAAGAAATGTTAAGAATATCAGCTAATTGATGGACAGTGAAAATAATACGATAATTCTTAACATTAGAAGTGATAAAAGGGGTGTTAGGATCAGTTTGATCTAGTTGCAAATTGGCATAAAATAGACGAATGAGATTTAGATAATATGGTTTACGATTTGTAAGAGTGAGCAAATCATATAGTTGAGCATAATTAAAAATTGTTTACAACTGATAATGATCAAAATTGTCAAACTTGATAAAACCTCACGGGAAACATTTTGAGTTGGCAATAAGTGCGATATCTACTAATTAAAGATGGATCATGAAGGTATCGTTCATAATATGCAAATTCAGTAGCAGGAGTGGGTGCGGGAGCGAGTCTAGTAGATCTAGCACGTTTGGCATGAGATCGAGACATGGTAAATAGATAAAATGAAACAGATAATGATGAACCCAATCAAAATAAGATTAAAAACAACCCTAGATTAACAAACCATAGATGAAAAGCTCTAGATCAATAACCAAATAAACTGAAATAGAGAGTGAGGGAAGAGTTATACTGAACAACAAAGAGGACAAGAACTCGGCAGTGGCTCGGTCGACTGGGGACGACTCCGGTCGACAGGAGATGTCAGAGGCAGAGAGAATCAGGGCTGGAGTCGACTGGAAATTTGAGAAGAGGGATTTTTGGGTTAGTTTTTGATGTATATGATGAAATCAATGGCCAGGATTAAACCCCATAATGAGATGGAATGCTAGGATAGTAGACCAAGGAAAGTCGGGTTCAAATGGGATGGGTTTGAAGAAAAACAAGCAACTAAAAACCAAAAAAACTATGAGCTCATCAGTCGACTGATCGGTCGACTGAGAGCAGTCATCAGTTGACTTATCAATTGACTGATGACCTAAAAAAGTTTTTAAGAAATAATTTGAACTATGGTTTTTGAGATCTTAAAAATTTATATAAATTCATTTTTATTTTATTCAACAATGAATATATATATATCTAAAAATATATTCTTTTAATATTTAAGAAATATAATTTAAAAGAATTTAATCATTTTTCATTGTTGTAAAATATGAAACCAAAACTAACAAAACAAAAAAAAATCAAAAATCAAAATAGATAAAATTAAATTTGTTTTGGCACCTAAATATTTTTAGTGCCGAATTATCTAGGGACATGACCCCTATCATTAAATTTCAATGCCCTTGGGTTATGATCCCATTTGGGCGCATTTTATGCACGAACACGATCATAACAATATCCATACAAATGACCCTTTCGATTGTAATATGTGTAATAAAATGGGTGTATTTATTTTTGTTGACCTTGTGGTTGTGCATGGGAATCATTTGCAAATATATATAGTCTTTAAAATGCATTTTGTAATGAGAAACTCTTTTTAAATCAAATTAAATTTTTTTCAAATGACCAAACCTTCCACAATAATCACACTTGTACACATTTGCATGCTTATGATGAACTTTGTGTGCATTTGTATGTGTGTGTGACGAAGAAACTTTGTGAGATGCACATGGAACACAAATATTTGCATTTTTGGGTTTTTGCACATCATAGCAAATTTTGGCAAGATGGCATTTACGGCTACAAATAGTGCATTTATAAATTTTACTATACATGTGTGCATAGTGTGTACATGATTTGAAAATAGTATTATATGACTTAGCACAGTTGTTCATAAGTTTTTTGTGATTTTTAATGCATATAGTAAGGGTTGAATCTAAGGATGAAATGCAGTTCTTCACATGATTCAACTCATTGTTAGGCACATGTGCATTAGTATTAGAAGTAGAACAAATATGATTATCTTTGAAAGAATTAAATTTATTTCTAATTGTTTCTACTTCTAAAATGACATTATTTTTCTCATTTGATAAGCTAGCTATTTTTAAGCTAAGAGAAATGTGATCTTATTTTAATTTTTTATTATCATTCTTAAGAATCACATTTTCTTTAGAAATGCCATCAAATTTTGATGCTAGCATATCATGATCGGATTTCAAATTTACATGCTTGCTTTTCAAATCAATAAAATTATGATGCAATTTGTTATAGGCATGCATTAAACGTTCATATGCTTAAGCGAGTTTATTAATAGATAAATTATTTTCGGAATTGGACTCACATACCTCACTAGGGCTATCGCCTAGTGGTCGTGTGCATGATGAAGCTTCAATTATACTTGAAGTAGAATTTGCCAAAGCACGTCGCATCAAATTTTGATGCTAGCATATCATGATCGGATTTCAAATTTACATGCTTGCTTTTCAAATCAATAAAATTATGATGCAATTTGTTATAGGCATGCATTAAACGTTCATATGCTTAAGCGAGTTTATTAATAGATAAATTATTTTCGGAATTGGACTCACATACCTCACTAGGGCTATCGCCTAGTGGTCGTGTGCATGATGAAGCTTCAATTATACTTGAAGTAGAATTTGCCAAAGCACGTCGGATCTTCTCTAAGTTTTCTTGATGTGCTTCTATGAATTTTCACAAATTGTAATCACTATCAAAATGAGCAAGGTTGTTAGATATTGATAAATCAAAGGCATTTAGCAAAAATTCTAATAATAGCTTATTCATGGTAAACATCTTCTTATCATTATTACTCCACTTGGATTTCTCCAAGGTGGGTACAATATAAGCATAATCAATTATTTTTCATAAATCAAAATGTTTAAATCTAATAAAAAGTTTAAATCTAACACCATTGAGCATAAGGAAAATTATCAAGTCTTGAAGCAATATTAATAGCATAACCTAAACTAGGTGCATCGTGCAAGTCCATAATATAAATACAAGCAAGATGAAATATCACAAAACTAGATTAGCAATAAATCAAAGTGATGATCTTTGACTCTAGGCAATTAAGCCACAAATCAAAGAGCACCAAGCACTGATACCAAATGAAAATACCCTAGATGGGGGATGAATGGAGTATTTTCTAATCTAATCCGATATTAATGTCAAATTAAAACTTACTAACAATATCCTAGCAATATTATGTGTACAAGTAATATATGCAAGGATATAGAACTGAACAAAGGGTGATATAAACATGAGACAAAAGGTGATATGAAAATATATAAGAGAAAGTGTACCAACGCCAAACACAAACACAAAGCAAATGATCATAAAATTCGATCAACACATGACTTACGTCTTCACTCTTCACCCTCGAGGAGAATCTCTACTATCTCAAAAAATACTACACAATCGGTTTTCCAAGTTCACTAAAAACTTTTATAACTCTGACAATTATAATCACACAACACACTTCTCTAAGTTTTGGCCTAGCCCATGTCACTTTCCTCAAGTGCTCGGAATTACAACCTCTTCCTAGGATTTACTACCGACGCCACTCCTTTTGGAATTGACTCCGTCTCTCACCAACTACTTCTCTAAGTATCCTTGTGTATTACAATGTGTTCTCAACAATAAAGTATAAGTATAATGGTTTGTTCTCTAACAAAGATGAGAACGAAATTCTAAGATCACTCTCAAAGATATAACCCCACAACCCAAAATATACTACATATGAAAAATACTTAAGCTCAAGGGGTGTGTCTGTAACCAATGAGTATAAATAAAATCAAACTCAAATTAATCTAGTAAGTAAAAATATAATAATTTAAGTATAAACAAGTTAGATAATGAGTTTAAGTAAACGTCTCTAAACAAAGAGGAATGAAGTCTTGAGGTTGAACTCCTCAAAGATGAAATCGATATTCTCCTCTTTGTGAAGCTTTCTTCACATTAAACACACTGATGGTGCATCAGTCGACCGACGGGGTTTAAACAGCCACCAACATTCAACTCATCAGTAGACTAAATAGTATCATCAGTCAACTGACGACACTATAACAAATATATTTCCAGATTGCTGATTTTTAGGGATTTTGTCATTTTCTTTGGATCTTGATTTTGGGGCTTTGTTTTGTGATCCTATAAATACCCCCTCAGTCTCAACATTTGGGGTTAACTAAGAGGAGATTAAAAAAAGTTTTGCAAGTTTGTTTAAGAGTTTTTAAAGAAGTTTAAGTGTGTTTAATGTGAAGAAAGTTTCACAAAGAGGGGAATATTGATTTCATTTTTGAGGAGTTCAACCTCAAGTCTTCATCCCTCTTTGTTTAGAGAAGTTTTCTTAAACTCATTATCTAGCTTGTTTATATTTCAATTGTTATATTTTTTTACTTGCTAGATTAATTTGAGTTTGATTTTATTTATACTCATTGGTTACAGACACACCCCTTAAGCTTAAGTATTTTTCACATATAATATATTTTGGGTTGTGGGGTTGTATCTTTGATAGTGAGCTTAGAATTTTGTTCTCATCTTTGTTAGAGAACAAACCATTGTATTTGTGCTTTATTGTTGAGAACACATTGTAATACATAAGGATACTTAGATAAGTGTTTGGTGAGAAACGAGGTCAATTCCAAGAGGAGTGGCGTCGATAGTAAACCCTAGGAAGAGGTTGTAATTCCGAGCACTTGGGGAAGGTAACACGGGCTAGGCCAACATTTAGAGAAGTGTGTTGTGTGAAGTCAATTGTCAGAGTTGTAAAAGTTTTCGGTGAACTTAGAAAATCGATTGTGTAGTATTTTTTGAGATAGTGGAGATTCTCCTCGAGGGTGAGGAGCGGAGACGTAGGTCGTGGGTTGACCAAACTCTGTGATCATTTGCTTTGTGTTTGTATTTGGCATTAGCACACTTTCTCTTGTATATTTTCATATCGCCTTTTGTCTTATGTTTATATCACCCTTTGTTTAATTCTATATCCTTGCATATATTACTTGTACACATCATATTGCTAGGATATTGTTAGTAAGTTTTAATTTGGCATTAATATCGGATTAGATTAGAAAATATCCTATTCACCCTCCTTCTAGGGTACTTTCATTTCATACTGCGCTCCTTTGTTATTTCTTATAAAAGCTTAACTTTGAAAAGCTTTCTCAATAGGCTTTGCAGTTGACCTCTCATTCATGCATTTCTCGTGAACTTGTAAGGTACCCATCAACTCATCAACTGTCATCTTGGACAAATTCTTCGATTATTCGATTGCCACCATGATATGATCAAATTTTCTATAAGAGATCACAATGTCTTCTCCACAATTGCTAAATCTGTAACCTACTTCCCTTTGATTTTTATTTGATTTGTCAAAGCAAGTACTCAAGTCATGTAATCTGCAACACTTTCAGTGGGTTCCTGAAATTACCCTAGAGGGGGATGAATAGGGTAATCAAACAATAATGTGCAACTAATAAAAAAAATAATTCAATTTAAGACACAAAATATTATAATAAGGCAATAATAAAGGAGAGAGGGTGAGAGATACTTAGCCAATGAAGACGATGATATGTTCATAAGGTTAGGCCACTCTCGACCTACGTCCTCGGCCACCTCTCTCGATGGAAATACACTACACAACCCGGTTTTGAAGCAGGAACTTCTACACAATAATCTCCCCGAGATCTAATTTTCGACACAATGATCTCCTCGATATCTAGCTCTCCACATAATACCACACAATACAAGATGAATAAAATAATCTCTCTTACAATAATCCTATGGCAAGGATGAAGAGATAAGCAATTTGAAGCTCAGGGGTTTGTGAGTATATGAAGGTGAAAACCTAAAAGAGAAAGAACTTGAGAAAGAGAAGAAAATTAAGCTTAGGAGTCAAATGAAAATCTCAAGTTTTTGCTTAGTTATCTCTTTGCTTTTAACAAATGAGACCTGAGGACTATTTATAGTCTCTCAACATATCAGTCCAAATCTGAAGAAATCCAAAAATCAAAACAAATCCCTTAAAAACTAGATTCTAAAAAACTAGCCGTTACAGTAAATCGGTTGACTGATTTTACGAATCAGTCGACTAAACATAATGACTAAAAACTTACAGCCTAATGATAACTTTATAGGTTGACTGGTCAAATATATCAGTCGACTGAAGGCACTGTTCAATCGACTGACCCAAATAGTCGGTTGACTAATAGACTGTAAATAAAAGATGTCATAAAAATTCTTCTGGCCGATCAACTGATCAACTTGGTCGGTCGACTAAAAACTGATACCCAGCTGAAAACAAAATCTAAAAAGTTGATTTTCTAAATTTTTGATTTAAATTGCAAAACAATTCCAAAAATAGTAAAACTTGGGGAAATGTTTATAGATATAAAAATAAACATTTTAGAAATGAAATTTCTAAAATAGCATTTTCCATTTGTGAAAACTCATTATTTTGTAAAAAACTATCAAAAATGTGAATTTTGAAATGTGTGTGTAATCCCCTAATGCTTCAAAAGTTATCAACTTTATTTCTTGCCTACATTATGATCTAGAGAGAAATAAAAATACAATTATCGCTTATGATTGTATACAAAGCTTGAGTATCGATATTTGCTAAGATTTATTGATGAATCTCTTCTTGAATATATACTTGAACGCTCTTCTTAAGTAGATATATGCTTGAGTCGATCTTTGAGCATTTAAGGCTTCTTCATCAACTTGCATCCACCTCCATAAATATCATCGTTAAGGCACAAATCCATCCATTCTCCTTTAATGGCACTATATTTCTTGATAAAGACATCCTGCATAAGATCACTTGATAAGCAATTAGTACCAATAATGGGGTTTATAAATCATCATCAAAACACAAGATCTAACAATCTTCCCATTTTTTATGATGACAAACCACCATTATAAATGAGCTTAAAAATAAAGAAATAAAAATATTACTTATAGATAGATGCTCCCCCTATCTATAAAACTCTCCCCCTGTCTATGCGTACGAATGTTAGGAGATTTTCTCCCCCTTTAGCAACATCAAAATGGGGTACACAAAGATGGAGAGAGGAGAAGAAGAAAAATCATGAAAAACTGGTGGATGAGTAATTAGTCGACTGATAATGTAGTCGGTCGACTGGTTGTATCAAAAATCAGTTGACTCAATATATATCATATATCAGTCGACTGAACAGTGTAATAAGTCGACTGAATAGTGTAATAAGTCGAGTGACCAGAGACTCATCCAACACCCATAGTAACATCAAAATCTATACATGCCTAATTCACCTCTTATGCGAAAAAAAAAATCTTCTTCACAAAGAAGCTTGGTAAAGATATCCGCTAATTGTAATTTTGTATCAATATAAACAAGGGACATATCTTTCCTTTCTACATGATCACATAAAAAATAATGTTGAACATCTATATGTTTGGTTCTAGAATGAAGAACTAAATTTTTTAAAATATTTATAACACTAGTACTATCACAAAATATTTTCGTATCATGAAAATGTAAATCAGAATCAACCAAATTTTATTTCATCTATAATAATTGAGCATAACATAAGCCAGTGGCAATGTATTCTGCTTCCATAGTGGATAAGGCTACACAATTTTACTTCTTGGATGACCAAGAAACTAGAGAGTTTCCTAAGAATTGAAACGTGCCATTAGTACTCTTACGGTCCACCTTGCATCCGACAAAGTCGGCATCACAATAACCATAAATATCAAAAGTAGTATACTTCGGATAAAACAAACTAAGTTCAATTGTATCGTTTATATACTTAATAATATATTTAACTGCAATTTAAATGAGATTTTTTAGGAGAAGCTTGAAAATATGCACATGCACAAACGCTAAACATTATGTCGGGTCTACTAGCAGTGAGATAAATTAAACTACCTGTCATACCTTGATACAACTTTTGATCTACTTTCTCACTACTTTCATCCATGTTCAACTTGATGGAGGTGGTCATTGGAGTTGGTGCATGCTTGGAGTTTGTCATCCTAAATTTTTTCACCAACTCTCTTGCATACTTGCTTTGTGAGACAAAAATTCCGTCATCACGTTGTTTAACTTGGAGTCCAAGGAAAAATGTGAGCTCTCTCATCATACTCATCTCAAATTGCTATTACATAACTTTAAAAAATTCCTTGTACAAAGATTCATTAATAGCTCCAAATATAATATGATCGACATAAACTTGAACTAAAATGAAATCACTTTTGCTTTTTTTAACAAACAGGTATTGTTAATTTTTCCTTTTGAGAAATCGTTTTGGATAAGAAAACTAGAAAGTCGAGCATACCAAGCTCTTGGAGCTTGTTTCAAATCATATAAAGCCTTTTAAACCCGATAAACATGATTTGGAAAAAGAGGATCAATAAATCCGGGGGTTACTCAACATAAACCTCTTCATCAATAAAACCATTTTAAAAAGTACTTTTAACATCCATTTGAAATAGTTTGTGTTTGTGGGAAAATTGAAGAAGAAATGAGAATAAAATTTGTACTGATCTTCCTAACTAGGCTAGGAAAAGAATGAATACAATCTCTCAATGTAACCTCTCTCTAACTGATTTAGAAAAAGAAATTATAATTCTTCTCTATTGGTATCCCGATTTACAAAAGAAAAAAGGAATCGACGGAGATCCTTCCTTTTGTTTAAAACTAGGTTCTTCTTGGTGTCGATGGGAATTTGAATCTTGTATCCCGTTGACGATCTGAACGTTTCACTTCGTGGAACTTGGTTGATTCCTCTTGACGGTAAGAACTTGCAATGCAAGTTTAAACTCTCATGAGTTTGAGATCTTTGATCGAGTTTGAGAACTCGGTATGAGTTTAGAACTCTAAACGAGTTAAGGAACTTAGAATGGGTTTAGAACTCTATAAACGAGTTGATTTAATCTAACCAAAATTCAATTCACAAGCCAAGGAAAAGTTCCAAGAACATCTCCTAAAGATCGCTGATCTCCTTAGGTAGTTTTCTGATTTCCAAAAGTTGATCTCCTCAAAGATCTCCTCCAAAACCCGCTCCCAAGAGTCCGCTCGATTTAAGCTGATTTTTCAGCTTTTTATAGGGGATTAAGAGGTGTAACTAACCCCTAAAATTACTCCTAAGTGGGGTGTGATCCCCCTCAAATCGTGGGAAATGGTTTCTGGAACAGTTCAACTCGTGTTTGAATGAGTCAAATATAAAATTTGTGTTCTGGGCACGAACTCTGTGTTCTGGACTTAGAACATAGAGTTGAGCTCTGCATGTTGAGCTGAAAACGCAGTGGTGAGCCCTGTGTTTTTATTGCTTGAAACACAGAAGTGAGCTTTGTGTTTTGCTCTTAGAACGTAGAGGTGAGCTCTGCGTTTTGAGTTGAAGAGACTATTGATTTGTAGTCTCTTTAGTTAGAGTGTTGCAAAGATTATGGTCTTCATCTCGGCTCCTTGGAATATGAGAGTCGTCAGTTGTAATTCTTGTTGATGATTGTGAAGGTTGTTGAATCAGAACTTCCATCTGTTATTGTGAAGGTCATTGAATTGTAACATTCATTGATTACCGTAAAAATCTCCAAATTGTAGCCTTCTGAAAGTCATTGAATTATAACTTTCATTATCAGTGCTTGATAGGAATCAACTATCTGTAGTAAATTTTAGACAGCCTATAGTTTGAAATTTTAAAGCTAGTAAATGCCAAGAACATACGTATTGACTCCATTCTTACAACCGGTGTAAAAGTTTTATCATAATCAATGCTCTCCTCTTGATTGTATCCTTGGGCGACCAATCTAGCTTTATTCCTAGTCACTATACCAAATTCATCAAGTTTATTTCGAAAAACCCATTTTGTTCCAATAACATGAAAATCTTTTGGTCTAGGAACAAGTTTCTAAATATTATTTCTTTAAAAATTGTTTAATTCATCATGCATGGCTAAAACCCAAAACTCATTATTTAAAGCATCATCAACACGTTTTGGTTCTATGTGAGATAGAAAAGCAATGTTACCACATTCGCTAATAGCTTTTGAACAAGTCATGACTCCTTTTGAAGGGCTTCCAATGATTTGTTCCTTAAAATAATCCGGTGCATACTTCCAAGTTTTGGGAAGTTCTCCTTGATCATCTTTTCGATTATCTTCCAGTTCTCCCTCTTGTGTCTTTGATGCAACCGTTGAAGGAGGGTTACTTATTTACAATTGTTCCAATCCTCCTTCAATGTTAACACCTTCTCTAATAGGCACAAAATCTTACAAACCGATACTAGTCTCATCAAAGATAACGTTTATAGACTCTTCAACAATGAGTGTTCGTTTATATATCTATGTTTAGAGTAGCTTTTTGGTGTAAGTTAGAGGGCGATTCTCGCTGCTAAATTGCACCCCCGCTTAGTTTCTAAAATGGCTAAAAAGAAGAAGAAAATGGGAAAAATCCTAGAAATTGGATTGAGATCTTCAAATCCAAGTTCGCTAGTTTCTGGGGATCAATCTGATACTTCTTTTGTTGAAGATGATGAAGATTCTTGTATTGAGATGGGGTCAACGGGTCCAAAGGGGGAGAAGAAAAAGAAATCGATGATGGAGATTCTTAGTTCTTCAGACTTTCTTGATGATTCTCGCCTTCCTCAAGTCACTTCTAAGATGATTGGAGTTCAATCCAAGCATCTCTTCGGATTCATTTCATGTGTCTGGTTCAAAAAATGAACATTGTTCCATTGAATTCTATCTCTAGTAATTTGAATTCAGATCCAGTTTCTATGTCTGATTCCGGTATTAAGAAATATTCTGTTGAGAAACCTGATGTTTTAAATGAAAAAATCCTACTAAAAGTTGGATTAGCTTATTTGTTGATAATAGAAAGCCAGGAAGTGGAATGTCACTGGATTATGTGTCTTCTGAGGCCAAGGTTGCAGTTACATTCAATGAGGATGAGTGGAATCATGGAGATTCAATGTGGAAATTTTCTCTAATTGGTCAAGTCTTGGGATTAAATGTCAGATTCAAAGCAATGGAGAGCTATGTCTAGAAGGTTTGGACTCCTATTCCTGAAGTTTGTTTCCTAAAGACATGTTTATTCTTATTCAAATTCAAAAGTAAAAAAGAAATTAATGATATTTTAGGCAAGGGTCCCTAGTTCTTTGGTTGCAGACCTATTCTTCTGAAACCATGGTCTGTAGGTGAGGACAAAGGCAAAACTGAAGAATGTATATATCCTCTGTGGATACAATTACCAACATTGAGGCTAAACTTGTGGGATTCTAAAAGTATAAGCAAAATTACTAGTGTTATTGGGAGACCCGTTGCTATAGACAAGCTTACTGCAAATAAGCAACATTTGGCATATGCTAGAGTCCTGATGGATGTTAAAACGTCCTCACCTCTTCCTGGTCATATCATCATACAAGGGCCAAATGGAAAATCATATAATCAAATGGTGCACTATGAATTTAAACCTAGATTGTGTGATTGGTGTAAATTTATAAGACATGATACATATTTTTGTAAAAAACATCCTAAGGTCCAAAAATGGATTCCTAAGCGAAAAGTTATTGCTGGAAATGTTGCTCAAAGGAGTAGTATGCATGATGTCCCTAATACTATTGAGAAAGAAGTGGAGATGATTAATCAGAATATAGATGGAAGGAGTGATTTTGAACTGGAGCCTGTACATGTTGTGTGAGCTCAGCAGGCTGAAAATGAGGTTTTTCTTGACACATCTCAGTCAGGTATCATGAATGTAGATATTGGAGTTATGCATGCTGTGCATAGTCAGCAGTCTATGCAAATAAAAATGAACTTAAAGGCAAATAATCAGCATAAATATGGGTATAAACCAGATAAAGGTGATATAACTCAGAAAACTAAAAGTGGTAATTTTTCTGGGTCTATGCATGTTGTGCATGTCCGGAAGTCAGGGTTAGATAAAAGCTTCCCTATTGATGATAGCTCATGTGTCCAAATTCAAAGAAGGAATCAAAAACAACCTGTCACATCTATCAACAACTCTTTCTCTCACTTGGATACTTTGGTCTCTGATCCCTCCACAATTGATAGAGGGGGTATGTTTTTTAAATGAACTTGTTATTTTGGAATGTTAGGGGATTAAACAAATCCTCTAAGCAACATTTGGTGAAGCATTTCATTTCTCAGTATCATCTCTCCTACATAGCTTTACTGGAAAAAAAAAATAAATGATAGTAAATTGCCTATTACTGTTAGGAAAATTGTAAGTTCCTGGAGCTGGATATCAAATGTTGATCATGCTAGAAAAGCTAGAATTTTGATCTTATGGAATCCCAACATTCTGAAAATTAACATTGTTAGTTCCTCAGCACAACACATCACATGTACTGTTAAATCCTTGGATGGAAGATTTAAAAGTATTATTTCTTCAGTTTATGGGTTAAATCAACTGGAAGCCAGGAAGGATCTATGGTCAGAATTAAAGCTCATTCATCAATCTTCTGGATTCACACCTTGGCTCTTGTGTGGAGACTTTAACTCTGTTATTAGTAATGAAGAGAAACTTGGAGGTTCAATGCTCACTAAGACTGATTTAAGTGATTTCAAGGACTTCATCTTTGATTGCAATCTCAACTACCTAAATTCTATAAGGCGTTTCTACACTTGGAATAACAAACAAGATTCAAATTCAAGGATATAGTGTAGACTGTACAGAGCTTTGGTGAATGATCCATGGTTGTACATATACAACTCTAGTCAGGTAGAATTTTTTCTTCCAAAATTTTCTGATTACTCCCCAGCTTTGGTCTCCATTTATGAAGATAGTGTGCAAGGTAAAAGGCCTTTTAAATTTTTTAACATGTGGGCTAAGCATGATAGTTTCTTGCCCACAATTGCTAGTATCTGGCAGAATGAAATTGCAAGTTTTAAAATGTACTCGGTTTACACCAAATTGAAAATTTTGAGAAGTGTACTTAAAGATATTAACAAGAGGCATTTCAATAACATCAGTGAACAAGTTTTGAGAGCTAAACAAGCTTTGGAAGAAACTCAGGAAAATCTTCAGTTTAACCCTCTATGTCAATCTCTTATCAGCAAAGAAAAGGAATGTATAGCTCTATATAGCAAGTTGCTTGTGTGAAATGTATTTTTACCAACGAAAGGCTAGGATTGCCTGGAGTATAAAAGATGATAGTGTTGGCCTTCTTGTTTTGATGATGTTTAACAAACAATTTACCACTAATGTTGTTTGTCTAGTATTTGTGTTTTGTATTTTTTGTAGACAACAACGGAGTTGGAGGTTGGATGTGATTGAGCACATAACACGATCATATCAAAGGAGGTTGGCGGAATAAGTAGAGTTGAAGCCAATGCACGCATTCAAATGTTAAAGATCAAGATTCAAGCTCATCACGTGTACCAAGTCTGCCATATTGAAGAATCTCATAGCTGGGTAAATTGTTTAACGGTTTATATAATGTGCTGTTAACTCTATAAAGCTCAAATATACACACACATATATATTTGCTGATTTCCGTGTTTTTATGCAAAATAAGGTTTGGACTATATGTTACATCCATAAACAACTTTTATTATGGTTCCATATAAATATTCCATCAGTTTTCAAACTTATTTTTTGATCAGTCAAAATAAAATCACATGTTTTCTATATACGTATTTAGTGCTTTTGCAGAATACAGCTGTTTGCACAAATTATAAATGCGAAATTGAAATTCTTTTTCCAATCACTTGTATGTATGAATTATAAACTTTTCCCAAGATTTTTACATATTTTTGGAATTGTTTACTATTTTTAAAAGCCTTCAAAAATCAGTTTTTGGGACATGCACAGTGTCTGTGCATGTTCATAAGTCGAACTTATCAGTGTCTGATAAGTCGACTTCTGAACTGAGCTTGGATATGATTTATCCTCTGCCTAGCTCGGACTTGTTTATTACAGTAAGTCGACTTGTAATAGTCGGCTATAAGTTCGATATAATCTCTCTTTCTCCCAGCTGTTTTCCTTCTGTCAAGTCGACTTGCGTAACTGAATAAGATCGACTTAGTATATAGCCGTTGGCACAGCTAACGGCTAGTTTTCTGTTTTGTTTGTTTTGGTTTTGGTCATTTCCTGGCGTTTTGGCCTGTACGGTCTGTGTTTTAAATTACCCCATTGCACATTTACCTCTCCCATCTAACAAGAACAACCAAGCAGAGTTTTAAAACCAAGCTTTAGAAAGGATTTAACATGGCGTTTATTTTGTTTAAAGTGTGTTTTATAAGCTTGAAGCATTTGAGTGCTTTCAGATTTGTGCAATCAAATTCCACAAAGAGATTGAGGAGATTTATCTATTGAAGTTTGGCAGCTTACCAACTAGCATCCCTCCATCTCTTGTTATCAAAGTGAGAGCGTTTCTAACTCAAACTCTAGCCTTTACATTTATATATACTTGTTTGATGTATCATTGTCTTAAGCCTAGATTTTAATATTTGAGCTTTAGTTGATTTTGATTTTACTCATGGTTACACACACCCACATTGAGCTTTTTAGTATTTCATGACATAGATATAAGTTTGGGTGGTGAGAGATTTTTAAAAAACTTTGAGTTGTGCCTGTAATTGTGTTGCTCAATCCATATAGAGAACAAAATTATATTGTTACAGTGTGAATTGTTAGGTTTTCGGTTGAGGCTAGAAACCGAGTGTGTTGTGAGTGTATTTCGAGTGAGCTAGAAACGACGTGATCGGGGTGAAAGTTTCGGTAACTACGAAAAACCATTGTGAGGAGTGACGTTTTCGGTGCAGCGTTGAAACCTGACACTGTGTGTTGTAAACGTATTCGGTGAGCGTAGAACCGGTCTTGATAGTGGATTTCTTCCCCGGGAGTGGGGTGAGCGGAACGTAGGACGGAAGGTCCGAACTCCGTGAGTCATATTGTTGTCTGAGTGTGCTTTGGCGATTATTCATATTTATGTTCATATCTTATATGCCTTGTTCAATC
>NC_033800.1:125975804-126004461 GCF_001876935.1 Asparagus officinalis
AAGGGGTTCACACATAGTTAATTGATTAATTCAATCAGTTAACTGAACCACTGGCTCTCGACTCCCAACAGAGTTGACGACAAGTTCTCTGCATCACTTTTGCATTGCAGCGCCACTTCCTAGTTCTGAGCTCTGATCGCCGGTGAACTAGAAGACCCAAACTCCATCGAACCGAGTTTTTACTGTGTACTGAAGCTCCGGCAGCAACTTCGATCGGATCGTCCAAGGGAAGCAGACTCGGCACGAGCACCGAGCGAGGCGTCCTATCGCCACCGAGGAACCCACGTTAAACAAGGAGGGCCTTCCCTCCGCTTCTGTTGTAAACATTTGATTTATTAGTTTGTAATAAGCCTTCTTATCAATACAAACAAACATTCCCTGTTTTTGGGAAATCAAATTTACACCATACAGAAGATGGCGACCACAGTGGGAGAATCCGTTCATTTAGATGAATTGGTGGTGGCGCAGTCTGACGAAGTTGCTGCAGGGACTACGGTTGAGTCCCTTGTGATCAAATTCGAGGGGTACTTACAATCGTCTTCTTCTGGCGGCAATACATCTCGCAATGACTGCAGAGTCGTGCGGGTGGCCCAGCCCCAAGAGGCCGAGGCAACCAAGCCTGAGGGATCTACCCAAGCCGAGGCAGGGGGTTCTTTTCCCCCCAAACCAGATGAGGCCGAGCCGAGATTCGAGAATGCGGGTCTAGGAGCTGCTGGGTGGGTTGATGAAGGATCCTCGCAGAACCCTGTGCAAAAGGAATCAACCATTCGTGTCGACGCAGAATACGCCTCCCCCGTCGACATGAACGCTCCTCGTTCAAAAAGATCCAAACAGCGGCGACGAAAAGCTCTCGCTCGTCTCGAGGCACAATCCCTCATCCCCCACGACAGCCTGAATTATTATTCAGGCTTGAAAGGAATCAACCCCTTGAGCCAGGTTCCCAGTTTTGGCGAACCGTTCAAATCGGGCGAGCCTAGCAGTTTAGGCGAGCCCATCTCTTTGAGCCAGGTTCCCAGTTTCGGCGAACCGCTCAAATCGGGCGAGCCTAGCAGTTTAGGCGAGCCCAACCTCTTGAGCCAGGTTCCCAGTTATGGCGAACCGCTCAAATCGGGCAAGCCTAGTAGTTTAGGCGAGCCCCACTCTGTGAGCAAGGTGCTCAATTTTGGCGAACCAAGGGTACCTAGCGGACTCTGCAGTTCAAGAGGTCTTCGTCAAACAAGCGGACTTCACCAATCTCGCCTGACGGCTCAAGTTCGCCAGAAAGGCGAAGCAACAGCTCGCCAGATAGGCACAGGCACACTGTACCAATCTCGCCTGACGGGCGAACCTCGCCAGCCTGAACCTCGCCAACACGCTCACGCTCAAATGGGGGTGGCCACCCCGTTTGTCGGCACGGGTCTAACGTCCGTCTCTGACAACGACGACGACGATTGTTCGGCAACGGCAACGTCGCAGACTTCAAGCTCAATTCGAGGCAGGCATGTGAGTGTGCACATGACTGACATCCCTGAGGAGATGTCTAGGAGGCTCGACGAGCAACAAGCAACCATCAACTCCCTGAAGGAGATGTTGGAGCAGCTCCTGAGCGAGAAGAAGAGGAAGAGAGAGAGGACTTCGCGGGCTTCGCATAAATCCTTGAAGCACAAAGAGCGGGTGCCTACTCCTTCTCACTCCTCATCCGAATCATCTAGAGGAGCGTCATCTTCGGGCCATAACCCAAGAGACAAGAGGTTTGACGATCTCCAAAGTCAACTCGATGCCTTGAAGCTCCAGAAGCATGTGAACAAGCTGGGGGTTGTCAGACCATATCCAATTGAATGGGATGCGGTCTCCATCCGGCAAAGTTCGAGCCGCTGGACCTCCTACAGTTCAATGGCAAGGGTTCTCTTACCCAGCACATCTACTACTTCCAGGCGCAAACTGGACACATAGTGGGAAACGATCCCATTATGACTCGACTGTTCATTGGTACCCTCAAGGGGGTCGCTTTTGAATGGTTTCGCAGATTGGAGCCCGGGTCCATCACCTGCTGGAAGGACATGGAAAGGCTCTTCATGGCCAGATTCTTTGACGATGACACAGAAGTATCTATGGCCACCCTGCTAACTGTGAAGCAGAGGAAGACAGAGTCCGTAAGCAACTTTGTCAAGAGATTCAGAAACCGATCTCTGCATTCCCGCGATCGAGTTTCCGAGGCCACGCTCATCGAGATGTGCCGGAACAATCTCTCCATCAGCGTTCTGTCCAATATGGGCGCTGTTGAAGCTCGCTCATGGAAAGACTTACTCCGCCAAGGGGAACAAGTCGAGAGCATGCTCAAGCATATGGGTGACGAAGACCCGCATGAGTTTCGAGGAGATGATGACCAAGATGCCTTGGTAGTGGAGACCATTTCCTCATATCCTACGATTTCCCCCGTTGATCCTCTTCAATAGGACGGCGGGCCCACAAAACTATCAAGTTAGCTGTTACCTCTGATAGCCATTTCTCCATTAGTCTCATTTAACTTGATGATGGATCTCTTAAAACTATCAAGTTAACTATTACCTCTGATAGTCTCCTCTAAATTTCCCCCGTTAGTCCTCTTCAATAGGATGGCGGGGCCACAAAGCTATCACGTTAACAATCACCTCTGATAGTCCCCTTACACTCCGACAAGTACACGGAGTATAAACTGCTTCTTCTACACTTTCACTTCTTGAGCCAGGTTCCCAGTACGGGAGAACCGCTCAAATCAGGCGAGCCTAACAGTTTAGGCGAGCTCCACTTCTTGAGCCAAGTTCCCGGTTATGGCGAACCGCTCAAATCAGGCGAGTCTAACAGTTTAGGCGAGCCCATCTCTTTGTGCCAGGTTCCCAGTTTCGGCGAACCGCTCAAATCAGGCGAACCGCTCAGAACAGGCGAGCTTAACAGTTTAGGCGAGCTCCACTTCACGAGCTAGGTTCCCAGTACAGGCGAACCGCCCAGACCAGGCGGGACTAGCATTTCAGGTGGGCTGCATCAACCGCCCACTTGGTCAAACCTTCAAATAGTTAGGACCAAAGCCACAATCCCCCGCCAATCCTCTTCAATAGGATGGCGGGACCCCCACTGTCACTTTCGACAAAATCAACCTACCAATCCTCTTCAAAAGGATGGTAGGTCCTCAAAGCCGCTCCGATCGCGGCAATTCCTATCATGTTAACGATTACCTCTGATAGCCGACACCGTCATTCCCGCAAATGACGTTGTCCGATCAGTCGTCATACTCATACGTCCCTGAACGATTTGATTCTCCCAGCACCGTCTTTCCCATAAAAGGCGTTGTTGTTTGATAGTGGCCTACTATGCGATGTGCTGCTATTTCAGGGTTCGTCTTTGCCCCAAGAGAAGACAAATCAGGGTTCGTCTTCATCTTTGCCCTAAGAGAAGACAAGTTTCCCCCTTATACTCCGACTGGTGCATGAGTCTAAACTGCTCCCTACACTCTTAATCCAAATGCCTCGAAAGGCTAAGGATAGAGGAGAAATTTTAGCATTGAGCCTAAGAGAAACTCCTCGACAACTTACCATGCTAAGGGCAAGAGCATGGCTAGTCCAACTCAAACGGCAGTTGGTAAAGACAAATCAAGTCCGTTGATAGCTGAGGGTTTGCTCAAAATCCTAGAAGGCGATCATCAGCTGCGAGTGAAGAGCAGGGATCACTTTACGGGACTTCATATCCAAAGTGTTCCAGACCCCATGCGGCCTGATTCAGGTCTGAAAACTTTGGAGGGGGTTTTGTAGGCAATAAAAATCGCCTTTAAATCCTTATCAGAGAAGTTCAGAACAAAACTGCTAAAACCTCGCCCGAAATAGCAGAAAAAGGGGAAAACGCAGATATCTCCCAAACCGTAAGGAATTTGGCAAAACGGAGGAAGCGAACCGAAGCCTTCAGCTAGGTTCGGATGGCTCCATCTCGTCGAGATAGGCGATTTTCATATATAATTCGTCCAATTCCGACTTACGGTTTGAAAGTTACGGCCTATTCTTCGATCCATGCTCAGGAGCTCACCTGCAGCTCGAATTTTGCCTGCACGATCAAGACACAAGTCTGCCTGCGCACCTGAGCTCGCCTGCAGACCCATTTCGCCTACAAGCTCGCCTGCAGACCCAAGTCTGCCTGCGCACCTGAGCTCACCTACAGACCCGGTTCGCCTGCAAGCTCGCCTGCAGACCCAAGTCCGCCTGCAGTCCCAAACTCACCTGCAGACCCAGTTCGCCTGCAAGCTCGCCTGCAGACCCAAGCTGGCCTGCAGTCCCAAGCTCATCTGCAGACCCAAGCTGCAGACTCGCCAGCTCACTGTCAACTGCCCACTTGGAGTATGGGAACCGTTACATCAGTGGTCAAATCCCACAAATCAAGGGAGAGGGCACAGTACCCTAAGACTGTCAAGCGGCCGCTCATAGTACGAAGGATTGGGCAGGTGTCGAGTCGACCTGAACATTCATAAATGCAGTTTACCTCCGCTGTCTGAGTCAAGAGCCGGATCCGCCAGCACCCGGCGAGCTGTCCAAGCCCACTCGAGTACCAGGAACCCGCTTTCCCACCTCTCTCGACCTGAAAAGAGAACGTCGAATGACCGCTCATGGTACGAGTGATCGGACAGATGCCAGATCAACCTGCACGTTCATAAATGCAACTCAGGTCATCGGTCCAAGTCAAGAGCTGGAACCGCCAGCGCACAGTGAGCTGACCCAATCCACTCGAGTAATGGACAGCCACTGTCTCACATACGAGGGTGGACCTTCCCACTCCTAGGCGACAGGACGTGAAGCACAACCCATCGAGTGACAGTTCGTAGTACAGAGGAGCGACAAGATGTCTCTCAACAGTGTATGGTCACATCCCATGATTCAAGGAGCGGCCACGCCATCTCTCCTCTATTTAAGAACCTCGCCTGGCTACAGGAAAGGGGTTCACACATAGTTAATTGATTAATTCAATCAGTTAACTGAACCACTGGCTCTCGACTCCCAACGGAGTCGACGACAAGTTCTCTGCATCACTTTTGCATTGCAGCGCCACTTCCTAGTTCTGAGCTCCGATCGCCGGTGAACTAGAAGACCCAAACTCCATCGAACCGAGTTTTTACTGTGTACTGAAGCTCCGGCAGCAACTTCGATCGGATCGTCCAAGGGAAGCAGACTCGGCACGAGCACCGAGCGAGGCGTCCTATCGCCACCAAAGAACCCACGTTAAACAAGGAGGGCATTCCCTCCGCTTCTGTTGTAAACATTTGATTTATTAGTTTGTAATAAGCCTTCTTATCAATACAAACGAACATTCCCTGTTTTTGGGAAATCAAATTTACACCATACAGAAGATGGCGACCACAGTGGGAGAATCCGTTCATTTAGATGAATTGGTGGTGGCACAGTCTGACGAAGTTGCTGCAGGGACTATGGTTGAGTCCCTTGTGATCAAATTCGAGGGGTACTTACAATCGTCTTCTTCTGGCGGCAATACATCTCGTAATGACTGCAGAGTCGTGCGGGTGGCCCAGCCCCAAGAGGCCGAGGCAACCAAGCCTGAGGGATCTGCCCAAGCCGAGGCAGGGGGTTCTTTTCCCCCCAAACCAGTTGAGGCCGAGCTGAGATTCGAGAATACGGGTCTAGGAGCTACTGAGTGGGTCGATGAACGATCCTCGCATACCCCTGTGCAAAAGGAACGCTCCTCGTTCAAAAAGATCCAAACAGCGGCGACGAAAAGCTCTCGCTCGTCTCGAGGCACAATCCCTCATCCCCCACGACGGCCTGAATTATTATTCAGGCTTGAAAGGAATCAACCCCTTGAGCCAGGTTCCCAATTTTGGCGAACCGTTCAAATCGGGCGAGCCTAGCAGTTTAGGCGAGCCCATCTCTTTGAGCCAGGTTCCCGATTTTGGCAAACCGCTCAAATCGGGCAAGCCTAGCAGTTTAGGCGAGCCCATCTCTTTGAGCCAGGTTCCCGATTTTGGCGAACCGCTCAAATCAGAGCCCAACCTCTTGAGCCAGGTTCCCAGTTTTGGCGAACCGCTCAAATCGGGCGAGCCTAGCAGTTTAGGCGAGCCCCACTCTGTGAGCAAGGTGCTCAATTTTGGCGAACCAAGGGTACCTGGCGGACTCTGCAGTTCAAGAGGTCTTCGTCAAACAAGCGGACTTCACCAATCTCGCCTGACGGCTCAAGTTCGCCAGAAAGGCGAAGCAACAGCTCGCCAGACAGGCACAAGCACACTGTACCAATCTCGCCTGACGGGCGAACCTCGCCAGCCTGAACCTCGCCAACACGCTCACGCTCAAATGGGGGTGGCCACCCCGTTTGCCGGCACGGGTCTAACGTCCGTCTCTGACAACGACGACGACGATTGTTCACTCCCTGAAGGAGATGTTGGAGCAGCTCCTGAGCGAGAAGAAGAGGAAGAGAGAGAGGACTTCGCGGGCTTCGCATAAATCCTTGAAGCACAAAGAGCGGGTGCCTACTCCTTCTCACTCCTCATCCGAGTCATCTAGAGGAGCGTCATCTTCGGGCCATAACCCAAGAGACAAGAGGTTTGACGATCTCCAAAGTCAACTCGACGCCTTGAAGCTCCAGAAGCATGCGAACAAGCTGGGGGTTGTCAGACCGTATCCAATTGAATGGGATGCGGTCTCCTACCCGGCAAAGTTCGAGCCGCTGGACCTCCTGCAGTTCAATGGAAAGGGTTCTCCTACCCAGCACATCTACTACTTCCAGGCGCAAACTGGACACATAGTGGGAAACGATCCCATTATGACTCGACTGTTCATTGGTACCCTCAAGGGGGTCGCTTTTGAATGGTTTCGCAGATTGGAGCCTGGGTCCATCACCTGCTGGAAGGACATGGAAAGGCTCTTCGTGGCCAGATTCTTCGACGATGACACAGAAGTATCTATGGCCACCCTGCTAACTGTGAAGCAGAGGAAGACAGAGTCTGTAAGCAGCTTTGTCAAGAGATTCAGAAACCGATCGTTGCATTCCCGCGATCGAGTTTCCGAGGCCACGCTCATCGAGATGTGCCGGAACAATCTCTCCATCAGCGTTCTGTCCAATATGGGCGCTGTTGAAGCTCGCTCATGGAAAGACTTACTCCGCCAAGGAGAACAAGTCGAGAGCATGCTCAAGCATATGGGTGACGAAGACCCGCATGAATTTCGAGGGGATGATGACCAAGATGCCTTGGTAGTGGAGACCGATCCCTCATATCCTCCAAATTTCCCCCGTTGATCCTCTTCAACAGGACGGCGGGCCCACATAGTCGCTCTAATCGCGACAATCTTGTCAAGTTAACACTACACCTCTGACAATCTCCCGTCGATCCTCTTCAATAGGACGACGGGCCTACAAAGCTATCACGTTAACAATCACCTCTGATAGTTCTTCGACACTCCAACTGGTGCATGAGTTTAAACTGCTCCCTTAACACTCCGACAAGTACACGAGTATAAACTGCTTCTTCTGACACTCCAACTGGTGCATGAGTTTAAACTGCTCCCTTAACACTCCGACAAGTACACGAGTATAAACTGCTTCTTCTGACACTCCAACTGGTGCATGAGTTTAAACTGCTCCCTTAACACTCCGACAAGTACACGAGTATAAACTGCTTCTTCTGATCCTCCAACTGGTATAAGAGGTTAAACTATTCCCCACACTTCCACTTCTTGAGCCAGGTTCCCAGTACGGGCGAACCGCTCAAATCAGGCGAGCCTAACAGTTAGGTGAGCCCCACTTCTTGAGCCTGGTTTTCATTTATGGCGAACCGCTCAAAACAGGCGAGACTAGCAGTTCAGGTGGGCTGCATCAAACTCCCACTTGGTCAAACCTTCAGATAGTTAGGACCAAAGCCACAATCCCCCGCCAATCCTCTTCAATAGGATGGCGGGACCCCCACTGTCACGTTAACAGTTACCTCTGACAAATCAACTTACCAGTCCTCTTCAATAGGATGGTAGGTCCATAGAGTTGCTCAAATCGCAATAAACTCCCACTGTCATGTTAACACTACACCTCTGACAAAATCAACTTACCAATCCTCTTCAAAAGGATGGTAGGTCCTCAAAGTCGCTCCGATCGCGGCAATTCCTATCACGTTAACGATTACCTCTGATAGCCGACACCGTCATTCCCGCAAATGACGTTGTCCGATCAGTCGTCATACTCATACGTCCCTGAACGATTTGATTCTCCCAGCACCGTCTTTCCCATAAAAGGCGTTGTTGTTTGATAGTGGCCTACTATGCGATGTGCTGCTATTTCAGGGTTCGTCTTTGCCCCAAGAGAAGACAAATCAGGGTTCGTCTTCATCTTTGCCGAGCCCATCTCTTTGAGCCAGGTTCCCAGTTTCGGCGAACCGCTCAAATCAGGCGAACCGCTCAGAACAGGCGAGCTTAACAGTTTAGATGAGCTCCACTTCACGAGAGGTTCCCAGTTTCGGCGAACCGCTCAAATCAGGCGAACCGCTCAGAACAGGCGAGCTTAACAGTTTAGATGAGCTCCACTTCACGAGCCAGGTTCCCAGTACAGGCGAACCGCCCAGACCAGGCGGGACTAGCATTTCAGGTGGGCTGCATCAACCGCCCACTTGGTCAAACCTTCAAATAGTTAGGACCAAAGCCACAATCCCCCGCCAATCCTCTTCAATAGGATGGCGGGACCCCCACTGTCACGTTAACAGTTACCTCTGACAAATCAACTTACCAGTCCTCTTCAATAGGATGGTAGGTCCATAGAGTTGCTCAAATCGCAATAAACTCCCACTGTCATGTTAACACTACACCTCTGACAAAATCAACTTACCAATCCTCTTCAAAAGGATGGTAGGTCCTCAAAGTCGCTCCGATCGCGGCAATTCCTATCACGTTAACGATTACCTCTGATAGCCGACACCGTCATTCCCGCAAATGACGTTGTCCGATCAGTCGTCATACTCATACGTCCCTGAACGATTTGATTCTCCCAGCACCGTCTTTCCCATAAAAGGCGTTGTTGTTTGATAGTGGCCTACTATGCGATGTGCTGCTATTTCAGGGTTCGTCTTTGCCCCAAGAGAAGACAAATCAGGGTTCGTCTTCATCTTTGCCCTAAGAGAAGACAAGTTTCCCCCTTATACTCCGACTGGTGCATGAGTCTAAACTGCCCCCTTATACTCCAACTGGTGCATGAGTCTAAACTGCTCCCTACACTCTTAATCCAAATGCCTCGAAAGGCTAAGGATAGAGGAGAAATTTTAGCATTGAGCCTAAAAGAAACTCCTCAACAACTTACCATGCTAAGGGCAAGAGCATGGCTAGTCCAACTCAAACGGCAGTTGGTAAAGACAAATCAAGTCCGTTGATAGCTGAGGGTTTGCTCAAAATCCTAGAAGGCGATCATCAGCTGCGAGTGATGTAGGCAATAAAAATTACCTTTAATCCTTATCAGAGAAGTTCAGAACAAAACTGCTAAAACCTCACCCGAAATAGCGAAAAAGGGGAAAACGCAGATATCTCCCAAACCGTAAGGAATTTGGCGAAACGGGGGAAGCGAACCGAAGCCTTCAGCTCAGTTTGGATGGCTCCATCTCGTCGAGATAGGCGATTTTCATATATAATTCGTCCAATTCCGACTTACGGTTTGAAAGTTACGGCCTATTCTTCGATCCATGCTCAGGAGCTCGCCTGCAGCTCGAATTTCGCCTGCACGATCAAGACCCAAGTCTGCCTGTGCACCTGAGCTCGCCTGCAGACCCATTTCACCTACAAGCTCCCCTGCAGACCCAAGTCTGCCTGCGCACCTGAGCTCGCCTACAGACCCGGTTCGCCTGCAAGCTCGCCTGCAGACCCAAGTCTGCCTGCGCACCTGAGCTCGCCTGCAGACTCAGCTCGCCTGCAAGCTCGCCTGCAGACCCAAGCTGCAGACTCGCCAGCTCACTGTCAACTGCCCACTTGGAGTATGGGAACAGTTACATCAGTGGTCAAATCCCACAAATCAAGGGAGAGGGCACAATACTCCAGGCCCGTCAGATGGCCGCCCACTCGAGTACCAGGAACCCGCTTTCCCACCTCTCTCGACCTGAAAAGAGAAGGCACAGTACTCCAGGCCCGCCGAATGGCCGCGCACAGTACGAGTGATCGGACAGGTGCCAGATCAACCTGTGCGTTCATAAATGCAACTCAGCTCATCGGTCCAAGTCAAGAGCTGGAACCGCCAGCGCACAGTGAGCTGGCCCAATCCACTCGAGTAATGGACAGCCGCTGTCTCACATACGAGGATGGACCTTCCCACTCCTAGGCGACAGGACGTGAAGCACAACCCATCGAGTGACAGTTCGTAGTACAGAGGAGCGACAAGATGTCTCTCAACAGTGTATGGTCACATCCCATGATTCAAGGAGCGGCCACGCCATCTCTCCTCTATTTAAGAACCTCGCCTGGCTACAGGAAAGGGGTTCACACATAGTTAATTGATTAATTCAATCAGTTAACTGAACCACTGGCTCTCGACTCCCAACGGAGTCGACGACAAGTTCTCTGCATCACTTTTGCATTGCAGCGCCACTTCCTAGTTC
The DNA here is from genome assembly GCF_001876935.1 of Asparagus officinalis. NCBI lineage: Eukaryota > Viridiplantae > Streptophyta > Magnoliopsida > Asparagales > Asparagaceae > Asparagus > Asparagus officinalis. Next base: position 125,986,369 of record NC_033800.1, read on the forward strand.
TGAGCCCCGATCGCCGGTGAACTAGAAGACCCAAACTCCATCGAACCGAGTTTCTACTGTGTACTGAAGCTCCGGCAGCAACTTCGATCGGATCGTCCAAGGGAAGCAGACTCGGCACGAGCACCGAGCGAGGCGTCCTATCGCCACCGAGGAACCCACGTTAAACAAGGAGGGCATTCCCTCCGCTTCTGTTGTAAACATTTGATTTATTAGTTTGTAATAAGCCTTCTTATCAATACAAACGGACATTCCCTATTTTCGGGAAATCAAATTTACACCATACAGTCGTAATCAAGGATCCTGATCCCGATTGATATGGAGGTCGAATACGAGTTCGACCAGCAAAAGTACAAGGAGTACATGTCTTCCTCCTCCAGATCCTCCTCCCCTCACAAGTGCAAGAGGATTTCCTCCTCAAGGAAAGTCCACTGGTCTTCAGATCTGAAGATCCAAGATGATAATTGTCTCCCCGTTGCTGTTGTAGTTGGATTGGGATCCTCTACTCATCAATAGTGGCTCTTAATATTTGCTAATGCATCTCCACCTTTCATTTTGTGGATAAGCACAAAATAAAAGATGGTCCCACAAAATGAAAGGTGGAGATGCATTAGCAAATATTAGGAGCTACTATTGATGAGTAGAGGATCCCAATCCGTTGTAGTTACCCCTTACATCGTCATTCCGACGTCTAATGAAGCTAGATCTGTTGGTTTGAACTCCTCATCAGTTAAGGGGTTAACTTCTGAAGGCGTATCAATTTTGTCAAAAAGGGCTCATCAGAGGCAACGCCAATGCCTGGCGCGTCAATTAGCCAAAGCCCTAGAGCTAGTTGACGGGATCTGTTATGAGGCTGGTCTGAAATTCAGGAAGCGTCAAGCACCTCATCAGCGACCAAATGGCTCCTCCTCTAGACCATCAACTGACGAATGGATCCGCATCAAAAAGACCCGTTTAACTCGTGAGGAATGTGTTCAAAAGCATCATGCACTACTCACGCACGCACGATTTCTTGTGAAGGAGGCACAAAAATTACAGAGGGAAGAGGTAGTCAAGAAACCACCAAAACTACACCAAGTCTGGAGGCCAAAGTCTAAATCGGCATCGAAAACAACTCAAACAGTGCTCAAAACTATCAGAAAGTGTGAGCCAGCCCATACTGGCTCCACCAAGGCCGAGCCACTTCCTACTAGCTCAACCAAAGTCAAGCCACCAAATGGTTGCCCACGCCAAAGCCGAGTTAGCTCAGCCCGCCTCACATTTGATTCACCTCCCGCGGAGTTTTTCACGTCTCTGACAGCCCCCGTTCCTGTCCTGATGAATCCTGCACCTTCGGTGGAGCCCCACGACAGCGTGGGTTTGTCCTAATTCAATATGAAGATCACAAATTGTCTCGGTCCTTTGCATGAAGGTTGAGGCAAAGCCCCGGTTAAAGAGCGCTTGGGTCCGATGAATGAATCCCGAGCAATTCGTCAGACTTGGGATCATGAGCATCCTCCCTACAAGTCAAGGACATTCTATATTGAGAAAGTACCTGTAACCACTCACCTCAGATTGCGAGTTGAAGTCTAAGAGCCCGTTGGGGCCCCACACTCACAAAGGCGTGGTTCCAAATGAGTGACTCTTAAGAAGACTAAAAGATGCATTATATCCCTAAAAGGAAGCATGTTAGTCGAAAGACGATGACGTTATATCTAGGAAGTCATGCCAGCACACGATAGGTTTCTCCAGTAATCATGCTGATGAGTTGTACTATCAGGTTGAGTGTATGAACAAAGCTCGGAAGAAAAGTACCCAGGAAACATATTCTCATTGTCCGTGCACCAAGCTTATTAGGATAGTATTATCAGAGTGTAACTGCCCCAAGACCACTCCACAGAGGGTCTCAGTATTTGAAAGACTTTCTACTGAAATGTCGAAGCACAAACCAAGGCATTTCCACAAGAGAAGATTGGTTGTTCAAGATGATAAACTCCCAGAAGTCACCATCAACGTGACTGATAAAGGGAAGTCAACACGGCGTTTCAGTCTGAACCTTTTCTAGAAATATCTCAGCGTTTAACTCAGCTGTGATCCGGAACTACCAGACCAAGGGATTATCAAAGAATGAGCAGAGGGTTATCCTCAGATGACGAAACATCAGACACTTGCTCTGCAGTCACTTCGGATGCTACTGTGTCTAGCACAGGATGAGTCTGGGAGGCGTTCACCATCACTCCCGACCAGTTAGCCCAAATGCTCGAAAAGCTCTAGCTAAGCAAAAAAAGAGCTCAGAGCTGAGATGAAGATGGAAATGTAGTTGAACATGCAGCGCATGAGGGAGTTACATGCCCAACAACTTCAATCCTTGTCAAATCAGCAAGCTGAATCTAGTCGTGGCAACAATACTAACGAAGTACGCAGCAACTCGGAAGTGGATGAAAATATCAACGATGATACTCCTCCCAACGACAATAACCATGGGGGTGGTCTAGTGGAATCTCATCAACCTTCTTAGCAACCCCCAAAGAAAAATGCGGGCAAAGACAAGAAGATGAAGAACCTCGAGAGCAAAATCAACGCTTTAATGTCTGCTCAAGAGGTGAAGAAAATCGATATCCCGTGTCCATATCGAAGAGAGTGGGAATCGATTTCATATCTGATAAAGTTTAACCTAATTAACTTCATGTTATTTGATGGGAGAGGATCACCCACTCAGCATCTGATTTTTTTTTTAAATCACACCTCGGCGTGATCTCTGGCAACGAACCTTTGATGGTCCGATTATTCATCGGTACCTTTCGCGGAGCTGCCTTAGAGTGGTACTGCCATCTTAAGCCAGTGAGCATCAACAGTTGGGATGACATGGAAAGCATGTATCTCACAAACTTCTTCGACGATGACACCAAAGTGTCAATCAGGACACTATTCGATGAGAAGCAAAAAGATGAAGACTCAGTCGATAACTTTGTCAAGCGCTTCCGGAATAAGATAATGAATTACCGAGATCCGGTCACAGAGAAGTTTATTCTCAAAACGTGTCATAATAATCTTTCTTTGGATGTGCTGGAAGTCATAGGCGTAGCACTATCTAAAACCTGAAAAGAATTAAAGGTGCACGGAGAGCAAGCCGAACACTTCCTCAAAAGGAAGAAGGCTGAAAGAGGTCAACGGCGACTAGTGATCCGAAGCAAAACTTTGTCCCTCGTGGTAAAGGAAAGATGCCAGTGAATGCAGTAGACACGAATCAGACATTCCAACTATAGTCACAACTGCAAGCGCTACAGAAGTCGCCCTCTCAGTGGCAACAGCAACCTCAAAAACAACAAAAGACTTCTGAACCAAAATTCCCGAAGGAAAATACTCTTTTAAGAAAGATAAAGTTCCTGCTATCTTCAAATATCTCCTGGATAACAGCAAAATCAAATTGCCTCCAATCATTGATGAGGAGGAAGCCAAACGGACAACGGATCCAAATTATTATGCATATCACAGGCGGGTCCATCATCCCACGAAGATGTGCTACACCCTTAAGGACAAGATTCAAGCTTTAATTAACGTCGATATCATCACTACAAAGTAGCCTAAGGAGAAGAAAGTGGGCGCAAATGCAATATCTATCAGCTTCGACTCTGTCCCTGTATCATGGTTCCAAGCAGAGCCTGTATCGAAAGGTGAAATGAAGGCCGTTAATGGCGATCCCCATGGACAATGTCAGAAGGGGCTTGTACAACACACGACCCCTAATGGTGAAATTCTTTGGGTCCATCCACATTTGCTTAAAGATGAACAATGGGCGGGGTCCTTGTCCAAGAAGAAGTCCAAGAGTAAGGGCAAATATTGTTATCCCACTACACTAATCCCCGAGAAAGATAATGAATGCATCCCTACCTTATCACTTTCTGAAGATGAACATGAAGCCTTTACTACTAGGAGCGGGAACAAATACCAATATAAGTATCCCAAAGTCTCTAATCCAAATGCTAAAACATTGGCTGAGATGGGGGTGGTTACAACTCCCCATGCACCTGCTGAGAAACCCTAACAACAACTAACTAACAAGCAAAAAGAGAAAGAGCCCCAACGCCAAGAGGTTTAGAACCCGAAGCAGTCTCGATTCAATCGTCCAATTGGAAGAGATAAACCGGGAAGTTCAAGCACACCATACCACTTTGATGTTATGACTCAGCTAGCTAACATCCCAATGAGGATAACTCTATACGAGTTATTACCTATTTACAAAGACACTAGGGAGGCCCTACAAGAAGCCTTGGCTGATTCTGACGTATTCCTCACTCAAATCAAGCTAGTCCACGAAGAGCCAGAGCCACCTGTTCAACATTGCAATTTGGTGGCCAAGCAGTTTCCTTGTATCACCTTTACCAAGGATGACATGCAAGTGAGAAACTCGAAGCATGACAGGCCTTTGTACTTCACCGGATACATCGGCTCCAGCGTTATCAACCGGATCCAAGTCGATTCGAGTTCCGCTGTCAGTATCATGCCACTTCGATTGATGTACAATCTCAGAATCCCTGCCAACAAGTTGTCTTCAATAGGCACCATTATCTACGGATTCAATACCAGTGGGTCCAGACCATTAGGTAAGATCCGAGTGAAATGCTAACTTAGGGATTTAAGGTCTGAGGTTATGTGCTACGTGATCGATGCAGAAACCTCCTATAACTTACTATTGGGTTGAACCTGGATCCATGGTAATCTTATAGTTCCCTCCACCCTCTATCAATATCTAAAATATATAGACACCAATAATGAATTCAAGACGGTGGTTGCGGATAAACAATCATTTAAGGGGTTAGAAAACAACTTTACTAACTCCCTTCTTTACGATGTTGAATCTGATATCGAATCATCGGCCCAAGGCACAAACATCGGAAAAGAAGCTGATACCAAAGCTGGGCTTGATTACAATGGAGGTTTTGAACTAAATGACATTGTACCATTTGTAGTCAATCTTAACGATAGTGAATCGTCAGATGGTAGTTGTAATTGGTAACTTGCCAAAGAAATAATAAATGACGATTTATAATATTCGCCTTGTCTTGATAATGTAATGCAGGGATTGTATGATAACTCCAATATACATATGATGCTTCGATCATCTTGCATGATGACGAAGAATGTCCAAGACTAAGGCAAGGGGTGAAAAGGAGTTAATTTTTGGCAAGGGGGAGATATCTCCACCATCAGATCCCTTCTCAAAGGAAATAGTGACGATGAGAGACTCGATCCTTAAATATCCAGATACAGTCACCAATCACGTAAGCGAAACCCGACAATTATTATGGCTATAAAGTGGTTTGGGCTATGTCTCTTCATCCGATAATGAATGTTGATGTTAGGTCATCGACAAATTAGCAAATAAGGACGAATACTCATCAAATTCTTCAGGTTGTGACTCTGACGTCAGCCTTGGAGAGGTGTTCAAAGGGCTGATGTCAAACATGGCCACAGTCGATCCCACCACAATAGAGGAAGACGATCAAGTGCCAACTTGGGAAGACTCGTGGATCCATCACTTGAATATTCAGTATGGGGACCGGTTCGAGCAAAACCTCCCTCCGAAAACAAAGTGGTCCAGGTGAACATGGGTGACGAAGCGAATCCGAAACCCATATTCGTCACTGATAGTCTTCCACCAGACGAGAAGGAGGAGTTGATTGCCCTCATCAGGGAATATATAGACATTTTCACCTGGAATTATGAAGATATGCCAGGACTTGATCCAAATGTGGTAATGTATCGCCTTAACATCAAACTGGATGCAAAACCTATCAAGCAACAACAAAGATGGTTTCGTCCGCAAATTATGGAAGCGATCGAGTCTGAAGTTAAAAAGCTAATTAACTCGGTTTTATTAGGGAAAAGCAACATCCTAGCTGGTTAGCAAATATCGTACTGGTCCTTAAAAAATTAAAAAAATCAGGATTTGTATCGACTTCAGATATCTGAATACTGCTTGCCCAAACGATGATTTCCCTCTTCTGATTACGGATGTTATTATCAACAACACGTACGGGTTTGAAAGAATGTCCTTCATGGACATGTTTTTGGGTTACAATCAAATCAAAATGTACCCAAATGGAGAAAAATATACCGCACTCAGGACACCCTTCGGTGTTTTTTGCTATACAATCATGCCTTTTGGATTGAAGAACGCAGGAGCCACCTATCAACGAGCAATGTCGAAGATTTTCCAAGAACACCCCCGGAAGTCCGTTGAATGTTATGTTGATGACCTGGTCGTGAAAAGTCATAACAAAAATGACCATATCAAAGATTTAAGGAGGATGTTCGATCTCATGTGGGATCACCAGCTAAAGATGAATCCTACCAAGTAGGGGTGCATTCGGTTCGGATACAGCTCGGATATGACCCTTACCATAACCATAACCACTTTCTAAAAACGGATACGGATACGGTTCCGATATTCATCAGTAAGAAAAAAGCATTACCATATCCGTATTAAATGGAAACAGATATGGTTTGGATATTAGAGAGACGGATACAGTTCGGATACGGATACTAAACGGATATTTGGGAAATAAATATGACTAGGATATGACAAAAAATACATATGATTTTAATAACTCGCAAAGTAAACAAGTAAGACAAGTTACCTCATAGACTTTGTTGCTATTTTGTATGACAAACCTCAGAACACCATAACAGGCCCTAAACAAAAAATAAAAAATATTGAATACCATAACTAAAATGTGATAATCACCAACTACAACTGACCTCACAAACTACAACTTACCTTAAATGAACCGTTTGATGTCCATATAAAGTCATTCTCTCTTTGATTCATAGAGCCTGTATCGTTCTCATGGCAATGAAATCACAATGTTTTTGACAAAAAAACACGCAATAAAGTCATAATTCAAAAAATAATAGTCACAAATCCAGAAACAACAAGTCACAAATCCATAAATAACAAGCCACAAATCCGGAAATAAAGTCACGTACAGACTTAACATGAGCAAAGTCACATACAATATATTAAAAACCCACAAGTTCTATAATATAGTTCCCTAAGCAAAAAAGCATGCAAACTAAGACAATCATATTCTTGAGAAGAAAATATAAACCAAAAGATGAGACCTATCAATGCAAGAGAAATATTAAATCTCATCATCCGAGTCAAGGACCTCCACGATGTCACCTTGAAAAAATGAAAAGAGCAATTGTCACGTTAAATATGTGAAAATTTATAAATTTCAAATCATATGCTTATGAGGTTAAATAACAAACCTATGGGTGCTTTTATAAATGTTTCGACAACCTTCGAGTCGTTGTGATCCGAAAGCTTAACCACATCAAGAGCATCATCATTCATAATTTGCACTTTTGTAACTACAAAAAATTTATTAGAATACAACATACAATCATTTAATGTACGATTAACCAAATATAACATAATCTATGCAAAATTTATAAATTTACCTCCTTTCTCTGCTTTAATCCAATCTTGTGTACATATCAACGCCTCTACCGTATCTGTTGTTATTCGACTTCTATAACAATGAATTGCACGCCCCCGAATGCTAAAAGCCGACTCGGAAACCACGGTTGATGCCGGTATACCCAAAACATCTCTTGCAACTTTTGCTAGTATAGGATACCTTCCAAGACTTGATTTCCACTAATCTAATATATCAAATTTCCTCGTTGTTTCATCTTCGCATCGGACAATACTCTCTTCCATATATAAATCCAAATCCGTCTTTGTAGGCTCTTTCTCAATAGTTTCAACAAATTGTGCAAATCTAGATTTTCTTTTGTCACCAACTCTTTCTACTTCCTTTGCTTGTGAGCTTGAAGCATTTTCATCATTTTTGGATTGCTTTTCATCAAGAGATGCATACTCTCTATGCAACTTTTTGATGACATCTAAAATTTTAAGTGTACATCTTTCACCATCCATGCCATAAATCTCCTTAAAGTAATATTTTATTGCAATCATTTTGTACCTCGGATCAAGAAAAGTAGCCACTGCAAAAATCGTATTGCACATGCTCCAATATTTATCAAATTTTCTTTTTATTGCAAAAGTCATCGCCACAATTGTATCATCATTACTTTTCAACCATTCCATTAGAAGCAATTGAATTTCACAAAATTCTTCAAATTCCATTAGAAGCAATTGAATTTCACAAAATTCTTCAAATAAAAGATTGCAAGTAGGATACATACTACCGGAAAGGAGAATAGTTGCATCATAAAAGTGTTTCAAACATTTACTCAAAGTTTCAATATAATTTCATTCTTTCTCCGATGGACAATGAATGTATTTGTCGTCGCTAAGTTCAAATCTATTAAAAGCAACTTTGTACTTTAAAGCATTCATCAACATTAAATAAGTAGAAGCTAAGTTCAAATCTATTAAAAGCAACTTTGTACTTTAAAGCATTCATCAACATTAAATAAGTAGAATTTCATCTTGTGCAATAATCAAGTGCTAAGCATTTTTTTCTCCAACCACATTCACTTGCTTCGCAACATGATAAAAATTCTCTTCCATCTTCGGTGAACATGTAACATATTTAACACTAAGCCTTACTTTTTCAATAGCTTTAGTGATAATTTTAAGCCCCTCTTGAACAATAAGATTTATAATATGTGCTCCACATCTCATATGAAAAAATATTCTGCCACAAGGTAGATACTTTTTAAGACGTTCTTTCCCAATTTTAACAGCAACATCATTAGCTTTATCATTATCTACCGTAATTGCCAAATTTTAAAAAGATGATGTCCATTTATCCATTGTCAAGCTCATCCTTATGGAAGATGTGGCAAACAAATCAAATAAAGATTTTTTATATTCACCATAAATACATAACTTTGTGATTTGTGCACGACTTGGAACCTTGTGATTTGGACGAAGAGATTGTACATATTGTAAAAAGAAGTCATGTGTGACCAAGTTAAAAGGATACTCATGGACGATGATAGCTTTTGCAAGTAAAGTTTGACTCTTCTCATTGTCAAAATGATAATTACTAAGTGCACAAGTCCCGTCTTCATTTTTTATAGTAGCTTGAACTAATTGTTGACGAATATCGGGTCTCTTCTTTTTAGGGCACTTCATATGTGATTTCTAATGTGTGTAGTCCCTCTTAAACTACGTCCATCACATTCAAACAAGCAATGTTTACATTTTGCTATCTTGATTTTTATTTCAACTTCTTTCCCATCGACAATTTTCTTTTCAACTCTATCAATTTTCTCAATATTTCAACTTCTTTCCCATCGACAATTTTCTTTTCAACTCTATCAATTTTCTCAAAGTCTAACCATACGTTAGAAGTTAATTTTCATCGACAATTTTCTTTTCAACTCTATCAATTTTCTCAAAGTCTAACCATACGTTAGAAGTTAATTTTTCCTCTTTTTCTCAGCTTTTTCCTCTGTTTTATTAGAAGACTCTTCTATTGCGGGTTCAATGGCCAGTTCAACTGTGGGTTCTTCGTTAGAAGCTTGAACTGGTGGATTAGACGACATGATTCTAATACCTATTCATTGAAATTTATGAACTTAATCAAAAAAAAATATAATGATGCAAATTACAACAATTGCTTGAACTGTGGGTTTTCAAATCACTCAACAAATGCTAGAAATTAGGGTATCAAAAAATTAGGGCTTAGGGTTTTGAATTATACCAAATTGAGGGCGAAGGACGAAGGGTTCTGTTACTATAGGCTTCGAAGGGTGAAGGGATGCGGAGCTCGACGCGGAGGAGGAGGGGAATCTCGATGCAGAGGAGGAGCGGGAGGTAGAGCTCGACGCGGAGGAGGATGCGGAGATCGACACGGAGCTCGATGCGGAGCTCGGAGGCAGATCTCTGGAGGCAGAGCTCGATGCGAAGGAGGAGGCGGAGCTCGATGCGGAGGAGGAGGCGGAGCCCGACGCAGAGGATCGGAGGCGGAGCTGCTTAGGTTTTTTGGAATTGGGGAGGCGGAGGATCGGGTTGGGATTTTGAGGAGAAGGGCTTAGCTGCTTAGGGTTTGGGAATTGGGGAGGTTTTTTGAGTTTTAAACAGGTCGGGTTGTGGATTTTGAGTTTGACCCAACCTAATATGTGTTATAATTTATAAACCAGTGTTATATATATAGCCCATTTCAAATATCCGGATATCTGGATCGTATCCGCAATTTTGACCCGATAACCGTATCCGGATAAAAAAAATCTAAACCATAACCATTTCCGAAATCATATCTGACCGGTTTCAATTTTTTCTTACCATATCCGCTTTCCAAATGGATACGGTTACGGTTGGTCCGGATAAATCCGGACCAGTTTGCACCCCTACTACCAAGTCTTTCCTCGGAATGTCCAACGATAAGTTCCTGGGATTCGGCATCACCATGAAGGGTATCCATATTGATCCCGATAAGGTGAAAGTGATACATGAATTACAACTCCCGAGAAACCTCAAGGAACATCGAGGATTGCAAGAATGACTGGGTTATATCCGATGGTTTACTTCCAACCTCTCTGAAAAATGCCAATGTTTTCTAAGCTAACAAAGAAGGGTGTGTCTTTTATTTGGGATGATGCCTGTCAGAAGGCATTCAAAGATATCAAAGCATATCTGGTGAATCCTCCAGTCCTCGTTGCACCAAAGTCGGGCAAACCGTTCTTGATTTACATCAATGCGATGGACCACTTGTTAAGTGCTTTACTCGCACAGGACGATGACGACAGTCACGAACATGCTATCTATTATCTAAGTCAAACTCTGGTAGGTGCTGAATCTCGATATTTAATGATTGAGAAGGAATGTCTCACGTTGGTGTTTGCCATCCAAAAGATACGGCACTACCTCGTTGAAAAGACAATCTATGTCATTTCCAATGTTAACCCAGTTCAGGTATTCATGACGAACCAGCTTCCTTGAACTGACATTTAGAAAGATGGGCCCTAATTTTGATCCAATATGATCTACACTTCAAACAATAGAAGTCAGTCAAATAAGCGATTTGTGATCTTTTGGCAAATAACCCTATAACGGATGCAGTCGAATTCTACGAAGACTTGCCGGATGAAACCCACGAAGTTAACACTACCTCTCATCAACAGGGGTGGCAATTATACTTTGATAGCGCTTCCCGAGCAACCAATGTGACTAGCGCTCCCGGATGTTCCAAAATTTCCTCAGGAGTTGGAGTTGTCTTAGTTTCCCCCGAGAAACATGTGATGCCTTGAGCATATTCACTCACCAAACTGTGTACTAATAACATAGATGAATACAATGCGCTACTCATTGGGCTCAGTTTCGCCAAAGAGCTGGGGGTCGAGTATTTCGAAGCTTTTGGTGATTCTCAACTGATAGTCAACCAAATTTGAGGAGAGTACGAAGTCAGGAATCAAGACTTGATACCATACCACAAGGCAACCATTGACATGGTAGGTTTGTTCGAAGAATTCTTCATCGAATACATTTCACGTCTTCAGAATGCATATGCAAATGCATTGGTGGCATTAGCAGTATCTCTAGCACAGACTCCAGACACAGAACAATGGGTCACTGTGAGAACTCATCAACTCTTCACACTAGACTGTGCCTTGGACATCAAGGAGGCGCACTCGGTCGAAATTGAACTCGAGCCTCGAGATTGGTAATTTTCCATTATCGACTATATCGTGCACAATATTTTGCTGAGGGATATAAAAGAAAGAGATTCGGTCCGCGAAGAGCACAAAGATTCTATTATAACACGGTGACCCAGACACTGTATCATCGCGCATACGATGGTATGCTACTATAATGACTCTTGACCAAAGAGGTGGAAGAGGCTCCTAGAGAAGCGCACGACAAAACCTGTGGTGCACACCAACCTGGCACCAAACTCTGCTATCATATCAGAAGAATGGGGTATTATTAGCCAACCATGGTTAAGGACGCAGTTGACTATGCCCGACGGTGCTACACGTGTCAAATATACACAAATTACATGCATCAACCCCCGAAGCACTTGCACCCTTCAACTACTTCATAGACATTCGAGACATGAGGAATAAACATTGCTGGTCCTATTTTTCCACCGTCAGCCAAAGATGATCATTTCATTTTAACAATCACCGATTATTTCTCAAAGTAGGCCGAAGCAGTTTCACTCAAAGAAGTAAAGACAAGCGATGTCGTTAAGTTCATCAAACACCACATCATCTACCGATACAGTATTCCAAGATGAATCGTACACGACAACAGCCCTTAATTTGTTAGCAATCCATTTATCAATTTTTGCGGGAAGTTTAGGATTCAAGACATCTCGTCGACGACTTACAATCCCACGGCAAACGGATTGGCTGAGGCATTCGAGAAGACAATTATAAAGGTTTTATCAAAACTCGTGAGGACCAACAAGCGAGATTGGGATGATAAACTTGATGAAGCCCTTTGAGCCCATCACACCACAGTCCGCACGCCTACCGGAGCGACTCTGTACTCTTTAGTGTATGGATGCAATGCATTTATCAAATTCCATCCCTTTGCATTACCCTCGCAATAGGGGTGACGATAGAGGAACAACATCAGAAACGTCTCGAAGAACTTGAGATATTAGATGAAAAGCGCCTAGAGGCTCAACAGCAAATTGAGTTTTACTAGGCCAGAATCTCCTGGGCTTTTGATAAAAGAGTCAGATAATGAAGCTTCAAGGAAGAAGACTTGGTTCTTGCCGTTCAGCGACCAATGATACTCAACTCTAAGAAGAAAGGTAAATTTTAACCCAAATGGGAAGGACCATTTGTGATAGAGACAGTCTACTCAAATAGTGCATATCGCTTAATCACCCAAGACGGTGACAAGCTCATGATGCCAATATATAGGAAGTTCTTAAAAAAGTATTATCCTTAGTACGCTTAAGATAGCTAATTTAAAGGAAAGTTCCTGGAGAATATTGTGCAGGGTATTCTTAAGCATAACCCGAGATTAGCTGATTCTTCAAGATAAAGATCAGTCATCTAAATAATTCATTCTTAATCATAAATAAGAGGTGATTAAAAACCCTCCCACTGTGACTTTCCGAGCACTCTTTCATTAAGATGAGATTTAATAACCTCATTCGGTCAATCTTCCCTCACAAAACCCTTATGATGTAACTGTAGAGTGCTTGATGAGTCACGATCCTCCACCACAAAGTCCCCCACTGATCAAATTAACTGATAGTGGGTCCACCAAAAAAAATTCTTTCGGCTGAATCCATCCAAACTCCCACTATGTTGGTGCACTTAACACTCCTAATGTCAAAGTCCCAACACGGTATTCAAAAATTCAAGCTGCTAATCCATGGCAATTAGCAAACCCCTTTCGTGTTAAGTTTCTGTCACTTGACGCTGAAAACCACCACCGAGTAATTCTTACAAATCAACATTTTCACTGTTATTTGTACCCTACTCCCACTATTCATTTGGCCAAACCTTCCTATAGTTAGGACCAAAGCCAAAATTCCCCTTTCGATTCCTTCAATAAATGAGAGGTCCATTTTCAAATCAGACTTCTCTTTTGATAAACGAAAGGCCTTCATCCAAGTTGAATGATCAAACCTATAAAAAGTTAGGGTCGTCTCAATAACCCCTACCTGGTCAAACCATCAAATGGTTAGGACCACAATCGGAATTCCTTTTCAATAAACAAAATGCCTTCATTTTTCCACCTTCGGTCAAACCTATAAAAGTTAGGGCTGAAGTTAAAATTTTGTCTCGATAAATGAGAAAGTCATTTTCAGATCAGGTAACCAATCCTATAAAAGTTAGGGTTACCTGGATCTTTTTGATTCTTAGAGTGGAGATCCTACTCTTAGTTTCACCTTCCAGATTCTTGAAGTGAAGATCTCACTTTGAGTTTCTTTTATAGTAGGAGATAGAATATAAAATTCTTCCTCTCCAGTAATTGTAGCAGGATATAGAATATAAAATTATTCCTCTTCAGTAATGGGTTCGTCTTTATCCTAAAAGAAGGCTTGGAGATAGAATATAAAATGCTTCCTCTCCAGTATCAGGTTTGTCTTTGCCCCAAGAGAAGACACAATCTTTTAACAACTCCAAAATCCATGACTTTCACACATGGGGGACTTTATCTCGATCCCTAAATAGAGATAAATCTGCATCTAATACATATTGTCGGGTGGTCCATTCCCGCGAAAAACCCAAGTCTACATATTCAACATCGTAGCGATAAAAATCAATGCCTTTTATGTATGGGGAATTTTATCCTGAATCCTAAGTAGAGATAAGTTAACGCATAACACGCATTACCGGTTAGTCTTTTACCGTAAAAAGGGCAAAAACCCACGTATTCGACATCGTGATAAGTTGTTATTAATAACGTTAAAATTCATGCCTTACACGCACGGGGAATTTTATCCCGAATCCTAAGTAGGGATAAGCTTACGCCTAATACGCGTTGTCGGGTAGCATGTTTTTGTAAAAAATAGCAAAAACTACATATTCAATATTGTAGCACTAAGTCTAAGAGAGTTCATTCTTTTAGCGCAACGTTATATGTGAAACGAACTTAGATAATTCAGATGCTAGCCTGATTCAAACGGTGATCGGTTAAGGCACATTAAACCCGTTGATGACTGAGGATTGCCAAAAATCCTATAAGTATTATGGTTAATTATTCCAAGCAGAATGAGGAATCATAATAAAAATATAATGAGCAAAGAAATGCCTTTTATTAATAAAATTGAGTCTGTAGATACAACAATTGCAATCATTCTACATGAAGCTTATGATTAAGGACTTGTTGTTCTAATTTAGACAACTCCTCTGCATAAGCTCGCTCGAGCTCATGCTGCAATTCAACCTTGAAGGATTCCTCGGTGGCGGATAATGTTTTTGCGGCTTCTTCCTCCATCTTGGCTAGCTTCTGTTCCGAGAGTTCTAGTTTTTTGGATATCATGACTCGAGTGTGCTCATGATTAGCCCTTGCCAATTCCAAGATGGTCCAAGCCTCCTCCTCTGCCTGAAGCTCCTGCTTAAGCCGCGCTATCTTGGTGTCACTTAATGCAAGAGAGGAATCGAGATCGTGCAAAGTTGTCAGCTTCTCAGTAAAGGTTGTCCTCATCTGATCTACCCGACCTCGTTGCATTTGAATTTCGAGCCCAGTAGATGCTCGGGTATCTTGCCACATTTGCAATCGGGACTCCATCTAAGCGACTATGTAAGCAGGAGCACCTGTAGCTTGGAACTCCTGTAGCTTTTGGAATTCGCGTTCTAATCAGTCTAAGTCATCAGCAATAGCCTTTGCTAAATCTGGGGAGTCTGCGTTCTTTATCAAAACCATTTTGAGCTTGAGAAACGGCCTGAATTGATCAAAAGAAAGCCTCTTCTGGAGAATTTTGTCATTCATAGTACTCTAGAAAGAGAAGAAGTGGTTGACTTCCATACAAATAATGGTTTGATCTGAGTCATTGTCCGATAGCAGCGCCTTGACGAGATTGTGAAGCTGAGACGAGAGCCCTCCGAGGAAGAGAAGAGATAAATATTTTGAAATATAAAATATTTCTAAGTCAAATAACAGAGTGGAACTTACCAACGCCTACAGAGCTTTCTTCAGTTGAACACCCTGCACTCTATTCTGCCTGCCTAATCTCATGAACCGGTTGAAGTACTGCAGGCGTAATAGCCGTTGATGTACCAACTTCTTCAGTGGGTCTCGTAGCTTGTTCAATAAAGCTCGCACCCACAGTTACGGTGGTCGCTACAGTCGTTGGTTATGAAGGAATGACGAGCTGAGTCTGAGGAACTGATGACTGAGCCTCGATAATAGTCCCTGCTAACAGCAAGAAATCGAGACCCTCAGGTTCATCAGACTTTCCGACAAGAGTAGTCATATCAGTCTCAATGACTAGTCCTACGATTAAAACCCCCCTATAGTTAAATAAAAACTAATAAATAAATGATTGCAACACACGGATAGAACTCATACCTGTAGGTGAACCGGCTATAATAATTAGTTCGGCGGCCTCACGATGGGCTTGTTCTGACAACATGTCGTTGAACAGCCTGTCGTCAGAGTCTAAAGGGGATTGCGTCGGGTCAAATAAGGGTGCATCCGACTCTCCGAGGGCCGCATCATGGAAAGTTTCTTCTTCATCTGAACCCCCCATCAAAATACCTGCAGAAAGCCTAAGTTTTAAAATGGAAGGAAGAAAAGTCAAGAATTTACGACAAGTGGAAGTCAAATTCACTTCGAGCAGTTGCGCCAAGTTTCGTAGCCCCAACACTCATGCCCACTCCTTGCAATTTTTCTAAGAGAGCAAGAAGCATAGAAACAATTAGCGGAGGTACAAATTTTGAATCGTTCAACTCCCGTGATCACCACCTGAAAGGTGTATTACCAGTGTTAGATGTACCTGGACTCGTGACCCTTTCGGTTGTACCAGGTCTAACATCGAAACTCGTGTCGGCTTCAACATTTATACCTATTTTAGCATTCGTGGGTTCCTCAGCCATGGTGCTATAAACTTGTTGTGTGAAGCCAGAATCAGGAGAAGGAGGAACGAACATAATTTCACTTTCATCATGGCCTCCTGAGAAATATAAAATTTTCTAAGTCTAAGATTCAACATTCAAGAGAACAGAAGACCATGCGGAAATGAAGTATTACCTTCTCTACCAGTAGGCACGTCACTAGCTGGCCCCGTCTCAAAAGTCGAAGGCTCACCCCATCACTTGTAAGCTAATTTCTTTCACTTGGCGGGATGAACCTCTTCGGGATCCACGAGTTTCTCTTGTTTAGATTTAAAGCGCAACTCCACCTCTGAAGCGACTTGTTTTGTAGTCTGGGATCTCGTCTGGCATATAAGGTAGGGCTCTTCTTCTTCCTTCTCCTCCTCAGAAGTTGTACCTGGAAGTTCAACTGACATCTTATTAGGATAAATGAATAAAACTTGCATCCTCGGCTTCTTTGGAGCCGGCGAAGGCTTAGGCAAGTTAGATCGGTGAGCTCGATCAGCTATCGCTAACTCAAATAATTCTAAGGAAAAAGAATCTGACAGACCTATTCCAAGCTCCTCTTCATCGCTACCGGCTCTTGTGCCTTCACCACCAATGATGTTTGCTTCTGAGATCTCTTCCCTAGAAGAAAAGATGTATTCCCCTTGTTTGCCCTTACCGGAAGGACTGACGTGCTCTTTTCCTCGTCTCTTTTGATATTCGGCCTCGTGAACCATCTAGGTAGCAATTTGGGCTGCTTCCTCGGCCGCTAACTCCGCAATCAGCCTCACTGGGATGGGTTCATTAGCCGCTAGTAGCCATCTGCAGCATAAGAATGTAAGCTCCAACCAGAGTTTAGCACCTGGAAGACTGAACCTAGCACCGGTACAACCCGTTTTGCTCTATAGCAATGCCCGAGCACCGTCTACTAGTCCTCCATGGGTTTGAAGTTGTTGATTCGGGTTCCTAATATATATTTGATCATATCCTAGCTGATGAGTGAACCGACAAGGCAAATACGGATCTATGTAGCAATGATTTCTCACCAGAAAATTAGATAACCCGGTATAATGTTTATTAACCAATCGAAGTAGCCGACATCAAGATAGCTTCGATTCATCTCCTGCCTTTCCACATCAACCAACGAATCACCATATCGACTCAAAAACCATAGGAAGCATGTGGAGAAAGCCCAACACTTATGGTTCTGCAACTGTCTCTTTATTTCTAGGAATCTTGTCCCTTCCACCTATAACTTTTTAACAATTGCAGTAGGGGAGTAGATTGATCGGCAGTGCTCAGTGCTGACATCATGTCAGAACGATGGAGGACAAACCACGCCATCAGATAAGTATAGGGGAGCTCTCTACCTTAGCGAGAGGAATCTGAGTCGACGGTTTGCCTTCTCTCTGTGTGAAAGCACTAACTATTTGTCGGAGCCCGCGGTGAATGTCAGCAATCATCGCCAGAATAAGGAAAAGACTTTTTTTGGTGGGCGAGCTAAACCGCTTGATAAAGTACTTCTATAGGCAGAGCGTCAGTAGACTAATACGACACCACGCATTTCTTTAACCAGATCATGAGGTAGCCAGCTAAGAGAGTCATCGGCTGAATTGGCTTCACCGCCTACCATAAGAAAGTCTG
>NC_033800.1:126005016-126017848 GCF_001876935.1 Asparagus officinalis
AATACCAACAGTGGTGTAAGATTGGGCACTAAATTTCTTGATCAACTCATTTACCTTAGAGGGAGTTAGCGGCGCCAACTCACAGATCGCCTCGCCAGAGTTGCTATCTAAATGCTTGAATAAATAATCCACGATTCGCTTTAAGCTTATTTGTGGTCGCGACTTCTTCGATAATGGGTCAGCACCTGTCAGAGCTATTTGGTCAAGTGAGATCCCACAAAGTATTATAGCGACTGGGCATTCGTAGCGTCAGCTGATGCAACTCCCGATTTGAAGGAAAATACTCCTGGTACAACATGTTCCCCATCGGCAAGTCGGAAACATTATGCATCTCATAAAGAGCTAACCCTACTTCTCCGTGCTTCGTCAAAAATGTGTTTGTGTCCGGGTCATAGAGCTTGAACAATGTAAGGAAATGAGGGATGCTGATTGGAAACCCATACATGGTAGCACGAATAGCTGCATATAAATCGCTGACCTTCCGTTCGTTACTCCATCGGTTGAGAACGTAGCTGATCAGACGAGCCCATCAAAGCTTGTCTGAAGACTAAAACCCAGTCATAACACATGTGACCTGTCGCAGACATTTCTCGCCCCAATCTCGCGAGATGATTCTTTAAAGTATTAGCGAATGTAAACAATTCACCTCGTGGCTGGTCATTTAGTCCCAACACACCGGGATGCAATCCGGTGACACGGTTTCTATCACTTGAGCCTGGAATAGCCTGATGGGTGATGTATTCACAATGGATGCACTCATGTTCCTCCGTTAAGTCCCACAACATCTCCCATGTAACGACTTGACACCGTAACTCAGTCAGCGAGCGATGGTGAGGAATTGGAGGAAGATATAGGAGCCCCCATCATCTTTATGCAGCCATTGCTCAACTTCGAGAGATACAGCGGTCGGGTCTTCAACAGAGTCGCCGAATAGATTATATGGGTTCCTCAAAGGATGAGTGGAACTAGAATCTTTGATAGTGGTGTGTCGGTGATCAGCTACCGTAAGGTACGATGATCTCTCTTCCACACTAGCTGAGGAAGTTCTTCAGGCCCGCCCAGAGCAAATTGGGGAACAGTCGGGATGAGCATAGGGTCATTAGTAGAGGCATAAGTCTCACTGTAGTGGTCGTCCACTGCATGGGCATAGAACGCCTTTGGAGAGAATTCGACTAAAACAAGTAATGTGTATTTATTAAACACAGTTACAAGAATGTCCCTTTTACGGCAATACAGGAGTTGAACTCATCTCACGGATCTGTGAGATAGAGTCATGGCTCTGTAATTGGCGAGATGATTTCAACTGTATTACGTACATGGAGGACAAGGTACATTATCGTGAAAATAACGTGACAATATACCCCGTCCTACGAAACGCGATACAGTATGAAATCGCCCCTTATTGCCTTAAGATGCATCTTAACCAAACAAAACGTATTTTTTAAGCGTCAACCCTCACAAAGGAGGCTATCAGCTCTTCCCAATTGCCTCACCAAGGAGAACAAAGCGGGGATACAGTATATAATATATATTAATATTGAATTAACAAACAAAAGGCGATAAAATCTTATCTGCATAAGAAAAAGACTCTGGCTCAGGTGACTGAGTAGCTAAGCGACCCCTCAGGACGCGTGACCTCTTCGACGACATGGCTAATCTGTAAAGAAAATCAGTTTAGATATGTCAAGAATTGAGAAGCATGAATCCAATACAAAAAGGAAAATTGCGATATTTGACTGAAATTCCAAAAAAATAGGATTTTCCTGTTAAAAGTCCAATTAAACCTACATGATATCCCTAATTCAAGTTGGAGCAGGGGGAAATCAAACATGCTAACCCAAAGGTGATAAGCTCGATTTTCGTACAAAGTCAAGCGAACAGACATAACTCTCAACTAAAACTCATGGAGATAATTTGAATTCTCAACCGAGAATACACAACCAAACGGTTCAAGATTTTTACATCAACAAAGGTTTGAAATTAAGAAGTTTGGTCCAATCTACATGCACAACCAAACTGGGTGACCATACACAAAAAGGAAATCACCACCAAGACATGAGTTCGGCTATCATTCAAAATGGAAAAAGGTTTAGTACGACATGTCCATGAGTTTAGTTTTCGTACATGACTATAAATCCAAACCAAATGACCAGTTGCAACAAAGCTAAGGGGTTCGGTCATGATCACAAGTCTCGAGAGTTCAATCAAACCTCGCATACAACCAAGCTTCATGCGCAAAACTCACATAAAACCTTAGCCTAATCAAGCCCTCAAGCTCAGTTTCAGGTTTTCGTCGACATCTAGTCAATGCTTTTCATTTAAAAGCCAAAGTCAGGTGTAATTTTCAAATCAAAAATCAAATGACCAATCGCCGAACAACTAAAATCAAAGGGGTTCAGTTCAAGCCCCATATGCAAATGCAATGATTTCAGTTCACAACCCAAAGTAAGGTTCAAGCAATTTCCTACAACCCGAAAATTTTTAGCTATACCCAAAACTGAAAATTGGACAATCAAATGGAGGATTAAAGTGCGGGTTTACCTGAGTTCAAGAAGAGAGGAGCTAGCAAAGTGAACTTGTTTTGATGACTTGTAGGACTTTGAACTCAAAAAGAAGAAGAGAACCGAAACCCTAGCAAAGAATTGGGGAAGATAGGGTTACAATTAAATTGAAATTGAAAAAGGTAACCAAAATTAAAAGCTTGAGTCATGGTGTTTACCTGGAATCAAAGGGAGCACGAGCTCGGTGGAAAGGAACCACAAGAAAGCGCTCAAGCCCAAATCTTGAACGAGAACCCCTAGGTTTGAGATGATGTTGTTCCAAATCAAGGGTTGAAGGAGAAGTTTTAAAGAGGAAAGTGAGAAGAACAGGAATTCTAATTAAGAGAGAAATCCGAACTTGTGAGGACAGTTTTTGAAGGAAATAACCGAGCTTGAGAAATAAGGGGGAAGAAGAAGGAGATCAGGATTTTATAAATCCCATGAACCGACCCTGAACCTAAATTGACCCAGCCAGCCTCAGCTGGCTCGCACGCTTGCGAGCAACTAAATGCTGGCCCACATTCTTGTGAGCCACGAAATGCTAGCTCGCACACGTGTGAGCCGCAAAGAGCTGGCTCACACGTGTGGAGGGTCTTGAGGGTGTTTCACATGCATTTTTTTGCCTATTTTCATGCATTTTTGATGTATTCAAGGCGTATATTCACACTCCAATGAGTATACAAGTCTAAACTATATCTCCTTGAACCTCCAATGGGTATATGAGGTTAAACTAATTCCTAAAACTCCTAGGAGTATACGAGTATAAACTGGTCCTCCTTACTCTAATGCCTTAAAAGCTTAAACTGCGTAGACTCTAGTTAACGTATGAGTATAAATTGTATTCACGCCGGTTAACACATGATGATGATGGTCGACATAGGTTGACGCGAGTCGACGCCATTCAACACGAATCAACGCTGGTCAACGCGTGATGATGAAAATCAACGTTAGTCAACGCGAGGCAAACACCGTTTAAGACAAATCGACGCTAGTCAATGTGTGACGATGAAAATCGATGCCGGTCAACGCATCGATAATTTTGCCAAAATAAGACTCAGGATTGTTCTTAATTCCGGATTAACCCCGGGGAGTTCAATCGTGATAGATATGAATTCCTAACAAAGATGATCAGCTCAAAGTTGATCCAACGACATGAGCTAATTCAGATATCAACACGCCAATCTCAGTCTAAGATTTCGACAACGGTCAGACGATAAATGTAGAACGGGAAGAATTTTAGCTATTCAACAAAATACTGAATAAACTAAACGTTGAAAAAGTCAACGAATTGAAGGCTAAGCGTATCATATCCAAAGTATTCTAGGCTCCTCTATAGTAAGACTGAAACACTTTAGAGGGGGTATCTGTAGGCATAAAAAATTACCTACAGGTCCCCAAACACAGCTCGAGACGATGAGCCGTCAAGCAATGAACTGTCAGACGATGTGGCGATGAGCTGTCGAAACAACAAAGTGGCGAACCGTTGATGACATAGCATCAGCCACCTCTAAGTGGCCTGCGCGCTCACCGGTCAGCTCCAAGTGGCCCGTGCACTCACCGACCACCTCCAAGTGGCCTATGCGCTCACCGGCCAGCTCCAAGTAACCTGTGTACTCGTCAGCCACCTCCAAATTAACAAAACGTATGAAACGAATCAGTGAACCGTACAAACCAGCGAAATAACAAAATACGCGTAACAACAGAACATGAACAAACCGTAAAAACCCCTAGTGGTCGAGTCGCGTAGAAAATGACTCTACCAAGACAATGAATCGGCCAAGGCCGAGCCACTATTTGGTGGCTCACGCCCAGAAATACTAAAAACACATTTTTCGATAGTTTTCTCAAGATTCTTTGGTTCCAGAGCCTCCCCAACTATTTTGAAGCTATTTCTAAACGTAGTTAAGCGGTTATTAACTGAGGATAATATCAAATCATCAATTCTTATCTGAAAACGCTGCATCCGAAGCCTATAAATACAAGGCTAGGATCCTATATGCAGGGAATCTAAAATCAGAGGGTGAGGTGCTGTCAAATTGAAGAGTGGAGCATGAATTTTAGAGGAGGACTAGCAGATCTTAACAACTTCAGCATAAAGAGGGGGTTATTCGAAGGATCTGAGGCTTGTTTCAACTTTCTTCCGGATCAAACTTGGTTTTGATCTCGAGAAGAGTCGTAATCTCGCTTGGTCGAGATTATCACTTCTGCGGTTACTTTCTTTGTGAAGTAAGAGTTTTAAATAATTACTCTATCAACCAGATCTGATCTGTGGTGGCTCATGGACTAACGCATCCTCGGTACAGGTAAAAATCTCACGCAAGCAACGGGTGATAAACGTCCTCTGCGTGTGTTTGAAGAGAGTTATAAATTTTATTTTATTTTTATTATGTAAGAAAGTCTTATAAAAAGACTAATTTTTACTTTGAATCTGTAATCGATAGATGTGTAATAGATTCGGCAATGAATAAACCAACTTTCAATGTAAACAGCAACAAATATCATGATTATTCTAAAAGAGTCTTTCGATAAAACCAAAGAGAAAGTCTCTGTAAAATCAATACCTTCCTTTTGAGTATAGCCTTTAGATACAAGACGTGCCTTATACCTCTCCGCATTACAATTTTCATCCCGCTTGGTTTTAAATATCCATTTACAACCAATTAGTTTTGCATCTTCTGGCAATGGAATAAGTTCTCAAACCTTATTATCTTACATAGACTTGTACTCTTCCTTCATAGCATCAATCCACTTTTGAGAGTTAGAACTTTAGAACTTTTCATGGCCTGATGAAAGTTGATTGGATCATCTTCTATCATTCCATTATTTTTCTCATGTTCTTGGAGAAATACAATATAATCATCTGAAATAGCATTTCTCCTTTCTCTCGTGGATCTCCTTAATAACACTGGTTAGTGAGGTTATTGAGTTTGTTCTTCTGGAATAGGGGGTTGTTCAACATTATCTTCTTGAGGTTCCGGATTCATTTCTTGATCAATAATAGGTATATGAACCTGAATATTATCAAAATTGACAGAATGGATTGGGTTTGAAGACAATTCCTCCTCAAAGGTAATGTCTCTAACCTTATTTCTCCTCCCAAACTCAAAATCCTAAAAGAATATTGTTGTTTCCGTCTCAAAAATAGTCCTAAGTGTGGGATCATAAAACTTATAGCCCCTAGATCGTTCAGAGTAACCAATAAAGTACTTGCTAACTGTTTTGGAGTCCAATTTATTTTCATTTGGTCTATAAGGTCTTACCTCAGCGGGACATCCCCAAATATGAAAATGCTTTAAACTAGGCTTTCAACCTGTCCAAAGCTCATAACGTGTTTTTGTAGCTGCTTTAGTTGGTACTATGTTCAGAATGTAAGTTGTTGTCTTTAATGCTTCTCCCCAGAGTGATTCTGGTAAAGAAGAATGAGCAATCATACTCCTTATCATATCCTTAAGAGTCCTATTTTGTCTTTCAGCTACATCATTCATGCTAGGTAATCCTGGCATGGTGTATTGTGGGATGATACCGCATTCCTTTAGGTATTTAGCAAATGGTCATGAACGTTGTTCACCTGAACTATCATATATGCCGTAGTACTCACCACCACGATCAGATCTAACGGTTTTAATCTTTTTGTTGAGTTGATTCTCAACTTCAGCTTTAAAAGCTTTGAATACGTCCAGAGACTCAGATTTCTCATGAATGAGATATAGGTACCCATAATATGAGTAATCGTCTATGAATGATATAAAAGATTATTGATTATTCCATGATGCCGTAGGGAATAGCCCATAACTATTTATATGTATCAATTCTAAGACTTATGAAGATCTATTGGCACCTAATCTCTTAACTTTAGTCTGTTTTTCCTTGATACATTCAACACATACGTCAAAATTTTAAAAATAAAGGGAATCCAAAATATCATCAGACACAAGACGTTCAACTCTACCTTTTGAGATATGACCCAAGCGCTTATGTCATAATGTCGCTGAATTTTCCTTATTTAATTTACGTTTAGTACCACGTGATTCCATATGCAAGGTTTCATTATAAGAAGCAATTGTATCAAGCAAATATAGGTTGTCATAAGTACTCAAGAAACCAGTTCTCATAATATTTGAATTTAAAAATAAACTGAATTGATTATTTCCAAATGAACAATAATAACCTGATTTGTTCAATACAGAAACAAAAATCAAATTCCGTCTAAAAGACGGTACTACAAAAGTATCTTTTAAATCCAAATAGAAACCAATTCCTAATAGCAACCTAAAGTCCCCAATTGCTTCCAAGTCTATTGATTGTCTATCACCCACAAAGATGTGTCTTTCACCATCATTTGGCTTTCGGTAGCTCAAGCAACCTTGCATAGAAACACCTATGTGAGTAGTAACATCAGAGTCTAACCACCAATTATTTCTAGGTACTGAAGCTAAATTAACCTCAGAATAGGCTAAAATAAGGAACATACCCTTCTTAATAAGCCAGACGTGATATTTGGTACAATCCTTCTTTATGTGTCCAACCTTGTTATAAAAGAAACAACATTGACTAACCTTATGTTATTTCTTTTGAACTGGGCCATTAGCAGCTTCATTATCAGTCTTTCTTTTCTTACCATTATCTTTAGAGGCATAGGTCAAATAAGCACTTTTAGTCTTATCTTGCTTTAACCTGTCTTCTTCTTTCACATAGTATAACTAACCTTAAATTGAATAAATTGTGTAGGAAGAGACAGCAGAACCAGATGCACCAGTAACTCATCACATAGATCGAGTTTAAGTGCCTTAAGTTTTGAAGCAATATGATGTTGGCCTTCTTATTTTGATGATATTTAACAAACAATTTACTTCTAATATTGTTTGTCTAGTATTTGTATTTTCGTATTTATTCTAGGCAAACAACGAGTTGGAGGATGGATGGAATTACGTATTCACGATCATATCTAATGGAGGTTGGTGGAATAGTAGGTGAAGCTATGTACAATTCAAGTTGAAGATCCAAGTTCAAGCTTCATCCGTAAGATTACCAAGTCAAGCTATTGAAGATCAAGATCAAGCTTGGGTAATTTAGTTTAGGAGTTTATATTATGTGTGTTAGTACCTTAAGCTCAATATAATATACACACATATTTGGATCTTATATATATAGTTATATATACACAAGTTTTGGTTTATGGACTTAACAATTATTGTATACATATTTCATTAAGTCTATAAAATCATTTCATAGGGTTTCAAAACATTATTTATGTCAAAACATCAAATTTCATGTATATCACATTTTTATGTTTTGGACACACTTGCAAAATACATGAGTTTTCATAAATGAGAAACTAAATTTGAGAAATTCTTTCTCTAACATGTTCAATTTCATGTTTATAAATGTTTTCCAAAGTTTTATCAATTTTGGAATTAATTTGTTATGTTTATTTGAATTTACAAAATCAAGTTTTTAATTAGCTCATGTTCGTGCACATGTCCGTGCATGTTTTTGCAAAACTGATGCGTTTTCATAATTGGGAAATAAGATTTGAAAAATTTCTTCGTTTACATGTTTATCATCATATATACAAATATTTTCCCAAGTTTTACTATTTTTGGAGTTGTTTTGTTATTTTCAATTGAATTTACAAAACCGTATTTTTTGTAGTTTTTTCAGAAACTGTATATCTATGTTCAAATATTTATTTCTCTCAACTGGGAAGTGATATTTCATACATTCATTCTCTAACATGTTTATCTACATGTCTAGAACCTTCCCTCAAAATTTCATAAATTTTGGAGTTGATTTACTATTTTTAATTGATTTTACAAAGTCAGATATGTAAAATTCCAGAATTTGTCAAAAACAGAAACTGTCCGTGAACAATGCGGTCGAACACACTGTAGCATGGTCGACCGTTGTTACTGTAGCACCCAGATGTTGAACAGTAATGGTAACTTCTGTTTTTTGGTTTTTTAGTGGGTTTTTGAGATTTTTTTGGGTTGTTTTCTTCTATCCTATATATACCCCTTTGCCATAACTATTTTTCACACCCAAGAGAGTGTTTTAAACAAGTTTTAACAAGAGTTTGTGTTTGGTTTAAGTTTTGTTTAAAAAGCTTTTAAGCAAATTGAGAGTTTGTTTTGTGATATCAATTTCACAAGAGCTTGAGGAGATCAACCATTGGTGTTTGAGCATCCAACCTTTCTCCTCTACCTCTTGATCTATTGAGAAATTTTCTAAACTCTATTTCTAGCTTTATATCTATTTGTTTGATTATCATCTTATTAAAGTTAGTTTTATTTTGAGTTTAGTTTTGATTTGAATTCACTTATTGTTACACACACTCACTTGAACTTATTGTATTTTCATACATAGTTTATTTAGGTTGGTGAGAGTTGTAACAATTGAGTGTGAGCTTTCATTGAGTTCTCATCTATTATAGAGAACATATTTGTTATTACATTGTTAGTGTTGTAAAGTTTTTGGTGAGCTAGAAAACCGAGTGTGAGGAGTGAACGTTGATCGGTAAGCGTTAAAAACCGACATTGTGAGTGATTATGAACGTTGATCGGTGAACGTTGAAAATCGACATTGTGAGGTGTAAACGTTATTCGGGTGAGCGTAGAAAACCCGGTTGTGATAGTGGATTTCTCCCCGGGAGTAGGGAGTGGAGACGTAGGACGGAAGGTCCGAACTCCGTGATCATATTGTGTGTTTGTATTGTTTATTTACACTATCACTCTTATCTTGTTTATGTTTATTTCACCCTTGTGTTAGTTTATATATCCTTGTATATATTACCTCTTTGCTAGGATATATCTCTTTATTCATATTACTTATTCTTTCTTATAACTCTTGTATATCTATCTTGCAAGAATATATTTGTATTAGTTTTAATTAGCATAAAATCGGATTAGATTAGCTTAAGATCCTAATCCCCCCCCCCCCCCCTCTAGGGTCTAACATATGAGACATCTCTATGATGTACTCCATGATATTTCCTTTACCCTTATATTTCATCGGAATCAAGCGAGCTAAAAGCGTGCTTATTTCTATCTTATCATTTTTAGCAAAACGTTTCTCAATTTCGGCAAGGAAATCTTTGGCTTTAGTAATCCTTTCGAATTCTATGCCCCTGAAGGCTTTCGGAACGCTACGTTTAATGGTCATTAGACTCGTGCGATTTGAACGCTTCTACTTCTCATACTCCTCCTTTGCATCAGGAGTGCTATCCACAGTGAGAAGTTGAGGTTGTTCAGTTTTTAATATAAGGTCTAGATCCATGCAGCCAAGAACAATTAGAATGTTCTCTTTCTAAACCTTAAAATTTGTCCCATTGAGCATGGGAATTGAATTGATGTTAGCAGAAATTGGTACAGCAGATGCATTAGCTAAAATAAACAAAAGATATTCACATTATTAACTATAATCAGTAATCAATAAATCTCAAATAATGGCAGATCCTATCTCAAGATATCTAACACAACATTAATATAAAGTCTTTGGACAATAATATTAATTATAAGTGATATCTTGTTACAATGATCCAACCCTGACAATAACGCATATCAAATATAAAAATATCTTTGGATTTATTCATTATTCATATGTAAACCTTATAAGTGTCACGTGTTTATCAGTGCAGATGTGTATGCAATCTAAATAAATATTAACCTTTCTTTGGGTTGATTAAATATTTACACGAAAACATACTCACAAACATCTAACATCCCTCATGAACAATTTACATAAGAGAGGTTACTTTGGCAACATCTTGTTTCAATTAATCATTTAGAATGAGAGACAAACTTAATACCTTATTGTCATATTATTTTAATTAAATAATTGATTAACTACCAATTTAATTCAAATTAAACAATTTTAATTCAAATTTAAAAA
The DNA here is from genome assembly GCF_001876935.1 of Asparagus officinalis. Classification (NCBI taxonomy): domain Eukaryota; kingdom Viridiplantae; phylum Streptophyta; class Magnoliopsida; order Asparagales; family Asparagaceae; genus Asparagus; species Asparagus officinalis. The sequence continues at coordinate 126,015,444 of NC_033800.1, forward strand.
GAATTTCCACAGCTTGATAAAGGGCCCATAAGTTTTTCTATTTAATTAAGCTTAAAAAAGGGTCATAACTTAATGGAGCCCATAACTTAATTAATAAGAAAAACTTCCATAACTTAATAAGGCCCACAACTTAATAAATTATTTGAGCAATTCAAATAACTCATACTTTAATTAGTTACAGGCCCAAAATAAAAACTTAAGTGGGCTTTGGCCTGCAAGCCTAACAAAACCGACGAAGCTCACATTCAGCTTTTAGCCGATGAGGCTCACCTGCAATTCCTAATTCGAGCTCGCCTGCTACTATGTCGAAGAAGCTCGCCTGAATCAAAAACTCAAGCTCGCCTAACTTGATCTTCGAGCTCGCCTGCAAAGTTCCTAACGAGGTTCGCCTAAATTGATCTTCGAGCTTGCCTGAATAAGGCTCGAGCTCGCCTGAATAGGCTCGAGCTCCTAACTTGATCTTCGAGCTCGCCTGCAAAGTTCCTAACGAGGTTCGCCTAAATTGATCTTCGAGCTCGCCTGCAACACTGAGTCGAGCTCGCCTGCTGAGGTAGCCGACGAGGCTCGTCTGAATGAGCTTAGAGCTGGCCTGAGTGAAGACTCGCCTGAGTAAGACTCGACTGTGGTTTTGCCAACGAAGCTCACTTGCTGACGTAGCAGACGAAGTTCGCCTGCAACCTAATTGAGGCTCGCCTAAATTCAGGTAACCTCATGTGCCCTAATTCCTGCACCCCTTAGGGTTTCGTTCCTGATGGTCGCCGCCACTTAAGCTCCTGCACCCTAGGGTTTCTTGATTGCCTCTGTCGCTGTCTTAATTTAACAATGGGGCCGCCAGCCACCAGATCACCAGCGAAGAGACCAGCGACCGACGGCCAAACAATACAATTGCACACAATCTGGATCAAGAATTTGATCCAGATTGAACCAAAAGAGAGTTTGAACAAAAACATGCACGCTACAGTGCAAACGTGCAATAAGTCTTCGTAAAACAAAATTAAGATCAAAACCCTAATTTCTTTATCTTAAACTTAGATCCCTAAGAATTAATCATGGTGGCTCTGATACCACTTGTTATCCTTATTCGATCTTAATAATATAATATAATTAAGAAAACCATGATTAATTCAAAGAGGAGATTAACAAGAAGGACTAGCGGAAGCATACCTGAATCCATGAAGAAATTCTGAATTAGGGTTTGAGATCTTCTAATCTAAAGGGTCTCTCCTTTTATTTCTCTCTAGATGGGGATTAAGAAAACAAAGAACGTCACCCTTAGATTAGGGGCCATAACCCATTTATATAGATATTGCTATTTTCTAATTTGGCCCATCATCAAATTAGACTTGTAATCTGGTATCTACACAATTAGCACATAACATATTTAAATACCGATTAACCCAATTAATTGATTGATCACTTTATGCGGGTTAACTTTAAAGATAGCATTACATAATAATTTAACATATGTGCTCCTAATTAGATTTAATCCAACAGAAATAAAATCTGGATTTCTAGTGCGACCATTTTTATCAGATGTTCTCTCTTTCTTTTGAATTTCTAAATTTCAGATATGGCTTTTAATATCAAAACTGTAAAATAATCAATATTGGTCTTACTGCTCATCTTTAGATCTTCTTTCTCACTTCATTTGCTAGGAATATAAACCTAGACATCAACTGTCAAAATTGGATTTCTTTTTCCCCAGTTTGGATGGTGATGTCGATCCGAGGATGAAAGGAAATGGATGAGCCGACAGCCATTGTTGGAGACAGGAAGCAATGGCAAAATTTGATGATTTATCCAACGGATCTATTCATTCAAGTCCAGCTTTATTTGGGAAATGCCCATTCTTCTTTGAATTACTGGAGTTTTCTTAGTTTGCTATCTCAATAATCTTTGTCCAATTTCCTTGGCAAGACAAAAGTTGTCAATCTTACGATCAAATTTGTTGCAGATGATGATACGAGTCGTACATTGCAACCATGATAATAGCGGTTGTGTTGTGAGACACCGAAGAGAGAATTGTACGCTGCGTCGGTAAATTGAGAAGTAGGCAATGGTGACCGGTATGATATTTTGGGGAAAATGATGAGAGATTATCTGTGCTTCGGATCAGAAGAAATAGAAATGAATACTAATAAGGACAAGAATACCAGGATCTGACGGTGGACTGGACTGGCCGAGACGAGGCGAACGCGGACTGGACGAGACAAGGCCGAGACAGGATCTAACGGCGGACTAGACGAGATGAGGTCGAGACGGGATCTGACGACAGCGGGACGCGGGCGAACGTCCAAGATGACGCCGGCGGTGGGAAGCGGGCAAACGGCGAAGATGATGCCGGCGAACGACGAAGAAGACGCCGGCGACGGGTCGCGAGTCTTAGGTCGGGACCGTCGGGTTGT
>NC_033800.1:126017858-126018731 GCF_001876935.1 Asparagus officinalis
GGTTGTAGTGTTGTAGAAATTGAGTGGAGGCTGGAATGGGATATCACGACGCTAGGGTTTTTAGTTGTAGTTGGGTTTTGGGTTAGCGGTTACGGGTTTGTAACTTTGGACCTGAATCTTTATTATATTACGGATGTCCATATCTGTAACCCTTATATCCGTATATGAATCCGTATCCGAAAAATAAATCTAAAATCGGATATGTATCCGAAACTATATTTGACCGGTTTTAAAATTAGTTTATCATATTCGCATCCATTCGGATATGAATGCAGATCGGTTTAGATATATCCAAACTGTTTGGCACCCCTAGCTGCAGCCCTCTTTTAGCAATTATTACCTGCCAACTAAGCATAGAGAGAGCATAAAAAGACAAAACCCTAAAATGCCTCTATCTCCTCTATTCTTTTATGTTAGGTCTATTTAGAGTTCATTTTAGATCTAATTTCATGTTAGGTCTATTTAGAGTTCATGTTAGGTCTAATTTTAGTTCATGTTAAGTCTAATTTCAGTTCATGTTATGTCTAATAATAGTTTATATTAAGTCTAATTTCAATTCATGTTATGTGTAATAATAGTTCATGTTAAGTCTAATTTCAGTTCATGATGTTATGTCTAATTTTAGTTCATGTTATGTCTAATAATAGTTCATGTTAGGTCTAATTTTAGTTCATGTTAGGTCTAATAATTAATAGTTCATATTAAGTCTAATAATAGTTCATGTTAGTTCGAATAATAATTCATGTTAAGTCTAACTTTAGTTCATGTTATGTCTAATAATAGTTCATGTTAGATCTAATAGTAGTTCATGTTAAGCCTAATATAGGCTTGTCCATCCGGGCCGGCCCGGCCCGGAAATCCGGGCCCGGGCCG
>NC_033800.1:126019731-126031938 GCF_001876935.1 Asparagus officinalis
AGGCAAACTAGACAGAATTTCCGTCTAGGATGAATGCAATTTTTTTAAAAAAATAAACTTGTCTAATTTGGTAATCTAATCGGTCCGTCTAGATTGCCTCAAATTAGACAGAATTTTTTCCGTCTAGTTTTCCTCAAACTAGGCGGAAAATAATTCCGTCTAGTTTGTTCATTTTTCTACTAGTGAGGACTAGTGAACCCGTTTTTCCAAATTCGAATCTGAATCCCATAAATAAATCACTTCCTTAGGAATCCATAAATAAATCATTAGTTGAATTGGACTATAAATCTTGGAGAAAGTATTAGATGGACTTGGTCTCACAACATTAAATTTGCATCAAAGAACAGTCAACTATTGGATCCGTGAAATCTTTAAGTCTAATAATTCAAGGGTTGACATTTCTTTAGTACAAATTTAATGTCATGAACCTAATATCATTTGATGTTTTCTCATAGATTTTATTATATAGAGTTCGAATAAGTTGTAATCCATCTAATAATACAAAAGAATTTATATTTTCACATGTATATCTCTTGAATAGGTAGCTAGTTGATTGATGAACATATCGTCGCCAATGTGTGAGGGTTTGAAACCAAAACATTTCCGAAAAAAAAAACTTAATCTATTAGCCATTCGTCCAATTTAATTATATTCTTGGTTGATGTTATTTCTTCTGGAAGCTTTACAATGCAAAAGATATTCACGTACATACAAGTTCTCCAAGAAGAAGAGATCGATAACAGAGGTAAGGTTCACCCCTCCTTTATTTTCTCATCTCCTAACCATTAAATTCATGTTTTAGGAACTACTAACTGAATTTGCATTACTCTTTCATTTTCCAATGTTTTCACGAGAACTAAGCGGAAATATAGGGCTAGTTTTTAAAACTTTCACAAGAAGGGAACGAGAATGAATTAATGGTTGGAAGTTAATGGTTGATTCATCCATTTCATTGATGGAAAAAGTTGTCACCTCGTGCTCCGGGGATGGCCGGGCTCATATGGAGTTGAACTTACGGATTGCCATTAATTTGTTTAGTTAGTTAGTTTCTTATAATATTTATTTACTTATTTTCAGCAACTTGTTTTTTGACATGATAAATTTTTATGTATAATGAAGTGGTAGGCATGAAATTTGAAATATCTCATTAAAATATAAAATTTATAATTTTTCTTAAGTATTCAAATAGATCTTTTTTAAGTGAGCTAGGCAAGATGTCAAGAAATTTATTGATTACAAATTAGATACAGAATATGCATGAAAAGAAGGTGGAAAAAATACAAAATAGGCAGAGATAAAAGAAAAACTTAGAAAATTTTTTTATTAACATATAATTTTAAAGGTTTTTTTAACGGGTGGACATAAATATTTTTTTTTATCAATGAAAAACTTTTATTCATTTACCAAAATATAAAAATTATGTACATCACTATCTCAGCATTGAGAAAGCCAAAGTGGACATAAACATTTATTAGGTGATAAGAGAGATAGAGAGATGAAAGACAATAAAAAAAAATCTCTTTCTCTATCTTATTTGCTAACGAGTGCCCATGGACTTGAGCACCCGTTCAAGGCCAACGTTGTTTTATGATATAGATGCTCATACAATTAGGGGGTGTTTGTTTGCATGCAAGTGAAAGATGAAAGTGAGAAAGTTACTTTCATTTAACAATTAAGGTGTTTGTTTTCATGTAAGTGGTTATGAAAGTGAGATGTAAGAAAGTTGCCACATAAGATTTAATGCAATTTTGACTTCCCCTAAAAAAGTGGTGAAGTCACATGAAAGTGACAAAAAGGTAAGTAATTTAATTAAATGATTTTAATTATATTTTCTAATTAATCTTATTTTGCCACGTCATCTTCACATTGCACTTTCGATAATAATTTAATTTTTCAAACAAACACTGTATTTCACTTGCGTGCTGACATGGATGTAAAAGTCATTTGTAAAAAAAAATAACTTACATATTTTAAATTCACTTTCAGATTGCCAAACACCCTCTTGATACAACTACAAAAACATTTGCGTCTTTGATTTTTTTTTCCCCTAAATAATCTCTTGACTCGTTCCGGCTATAAAAATAGAATATAACAAAATTCCGTGTAGTCTACGCATACAATTCTTTCTGGCGTCGGTCCATTGTTCGGCGCGGGACCACACGGTTATTATCTAACTTTAAAACTCAGAAATTAAAGCCCATAATTAAGCATCAATTAATCATTCTATAACCAACACTAATTGCGCAATATAATAAGCATCATGTAACAACTAGGGTTAGGACCATTATTTATTTATTTTAAAAAAGACAAGTCTACGTACATTTCCAAGGAGATACTAATGGCAGCAAGATTTTAAATTATCTTCACTAGATCTGTTTTTGGGATAGGTGAATCAATTAAATACAAGGTGAAGTCATTATTTCGGAATCTATTTCGTGCCCTTAACTTTAGATTCAATTTGTTATTTAAAAAAAGAAAAACTGAGATTCATTTTTGACATCTTTGAGGATCTGGTTTATGTTGCTCCTCCAGTTTAATAACTTGTAGAAATTGGCAGTTGATGGCTCAGAACAGGCAGTTGACAGGTTGGCGGTCGACTGCGTTCGTGCACAGAAGGCACTGTGCGTCTGGATTAGTGGCGGTCGACCGCAGAAGTTTCTGTTTTCGTGGCGGTCGACTGCCACGGTCGACCGCAGATGTTTTTGGACTTTGAGGCTGTTCTGGGATTGAGGGCGGTCGATCGTGACGGTCGACCGCGATGGATCGCGGTCGACCCCCACGGTCGACCGCCACACCCGTTTCGTTTGGGTTTTCTATAAATACCCAAACTCGATTCTAGGGTTTGTAAGGCAAGTGTTTTGAGCTGTTAAAAGGAGTTTTCTTTGGGCTTCTATTCTAGGAGCAATTGGAGAGATTGAGAGTTGATTTGTTAAGAGTTTATGAGAGATTTGTAACCCTAGTTTGTTCCTCTTGATTTCTAATAGTGAAAACTCCCCCCTCCTTGCCCCGTGGACGTAGGCATCTCGCCGAACCACGTAAAATCTGGTGTTTGATTGTTTGTGCTATTGTTTGGTGTGGTTGTTTATCTCTCTCGGCTATTTGGTTGGATTTCGACATAGGGGTTTCTCCCCAACACAATTGAGGCTGATTGTGTATTCAACATTTTTATTTACTCACATATTTATTCGAGGATGAGCCCACTCTTTATTTTTCAAAACCTTCAACTAATAAAACACATGGACATTCTAGAGTCGAGCTACGTCATCATCTTATGTGGCGCCATGCGAGCACTAATGTGATGAATGACAAAGTGGCCCATAAAATTCTTCCCCACTCATTCCGATGATGCCCTTTTCGCCTTGCCTTCTTCCTCTGAAAGCAAGGTATTCTAGTCCTTGCTGATTGTTCCATTTACGAACCAATCCATCCCCTAAAATTATTTCTTTTTTTTCTTTTTTGTGCTTGAGTATTTTCAGAGGATGGCCCAAGTCAGTTGAAAGCCTACTGAAATAGCCATACCAAAGTTTTAATATTGTTCTGCCATGGGCCGGGCAGGCCTACGGAGACGTCTCTCCCGGTCGAAAGCCTGCTTTCAGGCACATCTGAAAAAAGTTCTTATTTTTTTCCTCCCAAGTTACCAAGATTTACAATTACGTTCCCTAAATAATAAATAGGAGTCATTTAATCACCTGATCAAACACATAATTCTCAGCCGTTATTGCCGCTTGCTTATTGCTCTTAGAAGTATTTTTTTAATGGAATGTTAATGTATTTAATCAGGGACAGAACAAGACGCACCAACTTTGAATGAGCCATTCACTCAAAAAACTCTAACAATATACCAATGTGAAGTTTCATCTGAATGCAAATCAAACTCTAATAAAAGAAGTTTTCCGGCATTCTACACGAAACCCTGACTAACTTTGGAAATTGCACTAAATTCACAAGGGCTTCCAACATTTTGTAGTAAGCCCCCAATAACTTCCAAAATCAGGCCAAACTCCCAATAACTTTTAGAATTGCAGGAAATACCCAATAAGTTTACATATTTTGTAGATAACCTCCACAAACTAAAACCAAAAACCATAAACAACATATTTTACAGGTTAATTTCCACAAACAAAAGAATAAGAAACAATTAGTGTTGGGACTCCAACCTAGGCGCTAGCAAGAGGAGAACAAATGACAAAAGAAGGGATGTTTCTGTTTAGGTTTGAAAATGCAAAAAGGTCATTGTTATGGTGTTCACTCACCCAAGATACGGGTATTTACAAAATAATACAATAAGAGTCCTAATAAAATGATCTCAACCAACTTAAGTGGCCCAAGCCTAACAGAGGCCTTGACCCCGCTGACTCATCAAGTCAACGCACTCTGACTATCACAAAATAGAGAAATCTTCTTGTGTTCATACCCAAGTCCCTCCAGCACTATCTTAAACCATATCGCTTCTTTACTAGGTTGTGTAGCTACTACATATTCTGCTTCTGTTGTTGAAGTAGCCACAACTGACTGCAGTTTTGAAATCCAGCTTACAGCTCCGCCAGCAAGTGCAAATACATAGTCTATGGTGGATTTGTTATTATCACGATCACCTGCATAATTAGATTCAACATATCCATTGACAATAAAATATGATCCCCTATAACATAATATAATATTTGATGTTCCCTTAATGTATCTTAGGACCCTCTTTATAATATTCCAATGCTCTTCACTAGGATTCGCCATGTATCGACTAACCACTCCCACTACTTATGCTGATCTTGTACAAATCATAGTTGTTATGGTGTTCATTCACCCAAGATACGGGTATTTGCAAAATGATACAATAAGAGTCCTGACAAAATAACATTAACCAACCTAAGTGGCCCAAGCCCAATACAGATCTTGACCCTGCCTACTCATCAAGTCAATATTCTTTCATGCCGACACGAAAGGCGGGATCAGTCGATCCTATCGTCGAGGATGACTCACCTAGGGCACTCGACCACTCACTTGGCAACTCACGGAGACGACTTGATGGACATTCTCTGCTGCCGACTAAGTTGAGGACTCGACCCCTGCCTCAAGCCTCTCCTCCAGAGCATATGTCAGCATCCCAGCCCACCTCGGACAAGCCTTATCCAGATTTTGGCCTAATGGTCTCCATGATTTGTCAGGTGCCCACGTGCCTTCTACTACGTTCTGAATCACTTCTCGAAAAATACGGAGATACTTTCTCCTGTGCCGAAGTGAGTTCCCCTCCAGTCGCCAGCCGACACCTGTAAAGCGAGGGATGCCTCAGCATGCCAATGTGCCTTCTGTCACACTCTCAATCACTTCTCGAAAAAATACGGAGACGCCCTCTCCCGTACCGAAGCGACTTCCCCTCTAGTCGCCAGCCGACACCTGTAAAGCGAAGAATGCATTAGCATGTCAGCGTGCCTTCTGCCACGCTCTCAATCACTTCCCAGAAAATACAGAGACACCCTCTCCCGTACCGAACTGACTTCCCCTCCAGTCATCAGCCGACACATGTAAAGTTAGGGATAACTCGGTTCTAAGCCCGCACTTCATCACCGACTCCCTAGGTAGGACTAGAGGTGACCTATTTATCCCGACAACGGAGATATATACAGGTAAAACTCTTAACCTCTCAGGGGGGCAAGAACTAAAAAAAACTCTTAACCTCTCAAAGGGGGCAAGATATAAGAAAAAACTCCTAATCTCTCAGGGGGGAAGACCTGAGAAAAAAGCTCTCTCTCTCTCTCTCTCAAAAGAGAAAGAACCCATATAGTTCTTTGTCTACATAGAGGATCTCACGTAGATCCTCTAGGCATGCACATTACCACTTCAAGAACCACCTCGGTTCCTGACCTTCCCCTTGTCCACTCGAGTTTCACTAACTTGACCGTCGGAAGAACCACGGGGAAACCGGTCCCCGCCCTCTAAGGGGTTCTTCATATCTGTGCAACATGGACATCAGTCTCCCATTTAAGAACCATGCATAAAGTCGGAGAAGGGAGCGGCCCCCTCATCACTCTCCCCTACCCCGTCCCGGCGAGAATCCAGGGGGGACCGATCCAGTTCCGGATCAGAACCGATCCCAGCCTGGATCCGATTGACTGTTTTCTCATAGTCATCAACAATTTGGCGCTCACCATGAGGCTACTCTTCTTTTTCGAGAAGACATGCCAAATTCTGAACAAGAGTCTAATTCTATTCACCCTAAAGAATAATATCGGAGTTGCATCATCCAAGCTAAATAAAGTCAGGAGTTGTATTATGCAAGCTAAGGAGGGTTAGCTTTGGCTAAGAGGAACCAACATAGGCGTAGTCCTCGAAGACCTCAGCGACTTAGCTGGGGAGTGTTTGCTAAACACACCATCTGCTAGATGGTAGAGTAACCTTCAACCCCCTAAAAACCCTCTAGAAGAAGACACACCATAAGGGTGGTTGTTTTTTTTAAAAAAAAACCCCCGACTTCTAATCACCATCACAGAATAACTCTGGCCAGAACACAGGTTCCGATCAGGCCAAATATCACTTAAGCTCCAATTGGCAATAGCTCATATGAGCATAGGAGCAGTGATTAAGTCTGTGATAGGTGTCTTGGACCATGAGGATTCTTTGAAGGGAACTCCTATATATCAGGATGAGATTGTGAAAAAAGCTTAGGGCCTATCAACTAATTGTCTTCTTAGGAAGAGCGACCTTGGCCCTTCAACTGATGTCTGCACCGTAAGGGGGACTAATCGTATTTCAGCTCTTATTCCAAACAAGATCTGATCACCCCACAAGCGTTCCTATTCATCTTGTCCTATATCGTCTCATCGTATTTTGGTGGTCTCTCATGAACCATAACGGTCTCTTCCAAATTTTGAGCATTGAGAGCGCTATGTACGTCGCTCATCCATAAATCAAAATTGATTTTGTTGCCATACTTCACTAAACTAATCTTAGTGTTTTGAAATCCAACCTGAACTATACTCGCCATCGTCTTGATGTTTTCACCAACTACTTCTCCTATAGCAAATCACTCTAAATTATAAAGAAAGATTCAAACTTTGATAGAAATTGAGAAATTAACCAACTAAACCCTAGATAGGATTCCAACACGATCTCCTAACCACACGAGGAAAGCGAGATCTCCAACGGTAACTCCACAACGCTATCTCCACCAAAGCCTAGAACTCTAAGAACCAAGCTTCCACAATGAATCTTCCTCCACCCAATACCAAAACCCTAGATCTCAAATCTAGAGCTCTGATACCAATTGTTGCGCGCATTGCGGAAGCGTGCTCGCACACCAAACGAGTTGATAAGACACGAGAGAAGAAAACCAAATCAAATCACGAATGTAACCCACCAAATACGGCACAAATCAAACCAAATACAAAGATTTACGTGGTTTGGTAATTGCCTACGTCCACGGGGAGAGAATAAGGAGATTTCACTATATGGAGGAGAAATACAACAGATTACAACTCACAAAATCACTCAAATATAACACTAACCAAATGTCTCAACTCCCTCACAATATCTTCCTCTCAAAGTGTTCAAAAGTCTCTCCTTTCTCTGATTAAGAAACCCTAAAATCTTATTTCAATTTATATCAAAACACAAACCAAAATAAACTGGGAAAACCGAACGGGTCATAACCGCATCGTGGTCAACCGGGCACAAGCGTGCGGTCGACTGGCCAGAGAGCTGAAAATCAGCCTTGTAGTTGTGCACATTTTCGGTCGACCGGCCATAAGCGTTCAGTCGACTGACCAGAGATAGGGTTTCTGACCATGTATTTCCATAGTCTGTCGGTCGACCGGGCCAATGACGTCGGTCGAACGACCCGTAGCCAATCATATGCACTTCAAATTTCCTCTTCTTCTTCGACCGTTTCTTCAATAACAACTTTTGGAATCTTCCACCTTGTGTGTGCTTCATAATTTTTGGACTCACCAAATTTTGTCACTCGCCTGACATCGTCAAGGCTTAAAAATAATTCAAATTTTAGATTACTTTATTTTTGAATATTTGTTCGTTAGCTATTAACTTTTAGAGGGTACCAATTATTCTTCAACACTGTTCTTAATTAGAACTCACTTGGAATTGCACCCATTTTGAATGCAATTAACAAAAATTAACATAAATTTTAGAATTAACTTATAAACTTAGGGGCTGTTTGGTTCGTTTCCTAGATATAAGGAAATGCGTTTTCATGTACAAAAACACAAGTTTTGAGTTTTCCAAACTTTTCTAAGAAATAAATTGTTTCGTTTTGGTTCGCACAAAAAAAATGGTGGGAAACTAATGTATTTATTTTTCTTGTGTTTGGTTCGCATGGAAAAAAAGGGAAAACTTTTGTTTATATGGAAAAAAGCCGACGTGGCTGTAGTTTTCGTCGATTTCACAAGGTTGAGGAAGGAATTAGGGGAGAGAAAAAAAATCTGATGTGGCGGCGATTTTCACCGAGTTTTCCTTCTTCAACCCTAGCGAACCAAAGATGGGAAAAAAAACCGACGGAAAGCTTATATCCTACGTGGCCATGAAAAATCTGATGTGGAGGCGGTGTAAAACTTTTCCACCGAGTTAAAAAACGAACCAAACAGCCCCTTAGAAGAAAAATTACAAACAATTGTTAGTGTTATATTTGTATTTTAAAAGTGGATATAAAGAGAATTTAATGATTAAATTAGAACATAAGGTCCTACTAATGTTAAATTTGTCATTTTCCTGGCATTATTCAATTTAATAGCAACAAGGAGAGTTTTGTTTTGTCCAATTTTGTAGTATTGTTTAAATTCTGGACCTCTTTTCTTTTTGCTGTTTTTGGATAATTCTGTACCTCTCTTCATCCTCATAGATACTGAGAGGGAGAAAGTTCTTTATCCATGCAACTTAAGAAATATTTACTTCTTTTGTTGAATCACTTGGGACATCGTCTCGGGTCCATGATGTAAACCTAGTTTGGTTGTTATATATATGCACGGCAGCACGGGGAAGTACCCCAATTTATCTGCTCAAAACATATGATCCTACTAAGTTATATTTATCTCACTTGCCGAGCTACTTCCTCTTGCAACTCTCTCCATAAAAGAGGGGGTAAAATAGTATAAAAATTAAAAAAAAAATTTAAATAGAGGCACTCTCACAAATCATTCTGAGAGGGGGGGGGGGGGGGGGAGATTGGAAGTTTAACACTAAATTCCCTGGTACAACTTTCAACGTTTTGCAGTAAACGCCTATAACTAACTTTCGTAATTATACTAAAACCCAGGAACTATCAGCGTTTTATGGTAAATCGCCATCACATTCAACAATCATCACACTTAAACTCCCAAAACCTTTGATTTACAGAAACCTTTATAAGTTTTAGAGCTTTTTGAAGGTCATCCCTATAAGCTTAGAACTAAAAACAACATAAAAAGGCATTTTGGAAGGAATAATTTTAACAAAAAAAAACCTAGATTCAGGAACTTCAAACATAAGCTGGATCTGAAGAGGAGAATGAATGATAAAGAGTCAAGAGATTTCCTGTTTTTAGGCCCCTTAACCATATATAAAAGACGTAACAAAGAGTTTTTTAAAGTTATGTTTTGAAGTGTAAGTTTTAAAATCTCAATCGTGACGTCTCCGCGCGTATCATGTCAAATGTAAGCGTTTTAATATTTTTTTTTGGGTGGGGTGTGGGGGGCGGGGGGTGTTAGACGTAGAAGTTCTTCGAGTATAATCCGCCAACAAAAAAAAAAAAATCCAATCTTGTTAGGATACTCCAAGTTTAAAGTATGAGTGATTACCTGCATCTCATAAATTTTGGTCCAAAAGTGATAATTGTATATAAGTGTGTGTGTAATAAGCGTTTCTTGTTGAGATGAATTACTACGTTAACATTTTGATGAGTTAAACCCAATTTTGTACAATCTGAGGTCAAAAAAAAAATCCCTGAAAGAGATCTCCCATACGTACTCGACAAGAGGTGAAACGGAATCTTTTAACGTTTCAAAAAACTTTCAAAAACGATTGTCCCTTTCAAACCTCAGTTGATGAACTCAGGCGCTTCTAGAAACTAAAATTAATCCTCCTTCTCCTTCTAGACTCCTTATTATAATCCTGCTGACGAGAAAAAAACGAAAACAGCAATCTTGGACTAATTCCTTAGAAATGCAAACACACCCATAATTCACGGCCTAAAAGTCAACCATCGGGCCGTGGCCGAACTAAAGCAGCCCTTTATTCCCCCAAAGGGCTTTGGCGCGATAATATCCACCTTGCAGATTCGACTACAGCCTCTTTTCAATAATTTTGTGAGTCTCCATTCCCATATTTTTAAACTTTGATTCAAGAGAAGCGACTATCTCGAACTTTGCTTCTCAATTAAGCAATGTTATTAAGTGTCCTTGAAATTTCGATCGTTTCAAATTCTCGGTCTTACCCAAGATTGCTTATACCTTCACCACAAAATTACAAACTCTTTGGAAGGAAAACAACACCTAGGATCGTTGTTTGGACTCGCTGCTTCGCGTGGTGACTTTGCACTGGATCGGGAGCTATTTAAAACTCGTGGACACTCACACAATCACAGATTCTGATTGAATGAGCTGACCCGACCAGGAAGAATCATTAAACCCCGCACCGTCACGATTCAATCAGGACATCTGTGATTTGGTGTCCACGAGTTAAAGCGCTCCCGACGACAGCACAGATTCCACGCAAGCCAGGCCGATCGTCACAAACACCGATCCTTGTGTTTGTTTTCAAGAGTTGTAATTTTCTTTTGTTGTGTAAAGAGTTTATAAAAAGACTATTTCTTTTGAAATTTATTATAATACGATCGAAGTATAATCGAATCTCCACCACGCGACCAACTTTTGAGCGCACACAGTGCTAGTTATCTTTACGCATTCAGAAGTATATCTTATGCCCCTTCTTATTACCAGGACTTCTTCGAGATTTAATATATTCTGAGGTCCCGGATCCCACGGTCTACTCAATTCACATAACGGAGAAACTCTCAGAAACTCTTTGACGCAGAACAGTTCTAGTATATTTATGTTTAACACCGCTTCCATAAGCGCTCGCCCTAAATCTCGGAAAAATGTGTCCAACGACATACTTTGACAAGGCTTCTTTCAAGGCTTATTCCAGATATACTCGCTTCAGCCATTTTAACGGAATCTAACACGTGCTGAATCATAATCTATAAATCGTTCTTTCACCTAAAAGATGTGGATAAACTTTTAGTCATTCATAATAATCCTTTTTATCAACTTCTACATAAAATGTCCAACTCTTGGTCTTCTTTGCGTGTGCTCGTAGATCTCTGAGGCGCGAGTGAGCTCTTTTGGGCCAGCAATGCTGTTCTCTGATCAATGTTACTCTCTTCAAGTAATGACTCTTGAGCGGGCTAGCCATCTGCTTGTCTCTCTAACTCTGGGCCCAAAATTAAATGATCCATAGTCCATCTTCGCTCATACTTAGTATAATCCCTTGACACTACATAATAAGCTCTAAGACGCCCCAGACTCTGTGCCATCTAAAAGACTATCCTCTCTCTGTATGTATGCTTCCGATACCGTCGGTACCGTAACAATATACGCAATCGAACTCCATGATTGGCAAGATCCGTGTTTTTTCCTGATGGTACTTGATGCTGTTGTCTATATTACGGAGCGAACTCTGCATATCCAAAAGCGGTTGTTAGTTTATAGATGTATCCCGACCTGTTTGATTAAAACTGAGTCGACCTTGAAGTCACTAATTAGACGCACAAGGACAATGACTGCGCACACACATGTCTACTCCAAACTTGTCATTGCAAATCAAAGACCAACGCCTCAAACATTCCTCGGGGGTCAGACATCTGATTACTCCTCTTCGTCTGAACCACCGTCTGCGGTGAAAATACACTCACTGAGTGAGAGATATCTGTTGCCAACGATCCGTGGAACTCTTCCAAAATGCGGATGCCACACTGAACCTCGATCCGCTACCATCGTATGCTGGGAAACTCAATGAAGTCGAATCATTCTGAATAAATAATCCTCGTATACGTCTCACTGTAAGTTAGTCTTTACAGAAATAAAAATGTGCTGACTTCTTTAAGTCTATCCATATCACCAAACAGAATTCATTCTTTCGCTTCGACTTCACAACACCTGCGATAAAGTCACTTAAGGGAAAAAACCCCCACTTCTAGCTCCAAAATGCGGTAAGAGGCTTAGGGTT
>NC_033800.1:126032938-126060076 GCF_001876935.1 Asparagus officinalis
TGCGAGATGTATTGCCGCCAGAAGAAGACGATTGTAAGTACCCCTCGAATTTGATCACAAGGGACTCAATCATAGTCCCTGCAGCAACTTCGTCAGACTGCGCCACCACCAATTCATCTAAATGAATGGATTCTCCCACTGTGGTCGCCATCTTCTGTATGGTGTAAATTTGATTTCCCGAAAACAGGGAATGTTCGTTTGTATTGATAAGAAGACTTATTACAAACTAATAAATCAAATGTTTACAACAGAAGCGGAGGGAATGCCCCTCCTTGTTTAACATCGGTTCCTCGGTGGCGATAGGACGCCTCGCTCGGTGCTCGTGCCGAGACTGCTTCCCTTGGACGATCTGATCGAAGTTGCTGCCGGAGCTTCAGTACACAGTAGAAACTCGGTTCGATGGAGTTTGGGTCTTCTAGTTCACCGGCGATCGGGGCTCAGAACTAGGAAGTGGTGCTGCAATGCAAAAGTGATGCAGAGAACTTGTCGTCGACTCCGTTGGGAGTCGAGAGCCAGTGGTTCAGTTAACTGATTGAATTAATCAATTAACTATGTGTGAACCCCTTTCCTGTAGCCAGGCGAGGTTCTTAAATAGAGGAGAGATGGCGTGGCCGCTCCTTGAATCATGGGATGTGACCATACACTGTTGAGAGACATCTTGTCGCTCCTCTGTACTACGAACTGTCACTCGATGGGTTGTGCTTCACGTCCTGTCGCCTAGGAGTGGGAAGGTCCACCCTCGTATGTGAGACAGCGGTTGTCCATTACTCGAGTGGATTGGGCCAGCTCACTGTGCGCTGGCGGTTCCAGCTCTTGACTTGGACCGATGACCTGAGTTGCATTTATGAACGTGCAGGTTGATCTGGCATCTGTCCGATCACTCGTACCATGAGCGGTCATTCGACGGGCCTGGAGTACCGTGTCTTCTCTCTTCAGGCCGAGAGAGGTGGAAAATCGGGTTCCTGGTACTCGAGTGGGCTTGGACAGCTCGCCGGGTGCTGGCGGATCCGGTTCTTAACTCAGACAGCGGAGGTGAGCTGCATTTATGAATGTTCAGGTCGACTCGACACCTGCCCAATCCTTCGTACTATGAGCGGCCGCTTGACGGTCTTAGGGTACTGTGCCCTCTCCCTTGATTTGTGGGATTTGACCACTGATGTAACTGTTCCCATACTCCAAGTGGGCAGTTGACAGTGAGCTGGCGAGTCTGCTCTGCAGGCGAGCTTGCAGGCGAGCTGAGTCTGCAGGCGAGTTTGGGACTGCAGGCAGACTTGGGTCTGCAGGCGAGCTTGCAGGCGAACCGGGTCTGTAGGCGAGCTCAGGTGCGCAGGCAGACTTGGGTCTGCAGGCGAGCTTGTAGGCGAAATGGGTCTGCAGGCGAGCTCAGGTGCGCAGGCAGACTTGGGTCTTGATCGTGCAGGCGAAATTCGAGCTGCAGGCGAGCTCCTGAGCATGGATCGAAGAATAGGCCGTAACTTTCAAACCGTAAGTCGGAATTGGACGAATTATATATGAAAATCGCCTATCTCGACGAGATGGGGCCATCCGAACCTAGCCAAAGGCTTCGGTTCGCTTCCTCCGTTTCGCCAAATTCCTTACGGTTTGGGAGATATCTGCGTTTTCCCCTTTTTCGCTATTTCGGGTGAGGTTTTAGCAGTTTTGTTCTGAACTTCTCTGATAAGGATTAAAGGCAATTTTTATTGCCTACAAAACCCCCTCCAAAGTTTTCAGACCTGAATCAGGCCGCATGGGGTCTGGAACACTTTGGATATGAAGTCCCGTAAAGTGATCCCTGCTCTTCACTCGCAGCTGATGATCGCCTTCTAGGATTTTGAGCAAACCCTCAGCTATCAACGGACTTGATTTGTCTTTACCAACTGCCGTTTGAGTTGGACTAGCCATGCTCTTGCCCTTAGCATGGTAAGTTGTCGAGGAGTCTCTCTTAGGCTCAATGCTAAAATTTCTCCTCTATCCTTAGCCTTTCGAGGCGTTTGGATTTAAGGGAGCAGTTTAACCTCGTATACCAGTCGGAGGGTAGGAGCAGTTTAGACTCATGCACCAGTTGGAGTGTAAGGGGGCAGTTTAGACTCATGCACCAGTTGGAGTCTAGGGGGGAAGCTTATCTTAGGGCAAAGATGAAGACGAACCCTGATTTGTCTTCTCTTGGGGCAAAGACGAACCCTGAAATAGCAGCACATCGCATAGTAGGCCACTATCAAACAACAACGCCTTTTATGGGAAAGACGGTGCTGGGAGAATCAAATCGTTCAGGGACGTATGAGTGTGACGATTGATTGGACAACATCATTTGCGGGAATGATGGTGTCGGCTATCAGAGGTAATCGTTAACATGATAGGGATTGCCGCGATCGGAGCGACTTTGAGGACCTACCATCCTTTTGAAGAGGATTGGTAAGTTGATTTTGTCAGAGGTGACCGTTAACATGACAGTGGGGGTCCCGCCATCCTATTGAAGAGGATTGGCGGGGGATTGTGGCTTTGGTCCTAACTATCTGAAGGTTTGACCAAGTGGGAGTTTGATGCAGCCCACCTGAACTGCTAGTCTCGCCTGTTTTGAGCGGTTCGCCATAACCGGGAACCTGGCTCAAGAAGTGGGGCTCGCCTAAACTGTTAAACTTGCCTGATTTGAGCGGTTCGCCGAAACTGGGAACCTGGCTCAAAGAGATGGGCTCGCCTAAACTGTTAAGCTCGCCTGATTTGAGCGGTTCGCCGAAACTGGGAACCTGGCTCAAAGAGATGGGCTCGCCTAAACTGTTAAGCTCGCCTGATTTGAGCGGTTCGCCGAAACTGGGAACCTGGCTCAAAGAGATGGGGCTCGCCTAAGCTGTTAAGCTCGCCTGTTTTGAGCGGTTCGCCACGAATGGAAACCTGGCTCAAGAAGTGGGGCTCGACTAACTGTTAGGCTCGCCTGATTTGAGCGGTTCGCCGAAACTGGGAACCTGGCTCAAAGAGATGAGCTCGCCTCAACTGTTAAGCTCGCCTGATTTGAGCGGTTCGCCGAAACTGGGAACCTGGCTCAAAGAGATGAGCTCGCCTCAACTGTTAAGCTCGCCTGATTTGAGCGGTTCGCCGAAACTGGGAACCTGGCTCAAAGAGATGAGCTCGCCTCAACTGTTAAGCTCGCCTGATTTGAGCGGTTCGCCGAAACTGGGAACCTGGCTCAAAGAGATGAGCTCGCCTCAACTGTTAAGCTCGCCTGATTTGAGCGGTTCGCCGAAACTGGGAACCTGGCTCAAAGAGATGAGCTCGCCTCAACTGTTAAGCTCGCCTGATTTGAGCGGTTCGCCGAAACTGGGAACCTGGCTCAAAGAGATGAGCTCGCCTCAACTGTTAAGCTCGCCTGATTTGAGCGGTTCGCCGAAACTGGGAACCTGGCTCAAAGAGATGAGCTCGCCTCAACTGTTAAGCTCGCCTGATTTGAGCGGTTCGCCGAAACTGGGAACCTGGCTCAAAGAGATGAGCTCGCCTCAACTGTTAAGCTCGCCTGATTTGAGCGGTTCGCCGAAACTGGGAACCTGGCTCAAAGAGATGAGCTCGCCTCAACTGTTAAGCTCGCCTGATTTGAGCGGTTCGCCGAAACTGGGAACCTGGCTCAAAGAGATGAGCTCGCCTCAACTGTTAAGCTCGCCTGATTTGAGCGGTTCGCCGAAACTGGGAACCTGGCTCAAAGAGATGAGCTCGCCTCAACTGTTAAGCTCGCCTGATTTGAGCGGTTCGCCGAAACTGGGAACCTGGCTCAAAGAGATGAGCTCGCCTCAACTGTTAAGCTCGCCTGATTTGAGCGGTTCGCCGAAACTGGGAACCTGGCTCAAAGAGATGAGCTCGCCTCAACTGTTAAGCTCGCCTGATTTGAGCGGTTCGCCGAAACTGGGAACCTGGCTCAAAGAGATGAGCTCGCCTCAACTGTTAAGCTCGCCTGATTTGAGCGGTTCGCCGAAACTGGGAACCTGGCTCAAAGAGATGAGCTCGCCTCAACTGTTAAGCTCGCCTGATTTGAGCGGTTCGCCGAAACTGGGAACCTGGCTCAAAGAGATGAGCTCGCCTCAACTGTTAAGCTCGCCTGATTTGAGCGGTTCGCCGAAACTGGGAACCTGGCTCAAAGAGATGAGCTCGCCTCAACTGTTAAGCTCGCCTGATTTGAGCGGTTCGCCGAAACTGGGAACCTGGCTCAAAGAGATGAGCTCGCCTCAACTGTTAAGCTCGCCTGATTTGAGCGGTTCGCCGAAACTGGGAACCTGGCTCAAAGAGATGAGCTCGCCTCAACTGTTAAGCTCGCCTGATTTGAGCGGTTCGCCGAAACTGGGAACCTGGCTCAAAGAGATGAGCTCGCCTCAACTGTTAAGCTCGCCTGATTTGAGCGGTTCGCCGAAACTGGGAACCTGGCTCAAAGAGATGAGCTCGCCTCAACTGTTAAGCTCGCCTGATTTGAGCGGTTCGCCGAAACTGGGAACCTGGCTCAAAGAGATGAGCTCGCCTCAACTGTTAAGCTCGCCTGATTTGAGCGGTTCGCCGAAACTGGGAACCTGGCTCAAAGAGATGAGCTCGCCTCAACTGTTAAGCTCGCCTGATTTGAGCGGTTCGCCGAAACTGGGAACCTGGCTCAAAGAGATGAGCTCGCCTCAACTGTTAAGCTCGCCTGATTTGAGCGGTTCGCCGAAACTGGGAACCTGGCTCAAAGAGATGAGCTTAGGCTCGCCCGATTTGAGCGGTTCGCCAAAACTGGGAACCTGGCTCAAGAGATTGGGCTTGCCTAAGCCGTTAGGCTCGCCTGATTTGAGCGGTTCGCCGAAGCTGGGAACCTGGCTCAAAGAGATGGGTTCGCCTAAACTGCTAGGCTCGCCCGATTCGAGCGGTTCGCCAAAAATGGGAACCTGGCTCAAGAGGTTGATTCCTCTCCAGCCTGAATAATAATTCAGGCTGTCGTGGGGGATGAGGGATTGCGCCTCGAGACGAGCGAGAGCTTTTCGTCGCCGCTGTTTGGATCTTTTTGAACGAGGAGCGTTCATGTCGACGGCGGAGGCGTATTCTGCGTCGACACGAATGGTTGATTCCTTTTGCACAGGGGTCTGCGAGGATCGTTCATCGACCCACTCAGCAGCTCCTAGATCCGCATTCTCGAATCTCGGCTCGGCCTCAACTGGTTTGGGGGGAAAAGAACCCCCTGCCTCGGCTTGGGTAGATCCCTCAGGCTTGGTTGCCTCGGCCTCTTGGGGCTGGGCCACCCGCACGACTCTGCAGTCATCGCGAGATGTATTGCCGCCAGAAGAGGATGATTGTAAGTACCCCTCGAATTTGATCACAAGGGACTCAACAGTAGTCCCTGCAGCAACTTCGTCAGACTGCGCCACCACCAATTCATCTAAATGAACGGATTCTCCCACTGTGGTCGCCATCTTCTGTATGGTGTAAATTTGATTTCCCAAAAACAGGGAATGTTCGTTTGTATTGATAAGAAGGCTTATTACAAACTAATAAATCAAATGTTTACAACAGAAGCGGAGGGAATGCCCTCCTTGTTTAACGTGGGTTCCTCGGTGGCGATAGGACGCCTCGCTCGGTGCTCGTGCCGAGTCTGCTTCCCTTGGACGATCCGATCGAAGTTGCCGCGAACACTCGGTTCGATGGAGTTCGGGTCTTCTAGTTCGCCGGCGATCGGGGCTCAGAACTAGGAAGTGGCGCTGCAATGCAAAAGTGATGCAGAGAGCTTGTCGTCGACTCCGTTGGGAGTCGAGAGCCAGTGGTTCAGTTAACTGATTGAATTAATCAATTAACTATGTGTGAACCCCTTTCCTGTAGCCAGGCGAGGTTCTTAAATAGAGGAGAGATGGCGTGGCCGCTCCTTGAATCATGGGATGTGACCATACACTGTTGAGAGACATCTTGTCGCTCCTCTGTACTACGAACTGTCACTCGATGGGTTGTGCTTCACGTCCTGTCGCCTAGGAGTGGGAAGGTCCACCCTCGTATGTGAGACAGCGGCTGTCCATTACTCGAGTGGATTGGGCCAGCTCACTGTGCGCTGGCGGTTCCAGCTCTTGACTTGGACCGATGACCTGCGTTGCATTTATGAACGTGCAGGTTGATCTGGCATCTGTCCGATCACTCGTACCGTGATCGGTCATTCGACGGGCCTGGAGTACCGTGTCTTCTCTCTTCAGGCCGAGAGAGGTGGAAAATCGGGTTCCTGATACTCGAGTGGGCTTGGACAGCTCGCCGGGTGCTGGCGGATCCGGCTCTTGACTCAGACAGCGGAGGTGAGCTGCATTTATGAATGTTCAGGTCGACTCGACACCTGCCCAATCCTTCGTACTGTGAGCGGCCGCTTGACGGTCTTAGGGTACTGTGCCCTCTCCCTTGATTGGGCAGTTGACAGGGAGCTGGCGAGTCTGCAGCTTGGGTCTGCAGACGAGCTTGGGACTGCAGGCAGACTTGGGTCTGCAGGCGAGCTTGCAGGCGAGCTGAGTCTGCAGGCGAGCTCAGGTGCGCAGGCAGACTTGGGTCTGCAGGCGAGCTTGTAGGCGAACCGGGTCTGTAGGCGAGCTCAGGTGCGCAGGCAGACTTGGGTCTGCTGGCGAGCTTGTAGGCGAAATGGGTCTGCATGCGAGCTCAGGTGCGCAGGCAGACTTGGGTCTTGATCGTGCAGGCAAAATTCGAGCTGCAGGCGAGCTCCTGAGCATGGATCGAAGAATAGGCCGTAACTTTCAAACCGTAAGTCGGAATTGGACGAATTATATATGAAAATCGCCTATCTCGACGAGATGGAGCCATCCGAACCTAGCCGAAGGCTTCGGTTCGCTTCCTCCGTTTCGCTAAATTCCTTACGGTTTGGGAGATATCTGCGTTTTCCCCTTTTTCTGCTATTTCGGGCGAGGTTTTAGCAGTTTTGTTCTGAACTTCTCTGATAAGGATTAAAGGCAATTTTTATTGCCTACAAAACCCCCTCCAAAGTTTTCAGACCTGAATCAGGCCGCATGGGGTCTGGAACACTTTGGATATGAAGACCCGTAAAGTGATCCCCGCTCAGATGGAGTGAGGAGCCCTCCAACAAGCTCGGTGAAGCTGACCTCTTCGCTCGGGTGAAGTTGATCTCTTCACTCGCAGCTGATGATCGCCTTCTAGGATTTTGAGCAAACCCTCAGCTATCAACGGACTTGATTTGTCTTTACCAACTGCCGTTTGAGTTGGACTAGCCATGCTCTTGCCCTTAGCATGGTAAGTTGTCAAGGAGTTTCTCTTAGGCTTAATGCTAAAATTTCTCCTCTATCCTTAGCCTTTCGAGGCGTTTGGATTAAGGGAGCAGTTTAACCTCGTATACCAGTCGGAGGGTAGGAGCAGTTTAGACTCATGCACCAGTTGGAGTGAAGGAGCAGTTTAGCCTCCTATTGAAGAGGACTGGTAAGTTGATTTGTCAGAGGTAACTGTTAACGTGACAGTGGGGGTCCCGCCATCCTATTGAAGAGGATTGGCGGGGGATTGTGGCTTTGGTCCTAACTATCTGAAGGTTTGACCAAGTGGGAGTTTGATGCAGCCCACCTGAACTGCTAGTCTCGCCTGTTTTGAGCGGTTCGCCATAAATGAAAACCAGGCTCAAGAAGTGGGGCTCACCTAACTGTTAGGCTCGCCTGATTTGAGCGGTTCGCCCGTACTGGGAACCTGGCTCAAGAAGTGGAAGTGTGGGGAATAGTTTAACCTCTTATACCAGTTGGAGGATCAGAAGAAGCAGTTTATACTCGTGTACTTGTCGGAGTGTTAAGGGAGCAGTTTAAACTCATGCACCAGTTGGAGTGTCAGAAGAAGCAGTTTATACTCGTGTACTTGTCGGAGTGTTAAGGGAGCAGTTTAAACTCATGCACCAGTTGGAGTGTCAGAAGAAGCAGTTTATACTCGTGTACTTGTCGGAGTGTTAAGGGAGCAGTTTAAACTCATGCACCAGTTGGAGTGTCGAAGAACTATCAGAGGTGATTGTTAACGTGATAGCTTTGTAGGCCCGTCGTCCTATTGAAGAGGATCGACGGGAGATTGTCAGAGGTGTAGTGTTAACTTGACAAGATTGTCGCGATTAGAGCGACTATGTGGGCCCGCCGTCCTGTTGAAGAGGATCAACGGGGGAAATTTGGAGGATATGAGGGATCGGTCTCCACTACCAAGGCATCTTGGTCATCATCCCCTCGAAATTCATGCGGGTCTTCGTCACCCATATGCTTGAGCATGCTCTCGACTTGTTCTCCTTGGCGGAGTAAGTCTTTCCATGAGCGAGCTTCAACAGCGCCCATATTGGACAGAACGCTGATGGAGAGATTGTTCCGGCACATCTCGATGAGCGTGGCCTCGGAAACTCGATCGCGGGAATGCAACGATCGGTTTCTGAATCTCTTGACAAAGCTGCTTACAGACTCTGTCTTCCTCTGCTTCACAGTTAGCAGGGTGGCCATAGATACTTCTGTGTCATCATCGAAGAATCTGGCCACGAAGAGCCTTTCCATGTCCTTCCAGCAGGTGATGGACCCAGGCTCCAATCTGCGAAACCATTCAAAAGCGACCCCCTTGAGGGTACCAATGAACAGTCGAGTCATAATGGGATCGTTTCCCACTATGTGTCCAGTTTGCGCCTGGAAGTAGTAGATGTGCTGGGTAGGAGAACCCTTTCCATTGAACTGCAGGAGGTCCAGCGGCTCGAACTTTGCCGGGTAGGAGACCGCATCCCATTCAATTGGATACGGTCTGACAACCCCCAGCTTGTTCGCATGCTTCTGGAGCTTCAAGGCGTCGAGTTGACTTTGGAGATCGTCAAACCTCTTGTCTCTTGGGTTATGGCCCGAAGATGACGCTCCTCTAGATGACTCGGATGAGGAGTGAGAAGGAGTAGGCACCCGCTCTTTGTGCTTCAAGGATTTATGCGAAGCCCGCGAAGTCCTCTCTCTCTTCCTCTTCTTCTCGCTCAGGAGCTGCTCCAACATCTCCTTCAGGGAGTCGATGGTTGCTTGTTGCTCGTCGAGCCTCCTAGACATCTCCTCAGGGATGTCAGTCATGTGCACACTCACGTGCCTGCCTCGAATTGAGCTTGAAGTCTGCGACGTTGCCGTTGCCGAACAATCGTCGTCGTCGTTGTCAGAGACGGACGTTAGACCCGTGCCGGCAAACGGGGTGGCCACCCCCATTTGAGCATGAGCGTGTTGGCGAGGTTCAGGCTGGCGAGGTTCGTCCGTCAGGCGAGATTGGTATAGTGTGCCTGTGCCTGTCTGGCGAGCTGTTGCTTCGCCTTTCTGGCGAACTTGAGCCGTCAGGCGAGATTGGTGAAGTCCGCTTGTTTGACGAAGACCTCTTGAACTGCAGAGTCCGCCAGGTACCCTTGGTTCGCCAAAATTGAACACCTTGCTCACAGAGTGGGGCTCGCCTAAACTGCTAGGCTCGCCCGATTTGAGCGGTTCGCCAAAACTGGGAACCTGGCTCAAGAGATTGGGCTTGCCTAAGCCGTTAGGCTCGCCTGATTTGAGCGGTTCGCCATAACCGGGAACCTGGCTCAAGAAGTGGGGCCCGCCTAAACCATTTAGGCTCGCCTGATTTGAGCGGTTCGTCGAAACTGGGAACCTGGCTCAAAGAGATGGGCTCGCCTAAACTACTAGGCTCGCCCGATTTGAACGGTTCGCCAAAACTGGGAACCTGGCTCAAGGGGTTGATTCCTTTCAAGCCTGAATAATAATTCAGGCTGTCGTGGGGGATGAGGGATTGCGCCTCGAGACGAGCGAGAGCTTTTCGTCGCCGCTGTTTGGATCTTTTTGAACGAGTCGCCTAAACCGTTAGGCTCGCCTGATTTGAGCGGTTCGCCGAAGCTGGGAACCTGGCTCAAAGAGATGGGTTCGCCTAAACTGCTAGGCTCGCCCGATTCGAGCGGTTCGCCAAAAATGGGAACCTGGCTCAAGAGGTTGATTCCTCTCCAGCCTGAATAATAATTCAGGCTGTCGTGGGGGATGAGGGATTGCGCCTCGAGACGAGCGAGAGCTTTTCGTCGCCGCTGTTTGGATCTTTTTGAACGAGGAGCGTTCATGTCGACGGCGGAGG
Source organism: Asparagus officinalis (assembly GCF_001876935.1). Lineage (NCBI taxonomy): Eukaryota > Viridiplantae > Streptophyta > Magnoliopsida > Asparagales > Asparagaceae > Asparagus > Asparagus officinalis. The sequence goes on from NC_033800.1 coordinate 126,043,019, forward strand.
CGTATTCTGCGTCGACACGAATGGTTGATTCCTTTTGCACAGGGTTCTGCGAGGATCGTTCATCGACCCACCCAGCAGCTCCTAGACCCGCATTCTCGAGTCTCGGCACGTCCTCAACTGGTTTGGGGGGAAAAGAACCCCCTGCCTCGGCTTGGGTAGATCCCTCAGGCTTGGTTGCCTCAGCCTCTTGGGGCTGGGCCACCCGCACGACTCTGCAGCCATCGCGAGATGTATTGCCGCCAGAAGAAGACGATTGTAAGTACCCCTCGAATTTGATCACAAGGGACTCAACCGTAGTCCCTGCAGCAACTTCGTCAGACTGCGCCACCACCAATTCATCTAAATGAACGGATTCTCCCACTGTGGTCGCCATCTTCTGTATGGTGTAAATTTGATTTCCCGAAAACAGGGAATGTTCGTTTGTATTGATAAGAAGGCTTATAACAAACTAATAAATCAAATGTTTACAACAGAAGCGGAGGGAATGCCCCTCCTTGTTTAACGTGGGTTCCTCGGTGGTGATAGGACGCCTCGCTCGGTGCTCGTGCCGAGCCTGCTTCCCTTGGACGATCCGATCGAAGTTGCTACCGGAGCTTCAGTACACAGTAGAAACTCGGTTCGATGGAGTTTGGGTCTTCTAGTTCACCGGCGATCGGGGCTCAGAACTAGGAAGTGGCGCTGCAATGCAAAAGTGATGCAGAGAACTTGTCGTCGACTCCGTTGGGAGTCGAGAGCCAGTGGTTCAGTTAACTGATTGAATTAATCAATTAACTATGTGTGAACCTCTTTCCTGTAGCCGGGCGAGGTTCTTAAATAGAGGAGAGATGGCGTGGCCGCTCCTTGAATCATGGGATGTGACCATACACTGTTGAGAGACATCTTGTCGCTCCTCTGTACTACGAACCGTCACTCGATGGGTTGTGCTTCACGTCCTGTCGCCTAGGAGTGGGAAGGTCCACCCTCGTATGTAAGACAGCGGTTGTCCATTACTCGAGTGGATTGGGCCAGCTCACTGTGCGCTGGCGGTTCCAGCTCTTGACTTGGACCGATGACCTGAGTTGCATTTATGAACGTGCAGGTTGATCTGGCATCTGTCCGATCACTCGTACCGTGAGCGGTCATTCGACGGGCCTGGAGTACCGTGTCTTCTCTCTTCAGGCCGAGAGAGGTGGAAAATCGGGTTCCTGGCACTCGAGTGGGTTTGGACAGTTCGCCGAATGCTGGCGGATCCGTCTCCTGACCCAGACAGCGGAGGTGAGCTGCATTTATGAATGTTCAGGTCGACTCGACACCTGCCCTTGGGTCTGCAGGCGAGCTTGCAGGCGAACTGGGTCTGCAGGTGAGTTTGGGACTGCAGGCGGACTTGGGTCTACAGGCGAGCTTGCAGGCGAACTGGGTCTGCAGGCGAGTTTGGGACTGCAGGCAGACTTGGGTCTTGATCGTGCAGGCGAAATTCGAGCTGCAGGCGAGCTCCTGAGCATGGATCGAAGAATAGGCCGTAACTTTCAAACCGTAAGTCGGAATTGGACGAATTATATATGAAAATCGCCTATCTCGACGAGATGGAGCCATCCGAACCTAGCCGAAGGCTTCGGTTCGCTTCCTCCGTTTCGCCAAATTTCTTACGGTTTGGGAGATATATGCGTTTTCCCCTTTTTCTGCTATTTCGGGCGAGATTTTAGCAGTTTTGTTCTGAACTTCTCTGATAAGGATTTAAAGGCAATTTTTATTGCCTACAATGACACTACAGCCTTGACAGAGAGGCTGTCGGCTCCGACTGTGGTTGCCAGCGTGTTTACGTCAAAAGTTGGTTTATTCATTGCTGAATCTATTATACGTTTATCGATTACAAATTCAAAGTAAAATTAGTCTTTCTATAAGACTTTCTTACACAATGAAAACAAGAAAAAAATTATAACTCTCTTCAAACACACGCAGAGGACGTTTATCACCCGCTGCTTGCTTAAGATTTTTGCCTGTGCCGGGGACGCGTTAGTCCGTAGACCGTCACGGATCAGATCCGGTTGACAGAGTGATTATTTAAAGCTCTTACTTCACAAAGGAAGTAATCGCAGAAGTGATAATCTTAACCAAGTGAGATTACGATTTTTCTTGAGATCAAAACCAAGTTTGATCGGGAGGAAAAGTGAAACGAGCCTCAGATCCTTTGAATAACTCTCTCTTTATGCTGAAGTTGCCAATATCTGCTAGCCCTCCTCTGAAATTCGTGCTCCACTCTTCAATTTGACAGCACCTCGCCATCTGATTTCAGATTCCCTGCGTATAGGACCCTAGGCTTGTGTTTATAGGCTTTGGATGCAATATTTTCGGATAAGAATTAATGATTTGACGTTATCCTCAGTTAATAACTGTTTAACCACATTTAGGGATAGCTTCAAAACAGTTGGGGAGGCTTTGGAACGAAAAAATCCCGAGAAAACTATCGAAAAAATGCATTTTTAGCATTTCTGGGCGTGAGCTACCAAATGGTGGCTCGGCCTTGGCCGAGTCGTTTTCGACGCGACTCGGCCGCCAGAGGCTTTTCTGGTTTGTTCCTGTTCTGCTGCTACGCGTATTTCACTATTTCGCTGACTTGTACGCTTCACCAATTTGCTTCATGCATTTTGTTAACTTGGAGGCAGCTGACGAGTGCGCGGGTCACTTAGAGCTGGCTGGTGAGAGCATGAGCCACTTAGAGCTGGCCGGTGAGTGCGCGGGCCACTTAGAGCTGGCCGGTGAGTGCACGAGCCACTTGGAGGTGGCTGATGAGCGCGCGAGACACTTGGAGGTGCTGATGCTACGTCATCAACGGTTCGTCGCTTTGTTGTTTCGACGGCTCATTGTCACATCATCTGACGGTTCGTCGCTCGATGGCTCGTCATCTCGAGCTGTGTTCGAGGACCTATAGGCAATTTTTGACACCTACAGTTGCTCATTTTGATCTTGAGTTACAACATATGAATGTTAAGACTGTATTTCTCAATGGGGACATTGATGAGATGATTTATATGGTGCAATCAGAAAACTTTATGTTAGGAGACCTAAAGAATATGGTTTGCAAATTAAGAAAATCCATTTATGGACTCAAGCAAGCTCCTCGTCAATGGTATCACAAGTTTCAATAAATAATTATCTCATTTGGTTTTGAGATGAGTATTATTGATGATTGTGTATATCACAAGTTCAGTGGGAGTAAGTATATTTTCCTGGTTCTGTATGTCCATGACATATTGCTTGCCACTAATGATATAGGCATATTACACGAAACCAAGAGATTTCTATCAAAGAATTTTGAGATGAAAGATCTTAAAAATGCCTCTTTTATATTAGGAATCCAGATATACCAAGATTGAATCCAGATACACCGAGATCGTTCTCGAAGTATACTTGGATTATCAGAAAAGAGCTATATCGATAAAATACTCAAAATGTTTCTCATGCAAGATTGCAGACCAGATGACACCCCTGTTGCTAAAGGAGTCAAGTTCAGTCTCAATCAGTGTCCTAAATGTAACTTTGAAATTCAAGAAATGCAGAAGATTCCCTATGCTTCAGCTATAGGAAGTCTAATATATGCTTAGGTGTGTACGCGTCGGGGGTATTGAGTATATTATTTATATGTTAGGTAGATACTTAAGCAATCCTGGTATGAACCATTGAATAGCAGTTAAAAGGGTTATGAGGTACCTGCAGGAAACAAAAGATTATATGCTCACATACAAAAAATCAGAACAGTTAGAGGCCATTGGGTATTATGATTCTGATTTTGCTGGATGCCAAGGTAGCCGAAAGTCTACATCAGATTATATTTATATGTTAGCAAGAAGATCTATATCATAGAAAAGTGTCAAACAGACACTTGTAACTTCCTCCATTAGGGCAACAGAGTTTGTAGCTTTCTATGATGCATCTAATTATGGAATATGGTTGTGAAATTTTATCACTGGACTGCGCATTTTGAAAAATGTTGAAAGACTATTTAAGTTATTTTGTGACTATAAATCAGTAACGATGTATCCCAATAACAACAGGAGCTCATTTAAGTCAAAACACATTGACATTAAGTTCCTAGTTGTGAAAGAAATGGTGTAGAGTGGACGGATATCCATAGAGCACATTGGAACAAACTCCATGATAGTAGATCCTCTTGCAAAAGGATTGCCACACAAGGTCTTTCATGAGCACACTGCTCATATGTGTGTAGTATTATTTGAGGATATCATGATTTAGTGGGAGTTTATAGTTTTTTGGTGCTTTATGTTTGTTTTTTTGTTTGATCAGAATAAAGTATTCAGTTTAGACACTCTCTTATAGTATGTTTGGAATTAACATCACTAAAGTTTAAGGTAGGACCAGTTAAAAATAGACATGTACAGATCACATTACATGTATTTTTATGCTACACATCCATGATTGATCTATGTCATTTGACAAGATTGGTATATGTGACCATTGATGAGTTTAGTCACGATAATTGTGACGAAGGACGCTTTGATCCTATATAGATATTATCGATGGATGAGATTGTTTGGAAATACCCTTATTTGTGATAACAATTTTTGAGCTCATAAGGTTATACACACTTTAAGAAAACATATGGTGCCCAAGTGGGAGATTGTCGGATTAAATCTAATTATGGACACATATGTTAAATTATTGTGTAATGCTATCTTTAAAGTTAACCCACATAAAGTGATCAATCAATTAATTGGGTTAATGAGTATTTAAATATGTCATGGGCTAATTATGTAGATACCAAATTGCAAGTCTAATTTGATGAGGGGACAAATTAGAAAATAGCAATATCTATATAAAGGGGTTACGGTCCCTAATCTAAGGGTGACGTTCTCTGTTTTCTTATTCCCCATCTAGAGAGAAACAAAAGGAGAGACCCTTTAGATTAGAAGATCTCAAACCCTAATTCAGAGTTTCTTCATGGATTCAGGTATGCTTCTGCTAATTCTTCTTGTTAATCTCCTCTTTGAATTAATCATGGTTCTTAATTATGTTGTATGATTAAGATCGAATAAGGATAACAATTTCATCCAAAACCATTTGTCGAATATTCGTGATCATATCCGATCCGATTCTCAAATATCCGAACCGTTTCTGTTTCCGATAAGTGCAGATATGGTTAAGATTTTTTATTACCGAAGATGATCCGTATCCGTATCCGTTTATAAAAAATGGATATGGATATGGTAAGTGTCATATCTAGGGCTGAGCACGATTCGGTCCAAACCGAAAAAACCAACCGAACCGACCCGAACGGATCCGAAAAAATTGGTTTTAAGAGTAGGGCGGTTCGGGTCGGGTTGAAAACTTTTTAACCCGAACCAACCCGAACCGACCGAATACCCCATGGTCTAAATACCCATTCTTCTCAAACCCGACCCGTCCCCAAAGACAGTCTCAAATTCTCAAACCCTAAATGCCTAAACTTCCCTTCCTACTTTCCCAGTCGCCTCCTCAGATCCTCTCTCCCACTCTCTCTCACTCCTCAGTCCTCAGTTCCACGGTCCACCTCTCTCACTTCCTCTTCCTCTTCACTTCCACAGTCTTCATGGCCGAGGTTGAAACATCTCCTCAGGCTCAGTATCTGTCTCCGGCTTTGGGGGGACACCCGCACCCGTCGTCGTCACCGAGGCCGAGGTATAAACTTTATCTTTTGCTTTTCTTCAAGCTTCTAACTGCGATTATTCTTTAATTTTAATTTATTTCCTTGGATACAACAGCTAGTAAGTTGAGATATCGGCCTATCAGTTTTCTGTTCATTTATGCACTCCTATTCTCTTATGATTTTTGAGTTTGTGCTTTGATAACGATCCTTAATTTGTTTTCTGGTATATATGTTTTCATGGATGATGATTTTGTTCCTTTTTCCCCCTTTTGTTTTTCCAAATTAAGTCGACAACCCCTAAAATACTACTATTTAATATTCATGTGATCCCTTACTCGTCACGATATATTCTATTTGATTTAGTATTTGGCAAGTCTACTGTTTAAATCATTCTGAAAATGAAGTTAGAACCGAACAAACCGAACCGAACCGTACCGAACCGACTTGCAACGGTTCGGTTCGGTTTTGAATTATATGTGGTTCGGTTCGGTTGTTCAAAATTTGGTAAAAACCGACCCGAACCGAACCATGCTCAGCCCTAGTCATATCCGAACCGTATCCGCTCTGATAACACCCCTAGCTACAGCACATGATGTGACCCTTCTTAAGACTGAACCACATTGGGAAAAAGTAAAACGGCTGCAGCACATGAAGATGCATTGACACAGATTTCCCCAAATAAAATGGTGACGAGTTATAAGGACTAATTTGAAATAACTTATAAAATTTGAAGGACCTAATAACAATCTCAATAATAAGGTACTATCCCAAAATATTAAAGGTGTTCAGGGACTAATATCAAAAAGACCACCTTTTCCTCCACGTTAATGGAGGTCACGGGAAGCAAACCCCAGCACTCCGCTTCCTTCCACATCACAGCTTGACACGCGCCCAGCTCTGCAGCTCCTCCAATAATCACCGTCAGTTGACTAATATCAGCGGCTGAGATCGAACCGTACTCCTTGCAATCCGTGCAAGGGTATTTACGTACTTATCTAATTTCTGAGATATTTAATTCGTCTTCCATCCCTTTGGACAGTAGCGTGTCTCTTCGCCTTCGCTCTCGCTGTAAAAGGAGGTCACGAGCTCGCGACCCCTTTTTACCTTCATCATCAAAAACCCTAACCCTCGAAAAAGAGCTCAATAACGGAGAGATCTGAGGTCTAGAAGCGGTTCGATCACGGGCGATCGCTGTCTCTTTCCTCCAACTGCACCGGATTCTGAGGTGATTGAAGACGCCACGCTATCGGATCGATTAGGGATTTGATGTGAAGAGAACTGTAGAGAGGGAGAGGGAGCTAGAGAGAGAGAGATTGAGGAGTTCGTCGTCGTCGACGGATGGATCGCCAAGCGGTGACGGTGGGCCCCGGGATGGATCTGCCGATAATGCACGATAGCGATCGGTACGAGCTTGTGAGGGACATCGGAGCTGGGAATTTTGGGATCGCGAGGCTGATGAGGGATAAGCAGACGAAGGAGCTTGTTGCTGTTAAGTATATCGAGAGAGGCGAAAAGGTTGGTTCAATTTCTCAAATGAAGTATATCGAGTTTGGTTTCTTTTGCTTTTTTTGATATGGGTATAATGCTATTTTTGGCGATTGGTCCATTTTTGTTCTGTTATGCTCTTTTGGGAACATGGGAAAAAATTGGTACTTTATTTGACATCAATAATTGCAAGCCTACAAATGTAAGGAAAGGATCAAGATGCTACCTTGTTCTGAGAGCGCTAACGTTAATTGTTTATGTTTTGAATTTTGCAATTAAAATAGAGTTTTACTGTGTTCGATCACTTTCATAACCCAAGAAATGAACTGTTTGTGGGGGTATCATAATTTTATTACCGAAGGGTACTTTTTTAATCAACTTCGAATACATTCTTGAATTTGTTTGAATTGAAATATGTTAGTATTTTTGGAGGGATTAGTTATCGGTTAAATTTCAGCAATTATTATCGGTTAAATTTTCTTTAAATACTGTGCTTTACTTTATGTGGCATCAATATTTGCAACCCTACAAATTGAAGGAAAAAATATTTCTTTCTTTGCGCTAATGATTATACGTTTAGTTAACCTTAATTAGTGACAGCGTTTCGTCTTTGGGAGTGCTGGAGTAGTTGTTTTTACTTTGATTTTTGCAACTAACCTATTTGAAGTTTCTCTGTTTGATCAATTTCATTACAGTTTTCATTGGTAGTGTGAGACACGTGGGTAATTTGGCTTGTAAAAATTGATTCGCTTATCGTTACCAATGACACATTAACAACAACATAATTTTGATTGATTTTTTTTCTAGAACTAGTGAGAAATGCTAGTCAATTATATTATCTTACTCTTCACTATTATTTATGTTTTCAAATATCTTGTTTTTGCAGATAGATGAAAATGTTCAGCGTGAGATTATTAATCACAGATCATTGAGGCACCCAAATATTATTAGATTCAAAGAGGTGTGTTGATTTTGATAGTTTCATTTGGACAGAGTTGGAGAGATATAGGTGATGAAATTAACTGATATTACGTTGCTGGAGTTACATTTTAGGTCATTTTAACTCCAACTCATCTAGCAATTGTTATGGAGTATGCTTCCGGTGGTGAGCTTTTTGAGCGCATCTGCAATGCCGGTCGATTTAGCGAGGATGAGGTTAGTTCACTTGATCGTTTTCTTATTAACTATCATTTATATCAGCTCGATTGTTTCTTTCAGTCGCGTTCTTTGCTTTTTCTCGCAGGCCCGCTTCTTTTTCCAACAACTTATATCAGGAGTTAGCTATTGTCATTCAATGGTATGTTAGTTGCATGTTTTAGTTTTTCCTTTGTTTATTAGTTGTGCCATTTAGGGATTAATTTTTAATTGTTATTTATATTGTGGTGAAGCAAGTGTGTCACCGTGACTTAAAACTAGAGAACACCTTATTGGATGGAAGTACCGCTCCTCGTTTGAAGATTTGTGATTTTGGCTATTCCAAGGTACATAGCATAAATGTTACCGAATTGTTTCATTTGTGTCTGTCCTGCATCTCGATTACAGCTTAATCAAGTGGCGTTTCTCATTTCTGTTTATCAGACTCAACATGTAATTGCTTTATGGATATCCTAATAATTTCTCAGGAAAATTAATACTGAAATGGAGTTGTATATTTCAGACTTCATGTGAACTTTAGTTATGATACAAATATTTGTTTTTATCACTGCATCGAACAGCATTGTAATTAACAGTCATGCTTCACATTCAATTTTTTTATATGTAACAACTTGTATTTTTTTAATCCTTCAATTTATTTTCAGTCGTCAGTCCTGCATTCACAGCCGAAATCAACTGTTGGAACCCCTGCATATATTGCTCCAGAAGTTTTGCTCAAGAAGGAGTATGACGGCAAGGTAAATATTCTTGTCATTGATATCTTTGGCGTGGCATTATTCCCCTCCTGATCCTCATTGCCACTGTTATAAGCCAGATATATTTTGGTATTATACTTTATGCATCTATACTTAATCCTTGTGCTTCGTGAAAGTTCACTTTTATCTTCAAAACAACTAAAGATCATTTACTTTAATTGCATTCTCTATGGTCTGCATATGCATGTTTGGAGGATGCCTTCTATGAGGCCTAATGTTACTCTACTTGTCTAGGCTATTTTCTTCTTTGTTCCTTCGCTATTAGATGTTGCATGTGTTACACAGATTATTGATAGAACTCTTTCATTTTGCTATCCATGGATCTACTCTTTTGGCTCAACCTTTGTGTTACATCTGATGTTACCTGCACATGACAATTTGCTGAACCATATGGGCTAGCCTATTTTCTCGGATATTGTCAGTTAAAATCTCTTCTCTGTATATCCATCTTCCATTTCCAAGTTTTCTTTGCACTGTTGTGAGGTTCACATGATCCAACATCAAAATCCTATCATCAGGATAGAAAGAAACCACCTTGTCGGTGTACCACAGGGTGGTAAATTGTCATCTATTCATAGATTTAGATGGCAGATATAGATCTCTATCTATATGATTTATACGCAGGTCATTTCTTACTCCTTAATATCATGCTTCTCATCAAACTCTTCATCAGATATCCTTGCAATATTTTTATGCATTTAATAGAGGCTGGACTTGAACTTCTCCATGACCAACTGTACCCTCAATTTACTGGGAGCCTGGGAACCTGGGAGCGTCTTAGAATTATAAATAGAATAACTCCGTATTCATTACCTATCAATTCAGCTCGGATAGGCAACTCCAGATGGTGCAACAATTTGAACTCTTTTATCAATTTCAATTTCAAGAGTCAGTTTATGGGTTGAAACTAATGTTCCTCACTCGAATCCTTTTGTGTCAGTATTTCCTCATATGCTGTATATTATTTCCATTTAACTCTTTTAGTTCCCAAAAAACTCGTCAAAATCTTGTCAGGTGGATCATCTTTGTTCCTAACCAGAACTGCAACTGTTAATATTAGGAGAATTGTATTAATTGTTCTTCCCTACATGTTGAATGCCCCTTTTGTGGCCTCAAAACCTGAATACATCGTTCTTCTACTTCCTCTTAAATTGTCTTCTAAAATGCGTGCCAGCTAGATCAAAATTAGGTGTCTTTGGAAGTCACTGCACAAAAAAGCATAAGCTTGGGGTTTGACTGTCAATAATGAATGTCAAGCAAGCTAAATGCTCCCTCTCACATGCACCTTGCGTCATGTGGAAAGATAGTCAATGGAAACATGATTATTGTCATGATAGAATAAATGGCAATTAACATATATACTTCCAAATTGCTAATGCTGAAGTTTGAATATGATACCCGTTCAATTCCAGTGTCATAAAGTTCCTGCAACTAGACTTCATCTTAATATCACTAGACTAGAACTGCAACTGTGTAAATTAAGGGAATTGAATTAATTGGTTAACATTTCCTTACAAGTTGGATGCCCTTTTTTGGCCTTAAACCTGAACTCTCTGTGATTCTATTTTCCTTTAAATTATCTTCTTAAACTGCATGCTGGCTAGATCAAATTTGGGTGACTTTGGAAATCACAGCACAAAAAGCTTAAGTCTGTGGGTCATCTGAGAATAAAAAATGTCAAGTAGTCACGTGGAAAGGTATTCAATGAAAAGATGACTCATGGCATGACAGAAAAAATGGTGATAAATATTTATACTTCAAATTGATAATGTTGAAGTTCAAATCGGAAACCCGTTCAATTCCAGTGTCTTTTGCAGCTACGCCAAATTTGCAGTTGTAGTGAGCATGAAGGGACTTATATATAAGCTTTTAATATTTTGATTATTGTGTAAAATAAGGAACTTTCTGCTTCTTTAAGGTAATGCAAAACTAAACCATGATTTCATAAAATGTGAAACTAAAAATTCATAGATATCTCAACTTTAATGTTGGTAAATGATGTAAGCACTGAAACTGGGATTTCTATTCTCTATACAACTTCAAATTGCTAACCTTTCGGCTACTGTAAAATTCCATTGATTATTTCTGCATATTGTCTGTTGTTAATAGTTAACATAAAAGTCCCACAAGATCATCAACAATGTGGTGTTTATTTGAGGGTCTTCCAAAATGTGTACTGTACCGGGAGATCTTTAAGTGAAATATCAAAATTCATTCTAATTGAAGCAAAATATATTGGAAAAGATCACTTTGCTTGAAATCTTAGAATTCAAGTCATACTCATAGCTGTTGATCGATGCTCTATTTCCTGCACTTTTCTTCTCTTATTGACTCTTTCATCAACTTTTTCCTTTCCCATTATAATACCATTATTCTAAAAGCGTCAACTTAATTTTATAAGCAATAATGTCATATTCCTATAATCAATAATGCCATGTTATACGTTGGGGGATCTACTCTTGTGTCACATTGGGTCTACTTGCTTAGGAGGGAGGGAGGACTGTGATTTGCGGCTCTCATTGAGGTGTATTTTCTAAATGAAAAGCGTTAAATAGAGAGATGCTATTTTAGTGGGACCAGAGTGGAAACCTGGGAACATTGCCCTTCTTGTAGTTTTTATTTTGATCTAAAAGAAAGAGTCAGCTATTTGTCATTTTAGATGTCAGAGGAAATGGAACCGGTATGTGTTTGGATTTGACATGGTAGGATTAACAGAGGTTCTTCATATTAATCTTCATATTAAAACAATTTTCTAACAGATAACTGTTCTAAATGGATAACCCCCTACGTAGCATCTTTGGAGATCATGACGGCAGATCTTTGTGCTAGTATCTTGAATTGGTATACATATACCAATTATAATGGTTTAATTAGATTTCATAGTCTGCCTATACTGGTATTAAAAACTATATTACCTATTCTATGTGGTGATTTTTGATTCCACCAAATTTCAATGGGTAGATGTTTCTGTACGCCAGATATTTATGTGTGGATTTGTGTTGGTATTTTCACCAATTATGACGACAGATTGCTACTTGTTGAAATTCCTCCTGTGTAATTATCTCTTTATGTTGTGAGAATTGCTATTAATAACTGAGGCATCGTTAAAAGTTGTCATGGCCTAGTCTTCTGTTGACTAGTATCACATGTGTTAGCGCTTGCTTTTCTCATTGTATCATACTTTAAATTTTATTTTTATTTCTGCTCATGTTCTTTAGTTTGTTTAAAATCACAGATAGCAGATGTCTGGTCTTGTGGAGTTACTCTGTATGTGATGTTAGTGGGTGCATATCCATTCGAGGATCCTGAAGAGCCCAAGAATTTTCGGAAAACAATTCAGGTTACTTTTTACCATTTCATGAGATGAGGAGGATCCTGAAGAGCCCAAGAATTTTCGGAAAACAATTCAGGTTACTTTTTACCATTTCATGAGATGAGCCACCATTATATTCATTATACTAATAAGAAAACAATTCAGGTTACTTTTTACCATTTCATGAGATGAGCCACCATTATATTCATTATACTAATAACCCTTTTTTTGTGCAGCGTATATTGAATGTTCAATATTCAATTCCAGATTATGTTCACATATCTGAGGAGTGCCGGCACCTAATCTCTAGAATTTTTGTTGCTAATCCTGCTACGGTATGTACTTTGTGTTATAGACAATCCTTGTTGTGGAGTTACCTCTGTTGTGGAGAATACATGTGAAAAAAAATCCTATAGAGGGCCTTCTATAGTATATGGAATTAGGAGTAAGGAGAGGATGCCACTTGATATATCAACAGTCATTTGTCTATCAGCGCAGACAATAGTGACTGAACTGAAGGACATTCTTGATACATTCATTAAGATTCATGGCATGGCAGGCGTCCCTCTCTCCTTCCTCCATATACAATAATCTATAGAGTGGGCCTATATAGTATAGTTGCCATTGATTTGGTTGCTTGACCCAGTTACATCCCTAATATTTTGATTATCACGGGTTAATCTGTTAGGGTCGTCCAATTGTCTGGAGATTCTGATTCTACCTATTTCGCTTTCACTTAATACAGTATCGATTCTATCTGAACACCCCATACAATGGGGTAATCCGTACCATTCATGGGTGGTTAGAGGTTGGAGGGTTAGTTTGAGAACTTTTGCTATTCTGTTTGCAGTGCAAGCCACTTCACTCCTACAGTGATGGTTCTAATAGGATTCCTATTCCCTTTAATATTGCTTCACATTTTTTTTTACTCTTTTCAGAGGATATCAATGTCGGAGATACGCACCCACTCCTGGTTCTTGAAGAATCTTCCCGCAGACCTAATGGATGACAACATGATGAGCAACCAGTATGAGGAGCCCGATCAGCCTATGCAGAGTGTCGACGAGATAATGCAGATAATTGCAGAAGCTACTATCCCTGCAGCTGGAACTCGTGGCATCGGCCAGTTTATCACCGATAGCCTCGATATGGACGATGACATGGAGGACCTCGACTCTGATCCTGATCTTGATGTTGATAGCAGTGGCGAGATAGTCTATGCTATGTGATCAGTGTTGTTTTAGGATAGGGGAGTATCAAGAGGGTTTGATATATGTATGAACTTTGTGAGCAAAATGTGGAAAGGGGAAAGGTGTTCACTGCTAATTGTGCGTGCTTGTATTTTATAAGAACATATGAAGCTTGTTACTGCTGCAGCCTGCCCTATATATGCAATGTTTTTACCTCCTTTGTCATATATGCAGCTGTTATGGCCACGTGTTTTTACTCTATGTTCCTTGCTGCGTTGTTGTTTGCTGAATATGGGTTTAGACCCTCTTTTGTCATGTCTCTTCGGCGTTCTACTGGTTCGTCTGTGCCTTCTGACTTGCTGCGTCTCTTTTTGTCTACACTGGGGTCAGTCAAGGACGGTGTTAAAACTGTTATTTTCTGGCTTTCTACCCCTCAAATTGGATCTCGTATTGTTTCCTTACACAATTTGTACTGCGGTTGCAGAAAGATCCCCCCTCCTCTTTATGCGAGTGGATATAATCATTTTCTGTAAACTTGTCGTGCTTAAATTGTTTTGGAACATACTTTACTTGTTTGGGTGATAGTAAATTGGATCTCGTATTTTTTTTTTTTTGACAAGGGAACCGTTCCCAGGATGACCTGGGCACCTTACGCGGCCTAAACTGGGGTTCCCTTTCTCAGTCGTAAGAGTATAATGCTTCGACTACAGTTAAAAGTATTTTCAATGTTTGATTGTATTGTTCTGATTTAAAATGCTTTTTAAGACGAGGGTGGCTTGGATCGTTGCATGAACGGTAATCTAATCATAGCGTGTTCCCTGGAAATTGTGGTGCTTGATTGCTCCCAGGTGGAGCTCCAAGTGCATTAAGAAAAGAGCATCCGGGTCAATAGCTTCGAGTGGCCTCTCTACTATATCAGAGTGTGAGTACATAGGACAAAATAATCAGCTCATCCATTCGGGTATAGGCGAACTCTCAAACTTGGATGACATGCGATTAGCTGTTAAAATTTGGAATGAATTGTAGCTGTCTTGTCCTGCTATCAAAAGTAGAGGTCTCCGGCGCAGGTGAGCAAACGGCCGGTTTGGTCGTTTTTTCCCGGAATTTTACCACAACCAAAACCGAACCACTCCATATTTGAAACCGAACGGAACCGAACCGATAGGAAATTTCATTGGTCAATTTGGTTAGGTGTATTGTGTTGGGACTTGAACTAATTTATTAAGAAAATAGCCTATTTAATGCAAAAGAAAGATGCTTGTCAAGAAATCAGTGAAAGAAATATGTTGGTTAAGGCCTAAGGGATCGGCAAAAGAACAAGACAAATTAGTTGAAAGAATAATCTAACTTATATGTTGGTTAAGGCCTAAGGGATCGGCAAAAGAACAAGACAAATTAGTTGAAAGAATAATCTAACTTAAGAAAGAGAGAGAGATATAGAATTTGACCATTGAAGAGAAAGAATGAGCTTATTTTAGACAAATTGAGAGAACGGGCCGTTCCAGTTTTGTTTGTATTGAAGTTTCTCAAACGGATCGAAACATATCCTGAAACCGAACCAAACCGGAAAAAACCAATTTAAGGCTCGCCCCTGCTGTCCAGTGCCAAGCATATGATTGATGCATATTATTATTATTATTGTAGTTATTCGAGTAACATGGACCTTTGGATATCAACCAATGGCTGCGATTTCATCTAGGGATTGTTTAATTTATGAAAATTGCCCCCCCCCCTCCCTGCTCTCTCGACTATTTTCTTGACTCCGTCCTCCTCCCCTCCCTGCTCTCTTGACTGTTTTCTTGACCGTGTCGTGTCGCCTCTTCTGCCGCCTCAACGCTCGAAGATATTTATAACACCTCGAGATATTATTTCCCCCCCTTTCTACTCAAATTAGCTCCTTTGAAGAGAGGGAAAAAATGAGGGAAATTGTGACGATTCAAGTGGGAGACTTCGCCAATTACATCGGCTCCCACTTCTGGAACTTTCAGGTGAACCTCGTTCTCACTCGCCCTTCGATTTTTTAATCAGTTTCGGTATCGAGGTTTTCTTTTGAAAACCAGGAAAGCTGCGACCATTTCCTGAACTGAACTTTTTTTCTCCTCCTCTTGAAAGTTATGCTTGTATCCGTACGAACTAACAACAGTCAGCCGTGGTTGCTTATTATTAATTATGTGCATTCAGACTAATACTGGTTGTTGATATCCAAAATGACTGACCTTACACACTAATTGAGAGAGAGGTTGAAAGAATTGTAAAATGTAAGTTTGAAACCAATTTGTTGCTTTTGTGGATGGATGTGAAGCGTAATTTTAATCATTTAAATTATATTGGTCATCCGTCATTGTGCCCATAAGCAAGTGTTATTATTTAGACCCTGTTCTGAGATGTCACCTGGCCTAAACACAAACGATAGGTTTCATTGCAAAAGTAGATGTTTAGAACATTGTATGTCCGTGCGTCGCATTCGGTGTAGAATTTCCGGAAACCCTTCTTCTAGTATTTTTCTAACCATTTATCGATCTGGTACTTGTACAGATGTCACTTGGCCTGCAAGAAAGAACTATATGAAAATCAAGTACTGCTTATGTATGGATCTCAATGCATACAACGTTCACCATCCATATTCCAAAACCCTCGAATAGAGTAGGGTACTGAATAGATCTGTACAAGCACGACTTGAGATTATTTTGTCCTATATCCAGCCATAAAGTTCACTGAAATCCTCGTGTTTCGTTTTGTTCTTTGATATGTGGATGATCCCTACATATTAACTAGGTTGCAAGATCTTTAGAACATTATCTAGTTCGAGTACGACTTACTTAATTGTCAGATTGGTTATTCAGTTTCAGACTATATCCAGATCAAAACGAGTGCAATGTTTAGGGTTATTTGAAGTTCAAATCTTTTTGACTGTACAAATGTTTGGATCTGGGCATGGCACAAGTTACAGTCCTAAACAAGAGTGAAAGTCATCTATGCCTTATTTAGATATCAGTCCTTATTTAGGATTAGGTTTGACGTTATTCTGGGATCTAGAAAAAGATCCCAGGTCATGTAAAATAATGGAGACGTTATTCTGTTAGATTAACGCTTCTTGTAGACATGTAAGCAACTGCTTATTGCATTGCAATAGTAAAGGTTGAAACATGAATCCCTTTAAAAAATATTCAGCTATAAATGCACTTCAAATTCCTTTCAGCTATATTTGACGAGAAAGTGCATATGCTTATACCGTATATGTTTTATTTTGAATTTGTTAAATGTATCAATGCTTTTCTTGCTTTAAAACTTTTCTTAAATGAAAACCCTAAACAACTATGTTATGGTTAATTTGAAGGATGAGTTGCTTGGATTGGCCGAAGACCCACATGGAGATTCTATTTTTAGGAGTTCATCATTGAATATGGATGTCCTTTATCGTATTGGTGAGACACATCAGGTAGACTCGCTTATTGACTGTTTGCATCACATTTTGATTTATAACATAAATATTACATATGGATATTCTATAAATTTGGAATAATGACTTTGAACTTGCTA
>NC_033800.1:126061076-126070471 GCF_001876935.1 Asparagus officinalis
AGACGTAAAAGAAAGGGAATCAATTCGCCGAAGAGCGCCAAGATTCTTCTATAATACCGAAACCCATACGTTATATCGTAGAGGGGACGATGGTCTTTTACTCCGATGTCTTTCGAACAAAGAAGCAGAAGAAGTTCTTAAGGAAGCACACGCAGGAGAATGTGGTACACATCAGCCCGGTCCTAAACTGTACGATCGCATCAGAAGGATGGGATACTATTGGCCCACAATGGTTCGTGACGCAATCGAATACGCACGAGAATGCCACGCTTGCCAGATACATGCGAATTATATGCATCAACCGCCAGAGCAGTTGCACACGTCAACCACGTCTTGGCCGTTCGAGACTTGGGGCATGGACATAGTCGGTCCTATTTTTCCCCCTTCAGTCAAAGGTGATCGGTTCATCCTCGCGATCACAGATTACTTCTCAAAATGGGCTGAAGCGATTCCGCTTAGAGAAGTGAAGACGAACAACGTCATTAATTTCATCAAGCATCATGTCATCTACCGACACGGCGTGCCAAGACGGATCATTCATGACAACGGTCCACAGTTCATAAGCAATGCCTTCGTCAGATTCTGCGACAAGTTCAAAATCGAAGATGTTTCGTCGACAGCTTACTACCCCGCTGCGAACGGATTAGCTGAAGCATTTAACAAGACGATCATTAAGATCCTGTCCAAGCTCGTGAAGACCAATAAACGAGACTGGGACGACAAACTCGGTGAAGCACTCTGGGCTTATCGCACCACCATACGCACGCCTACGGGAGCTACCCCGTATTCGCTGGTATACGGATGTAAAGCTGTGCTACCGCTGGAAATTCAGGTTCCGTCCCTTCGGATCGCCCTCGCAACAGAGATGACGACAGAAGAACAGCATCAGAAGCGTCTCGAAGAGCTTGAGAGGCTGGATGAAAAGCGTTTGGAGGCTCAACAACACATCGAGTTTTACCAAGCCAGGATGTCAAGGGCTTTTAACAAAAGAGTCCGACAGAGAAGCTTCAAGGAAGGAGATCTGGTCCTCGCTGCTCGCCGACCAATAATTCTCACCTCCAAGAAGAAAGGTAAATTCGAACCCAAATGGGAAGGACCGTTTGTAATAGACACAGTCTATTCAAACGGCGCATATCGCCTGATTACTCAAGAGGGCGCCAGGCAATTAATGCCAATAAATGGGAAGTTCCTGAAAAAGTACTATCCCTAGTACATTCAGGATAACTCATTTACCGGGAAGTTCCTCGAAGAATATTACACTTAATATTCTAGAGGATAACCCAAAATCATTGTCACCACCAAAATCCCTCACTGATCAATTTCAATTGACAGTGAGTCCACCAAAAATGTCCATCTGACCCTCTTGACTCTTTCCATAGACAAGAAGGTCCCCTTTCAGATCAGAGTCTCCTTTCGATAAACGAAAGAACTCCTTTCTTTTCTCTTTGGTCAAGCCTTCCCATGGTTATAGCCAAAGTTGAAATTCCACTTCGATAAACGAAGAACCCATTTTCAGTTTAGATAACCCATCCTATAAAAGGCAAGTTTATCTAAATTTTCCAGACTCTCGGAGTGGACACCCCACTTCTAGTTTCTTCTTCGCTGGAAATAGAATATAAAATTCTTCCTTTCCAGAATCAGGGAATAGAATATAAAATTCTTCCTTCCTTGTCTGTTGGGTTCGCCTTCACCCTAAAAGAAGACCGGGAAATAGAATATAAAATTCTTCCTTTCCCGCACCAACCTTTTCTAAGAATCTATCAATCTAGGATTCATCCTAGGAAGTTTATCCCGAATCCTAAGCAGGGATAAGTCTGCGCCTAACACGCGCTGCCGGTTTAGTCTTTTTCCGCACAAAAAGACACCAGAGTCTGATTCTGGGGTATTTTATCCTGAAACCTAAGCAAGGATAAGTCTGCGCTTAACCTGCGCTGCCGGTTAGTTCTTAACCGTTAAAAAGAACACCCGTCCACATATTCAACATTGTGGCAGGTCGTCATTAATAACACCAAAATCCATGCCTTACACGCATGGGGAATGTCATCCTGAATCCTAAGAAGGGATATGCCGACGCCTAACACGCGTCGCCGGTTTAGTCTTTCGCCGTAGAAAAAGACACCAGAAGACCAGTCTGGGGTATTTTATCCCGAAACCTAAGTAGGGATAAAGTCAACACCTAACACGTGTTGCCGGGTAGCCTATTCCCGTAACAATGGCGAAGTCTATGTATTCGACATCATAGCACGAAGTCTAAGAGAATTCATTCTCTTAGCACAACGTTACATGCGAACGGAGTTAGACAATCCGCATGCTAGCCCGACTCAAACGGTAGTCGGTAAAGGCTAATCAAACCCGTTGAAGGCTGGGGGTTAGCCAAAAATCCTAAAGTCAACACCTAACACGTGTCGCCGGGTAGCCTATTCCCGTAACAATGGCGAAGTCTATGTATTCGACATCATAGCACGAAGTCTAAGGGAGTTCATTCCCTTAGCACAACGTTACATGCGGAACGGATTCCGACAATCCGCATGCTAGCCCGACTCAAACGGTAGTCGGTAAAGGCTAATCAAACCCGTTGAAGGCTGGGGGTTAGCCAAAAATCCTAAAGTCAACACCTAACACGTGTCGCCGGGTAGCCTATTCCCGTAACAATGGCGAAGTCTATGTATTCGACATCATAGCACGAAGTCTAAGGGAGTTCATTCCCTTAGCACAACGTTACATGCGGAACGGATTCCGACAATCCGCATGCTAGCCCGACTCAAACGGTAGTCGGTAAAGGCTAATCAAACCCGTTGAAGGCTGGGGGTTAGCCAAAAAATCCTAAAGTCAACACCTAACACGTGTCGCCGGGTAGCCTATTCCCGTAACAATGGCGAAGTCTATGTATTCGACATCATAGCACGAAGTCTAAGGGAGTTCATTCCCTTAGCACAACGTTACATGCGGAACGGATTCCGATAATCCGCATGCTAGCCCGACTCAAACGGTAGTCGGTAAAGGCTAATCAAACCCGTTGAAGGCTGGGGGTTTGCCAAAAATCCTATGAGTATTATGGTCAATCATTTCAAACGTGATGAGGAATCATAATAAAGATAAAGATAAAAACCAATTCCACTAAAGAGAATCAAATGTCAAGGTTTTCAGCAAATAAAATCATACATCAAGCCCATGGCTAAGAATCTGCTGACTGAATTCAGATAACTTCTCGTCATAAGAGCGTCTAAGCTCCTCCTGCAACTCAGCTCTAACAGACTCTTCGTTCGCAGCTAAAGTCCTCACAGCATCCTCCTCTGTCTCAGCCAGTCTCTGCTTCAAGGACTTCAGCTCATCAGATAAAGCAGCATTTGCTTGCTGATTCTGCATCTTTGTGTCTTCCTTCTCACGGAGTTCTCGTCGGAGCTGATCTATCTGAGAATCAAGCTCCTCGAGGAAAGAAGATCTAGTGGCGAAATCAGCCTCAACTCGATCTATGCGGTCCCGCTGCACCTGAATCTCGAGCTCAGCAACCATCCGAGTACTGCGCCATGTCTGTAAGCGAGCATCCAACTCGGCAGCAACGAATGAAGAGGCACCTGTATCCCGGAGCTCATGAAACATCTGAAGCTCACGCTCTAAGCGATCAAGGTCATCAACCATAGCCGTCGCTAGATCCGGACATCCTATGTCCCTAATCAAGTTTATCTTGGAATCGAGGTAGGGCTTAAATTGGCGAAGAGAAAGTCCGTCGTGGAGGAGTTTGCCAATTATAACAGTCAGGGAGGAGAAATAAGAGCGGACTTCTACGCTGATGATGATCTTCTCAGGGTCATCCCCTGATAACAACTCCTTAACGAGGATATGAAGCTGAGAAGGAAGCCCTACACAAAGAAGAGAAGTTCGTCAAAAGCCTCAATGAGGAAATGAACGGCATCGCTCAGCTAATTAAATTATACCTCCTTCCCCTCGAGTCACTGGGGGTGATGGAGATGTAACAACTGTAGCTGCATCGACTGGTGGAGTTGGTCGCACAGCCGGCTCAACATGGTCTTTCTCAACAAAAGCTCCTGTCAAATTCAAAACAGAATTCGCAGAGGCGTTACATTATAGCTGCATTAGTCAAGGTCGACTAGTCCTATAATCAACTCAGCAGGAGGCACATACCTTCAAAGGAACCATCCTCAGGATTGTTAGCAAATGCGGACTCAGGAAACATGTCTCCAGGTAGCTGGTCATCAATCTGAGGTGAGCTATATATGTAGTGCATCATAGGAGTGTCCGCAAACAGGCTTCCCTCGTCAAAATCGTCGATGGAGAAATCTGACATAAAAGAATATAAGTGCCAAAGAATAATGAAGAGACTACAACTAATGGAAATGAGTTACCTCTCACGGGTGCATCAGCCTCTTCGTTTCCAAGGTTCGCCTCCTGCAAATTATCTGAAGGAGCAAGGAGTAGAGGACAGTTAGAGGATACACAAATTCATTAATGTATTATCTAAAGAAATACGCTGTCAGTGATAGATGTACCTTGACTCACAGAATCTGGTCCTACACTGATCTCCTCCCTAATGTCAGCAACCCCTGTAGACTTCTCTACAGGGGGTAGTGGGTCAGACTCATCGGGAGATAAGGGAACAGGATCGGGACTCATCTCATCCTCCCCACGCACTCCTATATAGAAATGGAAAAGCATGAGTCAATGTTCAGAATAACCAAGAAAATGGTTCAAAGAGTAGACGTTACCTCTGTCACTAATAGGGTCATCTCCAGCCAGATCCATGTCAGATGCTCGTGAAGCTACACGAGGTTTGCGGGCCAATCTCTTCCGCCTAGCAATAGGGATCGAAGGTCTCGCCTGAGGAGGAGGACGGAAATCTTCATCCTGATCAACTGTGGTATCTGGAACATCAAACCATAGTCAGTTTCAACACTTCTGGAAGATAGAAGAAAAAGATGAAGTGCAAACCTCGCTCGGAAAAGTCATCGTAATCTTCGGGATCCCCGCCCGAAGCCTCGTCTGTGGAATGGAATGTCCTCTGTCCCTCTTCGTCAATCCGACGAGTCTTGTTCCGTATCCTCTGTGCCCGGGCGTTTTCCCGAATCCTGCGGGAATCAACCTGGGAAGCTGCCTCAGCCTCTAACTCTGCGATTGGCTTCACAGGGATAGTCTTGTTGGCTGCTAACAACCATTTGCAGCTCAAGAAAGTAAGGTTCAACTGCCGGTCAGCACTCGGGAGACTAAATCTAACACCAGTACAGCCAGTCACGGTCCACAACCAAGCGCGGAGACCGTCTATCAAACCACTATGAGTACGAAGCTGCTGACGAGGATTCCCAATGTAAAGCTGGTCATAGCCAAACTGGCGAGCGAATCGGCACGGTAGATATGGTTCGATGAAGCACTGATCCCTCACCCGGAAAGTCAGATAGCCGGGCCTAATATTCACTAGCCAGTTGAAGCAGCCGATGTCTAAATAAGTCCGGTACTCTCTAGGCCTCTCATCATCTATCAAGCATTCACCATATCGACCGGAGAACTGCGGAAAACAAGTAGAGAATGCCCAACACTTATGGACCTGCAACTGCTGTCTGACATCAGAAAATCCGCGGCCCTCCCACCTGCCATTCTCAAGCAACTGTAGCAGGGGAACAGAATGGTCTGTGGCGTTCGGCACCGACATCATATCCGAGCGATGAAGGACAAACCAGGCCATCAGATAAGCGTACGGGAGCTCCACCTTAAGCGTGGGAATCTGACCTGGTAAATCGGTCTCCTTCCGTGTGAACGCACTGGAAAGCTGTCGAAGTCCTCGGTGAATATTAGCCACCATCACCGGAAGAAGTGAGAGTTCCTTCTTATAGGCGAGCTGAACTGCTGGGTAAAGTACCTCCAAGGGCAAGGCGTCGCCAGACTGATATGGAACCACGCACTTTTTCAACCAGATAGCAAGAAAGCCAGCAAGAAGTGTCATTGGTCGAATTGGTGCGGTAGCGTGCCACAAGAATGACTTGAACTTGGTCTTCGCAGGAAAGCCACCCTCAGGACCGCCGGTGGTGTAAGATTGAGCGCCGATCTTCTTCAGTAGACTGTTCACCTCTGAAGGAGTGAATGGGGCCAGCTCACAAATATCCTCGCCATGAGTGCTCTCCAGATTCTTGAACAAGTAGTTCGCAAATTGTTTCAGACTCACACATACCTTGGTCCTCTTTGCTAAGGGCTCCGACTGTGCCAAAGCAATATGGTAATGACAAGTGAGGTCCCATAGAGTCTCATAACGGTCAGGCATGCGATCTTTTAATTGGCTCAACTCATGACTGGAAGGAAAGTACTCCTGGTATAGCATCTGTCCCATGGACAAGCCAGAAATCCTGTGCATCTCGTGAAGAGCCAAGCCTAACTCCCCCTGCCGGGTCAGAAAAGTGTTCGAGTCTGGATTATATAGCTCGAACAAAGCACAGAAATGTCTCAAACTGATAGGCAAGCCATACACGGTGGCACGAACGGCTGCATACAAACCGCAAGCATGCAACTCCTCGCCCCATCGGCTCAAGACGTATGTCGTCATGCGGCTCCACCAAGACTTGTCCGAAGAGTGGACCCAACCGTAAAACCTGTGACGTGTCGCTGGCATCTCCCGTCCCAGAACAGCGAGACGATTCCTCAAGGTGGAAGCGGTAGCAAGGAACTCGTTACGTGGTGGTTCGTCCAGCCCCAATACACCAGGACGCAATCCGGTAACACGACTTCTGCACGAACCAGGAACCGCCGAATGAGTGATATAGCCGCAATGGACACTCATATGATCCTCTGTCAAGCGCCACGACATCTCCCGTGTCACAGCCTGACATCTGAGCTCAGTCAATGAACGATGCCGAGGAATCTCCGGCAAGTATATGAAGCCATTGCCGGTCTTGTGAAGCCAATGCTCAGCACCAATGAATACGGCTTCTGGGTCATCGACAGAATCACCAAATAGGAAATCGCTCTTTCGAAGAGGCTGAGTAGAGCTGGCGTCCTTCACAAAAGGCGCATCTGTGATTAGCTGGCGAATAGCTCGATGACCACCTTCCCTCACCACTTGGGCAACCTCAGTCGACGTGTCCGAAGCAAACTGAGGGGTAGCTGGAATAGGGGAAGGATCGTTGGAGTTCGAATAATGCTCGCCACGCCGTCCATATATTGCGTGGGACGGGAATGATCCAGAAGGGTACCCCACTGCAAAATAGACAGTTAAACACTGGTTAGTCTCGATTATAAAAGGAAATTGAACTCATCTTACAAATAGCTAAGATAGAGTCATTGCCTTATAAAGGGTGAGACGATTTGGCCACATTGTGCAATCACAAAACAGGGTATGTCGACAACATATCCCTGCCTTATAAAACGCAATGTAGTGTCAAATCGCCCCCTTTAATTTTGAGATATGGTTTTGACCAAGCAAAACATATCTTTGAAGCGTCGATCCTCACCAAGGAGAATCAAGGCTCTTCCCGATTGCCTCGCCAAGGAGAACAACGTGGGGTTTAAAAAAGGGTCAATTTACAAATTTATAAGAAAAAAGGGTTTATTTGCAAAAAGTAGCTCACCAGCATAAGAGGGAGGCGCGCCATCAACCGACATGGCAGGGGAACGACCTCTCGAGGCGCGAGACATGACGGCCTGCAAAATAACTCAAAGGGTTAGATTCAAAAAATAATTTCAGCCCTAATTTTTGCATAAAAACCCCTCAAAATTGCATTTTTACCCCCCTGAAAGATTAGCTCGAGGCATCAAATCACACCCTCAACCCTCACATATAACCCCACAAATGCATGAATTAAATTGAGCATGAAAAAGATCCAAATTGTGGAAGATTTACCTGAAGAAAGGCTCGAGATCCAACGAAGATGAGACCTTTTAGGAAACTTTCACCACGTGCTCGAGGGGTCTGAGAGGAATTCTAAAAAATGATTTTTTGAAGGATCTCTCAGTCAAAGATCAAAAGGAAACCCAGATCTCGGATAAATATCAAAGTTTCGAGGAGAAAAGACGCTCGAGGGAAGAGAAAACTCAAAAAGGAGGAAGAGGGGGGGGCCGGCCCTAGAAGAGAGGAGGAAGAGAAGAAAAAAGAAGCCAAAAAACCCTCTTTTATAGCCTTAAACCAGATCTGGCTGAACCAGACCAGACCAGACTGAACCAGACCAAGCCAAATTGGACCAGACTGAGCCAGAATGAGCCAAATTGAGCCAGAATGAGCCCAATTGAACCAGATTGAACCTGGCTGGACTAGACCAGACCAGAGTGAGCCAGAATAGGCCAGATTGAACCAGATTGAGTTAGATTGGACCAGTTTGGGTCAATTTCGAACCAGTTTGAACCAAATTCGAACCAGAATTCAAATTGGAGCTAAATTAAGCATCGAAACGAATTCAGATCAATCAATGGTTCGATCCCTCACCTAGTTAACCCCTCTCCCACATATTGGGAAGGGTCAGAAAGATTTTGAGCCCAAATACTGCCTTTTTTGAGACATCTTTGGACCGGTTCTGATCATTTGAGCACGGAAATACTCCAATAAGGTATACGAGTATAAACTATTTCCTATTGTTGTTGAGAAGTTCCTGGAGAATATTTTTCTAAAAATATTCTTAAGGATAACTCAATAACACGACGTCGGACAACGTGTCACAAGTGAGGATTCAACACCGACAATCGAGCGTTAGTTGCACGTCGAACCAACCAACACGAGTTAAAGATTGAAAAAATCAGGAATCGACTTCAAAGTTCAAATTCCAACAACGGTCAGACAATAAATGCAGCACCGGAACCCCTACAGGCATTCTACAAAGCACTGAATGGCCCGAAGGATTGAAGGAATACAGAACAAAAGTCATTTCCAGGTCCCGTTACACCGACAAAGGGTAGGGGCAATCATATCCAAAGCATTCCAGACTCTTCTATAAAAGAACGAGGCTGAAAAGCTTTGGAGGGGGTATCTGTAGGCGTATAAAACTGCTTATAGGTCCCTTGACACAGCTCGGCGCGATGATTCGACAAATCGACGAACGTTCAAGCAACGAAACGAACTAAAGAGGCTACAAAGCTAACGAACTGCATGTGAACAACGTTAGTGGTTCGGGGAGTCGACGGGTCTTCCAACAAAGTGGATTTGAACTCAAACACCGACTGAGTTTACTGCCAAATCCGGAATCAAGTCAACAAATCAACAAAACAACCGAACAACGGACAAAACAACCGGAAACAACGGAAAACGACAAAACCAGCGCACCTGGGGGAACTCGGCCCGAACCGAACCACCCTAAGGTGGCTCGGCCCAAGCCGAGCCACCCTAGGGTGGCTCGGGGGCCGAGCAGCCACCTCAGGGTGGCTCGGCATGAGCCGAGCCACCCTCAGGTGGCCCGACTCCCCCCCCT
>NC_033800.1:126078722-126082573 GCF_001876935.1 Asparagus officinalis
TGCCCCTGTTCCAAACTCATTCGGGCAGTATTGTCTGAATGCAGCTGCATCAAGGCGGTCCCCGAACGAGTTTCGGTTTTCGAAAGGCTCAGTACTGAAGCGCCGAAAACAAGGCCTAGGCGTTTCCGACGTAGAAGAACGGTGGTTGAAGAGGGAGAATTTCCGAGGGTCACCACCAACATGACGAGCAAAGGGACATCGGCACGAGATGATTTCGAGTCGATTCTGAGAGCCTCCCGGCCTAGAACCCGTCTGCAGTCCGGAACCATCGAGCGAGCAACCTATGGTAGGGTTCGAACAAGGCTCCCTTCAGAAGATGAAGAATCTGATGCCGGCTCCGCGGTTGCATCAGATAATACGGTATCCAGCGAGGGACAACCCCGCGAGGCACTTATGATAAGTGCGGTGCAAGTGGCCAAAATGCTTGAAGACGCCTTAGCTAAGCAACAGGAAACCTTCAGGTTCGAAATGCAGATGGCCATGCAAAACATGAGAGAAATGCATGACCAGCAAATCCAGGCATTAACGAACCAGCAAGGCGAGCCAAGTCGTCGTAACCCGGTGAATCTGGAAGACGAAGACACTAATGAGACGCATAATGCCAATAATCCTAAGCAAAATCAATACATTGATTTCCCCTCAAGAGATGAAAAAGACGGGCATCCCTTGTCCATACCCAAGAGAGTGGGAATCAATCTCATATCCGGCGAAGTTCAATCTAATCAACTTCACGCCGTTTAATGGGATGGGTTCCCCCACTCAACATTTGATTTATTTCAAATCGTACTTGGGAGTAATCTCCGGCAATAAGCCTCTGATGGTGCGGTCATTCGTCGGCACTCTTCGCGGAGCCGCCTTCGATTGGTATCGCCGCCTCAAGCCAGGAAGCGTAAATAGCTGGGATGACATAGAGACCAAATTCCTCGCCAACTTCTTCGACGACGACACAGAGATATATCGGATCGTTGACACCTTCGTCAAGAGGTTCCGGAACAAGGCAATGAACTGTCGGGACCCGATCACTGAGGAGTTCATTCTTCAGACTTGCCACAACAACCTCGCGCTGGACGTGTTGGAAGCAATGGGGACAGCACCGTCCAAGACATGGAAGGATCTGAAGGTCCGAGGAGAGCAAGCCGAGCGATTCCTCAGAAGAAAGAAGGCGGAGAGAGGCCAACAGGCGACAAATGCTCCAGCACAGAATTTCAACCCAAGGGGGAAAGGTAAGGCACATGCTAGTGTAGTTGATGCTAATCAAACCTTTCAATTGCAACCTCAACAACAGCAGCAGCAGCAACGATCGCCACAACAATCGCAGTCACAATGGAAACAACGGCCTCAGAAGCAGAAGTCTATGGCAACAACGGCCTCAGAAGCAGAAGTCTTCAGAGCCAAGATTTTCCAAAGTGTACTCCTTCAAAGATGATGAAGTTCCCGGCATCTTTAAGTACTTGTTGGAGAACAACAAAATTCAGCTGCCGGCGATTGTGGATCAAGAAGGGGCTAGCAAAGTGACGGATCCGAGGTATTTTGCATACCATAGAGCGGTCCATCACCCTACGAAGTCATGCTACCACCTCAAGGACAAGATCCAGGCGCTAATTGATGTAGGCGTCATAACCCCGAAACCGTCCAAGAATGTTGGAGCAAAAGCCAAAGCACATCACCAAAGTCGGGATGAAGACGGTGAACGACGACCCGCATGGACAGCGCCAAAAAGGACTTGTGCCACACACAGCCCCAAACGGCGAAATCCTCTGGGTTCACCCTGACCTGGTTGAAGATGAACAATGGGCCGGGTCGTCATCCAAGAAGAAGTCCAAAGGGAAAGGAAAGTCTTGCTGCGGAGTCTCTGCTATCCTAGGAGAAGATGACGAAAGAATCATAGCTTTCCTGCTCTCTGAAGAAGAACAAGAAGTTTTTGCGACCCGAAGCGGAAATGAGTATCACTATAACTATCCACCACCTAGTGAGCAGGGGGTGAATAAACGGGGACCAGCCAAAACTCTCACAGAGATGGGGGTGATCACAAGTCCTACACCGGGCGAAGAGGCTCGACGACAGCCGGTGAATAAACCGAAAGAGAAGAATCCCCAGGAGGTGCAGAATCCGAAGCAGTCTCGTTTCAGCCGCCCGATTGGAAGAGACAAACCGGAAAGCTCGAAAACTCCGCAAGTCTTCGATATAATGGCTCAATTAGCCAATATTCCAGCATGGATAACGCTGTATGAATTGGGGAGGCCTTGCAAGAAGCGTTGGCCAATTCAGAGGTGTTTCTGACTCAAATAAAGCCAGTGCCTGAACAGCCAGAACCGCTGAGTCAACAGTGCAACATAGCGACTAAAAACCTTCCCTGTATTACTTTCACCAAAGAGGACATGCAGACGAAGAATTTGAACCACGATCGACCGCTATACTTTATCGGGTATATCGGCTCCAGCAAAGTCAACCGAATCCAAGTGGATCCGGGTTCTGCTGTGAGTATTATGCCGCTTCGCTTGATGCACTTCCTTGGTATTCCAGTTAGCAAGTTGTCGTCCACAGGCACTGTTATCTATGGGTTTAATACCAGCGGGTCAAGACCTTTAGGTAAAATCCGGATAAAGTGTCAAATGGGAGATTTGAAGACAGAAGTCACATGTTATGTGATCGATGCTGAAACTTCGTATAACTTACTATTGGGTCGACCTTGGATCCATAGTAACGTTATAATCCCCTCCACTCTCCATCAGTGTTTGAAATATGTCGACACTGATAATAGGGTTAGAACGGTGGTCGCGGATAAGCAACCATTTAAAGGGTATGAGAATTATTTCACTGATTCTCTCCTTTATGGTAACGAATCCGATACTGAATCATCGGCCCATGGCACGGACAGCGGAGAAGAAGCTGATACCGAAGCCGGATTTGATTACAATGGAGGTTATGTTTTAAACGACATTGTACCCTTTGTAATCAACCTTGACGATGATCAAACGTCAGAGGGCAGTTGTAACTGGCAACTTGCCAATAATGAAATAAATAACGATTTAGAGTACTCCCTGTCTCTTGATGATGTGATAACAGAATTGTATGATAATCCTGATTTGTATATGCCGCTTCGGTCGTCCTATGTAACAAAGGAACGCCTCCAACATTCTTTTGGAACAACCATAATCATCCCGAACAAGATAGGAGGTGCAAAAGAAGTGATCTACGGCAAAGGAAAAAGCTCCCCATTACCAGATCATTTCCTAAGTGAAGATGAAGATGATGACAAACCTGGTTGGCATTTATCTAAGTATAGTCCAGAAGCGCGCAAGCTCATGGAAAAACAGGGGTACGATTTCACACTCGGAGAAGGTCTATACTTCGATCGAGGTCCTCGTACTCCAGCCAAAGCGGTATATGTACCAAAAGGGAGACCTGAGGATTATTATAAATACGGGCGAGGCTTAGGCTATGTTTCCTCGTCTGATGATGAATGTGGTTGGCAAATCATCAATCAAATTGCTAACAAAACTAAGAACGAATACTCTTCTGATTCTTCAGCTGGGAATTCCGACGTAAGTCTAGGGGAGGCATTCAAAGCCCTAATGGTAAACATGGCTACAGCTGATCCGTCTACAATGGAGGACGATGAGCAAATGCCAACATGGGAAGACCCGTGGGTTCATCATCTGAATATGCAGTATGGTGACAGGTTCGAACAGCAAGAACCCCCCACTGAGGATAGAATAGTCCAAGTTAACATGGGCGACGAGGCCAACCCAAAGCCGATATTCATCAGCGATAGTCTCCCATCAAATGAGAAGGAGGAGTTAGTTGCTCTCATCAGGGAGTATATTGACGTCTTCGCTTGGAACTACGAG
>NC_033800.1:126083573-126086637 GCF_001876935.1 Asparagus officinalis
TGTTATCACTCAGTAGAAGTGCGCGTGCACTCTCAAGATCTAAAATATGATGTGATGAATGAGACTTCTACGAAGAAGAATTGGAAGATTCTCGAAAGCAAGTATTTGACAAAGAGTATTGAGAATCGCTTGCATTTGAAGAGGAGATTTTATCGTTTCCAGTTGAAAAAGAGAACCTCAATTCGTGATCACATGAATCGCTACACAAAACTTCTTACGGATTTGACGAATGTGGATGTTATGATTGAAGATGAGGACAAGACGTTGCTGTTGAGTTCCTTGCCCGATGAGGAATATAAGACATTCGTCCTTACTCTTTATTAATGGAAATATATCCCTTTCGTATAGTGAGGTCATCGCTGTACTTGTGAATTATTAGCTTTGAAAGAAGGATAAGTTGGCTTCAGTTGAGCCAGTAGCAGAAGCATTAGCCGCAAAAAGGAAGGGTCCAAACCGAAAAAATTGAAAGTCACAGTCTAGAGTAGAACATCCTATAATTAGAAACGATCAGTGTTTTTGGTGCAAGGAGACTGATCATTGGAAGAAAGACTGCTCAAAGCTCGACGAATGGATGAAGAATAAGCAGATGGGAAAAGGGAAGCAACCATTATCAGAAACAAACATCGTTATATCGGATGGTAATATTTCTGACTCTTCTATTTATTTGTTTTCTATCAGTCCTACAGATAGCTATTCGGAGAAATCTGAATGGATGTTGGATAGTGGTGAGACCTATCATGTGTGCCCTAGAAGGGAATGGTTTTCCAGTTTTGAGAAGCTAGATAGTGGTGTGGTATACATGACTGATAACCGTGCATGTCAGATCCTTGGGATAGGAAGAATTCGTATCAAGATGTTTGACGGGATTGTTAGGGAGATATGATGTGAGATATGTTCCTTCCTTGAGGAAAAACTTGATCTCGATTAGAGCTTTGGTTGGAGAGGTTCTGAATGGTCAAATTGAGGACATGGTTCTCAAGATTGTGGAAGATTCTCAGATTATGATGAAGGGCGTTGTGAGGAATAACCTGTATTACTTGACTGAAGGTATAGCGGCAGGTGGAGAAGTGACAATTTTTATTGATTCGACTAGACTGCGGCATTTGGGGCTTGGTCATTCCAGTATTAATTCCTCACATAGATTGAAAGAGGATGCGAAGACCTACAGTTTGAAGTCCAGTGAACATATTGATGTGAGCAAGAAGACCGAGGTGAAGTTTGACACCTCTATTCACCGTGCTAAGGGTCGTTCTGGAGGAGTTCACGTGGATGTTTAGGGGCCTCCCAAGGGGGTATCATTGGGAGGTAATAGGCGTTTGGTTTTCTTTATTGGTGGATGTTTTAGGCGTGTTTGGGTTGTAACCAAATCCCCATTGGAGAAAGTCCTAGTAGTTTCTAACAGTTTAAAAAAGTGTAAGATGGACAGAAACGTGAAGGTACTTCATTTTGATTTTATTGGAAGGTACAAGATGGACCTGTTTCAGTATTGGAGCCGAGCTCACGGCATTTCAAGACACTTCGTTGGAAAGAAAATCTTAGGGTAACTAGATAGGGTGATAAATTTGGAGAACCGTGCATTGCTGGAGGAGGACCGGTGTTTGGTTGTTTTTTTCCCAAAATTTTGACAACCAAAACCAAACCACTCCATATTTGAAACCGAACCGAACCGACAGGAAGTTTCATTGGTCAATTTGGTTCGGTCTATTGGGTTGGGACTTGAACTAATTTATTAAGAAAATACCCTATTTAATGCGAAAGAAAGATGCATATCAAGAAATCAGCCAAAGAAATATGTTGGTTAATGCCTAAGGGATCGCCAAAAGAACAATGTTGTTGTAATATACTAAAGAAATGAAACAAGAGACAAGAGAAGAAGAGAAATTATAATTTTATTCATCATTCCATTTTCATACATGATACATTTTATAGATACATGATGAAAGATAAAAGGACATCAAGTTAATAGTCCACATACAAAGTAATGTCCACATACATTTTGTCTTTTAGATTTTCACAAAATATCTTTTAGATTTCAACACTTTCCCTTGGACATTACTTCGAGATGTCAATGCCTCGTTAAAACCTCGCTAGAAAAAAACCAGTGGGAGAAAAACTAGTCGAGGAAAAGAGTACACGATATAAGTAGATTCTTGTGTTGCATTAGTTGCCTCATTAAAAACCTTTAGCTAAGAAAACCCTGTGGGACAACTTAGCAAAGGAAAAAAGAGTACAACTATAGACCTTCAAGACCCTATCTTTGGGATTGTCTTGAAAATTCGCTCCCCCTGATGATGATAATCTTCTGAGTGTATGCTAAGAAAAACCTAGTAAGACAAAACTTAGCAAAAGGAAAAATATGACGATAGACCTTCAGGGCCCAATCTTCAGGATTGTTCTTTAAGAATTTGCTCCCCCTGAAGACGATAGTCTTCCAAGTCTGCGCATACCAATATTGTGACTATATTTCTCAAAAGTTGATGTAGGCATAGATTTGATGAACAAATCTGCAAGATTGTCACTTGAGCGAACCTTTTCGATGGTGATTTCGCCATTCTTTTGGAGCTCATGTGGATAAAAGAATTTTGGCGTAATATGTTTTGTCATGGTTCCTTTTACATATCCACTGCTCATTTGTGCAGCACAAGCTGCATTGTCCTCATAAAGGACAGTGAGGGTAATATCGTCTTTTGCTAGACCGCACGAGCCACAAATGTGTCGTATCAACGATCTCAACCATATACATTCTCGTGAGGCCTCATATAAAGCAATAATCTCTAAGTGGTTAGAAGAAGTAGTCATCATGGTCTGCTTAACAGACCTCCAAGAAACGGCAGTACCACTACAGAAAAAAACATAATCAGTCTGGGATCTGGCGTTATGAGACATGTAGCCAACGTCCTAATAGCCCACCAATGTCATATCTTGGTTTCTTTTATAGAATAGTCCAAGATCTTTTGTACCTTGAAGATAGCGAAGGAAATGTTTAACGACATTCTAATGCCTCATTGTAGGAGAAGCACTATACTTTGCTAGCAAGTTTACCGCAAATGCAATATCAGGCCTG
>NC_033800.1:126087377-126107959 GCF_001876935.1 Asparagus officinalis
TACCAAATCATCAATGATATACTCAACATGAATATGGGGCTTAGTCATTCTTTTCTTAGCAGATTATCATGTGAACTTCTGGTTCAGTTTGACTAGTATGTGGATATAAATATTGAAGATTATTTTTATTTTATGAAATTTCTTGATATTATTTTGTATTTTGGGCACTAATCTCCCCCTAATGTCGAGAATTGATCTTCAATAAAAATGCAGTCAGCGTACCAAATTGTAAATTAATTCCCTAACATGGGCCATATGTATTAAATTATTGACGGGGTTTCATAAATAATGTATGTACCTTCACTGAGGTCCCATAGAGGTATGCTATGGTGGTGATATAGAAACATGAACTGTAAATAAAGAATACGCAGATGGGAAATGTTTCGCTTCTTCACCACGTATTAGATAAAGGGGGAAATTATGATATGCAGTTGGTCGGATTTGGTTTGAATGCCCCATTTAATTTAAGGAAATCCAACAAATCATATTTTATCCAAGATGACCCAATCTCTCATGCCAGAATTTAAAAGAATTTGGGTCCCTAAATCTCAAACTCATCGCAACATGGTGTATTTTAGGTCAGACAAATTCTAAAGTATACACATATGAATAAAAACCACTTAGGTTCACAAGAGTTTAAAGCAAACTCAAGATAATTAAAATTGTCTGACAAATGCATATAATCCAAATATAGAAAACCAAATAGTTTACCTTGACCACCTCGATAAGATCCACTTCAATGTCCACTACTTCCCCTTGTCCAAGCTTATGAGTATTAGTTAGAATTATGACACGTGCTTCAGACACTACGTGTGAACCAATTAAACTTGCATTATGGTTTCTCACAACAGCTGGTTGTGTTTTTTTTAACAACTACTAATGCAAGGATTAGTTCATAATGCTTAATATAATTTTTAGTTGTACTATTGTTACTTGTTGAATTGTATTCAATCGAGGGTTTAAAATCCAAAAATGGCTACAAGATAAGATCTCATACTATGTTCATAGCCTCCCCCTTGTCCACGCGTATAAGTAATTTTCTGAATTGTAGCATGTGCTACAAACACAACCGTAAGCCAACTAGTCTGACATTGTGATTTCTAATCATCAATTGGTTGTGCTTCTCTGCGACTACTAATGTAGATATCAATTCAGAATACTAAGTGTAATTCTTGGTCATGTACTACTGCTGGAGTACAATATTATTTGCGTGGAATGGGGAAAAGAAATTTTCGATCAAATTATTGGCTTCCATAGATCAAAGCGATCCTTCAGGAATTGCCCAGAAAAGTGAATACTTTTTCAGTGAGGCATTAATTTTTTCACGTCTTAATTGATAGAGAGAAAATTTAAAGTGTTTGCCTTCTGGGCAAAGATACTTAAAGAATCAAGAGATATAATCATGTAAAAATCACAAGGGTGTCCAGTAAAAATAAACATTCGAGGCCAAAGACAAGTAATAATTACTATCATATATCACGGTGCACTTATCATGGGGACGAAAGATTAGTGCATGAGAAATTAGAAATATTCACATTTTAGTAAGATCACACATAATTACCAAAATCATTAAGCTCTTTTTTCTAAAGATCTTCATAAAGGTTATCTTTCAAATGTTTGCTTCTGGCAAACTAGTCTGATATTAAAATTCACACAAAATTTTAAATGCTCGGGCGATCAATGATCATCACAAACTCAAGCAAGTAGAAATTAAACAAAGGCATAACCAGTTTTTGCTATCCTTTCTTTTAAACTCAAGGTTGCCAGATTCAAAACACCACCAAATTTATAAAATATTGCACTATACAAGGTGTGCATACAAACAGAAGCGAATAAATAAAGGAGCCACAAATCATTAGTTACAGTGCATGCCTATGTTCTAATTAGCTAGGACAAGTGATCAATCAACAGAAGGTGTGCATTTGTAAATTGTATTAAACCAGACTGCATAAAATCAACATATAATAAATGGTTTTTATGCATGTATATTATATGGTTTATATGCAAGCTTGCATTAGGGCTGTCTGCAAAGGGCAAACCACTTAGTAAATTTCTCAAAATTTTTTTTATTCCTATAATAAATAAAAAGGTAAAAGGAATATTTGTGCACATTTGAGTTACAAATTTTTTAGATGGGAATGCGTTTGAGTCCCGTATATTACTATACTCTGACCTATGACAATAAGAAGCATGATTAACTCGTACCAAATCTTGAAACTTATCCCATTGTCAAAACTATTTCCCAGCTAAGAGAACATTGAAAGACGAACATCAAGCGTAACCAAGGTGCATGGGCATGGAAATGATCAGCATAAACATAAGGCTACCTATGACAATAAGAAGCATGATTAACTCGTACCAAATCTTGAAACTTATCCCATTGTCAAAACTATTTCCCAGCTAAGAGAACATTGAAAGACGAACATCAAGCGTAACCAAGGTGCATGGGCATGGAAATGATCAGCATAAACATAAGGCCATCTGCACTACAATATGCAATAGAATAGTTTATATAAAAGAGAGGCGCTACAGGCACACTCTAAGGCACACCACCAACCACACACCCTCTCTCTCTACAGTGCATGGGGCCCTACATGTGATTTTTAAAAAAAATCACATGTGGGGCCCCCTGCACTGTAGAGAGAGAGGGAGTGTGGTTGATGGTGTGCCTTAGAGTGTGCCTCTATCATTTCTTTATATAAAAGTAGCAAATATGGCTATCGTCAGACCAGTTAAATGTCAAAGATAGACATGCCTACATGGAATTACTATTGCTACACAAGCCGAGACAATGTTACTAGTGTGGTATATTCCTCATCACCAATATTTCTTCTAGATATACATGTTCCTCTTGTCTTTAGTTTTTTTTGACAGGGACTTATGACTAACTAGTATTCGGGCAGTCACTCCAATCTTTCTACAGTGCCTACTTAAATCAATAAATTTGTCAGGAACCCCCACTTAGATGAGAGAAAAGGCTAATGAGTAACAATGATAATGTAAAGAAAATGCACGCACTTGCAATGAAAAGAGCTTTGCAATAAGACAGTACATGCAAGTTTTAATAAAAGAACAAACGATGAAACTAAATAACAGTAGAAAGAATGATCATCACATGATTCGCATAAAAAACAAACCAAAGAATTGCATATTATACTGGACATAATCATAATCATTCGACGGAAAGCATGATACTATGTAAATAGACAAAGGCCGAATGTATTATTACCTTACAGAAAATGTACACCTAAAAATCTATTACTACGAACAGATGATCACGAACCGGCTAGAGCCACTCGTGCTGATAACGTGTTGTAATATACTAAAGAAATGAAACAGGAGACAAGAGACAAGAGAAGAAGAGAAATTATAATTTTATTCATCATTCCATTTCCATACATGATACAATTTATAGATACATGATGGAAAATAAAAGGACGTCAAGTTAATAGTCCACATACAAAGTAATGTCCACATACATTTTGTCTTTTAGATTTCCACAAAATGTTTTTTAGATTTCAACAAATGCAAATTAGTTGAAAGAATAAACAACTTAAGAAAGAGAGAGAGAAAATTTGACCATTGAAGAGAAAGAATGAGCTTATTTAGACAAATTGAGAGAACGAGCGGTTCCAGTTTGTTTGTATTGAAGTTTTCTCAAACGGATCGAAACATATTCTAAAACCGAACCAAACCGGAAAAAAACAATTTAATGCTCGCCCCTGCTGTCCAGTACCAAGCATATAATGGATGCATATTATTATTATAGTTATTCGAGTAACATGGACCTTTGGATATCAACCAATGGCTGAGATTTCATCTAGGGATTGTTTAATTTATGAAAATTGCCCCCCCCCCTCCCTGCTCTCTCGACTATTTTCTTGACTGTGACGTGTCGCCTCTTCTGCCGCCTCAACGCTCGAAGATATTTGTAACACCTCGAGATATTATTTTTTCCCCTTTCTACTCAAATTAGCTCCTCTAAAGAGAGGAAAAAAATGAGGGAAATTGTGACGATTCAAGTGGGAGACTTCGCCAATTACATCGGCTCCCATTTCTGGAACTTTCAGGTGAACCTCGTTTTTACTTGCCCTTCGATTTTTTAATCAGTTTCGGTATCGAGGTTTTCTTTTGAAAACCAGGAAAGCTGCGACCTTTTCCTGAACTGAACCTTTTTGCTTCTCCTCTTGAAGTAAGCTTGTATCCGTACGAACTAACAACAGTCAGCAGTGGTTGCTTATTAATTATGTACATTCAGACTAATGCTGGTTGTTGATATCCAAAATGACTGACCTTACGCACTAAGTGAGAGAAAGATTGAAAGAATTGTAAAATGTAAGTTTGAAACCAATTTGTTGCTTTTGTGGATGGATGTGAAGCATAATTTTAATCATTTAAATTATATTGGTCATCCGTCACTGTGCCCATAAGCAAGTGTTATTATTTAGACCCTGTTCTGAGATGTCATCTGGCCTAAACACAAACGATGAGTTTCATTGCAAAACTAGATGTTTAGAAGATTGTATCTCCGTGCATCGCGTTCGGTATAGAATTTCCCGAAACCCTTCATCTAGTATTTTTCTAACCATTTATCGATCTGATACTTGTACAGATGCCACTTGGCCTACACGAAAGAACTATATGAAAATCAAGTACTGCTTATGTACGGATCTCATGCTATTGCATACAATGTTCACCATCCATATTCCAAAACCCTCGAGTAGAGTAGGGTACTGAATAGATCTGTACAAGCACGACTTGAGATTATTTTGTATCATTTATATCTCTTCCTCTATATCAAGTACTGCTTATGTACGGATCTCATGCTATTGCATACAATGTTCACCATCCATATTCCAAAACCCTCGAGTAGAGTAGGGTACTGAATAGATCTGTACAAGCACGACTTGAGATTATTTTGTATCATTTATATCTCTTCCTCTATGTCAGATTGGTTATTCAGTTTCAGACTATATCCAGATCAAAACGAGTGCAATGTTTAGGGTTATTTGAAGTTCAAATCTTTTTGACTGTACAAATGTTTGGATCTGGGCATGGCACAAGTTACAGTCCTAAACAAGAGTGAAAGTCATCTATGCCTTATTTAGATATCAGTCCTTATTTAGGATTAGGTTTGACGTTATTCTGGGATCTAGAAAAAGATCCCAGGTCATGTAAAATAATGGAGGCGTTATTCTGTTAGATTAACGCTTCTTGTAGACATTTAAGCAACTGCTTATTGCATTGCAATAGTAAAGGTTGAAACATGAATCCCTTTAAAAAATATTCAGCTATAAATGCACTTCAAATTCCTTTCAGCTATATTTGACGAGAAAGTGCATATGCTTATACCGTATATGTTTTATTTTGAATTTGTTAAATGTATCAATGCTTTTCTTGCTTTAAAACTTTTCTTAAATGAAAACCCTAAACAACTATGTTATGGTTAATTTGAAGGATGAGTTGCTTGGATTGGCCGAAGACCCACATGGAGATTCTATTTTTAGGAGTTCATCATTGAATATGGATGTCCTTTATCGTATTGGTGAGACACATCAGGTAGACTCGCTTATTGACTGTTTGCATCGCATTTTGATTTATAACATAAATATTACATATGGATATTCTATAAATTCTGAATAATGACTTTGAACTTGCTATCGCTGCTGTTTTAGGAAAAATCACCACTATCTTATGAAAGAAATCCTTTACTCTTATGAACCGCTGAGTTCAGTTATCAACCTTTGCGCAATGGTAGGTTGGTTAATGGAAAGACTTATCAAATGCTATGTTTGTTCATGTTCAGAATATGATAAAATTGGAAATTGGAGTTCCTCAAAAGAAATCTTGCATACTATGACTTATGAGCAGGTATTACCTTTTAGGGGAAGGATGAACATGGTTATGACACAACAGGACACACCAAAGCGCAACCTAGGTCAGGTCCAGCATTTTATTTTTCGGTGGCGGGGCCCCTAAAATTAAAGAGAAAAAGATGGAAGACGAAAGTATAAAACATGTAAAATTTTATCTTAATTGTGATTTTGCTCTCTTCTACAATTAAAATCATCATAATTGAGTTGAGTCAATAGTTAGTTCTTTGTAATTTTTTGTTTGCATGTTGGCTCTTTCATGCTCTCAATTAAAGCCGAAAGTTTAAGCAAACAATCTCATGTTTGGAAGTCAAGAATACTCTACTCTGCAAAAAAGAACTTCATTTTCCACATCGGGAAAAAAAATTATTTGATGGGTACTATGTGCAAGATGTCATATGTGTGTGTGTGTTTATACCCTCATGTTTAATTAGGGGCCAGCCAGATGGAGTTAAAAGAATTAATTTGTAAGGAGAGAATGATGAAGGGGACACCCATCCATCCACCGCCCCTATAAGCTTTAGTTTTCCGCCCTATAAAATGACTTATAACTGGCTTATATGAGACAGTAGTGCCTTGTTTGCTGAGTGTCGAGCTAATTTGAGTAGAAAGCGGAAAAAATAATATCTCGAGGTGTTACAAATATCTTCGAGCGTTGAGGCGGCAGAAGAGCGACACGTCACAGTCAGAAACAGTCGAGAGAGCAGGAGGGGGGGGGGCAATTTTCATAAATTAAACAATCCCTAGATGAAATCTCAGCCATTGGTCGCATATCCAAAGGTCCATTTACTCGAATAACTATAATAATAATATGCATCCATTATTATGCTTGGTACTGGACAGCCCAGGGCGAGCATTAAATTGTTTTTTTCGTTTGGTCGGTTTAGAATATGTTTGCGATCCGTTGCAGAAAACTTCAATACAAACAAACTGAACCGCGTCGTTCTCTCAATTGCTCTAAATAAGCTCATCTCTTCTCTTCAATGTCAAATTTTCTCTCTCTCTTTCTTAAGTTGTTTATTCTTTCAACTAATTTCATTTGTTGAAATCTAAAAAACATTTTGTGGAAATCTAAAAGACAAAATGTAGTTGGACATTACTTTATATGTGGACTATTAACTTGACGTCCTTTTATTTTCCATCATGTATCTATAAATTGTATCATGTATGAAATGGAATGATGAATAAAATTATAATTTCTCTTCTTCTCTTGTCTCTTGTCTCCTGTTTCATTTCTTTAGTATATTACAACACGTTATCAGCACGAGTGGCTCTAGCCGGTTCGTGATCATCTGTTCGTAGTAATAGATTTTTAGGTGTACATTTTCTGTAAGGTAATATACATTCGGCCTTTGTCTATTTACATAGTATCATGCTTTTCCGTCGAATGATTATGATTATGTCCAGTATATATGCAATTCTTTGGTTTGTTTTTATGCGAATCATGTGATGATCATTCTTTCTACTGTTATTTAGTTTCATCGTTTGTTCTTTTATTAAAACTGCATGTACTGTCTTATTGCAAAGCTCTTTTCATTGCAAGTGCGTGCATTTTCTTTACATTATCATTGTTACTCATTAGCCTTTTCTCTCATCTAAGTGGGGTTCCTGACAAATTATTGATTTAATAGGCCACTGTAGAAAGATTGGAGTGACTGCCCGATACTAGTTAGTCATAACTCCCTGTCAAAAAAAACTAAAGACAAAGGAACATGTATATCTAGAAGAAATATTGGTGATGAGGAATATACCACACTAGTAACATTGTCTCAGCTTGTGTAGCAATAGTAATTCCATGTAGGCATGTCTATCTTTGACATTTAACTGGTCTGACGATAGCCATATTTGCTACTTTTATATAAAGAAATGATAGAGGACACTCTAAGGCACACCATCAACCACACTCCCTCTCTCTCTACAGTGCAGAGGGCCCCACATGTGAATTTTTTTAAAAATCACAGTAGGCCCCATGCACTTAGAGAGAGAGGGTGTGTGGTTGGTGGTGTGCCTTAGAGTTTGCCTGTAGCGCCTCTCTTTTATATAAACTATTCTATTGCATATTGTAGTGCAGATGGCCTTATGTTTATGCTGATCATTTCCATGCCCATGCACCTTGGTTACGCTTGATGTTCGTCTTTCAATGTTCTCTTAGCTGGGAAATAGTTTTGCAATGGGATAAGTTTCAAGATTTGGTACGCAGTTAATCATGCTTCTTATTGTCATAGGTCAGAGTATAGTAATATACGGGACTCAAACGCATTCCCATCTAAAAATTTGTAACTCAAATGTGCACAAATATTCCTTTTACCTTTTTATTTATTATAGGAATAAAAAAAATTTTGAGAAAATTTACTAAGTGGTTTGCCCTTTGCAGACAGCCCTAATGCAAGTTGCATATAAACCATATTATAACATGCATAAAAAACCATTTATTATATGTTGATTTTATGCAGTCTGGTTTAATACAATTTACAAATGCACACCTTCTGTGATTGATCACTTGTCCTAGCTAATTAGAACTAGGCATGCACTGTAACTAATGATTTGTGGCTCCTTTATTATTCGCTTCTGTTTGTATGCACACCTTGTATAGTGCAATATTTTATAAATTTGGTGGTGTTTTGAATCTGGCAACCTTGAGTTTAAAAGAAAGGATAGCAAAAACTGGTTATGCCTTTGTTTAATTTCTACTTGCTTGAGTTTGTGATGATCATTGATCGCCGAGCATTTAAAATTTTGTGTGAATTTAATATCAGACTAGTTTGCCAGAAGCAAACATTTGAAAGATAACCTTTATGAAGATCTTTAGAAAAAGAGCTTAATGATTTTGGTAATTATGTGTGATCTTACTAAAATGTGAATATTTCTAATTTCTCATGCACTAATCTTTCGTCCCCATGATAAGTGCACTGTGAGATTATTACTTGTCTTTAGCCTCGAACGTTCATTTTACTAACAATCTTGTGATTTTTGCACCTATATATCTCTTGATTCTTTAAGTATCTTTGCCCAGAAGGTAAACACTTTAAATTTTCTCTCTATCAATTAAGACGTGAAAAATTAATGCCCTCACTGAAAAAGTATTCACTTTTCTGGGCAATTCCTGAAGGATCGCTTTGATCTATGAAGCCAATAATTTGATCGAAAATTTCTTTTCCCCATTCCAGCGCAATAATATTGTTCTCCAGCAGTAGTACATGACAAGAATTACACTTAGTATTCTGAATTGATATCTACATTAGTGAGTCGCAGAGAAGCACACCAATTTGATGATTAGAAATCACAATGTCAGACTAGTTCGCTTACGCGTTGTGTTTGTAGCACATTGCTACAATTCAGAAATTACTTATACGCGTGTGACAAGGGGGAGGCTATGAACATAGTATGAGATCTTATCTTGTAGCCATTTTTGGATTTTAAACCGCTCGATTGAATACAATTCAACAAGTAACAATAGTACAACTAAAAATTATATAAGCATTATGAACTAATCCTTGCATTAGTAGTTGTTAAAAAAACACAACCAGCTGTTGTGAGAAACCATAATGCAAGTTAATTGGTTCACACGAGTGTCTGAAGCACGTGTCATAATTCTAACTAATACTCATAAGCTTGGACAAGGGAAGTAGTGGACATTGAAGTGGATCTTATCGAGGTGGTCAAGGTAAACTATTTGGTTTTCTATATTTGGATTATATGCATTTGTCAGACAATTTTAATTATCTTGAGTTTGCTTTAAACTCTTGTGAACCTAAGTGGTTTTTATTCATATGTGTATACTTTTAGAATTTGTCTGACCTAAATACACCATGTTGCGATGAGTTTGAGATTTAGGGACCCAAATTCTTTTAAATTCTGGCATGAGCGATTGGTCATCTTGGATAAAATATGATTTGGGATTTCCTTAAATTAAATGGGCATTCAAACCAAATCCGACTAACTGCATATCACAATTTTTCCTTTATCTAATACGTGCGTGAAGAGCGAAACATTTCCCATCTGCCGTATTCTTTATTTACAGTTCATGTTTCTATATCACCACCATAGCATACCTCTATGGGACCTCAGTGAAGGTACATACATTATTTATAAAACCCGTCAATAATTTAATACATATGGCCCATGTTAGGGAATTAATTTACAATTTGGTACGCTGACTGCATTTTATTGAAGATCAATTCTCGACATTAGGGGAGATTATGCCAAAATACAAAATTAATATCAAGAAAATTTCATAAAATAAAAATAATCTTCAATATTTATATCCACATACTAGTCAAACTGAACCAGAAGTTCACATGATAATCTGCTAAGAAAAGAATGACTAAGCCCCATATTCATGTTGAGTAAATCATTGATGATTTGGTACGCCCAGAAGCGTACTGCACCAGAAGCATAGGAACTTGTTAGTGAAAAAGATAAAAGTCTCCGACAAACTAAATTCTATATAGAAAGACAGTAACTCCCATAACCTCCGGAAGAGGTCATCCTGAAGATGGAATC
The DNA here is from genome assembly GCF_001876935.1 of Asparagus officinalis. NCBI lineage: Eukaryota > Viridiplantae > Streptophyta > Magnoliopsida > Asparagales > Asparagaceae > Asparagus > Asparagus officinalis. The sequence goes on from NC_033800.1 coordinate 126,097,754, forward strand.
TCCAGTAAATTGCACGTGCTTGATAATCACAATACTGGAGACTGGAACGACAAATCCAATTGTTAAGGGAAATGACGAGGATTTTGGTGACATAAAATAAGAATTAAAGTGGACACGAATTGTGTAAAAAGAGAAATATATAATAGAAATATAAAAGTTATCGATAACATAGTTGCCTTTACAGTTGCTCATTACTGTCTCCGAAAATAATCTGGATCCAGAACTTAAGTCGTGGAGCAGAGTGCTTGAAGCACTCGGACTAGGTGAGATGGAAAGTGGTAATTGAGGCTGAGCTGAACTCGCCTAAAGTATTTTGAACCTGTAGTTCACTATATCCCTGCAGGATATAAATAGGTCTTCGTAAGAAAATAAATAATAATTATAAGGTGGTGAGATATAAAGCGAGATTCATAACTCAATGGGTTCATCCAGAGACCGACATCGATTTAAATGTAAAATATTCCCCTATAGTGATTGTATTACGTCTCCGCAAGTTAATACCTATGGCAAAAACCATGAATTTTATATATGCAGTATATGTACGTCATGACCGTTTTTTTGTGTCATTAGACACTAATATTTTATATGAAAGTCCCTGATGGACTTAAAATTTCTGAATTGAGAGAAAACGAGAATCGCAACATGTATAGCATTAAATTGCAAAGTCGTTATACGGCTTGAAACAGTCGGGTAAAATATGGTATAATCGACTGTGGTGAGTTCCTCCTGAAGAAGGGATATGCAAATAATGACGTCTGCCCTTATGTGTTTATAAAGAAATCCGAAAATGTCTTCTGTATCATCTCAGTCTATGTTGATGATATAAATATTATTGGAACGCCACAAGGAGCTTACAGAAGCTAACTCATGGCTAAAGACGAAGTTTGAAGTGAAAGACTGGAAAAACCAAGTTTTGTCTCGGCTTGCAGATCGAGCATTTCCCAGAAGGAATTTTTTACACCAGTCGACCTACGTGAAAAAGTTTTTGAAAGATTTTATATGGATAATACACATCCACTAGCACACCAATGGTCGTTTGGTCCCTCGAAGTGGATAAAGACTCATTTAGACCCAAAGAATATAATGAAGAAATGTTAGGGCCAGAAGTTCCCTATCTGAGCGCCATTGGAGCACTTCTCTATCTCGTAAATTGTATCAGGCCTATATTGCATTTGCGGTAAACTTTGCTAGCAAAGTATAGTGCTTCTCCTACAATGAGGCATTAGAATGGCGTTAAACATATCCTTCGTTATCTTCAAGGTACAAAAGATCTTGGACTATTCTATAAAAGAAACCAAGATTATGACATTGGTGGGCTATTAGGACTGCTGTGCTAATTCTCATAACGCCAGATCCCAGACTGATTATGTTTTTTTCTGTAGTGGTACTGCCGTTTCTTGGAGGTCTGTTAAGCAGGGGACCATGATGACTACTTCTTCTAACCACTTAGAGATTATTGCTTTATATGAGGCCTCACGAGAATGTATATGGTTGAGATCGTTGATACGACACATTTTTGTGCGTCGTTCTAGCAAAAGACGATATTACCCTCACTGTCCTTTATGAGGACAATGCAGCTTGTGCTGCACAAATATGAGCAGTGGATATGTAAAAGGAACCATGACAAAACATGTTACCGCCAAAATTCTTTTATCCACATGAGCTCCAAAAGAATGGCGAATAATCACATCGAAAAGGTTCGCTCAAGTTGACAATCTTGCCAGATTTGTTCATCAAATCTATGCCTACAACTTTGAGAAATATAGTCACAATATTGGTATGCGCAGACTTGGAAGACTATCGTCTTCAGGCGGGAGCAAATTCTTAAAGAACAATCCCTGAAGATTGGGCCCTGAAGGTCTATCGTCATATTTTTCCTTGCTAAGTTTTGTCTTCTAGGTTTTCTTAGCATACACTCAGAAGATTATCATCATCAGGGGGAGCGAATTTTCAAGACAATCCCAAAGATAGGGTCTTGAAGGTCTATAGTTGTACTCTTTTTTCCTTTGCTAAGTTGTCCCACAGGGTTTTCTTAGCTAAAGGTTTTTAATGAGGCAACTAATGCAACACAAGAATCTACTTATATCGTGTACTCTTTTCCTCGACTAGTTTTTCTCCCACTGGTTTTTTTCTAGCGAGGTTTTAACGAGGCATTGACATCTCGAAGTAATGTCCAAGGGAAAGTGTTGAAATCTAAAAGATATTTTGTGAAAATCTAAAAGACAAAATGTATGTGGACATTACTTTGTATGTGGACTATTAACTTGATGTCCTTTTATCTTTCATCATGTATCTATAAAATGTATCATGTATGAAAATGGAATGATGAATAAAATTATAATCTCTCTTCTTCTCTTGTCTCTTGTTTCATTTCTTTAGTATATTACAACAACATTGTTCTTTTGGCGATCCCTTAGGCATTAACCAACATATTTCTTTGGCTGATTTCTTGATATGCATCTTTCTTTCGCATTAAATAGGGTATTTTCTTAATAAATTAGTTCAAGTCCCAACCCAATAGACCGAACCAAATTGACCAATGAAACTTCCTGTCGGTTCGGTTCGGTTTCAAATATGGAGTGGTTTGGTTTTGGTTGTCAAAATTTTGGGAAAAAAACAACCAAACACCGGTCCTCCTCCAGCAATGCACGGTTCTCCAAATTTATCACCCTATCTAGTTACCCTAAGATTTTCTTTCCAACGAAGTGTCTTGAAATGCCGTGAGCTCGGCTCCAATACTGAAACCAAATATGTCGAAGCCTCTGTCCAGAAACTCTTCTGCAGACCATTGCTTGACAATAAACATCGGTCCTCCTCCATCAAGGCACGGTTCTCTAAATTTATCACCCTATCTAGTTACCCTAAGATTTTCTTTCCAACGAAGTGTCTTGAAATGCCGTGAGCTCGGCTCCAATACTGAAACAGGTCCATCTTGTACCTTCCAATAAAATCAAAATGAAGTACCTTCACGTTTCTGTCCATCTTACACTTTTTTAAACTGTTAGAAACTACTAGGACTTTCTCCAATGGGGATTTGGTTACAACCCAAACACGCCTAAAACATCCACCAATAAAGAAAACCAAACGCCTATTACCTCCCAATGATACCCCCTTGGGAGGCCCCTAAACATCCACGTGAACTCCTCCAGAACGACCCTTAGCACGGTGAATAGAGGTGTCAAACTTCACCTCGGTCTTCTTGCTCACATCAATATGTTCACTGGACTTCAAACTGTAGGTCTTCGCACCCTCTTTCATCAAAATACGAGAGTCTCTCGCAATCTCGAGAACCATGTCCTCAACACGAACCTTCAGACCCTCTCCAACCAAAGCTCCAATCGAGATCAAGTTCTTCCTCAAAGAAGGAACATATCTCACATCGTTTAACTCTCTAACAGTCCCGTCAAACATCTTTATGCGAATTCTTCCTATCCCAAGGATCTGACATGCACGGTTATCAGTCATGTATACCACACCACTATCTAGCTTCTCAAAACTGGAGAACAATTCCCTTCTAGGGCACACATGATAGGTCTCACCACTATCCAACATCCATTCAGATTCCTCCGAATAGCTATCTGTAGGACTGATAGAAAACAAATAAATAGAAGAGTCAGAAATATTACCATCCGATATAACGATGTTTGTTTCTGATAATGGTTGCTTCCCTTTTCCCATCTGCTTATTCTTCATCCATTCGTCGAGCTTTGAGCAGTCTTTCTTCCAATGATCAGTCTCCTTGCACCAAAAACACTGATCGTTTCTAATTATAGGATGTTCTACTCTAGACTGTGACTTTTAATTTTTTCGGTTTGGACCCTTCCTTTTTGCGGCTAATGCTTCTGCTACTGGCTCAACTGAAGCCAACTTATCCTTCTTTCAAAGCTAATAATTCACAAGTACAGCGATGACCTCACTATACGAAAGGGATATATTTTCATTAATAAAGAGTAAGGACGAATGTCTTATATTCCTCATCGGGCAAGGAACTCAACAGCAACGTCTTGTCCTCATCTTCAATCATAACATCCACATTCGTCAAATCCGTAAGAAGTTTTGTGTAGCGATTCATGTGATCACGAATTGAGGTTCTCTTTTTCAACTGGAAACGATAAAATCTCCTCTTCAAATGCAAGCGATTCTCAATACTCTTTGTCAAATACTTGCTTTCGAGAATCTTCCAATTCTTCTTCGTAGAAGTCTCATTCATCACATCATATTTTAGATCTTGAGAGTGCACGCGCACTTCTACTGAGTGATAACATTTATTTGTTGGCAATTGGCGTCCCCTCTTCTTCATGTGAAAGAAGAATCTCTTTTGTTGGACTAGATTAGGAAAAGGCCCGCACATTTCTTGTTAGGTTGTTTGAGTGGAGCACTTCTAGATGTAGGCTCACTAAATATGACAAACCTTTAAGGACCATTGGATACCTTTTATGTATTCGTTCATTTCTTCCATGTGAGGAAACATGTACAGCTCCTACACACTTTGTGGGGGGACGTTCACTCTTTAGGGCTCCGGACCAATATGTATCCATTTTTAGTTCAACCTTTGATCTGGCCCAACTTTTGCCAGTATTAGGTAAGGTTTACATAAATATCCACGCAATATAGGAAGTAGGAAGGGCCTAGATATCCTATTTCAGTCCAGATTCCAAGAGTGGCAATGGGCCTAGGCTAGATGGAGGCCTATGAAGGCCCGCATTTCGACCCAAGCTCTACAGGAGCAGTAACAGCGTCTCTTCACATGTTCTAGATGTCGAACATTACTTCATGTTGTTTTGCACGTAGTATTCACGTGCAGAATTTTGTATACAACAATCGCTTACATGTAGAGTGGAATAAATGCTGGGTTATAAAAGAAGCCCGAGTGTCTGCTCAAAAAAAAAGAAGCCTGAGCGAGTGTGCAGTCCTCAATGATTGCACACTCGCTCAGGCTTCTTTTTTTTTGAGCAGACACTCGGGCTTCTTTTATAACCCAGCATTTATTCCACTCTACATGTAAGCGATTGTTGTATACAAAATTCTGCACGTGAATACTACGTGCAAAACAACATGAAGTAATGTTCGACATCTAGAACATGTGAAGAGACGCTGTTACTGCTCCTGTAGAGCTTGGGTCGAAATGCGGGCCTTCATAGGCCTCCATCTAGCCTAGGCCCATTGCCACTCTTGGAATCTGGACTGAAATAGGATATCTAGGCCCTTCCTACTTCCTACATTGCGTGGATATTTATGTAAACCATACCTAATACTGTTAAAAGTTGGGCCGGATCAAAGGTTGAACTAAAAATGGATACATATTGGTCCGGAGCCCTAAAGAGTGAACGTCCCCCCACAAAGTGTGTAGGAGCTGTACATGTTTCCTCACATGGAAGAAATGAACGAATACATAAAAGGTATCCAATGGTCCTTAAAGGTTTGTCATATTTAGTGAGCCTACATCTAGAAGTGCTCCACTCAAACAACCTAACAAGAAATGTGCGGGCCTTTTCCTAATCTAGTCCAACAAAAGAGATTCTTCTTTCACATGAAGAAGAGGGGACGCCAATTGCCAACAAATAAATGTTATCACTCAGTAGAAGTGCGCATGCACTCTCAAGATCTAAAATATGATGTGATGAATGAGACTTCTGCGAAAAAGATTTGGGATTTTTGAAAGCAAGTATTTGACTAAGAGTGTTGAGAATCACTTGCATTTAAAGAGGAGACTTTACAGTTTCCAGTTGAAGAAGGAAATCTCAATTAGTGATCACATGAACAACTACACGAAACTTCTTACGGATTTGACGAATGTGGATGTTATGATTGAAGATGAGGACAAGACGTTGTTGCTGTTGAGTTCCTTGCCCGATGAGGAATATGAGACATTCGTCATTACTGTTTATTAATGGGAAGATATCCCTTTCGTATAGTGAGGTCATCGCTGTACTTGTGAATTATTAGCTTCGAAAGAAGGATAATGAGGCTTCAGTTGAGCCGGTAGCAGAAGCATTGGCCGCAAGAGAGAAGGGTCTAAACCGAAAGAATTAGAAGTCACAGTCTAGAGTAGAACATCCTACAATTAGAAAAGATTAGTGTTCTTGGTGCAAAGAGACTGGTCATTGGAAGAAAGACTGCCCAAAGCTCGACGAATGGATGAAGAAAAAGCAGATGTGAAAAGGAAAGCAACCATTATCAGAAACAAACATCGTTATATCGGATGGTAATATTTCTGACTCTTCTATTTATTCATTTTCTATCAGTCCTACAAATAGCTATTCGGAGGAATCTGAATGGATGTTGGATAGTTGTGAGACCTATCATGTGTGTCCTAGAAAGGAATGATTCTCCAGTTTTGAGAAGCTAGATAGTGGTGTGGTATACATGACTGATAACCGTACATGTCAGATCCTTGGGATAGGAAGAATTCACATCAAGATGTTTGACGGGATTGTTAGGGAGTTATATGACATGAGATATGTTCCTTCCTTGAGGAAGAACTTGATCTCGATTAGAGCTTTGGTTGGAGAGGGCCTGAATGTTCGAATTGAGGACATGGTTCTCAAGATTGTGGAAGATTCTCAGATTGTGATGAAGGGCGTCATGAGGAATAACCTGTATTACTTGACTGGAGGTATAGTGGCAGGTGGAGAAGTGACAACTTCTATTGATTCGGCTAGACTGCGGCATTTAGGGCTTGGTCATTCCAGTATTAATTCCTCACATAGATTGAAAGAGGATGCGAAGACCTACAGTTTGAAGTCCAGTGAACATATTGATGTGAGCAAGAAGACTGAGGTGAAGTTTGACACCTCTATTCACCGTGCTAAGCATCGTTCTGGAGGAGTTCACGTGGATGTTTGGGGGCCTCCCAAGGGGGTATCATTGGGAGGTAATAGGCGTTTGGTTTTCTTTATTGGTGAATGTTTTAGGTGTGTTTGGGTTGCAACCAAATCCATATTGGAGAAAGTCCTAGTAGTTTCTAACAGTTTGAAGAAGTGTAAGATGAACAGAAAGGTGAAGGTACTTCATTCTGATTTTGTTGGGAGGGACAAGATGAACCTTTTTCTGTATTGGAGCCGAGCTCACGTCATTTCAAGACACTTCGTTGGAAAGAAAATCTTAGGGTAACTAGATAGGGTGATAAATTTAGAGAACCGTGCCTTGATGGAGGAGGACCGATGTTTATTGTCAAGCAATGGTCTGCAGAAGAGTTTCTGGACTGAGGCTTCGACATATTTGGGTTATCCTATTAAAGAGTTGTCAACTACTATGATAGGCGGTAAAACTCAATTGGGTGTTTGGTCTCGTAGTCACTTCGGTTGAGGCTTCAATGAGGGAGCTAATTGACTCAGCAGGTGGAGAGTTTTGGACAGACCTTAGATGTATCGCAACGGGTAGAGAGTGGATATTCGCTTCAGATTCTTGTTTCCTTGGTGAGACATGAATTCTTATTGATCTTTCTCTCTTATTGTGTATCAGAAACTCTGTCGAAATTTCCGCTGCGCACAATAGTTTCTGTACGCCAGAAATTTATGTATGGATTTGTGTTGGTATTTTCACCAATTACGACGACAGATTGCTACTTGTTGAAATTCCTCCTGTGTAATTATCTCTTTATGTCGTGATGATTGCTATTAATAACTGAGGCATCATTAAAAGCTGTCATGGCTTCGTCTTCTGTTGACTAGTATCACATGTGTTAGCGCTTGCTTTTCTCATTGTATCATACTTTAAAATTTATTTTTATTTCTGCTCATGTTCTTTAGTTTGTTTAAAATCACAGATAGCAGATGTCTGGTCTTGTGGAGTTACTCTATATATGATGTTAGTGGGCGCATATCCATTTGGAGGATCCTGAAGAGCCCAAGAATTTTCGGAAAACAATTCAGGTTACTTTTTACCATTTCATGAGATGAGCCACCATTATATTCATTATACTAATAACCTTTTTTTGTGCAGCGTATATTGAATGTTCAATATTTAATTCCAGATTATGTTCACATATCTGAGGAGTGCCGACACCTAATCTCTAGAATTTTTGTTGCTAATCCTGCTACGGTATGTACTTTGTGTTATAGACAATCCTTGTTGTGGAGTTACCTCTGTTTTGGAGAATAAATGTGAAAAAAAAATCCTATAGAGGGCCTTCTATAGTATATGGAATTAGGAGTAAGGAGAGGATGCCACTTGATATATCAACAGTCATTTGTCTATCAGCGCAGACAATAGTGACTGAACTGATGGACATTCTTGATACATTCATCAAGATTCATGGCATGGTAGACGTCCCTCTCTCCTTCCTCCATAGACAATAATCTATAGAGTGGGCCTATATAGAATAGTTGCCATTGATTTGGTTGCTTTACCCAGTTACATCCCTAATATTTTGATTATCACGGGTTAATCTGTTAGGGTCGTCCAATTGTCTGGAGATTCTGATTCTACCTATTTCACTTTCACTTAATACAGTACCGATTCTATCTGAACACCCCCATACAATGGGGTAATCTGTACCATTCACGGGTGGTTAGAGGTTGGAGGGTTAGTTTGAGAACTTTTGCTATTCTGTTTGCAGTGCAAGCCACTTCACTCCTACAGTGATGGTTCTAATAGGATTCTTATTCCCTTTAATATTGCTTCACATTTTTTTTACTCTTTTCAGAGGATATCAATGTCGGAGATACGCACCCACTCCTGGTTCTTGAAGAATCTTCCCGCAAACCTAATGGATGACAACATGATGAGCAACCAGTATGAGGAGCCCGATCAGCCTATGCAGAGTGTCGACGAGATAATGCAGATAATTGCAGAAGCTACTATCCCTGCAGCTGGAACTCGTGGCATCGGCCAATTTATCACCGATAGCCTCGATATGGACGATGACATGGAGGACCTCGACTCTGATCCTGATCTTGATGTTGATAGTAGTGGCGAGATAGTCTATGCTATGTGATCGTTGTTGTTTTAGGATAGGGGAGTATCAAGAGGGTTTGATATATGTATGAACTTTGTGAGCAAAATGTGGAAAGGAGAAAGGTGTTCACTGCTAATTGTGCGTGCTTGTATTTTATAAGAACATATGAAGCTTGTTACTGCTGCAGCCTGCCCTATATATGCAATGTTTTTACCTCCTTTGTCGTATATGCAGCTGTTATGGCCACGTGTTTTTACTCTATGTTCCTTGCTGCGTTGTTGATTGTATTGTTCTTATTTAAAATGCTTAAAGATGAGGGTGGCTTGGATCGTTGCATGAACGGTGGAGCTCCAAGTGCATTAAGAAAAGAGCATCCGGGTCAATAGCTTCAAGTGGCCTCTCTACTATATTAGAGTGTAAGTACATAAGACAAAATAATCAGCTCATCCTTTCGGGTGTAGGCGAACTCTCAAACTTGGATGACATGCGATTAGTTGTTAAAATTTGGAATGAATTGTAGCTGTCTTGTCCTGCTATCAAAAGTTGAGGTCTACGACGGGGGTGAGCAAACGGTCGGGTTGGTCGTTTTTTCCCGGAATTTTACCACAACCAAAACCGAACCACTCCATATTTGAAACCGAACGGGACCGAACCGATAGGAAATTTCATTGGTCAATTTGGTTCGGTCTATTGTGTTGGGACTTGAACTAATTTATTAAGAAAATAGCCTATTTAATGCGAAAGAAAGATGCTTGTCAAGAAATCAGTGAAAGAAATATGTTGGTTAAGGCCTAAGGGATCGGCAAAAGAACAAGACAAATTAGTTGAAAGAATAATCTAACTTGAGAGAGAGAGAGAGAGAGAGAGAGAGAGAGAAATTTGACCATTGAAGAGAAAGAATGAGCTTATTTTAGACAAATTGAGAGAACGGGCTGTTCCAGTTTTGTTTGTATTGAAGTTTTCAAACGGATCAAAACATATCCTAAAACCGAACCAAACCGGAAAAAACCAACTTAAACCCCTGCTGTCTAGTGCCAATCATATGATTGATGCATATTATTATTGTAGTTATTCGAGTAACATGGACCTTTGGATATCAACCAATGGCTGAGATTTCAGCTAGGGATCGCTTATTTTATGAAAATTGCCCCCCCCCCCCCCACCCCCCACCCAATCATATGATTGATGCATATTATTATTGTAGTTATTCGAGTAACATGGACCTTTGGATATCAACCAATGGCTGAGATTTCAGCTAGGGATCGCTTATTTTATGAAAATTGCCCCCCCCCCCCCCACCCCCCACC
>NC_033800.1:126108901-126109823 GCF_001876935.1 Asparagus officinalis
CCCAAACCCCCCAACCCCCCCCCGTCCTCCTCCCCTCCCTGCTCTCTTGACTGTTTTCTTGACCGTGTCGTGTCGCCTCTTCTGCCGCCTCAACGCTCGAAGATATTTATAACACCTCGAGATATTATTTTCCCCCCTTTCTACTCAAATTAGCTCTCCTTTGAAGAGAGGAAAAAAAAATGAGGGAAATTGTGACGATTCAAGTGGGAGACTTCGCCAATTACATCGGCTCCCACTTCTGGAACTTTCAGGTGAACCTCGTTCTCACTCGCCCTTCGATTTTTTAATCAGTTTCGGTATCGAGGTTTTCTTTTGAAAACCAGGAAAGCTGCGACCTTTTCCTGAACTGAACTTTTTTTCTCCTCCTCTTGAAAGTTATGCTTGTATCCGTACGAACTAACAACAGTCAGCCGTGGTTGCTTATTATTAATTATGTGCATTCAGACTAATACTGGTTGTTGATATCCAAAATGACTGACCTTACACACTAAGTGAGAGAAAGATTGAAAGAATTGTAAAATGTAAGTTTGAAACCAATTTGTTGCTTTTGTGGATGGATGTGAAGCGTAATTTTAATCATTTAAATTATATTGGTCATCCGTCGTTGTGCCCATAAGCAAGTGTTATTATTTAGACCCTGTTCTGAGATGTCATCTGGCCTAAACACGAACGATAGGTTTCATTGCAAAACTAGATGTTTAGAAGATTGTATGTCCGTGCGTCGCGTTCGGTGTAGAATTTCCCGAAACCCTTCTTCTAGCATTTTTCTAACCATTTATCGATCTGATACTTGTACAGATGCCACTTGGCCTGCAAGAAAGAACTATATGAAAATCAAGTACTGCTCATGTACGGATCTCAATGCTAATGCATACAACGTTCACCATCCATATTCCAAAACCCTCGAGTAGAGTAGGGTACT
>NC_033800.1:126110823-126110976 GCF_001876935.1 Asparagus officinalis
GAGATCTCCACTCCAAAAGCCAAAAATCAACAAAAACCCAACTTGAAAGCCTCTAATCTTCTCCAAGAAATCAACTTGGGTTTGGGGGGGTTTTGGTGGCTGTTAGGGTTCTTAGGAAAACTGAGAAAAACGTGAAAAACTCATATATATATA
>NC_033800.1:126113872-126117956 GCF_001876935.1 Asparagus officinalis
AATAGATGACTCCTGAACGGGTGCCTCTTCATGAACGGAAGGCTCTTGACAAACCTGAGCTGCTAACTGCTCTTCAATAGCCATCATACAAGCTGCCAATGGTGCTATGAGATCCACTAGGTACTGCGGAGCCTGCTGTGGCTCCGGCTCCCCATCTGAAGAATATAACATATACCAATAAGTAAATCGTATCACATATATCTCATATCATGCTTTATTATTCAAAGCAAATAGATCATCATAAAAAAATATTAGATTTTTCGCGTACATATATAGTACGTCCTCACTCATGCTAAGGATTCCTAGCGGACTGTATACATTATCCCTAGGAAACTCTATCCTAAACTCCATAATATGACACAATAATGATCCTAAGGATATTGGAGCTAGAGCTCTGATACCAACTGTGACGCCCCAGGATTCACACAAAGCTGCAGTCCAAGGTAAAACCCGGATTGTCAAACCTGTCAAGCACCAACTCCATGCTACGACATGTTTCACCATCACAATCACTATCTCTCTAGTGAAAATAATATATAGATGAAGGTACAAATAGGTAAATAATCAAAATCGAACAACACTGAAAATATACACAGAAGAAGCATAAGAAAGACATGTTTTACCATCACAATCACTATCTCTCTAGTGGAAACAATAAATAGATGAAGGTACAGACAGGTAAATAATCGAAATCGAACAACACTGAAAATATACACAGAAGAAGCATAAGAAATATTAATAATGAGCCCAACTAGAATGAAGTAGATATTTCACTGAGTCTGAACTGAATCTCAAATACGATGAGTCAAATAAACCAAGTCTCACAATAGCTCTCAACTCTATGAAATAAAATACCAATCTAGAGTCTGAAAATAATCAACCACATGTGGAGTTCTGTAATAACTACAAAATATAATAAATAGCTAAACGGACAACTAAGATGTCCCATCAACCTGCGACTTTCCGTGCACCGGACTCGCTGCCTGAAAGAGGGGAAACAATGAGCGTCAAAGCGCTAGCGAGATCATCACTACCTCTCCCCAGGGGAAGGGGTAGGAGTATATAGAAAATAGAGTCAGTACATACATATATCAAATCATTCATATAACTCTCTATAAATGAAAAACAAATAACCAATGATAAAAACCCCAATCTCCAACATAAAGAATAATCATCTCATCTCAAACTACGTCCGAGTGATCTGCTCTAACATAAGAGGATATCAACAATTGCTAAAACAAAAAATATCTGTCGTTCATAACGGGTGTATCAAAATCTCAAAGGAAATACCCTACTCATGGGCAATCTATCATGAAAGTAAAGCTTACAACTGATTAATTATCTATGTGTGCATCATCATTTTCTATAGCGATACTCTTGTAATGCTCTTACTCAATCGCTCTGCGGCAATAGGTTTTACTATCTCCTTATTCTGGATACGTGTAATAACGATACTTTTGTAATACTCTTACTCAATCGTTCTGCGGCAAATAGGTTTCGTCTCCCTATTTTCGGATACGTATAGAACAACATTATTCATATGTGTTTATCAAATTAACTCATGTCAAAAGTGTGTCAATCTAACACAATCTAGCATATGTTGAAAGTGTGTCAATCTAAAACAATCTAGTATACATGCACAAATCTCGGTGTGCGTGTCCTCATCTGAAGTTCACCATCATCCCAGGTGTTTAACATTCATTAACATCATAGTCTATCATCATAAGGTCGAGAGATTTGCTCGACAAACCGAATCCAACCCTTATAAACATGCACAGCCAAAACAAACTGGCGGTCGATCGTGGAGATCGACCACGACGGGCTCCAGAGACTACCCAGATCTCTGTCCTGCACGCGGTCGACCGTAGCGGTTGACCGTGAACCTTGATTCCAGATTCTTAATTTTTTTGTGTATGTCATGCTCACGTCGTGTTTTTATGATTCAAACATGATTAAATCTTCATGAAACTTGTATGCAAACACAACAATTATAAACAAGATTTTATGTATTAAATTTTTTTTCAAAACCTTAAAACATGCATAAAAGCTCAAAACAACGAATCAAACTTCTTTCTTTAGATTAACCATGTTTTAAAATCATCTTCAGGTCTTAAATACTTCTGTAAGAATCGTTCTCAACCTTTTTAGCATAGAAAGACCTAGTCTCTTGACATATAATACAAAAGAAGTTGATTTTATTCATAAACTAGTCATTTAGGCTCTACAAAACATGTTTAAAACTCTTTAAAAATGTTTTGAAAACTAGGAGGGAGATTAGCAGAGATGATACTCGCCTGGGGTTGTAGGAAAATGTGTTAGATATATATATATATATATATCAGGGGAAAATAGATATGGGTTTAGAAATCCGAAACTAACTCAAAACAGGAGAAAAACAGACTGCAGGTATCGCGATTGACCGTTGCGGTCGACCAGGCTGCGGTCGACCGGACCGGACATTTTCAGTTTCCATATGTTTGGCCATTTTTGCATGTTTCAACTCTTTTCTCTCTCATGTATGAACTCGTTCATACTCAAATCACATGGTATTATACTCATATACCATTAAATGATATTTATCATACTAAATATCCACATATCATAATTTATCACACATTAATTATATTATTCATAAATTATCAGAGTTTTACATACTCGAACAATTTCTGAATAGAATTTTATATGTCAAATATTCATTACAATAGGAAATTCACGTGGTACTGATTCCTACTAAAACATTCAATAAAACATAAGACCTTTATAGGCACAATCATATCTTCCACAATTGAAGTTATCGACTTCATGCGACCGAACAATCAATGGTTTGGTTCAATTTATTGACTTCATTTTTTAGTTATCTCCCAATTGTTATTGGGTTTACATAAAATTGCTATAAGGCTATTAATGCATTACAAACAAACCCAAAATCCAATAATAATTATGCCCAAAGCTAATTCCACAAAATTCTCTCTATTATCACTATAATTGAATCTAATTTCTTTTCTAACAGCAATATAATCAAATAAAAAATATTTGAAATATTGATCAAAACCTCTCATACCTTGATTGAGAAGCCTAGCACATAATGGGAAAACGTGAATAAAGGGAGCCAACTTCTGCCTCTCATTCAATAAATTAGCCACATATCTACAAACAAATAACCCAAAAAAAGGGTGATAATGTCACAATCCAAGCTATGTATTAAACTAATTCAAGTACTAATAGCCTAAAATCTAAAAAATACCAGCTATAGTATTGTTATTCGTAAAAATTAAAGATACGACTACAACAAAAAAGGAAGTAAACAAACTTGCACTACATGATGTCTTTTGTGACTAAATCACTAAACTAAAAATGGGTTTAGTATTAGAAAGGGTAAACATATAAATCTCTGTCAATTTCACAAGTCCACTTAAAGCACATTCAACATACGCGACTAATAATCCTGAACATGAAATTCCTCATAGGCGCCATCAGTATAAATTATCAATCCAACACCAACCTAATTCATGGAAATTCAACACACCCCACCAAAATGAGCATGGACATTTAAAAGCAAAGTATTCTAACTGTAACAATACCTTTCATGTAACTCTCATAAGCCAGCTGCGCGGCCAGCAGGTCGAGAACCCCGACCCTCACCGACTTAAACACCATCACCTCCTCCTCCCTCCTCGCTCACTACCTCCACCCCCCCCGCACCCACCTGCAGCCAGCTGCCTCACCACAGTCACTCCTCCTCGACATCCAGCAACTACCGCTTGCCTCCTCAATCACAGCCTTTGTGTCCACAAACACCCCCCTCGTCTCACCACCACCTCATCACACTCCCTCATCTCCCTCATATACGACCCTATCAGATTCATATGCACCCCCTTCTTGATCAACTCCCCTCTTACCAGCGGCCTCTCTGAGCCCGTGGAGCAGGTGATGACATCAGCAATCTCGACGGTTTCATCAAGGTCCCTGGCGACCTCGAAGGTCAGCTCGGGGTGGAAGTTCTGGAGGTTGGAAGCTAGGGTTTGGGATTTGGAGAGGGTGCGGTTCCAGAGGAGGAAGCGGGAGAGGGAGGGGCGGGCGGAGA
>NC_033800.1:126117966-126129923 GCF_001876935.1 Asparagus officinalis
GGAGAGTGCCGTCGAGAGAGGCGAGGGGTTGGCCAGAAGAGGAGGAGAAGAGAGAGTACGAGGCAGAGATGGAAGGGGAGAGGGAGGGGAAGGAGATGGCCAGGAGTTGAGAGGAGATGGTAAGGAGCGTGTGAGGTGTATCGACGGAGGGATTTGAGAGAGACAAAGAAAAAGATCTATTTTGAGAAGGATTTGAAAGAGATGGGGGTACCATCTATCTTGAGATAGGGATTTGAGCGCGGAACCAAAAAACTTGGGCGGAATGAAATTTTTTTGAGGGGAACGGGTTTTAGTGTTTAATTTTTTTAAGTGGGGTAAGCATCCTAGACGGAAATTCCATCTAGGATGCATCATAGACGGAAATTTCGTCTAGGATGCTAGCCCCATTTAAAAAAATTAAAACACTAAAACTGTCTACTTTGCTATTATAGACGGAAAATTCTGTTTACGATGATGCATCCTACAAGGAATATTCTAGACGGAAAATTTTAGTCTAGAGTATTCTGTCTAGGATGTGAGATTTTCTACTGGTGTCCTCTATAATTTTAAAATATTTTCATCTCATCCTTTACTTATGTACTCACCGCATGAATTAGCAACTCATTTACATATGGGAATTTAGCCCATAAGAAACCTGATATCCATAAATTTAGATAAATAGATACTTATTGTCTGTTCTTCTAAAAAAGTATTTTTGGTTCCGCCACTAACAACGACAGTCCTAAAAGCATAAGGATAATAACAAACAACAAGTAGCTAATTGTAGTTTAAACTAATGGATTTTAACTAAAGAGATCTCTTTAATATAACTTAAAAAAATTTACTGACAAAAAGAAACCTTAAAAAGAAATTGTTAAATTTATTTTATCAATCCATTATCAATGAGACCAACATCAGAATAACCCTAAGACTTGATCTGGTAGGGGGTTTTGAGGAGGCAACATGAGATGAGGGGAGGTGCAACAGGGTTGAGGGATGAATATTTCTTTAAGCCTTTAGTTTGGTTGGTGAGGAGAGGAGATGAGATGCATGTTTTTGTAGTTCATTTTTTCTATCCTCTTAGGGGGTGTTTGGTTCACCCATTTTATATAAAAGTTTTGAGATAACACCTGACAATGACATTTTTGTAAATAATCGATTTTTGTAGATTTTCATAAACTATGTTTGGTTCAAAAAAATTATAGAAATGTTTTCTATAAAGTAGAAAAAATGGGGTATTTTATGGAAATCAACTTCCTCTCCAAATGAGAGGAAATTGTCGAGAAATCTGACACATATATTAAAAAATTATTAATTACACCAGTACCATTATCCATGTGATTTCCCATGGACATTGTTAGTAATCTATTTTTTGTAAAGTGATATTCAACCAAACAAAAGAAAAGAAAACAACATATTTTCTATAAAGTTAGTAACTTTTTTATAATTTGAACCAAACAAAGAAATAGCAAAAAGCAAGAAGTATGATACTATTTGAGTTCTATAAAATTTTCTTACAAATTTTATAGAAATATAAGGAAATCAAATTTTGAGCACATTTCTTTTTTGTTTTTTTTATAGAAATTTAACCAAACAGCCCCTTAAATTCTCCCGATTTGAAGAGATTCTTCTCTCTCTAACTTTTTTGTTCATTTTGTGATGTCCCCTCTCTCTGAGTATCTTTCCTTCACTCTACCTCCCCGTCTAAAAACTTTCTATCAAAGACAAATCTAATTTTTATTCATCTCCTCCCTTCACCTTCCCTCCTACCAAGCCAAGCCATTAAAATAATTCATATTCGTCAATTAAAACTCGATGGGCAATTACGATAGAATAACTGCGATAATGAATCTTCCCCTTTATAACAAGTGGTCCATGAACCAGGTGAAGTTCGAGTATTTTTTGTTTATTTTTTACTAGGTGGGTCTGAAATTGGCCCTTTTTTTTGGTTTATTTTTACTAGGTGAGTGGGAAATTGGCTCTTTTTTTGGCCTCTTTGTTTTTTTTTCCCTGCCTCTTTTTGTTTGTTTGCATTCCACATTCACGTGGTCGTGGCCTGCATCTAGAATCAAGCCCTTAGTGTGGCCACCACTGGCGCCGTGCTAATAATTTGGTCTAACAAAAGACTAAAGCTCCCAAATAACATGTAATAACCCCAAAAGTGCTAACTCATCTGTGGACCCAGTGGGACCCACTCTCGAATCTGTCGTGTCAAATGAACAATGGATAAGTTGGGTGTGGTCAGGACTGGGGTTCTATTGTCTGGTGAAACGTGTCCAAGATAGATTTTTCAGAAGTTGATGTTTGTACCGAAAATAATCATTCTCATTATATTAACATGGTATTGATTAATGATGGTTGCACAAATACAAAATTTTGATTGCGATCATACAATAATCTAATTATACAAAATTAATTTTTGCATTGACATAGTATTCTAATGGCATTTAAAGTCATTGCTAGCTCTGTCATTATATATTGATTGTAATGATTTTCTCTCTATTTGCAAGAGAGAGAACGCTATAGAATCTTTAATTTCCCTTTTCTTCTAGGTGGTTTTGATTGCATTCATACAATAATCTAATTATAAAAAATTGAATTTACATTGATATAGTATTATGATCGCATTAAAACTAATTGTTCTGCCATTATATAGGCTTTTTAATTTCCTTTTTCTTCTAAGTGGATTTGATCGCGTTTATACAATAGTCTAATTATGCAAAATTAATTTTGCATTGATATAGTATTTTGATCGCATTAAAAGTAATTGTCTGTCATTATCTATTGATCGTAATTATTTTCTCTATACTTAGGGGGTGTTTGGTTGCATTGTTTTTTAGAAATGTTTTCTCAAAAAGTACAAACAATGGCATTTCTGTAATTAAGAGTTTTCTATAGATTTCTACAAACTGTGTTTGGCTCAAAAAAGATTTACAGAAATGTTTTCTGTAAAGTATAGAAAAGTACCAAAATTTATAGAAATTGATTTCCTTCTAAAATGGGCGGAAATCTCTTGGAAATCTGACGCATTCATTATTTAAATAATAAAACTCATTAACACTTTTCTATAAAGTTCTCACTTTTCTATAAAGTTGGTGGTGTTTGGTTACATTTCTATAAATTATAGGAAATGTTGCTATTTTTCCAAAAATTATGAGTCGTTTTCTTGTTTTGAACCAAACAAGCACAATACAAAAAATAAGAAAATTTGTACTTTTTAACTTCTCAAAACTTTTCCTATAATTTTTTTTAAGAAATACGAGGAAATCAAATTTTGGATGGAAAACATTTCCTATAATTTATAGAAATGTAACCAAACACCCCCGAGCACTCTATAGGATTTTTTTTTTAAATTTCCTTTTTCTTCTAAGTGGATTTGATTGCGGTTCGTACAATAATCTAATTATACAAAATTAATTTTGCATTGATATAGTATTGTGATCGCTAAAAGTCATTGGTCTTAATTTCCTTTTCTTTCTAAGTGGATTTCGTCCTACTTTGGTCTGGACGTGATAAGGGGCAATTGTTGGCACGCACCTAATGGTTTCACTAACACTAAGGATTTTTTTTTTTTTTTTTAAAGAAGAAGATATTATTCAAAGTCTAGCTGTCATGAAGTATGTAGTTAATTTCTTTCATGGTGCTTTCTTGTCCAAAAAGACGTGTCATGGCAATTTTCTACAAAGGAGCTCAATTGCACGAATCTTTAAATTTAGTATATATCATGTCAATTGCACTGAACGGAAAAGATCCATCATTAATTATCATCTTCCTCTTTAAATTTAGTATCATGGCGTTAGATATCTTCATCACATCACTCCACGCAGAATCGATTAATTCTGCACGTATCTTTCCTTTTAGAGAACATATTACTCTCTTGTGACCTGTGAGTAAAAAATCATTAAAATAAAAACCCTTCGAATAAGAGAACAAATATGAACTGGTCATAGATTGCAATTGAATGCGTTGTCAGCCGTCAAAATAGACAAGCCACCGGAAGAATGTACAGGTTCTGAAATTATAAGGCCTTTATTAATTCATAGTTCTTAAAAGTTCCGTAAATGTAAGGCCTACGTCCACCTTAATGGCTGAGCCATTCAAATTTGGAGGAGAGAATTAATTAGGAGGAGGCTCTGATCTCAACTGCCTGTAAGTTGAGGAGGGGGAGGTTGAGGCATCACGCTCAAACACAACATTTCTTGAGCTTGAGCTCGCATAGACGTGTACAAAACCATTGTCTTAAAAGCAATCACTAAATTGCCTATTGAAAGTTGTTACTCGGTGTACTTGGTCTGCTGTGATATTTTATTGGCTACATGCATTAGAATGCACAAGCTCTCATGACACTTAGTTTGCGAGTGAGATGTTCTGAACCATATAAAATTATAAAAAGAAAATGAAATTACCAAACTACTGGTTATCTCCCTCTGCGTGACCAAGAGAACCACCCTTGCATCCTTTTCAACGTGGACGGTGTCTCTTAAAAGAATGGATATGTAGGAAGGATCTATAGATATTGAAGTGGATGTTAGGATATTTATACATGAGAATGGTCTCACGTTGAAAAGGATAAAAATAAATGATGATGTTCAAGCTTCCCCGGTGGTGCTTGAGTACGTACTTCAAACAAATGTATGAAAGCCGTTGGGTTGCAAGGAAAAAGGAAGTCTTTTAATATTATATGATATTTTACGATATTAATCCTAAAATCTTCAGTAGTTTGCAATAGCTATATCCAATTTGGAGCTATGCATGCCTTTTTGCTGATTTGCTCCGATTAATCATGCAGCGGTAACATGACTACTAAAATCCATAGAATCTTTTATCCTATGTGGATTTTCAACCGTATATGGGTTGGAAATTCGTGCCAAATCTACGTGCAAAATACAAAGCGGAAGACCGTATGCACAAAAATACTAAGCATGTAGAGAGCATGAAATCCACGTCAGGACCATCCTAATTAAATCTAACATGATCTCTATATTAAAGAGAGCATTCAAGAGTTAGGAAGTCATACTTTCGAAGCGTGATTTGATGCTAGATCGAACAACCACTAGCTCATGACCCTTGTTGTAGTAAACCTCCTCTTGGTGGATCTCCAAAACTTCAAGTGAACTTGGAAAAATTGGAGGCTTCTTGAGACACAAGGCAAGATATCCACCCCGGGGTTCTTAAATTCCTACTTCTTACTTAAGATTGCTAGAGTTTAGTAAGAGGTAGAACTCTCTTATTCTCTTATTAAAACAACTTAGCCAATTTTTTATTTTTTCATAAGAGAGAGAGAGAGAGAGAGAGCTCATATTTATAGAGTTGAATATGTTCATGTCATCAATGACTCATCCTATGAGTCGTGCAATGAATCACCTCATGAATCATCATATGTCAAAACCATGTGCTAAAAACCATGTTCCCATACCATACCACTTAATGACTCATCTCATGACTCATTAATCATGGTATAATAAAGTATGTATTTCATAAATAAAAATACCACATCATTATTACTAATACGGTATTTAGTATTTTTTCAATCTTTAACTAATAAGTCATCATATGACCAAATAGTCAACCGGCTAATTGGAATTGATTTATTAAGCACACAACATTCGGATTTTACCGATACATATAATTGTTTATGTGTATTCGGTGAAAATCATATATGTGTATCAATCATACACATTACTCTATAAATTGTATTTCATAGGATTCAAGTACGTGCTTGGTGTGACTCTAGAGCCCAACTTAAAAACTCGGCAGTGGAACATATCCACAAGTACAACAGAGGTGCTAGCTACACATGAAGACTATCCGGGTATAAGTTATGATTAAGGTCTACAAGATGCTTACCTAATTTTATCAGGATCACTCAGTGATAATACCGTACAGTCAGGTCTCTTCGTCAAACCATGTCAAACTATCAAGCCTAGGGTATGGTAAAATGTCAAATCCTAATAGCTTGATTAGTGTTTGTTAATATTAAACTCATAACCTACAAGATCAAGTTGACACTCAGTTTATCTTATTCATCTCGGCCAAGGATTTCCAGGTTATAGTTATATCAAACAATTATATGACATCAACCCCCTATACTGGGAGAGACGAATCCCTTCTTGGCATCTTAATATCTACTTATGTCTCGGGATGCACCCAACAAGAACCGTTATGCGTAACTCAATGAGAACTGTGGTTAGGTAAAAGTCTAAGTACACCATACTGACATATGAGATATTGCACTCATGCCTCAGATCAAGAGACTACTTTGTACTATATCACTTGAGAACTTCTATTTGATAGTTAAGTATATTACCAACTAGATGTTCTCGGTGAGTCATTCAGTCAACTTATTCACTAATGAATCACATGTGTACTGCATCTTGATGTCTCACATCAATGATCTAAGAGATGGATCATCATCCTTCAAAAGAACAAATTGAGTATACACTAGTCTTGTCAAAGTGATGATGTCCTCTCTCTACACTTCATCGACTAGGAACATTTTAGAATATATGTTAGCGACTAATCAGATCTCTTTTTCATTACGATCACTATCAAAATTCTGATTGTCTAGTATAATTCTAAAGACTTTATTTGTATTAAAAAATACTAGATAAATACTGACCAAAATAGTATACCATCATTTTGAACAATGATGTTATATTTATATAGGCCCTGTTATAATATACAATTATTGTCTGCAGGGCACCTATATCTAACAAACTCCAACTTATACTAAGGCCAATCATTATAGTATCTAATATCCAATAGCTCAACAAGTTTTTCAAATTGTGTAAGAGCAATTTCCTTTGTGAATGGATTTGCTATGTTATCTTTTGTGTCTACTCTTTTAATCTTGATCTCTTGGCGATCAACTATCTCCCTGATCAAGTGATACTTCTTTAGAATGTGTCTAGACTTTTAGTGAGACCGGGGTTCCTTTGTCAGAGCTACCGTAGTATTACTATCACAATATAAAGGTACATGATTTTTAATAGTGGGAACAACTTCTAGCTCTAAAAGGAACTTCCTCATTCTGACAGCTTATTTGGCTGCCTCATTTGTCGCAATGTATTCGGCTTCAAATAGTCGAGTCTGCTACTGTGTCCTGCTTAGAAATTTTCTAGCTAATAGCCCCTCTATTGAGGGTAAAAACATATCCTGATACAGATATACTATCATCGATATCGCTCTGAAAGCTTGAGTCAGAAAAAACCACCATTTGGAGGTTACTTTTACCGTATATCAAAAATAACTTCTTAGTCTTTTTCAGGTACTTAAGTATATTCTTAACCTCTTTCCAGTGATCTTCTCCATAATTAGATTGATATCTACTTACCAAACTGAGTGTATAAGCGATATCCGGTCTAGTACATAACATGACATACATGATCGATCCTACTGTCGAGGCATAAGGAATTAGACTCATGCGTTTCCTCTCTTTATTAGTTTGGGGAGACATCTTTTTAAAGAGGGATATTCCAGGAGATACAGGTATGAAATCTTTCTTGAAATTTTCCATGCTAAACCGTTTTAGCACTTTACCAATGTTTCTAGATTGGGATAATCCTAACATCCTTTTTATCTATCTCTATAGATCTGAATACACAATATACATGATACTTCACCCAAATCTTTCATAGAAAATCTTTTTGATAGCCAAATTTTAACCGCTTGTAATGACTGTATGTCATTACTGATTAAGAGTATATCGTCTACATACAAAATAAGAAAGGATACAATACTCCCAATTATCCTTTTATACACACATGGTTGATCTGGATTCTTGATGAAACCAAACTATTTGATAGCATCATCAAAATAGATATTCCATCTCTGCGATGTTTTCTTTAGTTCATAAATGGCTTTAAGCAACCTACACGCTTTTTCACTACTCCCACTGACTACAAATCCCTCTGGTTGAGTTAAAATCACCATTTAGAAATGTAGTTTTGACATCCATTTGCCAGATCTCGTAGTCATAGTGAGCAGCTATAACAAGTAGGATCTGAATAGACTTTAGCATAGCCATTGGAGAAAAGGTTTTATCGTATTCCAAACCTGGTTTTTGACGAAAGCCTTTAGCTACAAGTCTAGCTTTAAAAGTCTCTATTTTTCCATCTACACCTAACTTTTTCTTAAACAACCATTTACAACCTATGAGTATCACCCCTTTAGGAGCATTGTCTAAAATCCAAACTTTGTTGGTGTATATGGAGTCTATTTCGGATTTTATTGCATCAAGCCGTGCAACAGAGTCCCTACTCTGAGAGGCTTGTAGATAACTCAAAGGTTTATCATCATCTATGACGTGATTTTCCATGCGACCTTTAATGAGAAAATCATATTGTCTCTTAGGTGCATGAGATCACCTTGGATATCTCAGGAGTAGTTGAGGTTCTTCTGGTATAACTGAATTTGCTGGTTCTACTAAATTATCGGTATTAATTTGTATCTCTGAAATTTCTTCCAATTCTATCATGCTCCCACTAATTTCTTTTTTTTAAGAAATTCCTTCTCCAAGAAGGAGGCATACCGAGAAACAATTATCTTTTGTTCATCGGTTTGGTAGAATTGATATCCTTGAGAATTCCTTGGATATCCTATAAATTTACATAATATTGAGCATGCTTCTAACTTTTTGGGATCTTGCTTCTTAACATAAGCATAACATCCCCAAATCTTAATATAATTAAGATGTGGTTTCATCCCATACTATATCTCATATGGAGGTTTAGGCACGGCTTTAGTTAGAACCTTATTCAGTAAGTGTGATGTTGTTTCCAACGCATACCTCTAGAATAAAAAAGGTAACTCAACGTTACTCATCATGGAACATACCATATCTAATAGGGTATGATTCATTCTTTCTAACACGCTATTAAGCTATGGAGTAAAGGGTGGAGTCACCTGAGAGAGAATCACATTTTTTTTTAAAAATCCTAAGAAGCTCAAGTATTCACCTCCTCGATCTGATCGAAGAAAATTAACTTTCTTGCTCGTTTGGCTCTCTACTTTATTTTTGTACTTAATAAATTTCTTAAGTACTTTAGACTTGTATTTCATCAAAAACACATGTGCAAACCTTGAAAAATCATCAGTAAAAATAATAAAGTAAAAGTAGCCACCTCTGGCTATTGTAGATATAGGACCACATACATCACTATGTATCAGTCCTAAGAGTTTTGTAACTCTTGCTCCATTTCCTATAAATGGAGTCTTGGTTATTTTTCCTTTAAGTCAAGACTTATAAGTATCATAAGACCCAAAGTCAAGAGGATTTAAATATCCATGTTTATATAACTCGCTAAGTCTTTCTTTATTAATATGACCAAGTCTACAATGCCATAAGAAAGCGTCGTTCATGCCATAAGAAAGTATCATTCATAACTGAGTGCTTTCTTTTATTAGTGTGTTGAATATTCAGAATTATGTTTTGATTAAGAATATATATGCCATTGCACAATGTTCCATAAGCAATCAACTTTTGATTAAATATAATATTTATAACATTGTTCTCCAATTTTAATGTATATCCATCTTTATTTAATAAAGATATGGATATTATATTACACATCATAGTTGGTACAAAATAACAACTATTCAAAATAATAACATTTCCACTTGACAAAGTTAGATGAGAATCCCCTACTACAGGTGCTGCAACTATTGCACCATTACCAACTTATAGAGTCATCTCTCCAGCTCTAAGTTTTCTATAACTTCTCAGCCCCTATAACATATTACAGATGTGAGATCATGATCCGGTATCCAATACCCAAGATGTAGGATTTATAGAAAAACGATTCCGAGTAACAAACACACCTGAAGATGCAACAACTTACTTCTTCCTGATGAGTGAGGCCAAGAATTCTGGGCAGTTTCTTTTCCAGTGCCCTGACTTGTGACAATGAAAGCATTTTGCTGTCGTCATCTTTACCTTCTCTTTGTCCTTCTTAACAACCCTCTTAACATCTTTCCTTGGTTAGTAGTCTTCTTCATTCTCTTTTTCTTGGCAACCAGTTTGCCAGAAGAGGAAGAAGATTGCCCTATAGCCAAGGCTAATGTTCATCCTTTTTTCAAAGAACTTTCTTCTTATCTTAATAAATTAAATAGGGCAGGAAGAGTGGGCTCCAGATCCATCATCAAGAATTGTGATATGAATCGGGAGTAGGTTAGTGTTAAGGACTGCAGAATGATATCGGTATATCTATCTACATCTAGGCCTGCGTTCAAAAGTTCAAGCTCATTAACATAGGAGATCATTTTGAGAACATGGCCCCCAACAAAAGATCCCACAGTCATTTTCATCTGGAACAAATTCCTAGATGCCGCATACTTCATTTGTCGCGGTTTCTTGCCATACAGTTTTTCTGTATTATGAAATATAGATTTAACATCCATATTCTCATGTTGCCTCTGATATACTAAATCCATAGAAACAATTGTGAAGTATAGAGCAAGTGAACAATCTTTATCCCACGTTTTGCGAATTTTAGTTTCCGCTATAGTGGATTCTGGGCCTAGAATAGGTTCTGACGTTGTGAGGACATATGCTACTTTGTCATAAGTTAGGGAAATTTTAATATTCCTCAACTAGTCTTTATAATTAGGACTGGTTAACTTGTTTTGTTCCAATATGAGTTTTAAGCCAAACATAATAGCCTGAAAGAGAAAATTCTTTTAGCAGATGTTCAATACATAAAACAGATTTGGTTCATTTTTTAATCTAAGTTATGTCTCCCACTATTTTTTGAGTCCCTCAAAACCTTATAAGAGGTGATCGAAAAACAACCCCTTATTTTCAAGTGGGATCAAGATCCAATTATCATTGAATGCATCAACCTTGACGATAGCCAACAAACTGATGCACTCAATAATTGGTAGTCAACTTTTGTCTTTTACACTCTTGTAATTCTTGATATGATTTTACCCTTAGTCTTTTATGACCTTGATGGTAGCCAAGAAATCATAAAATGCTAGTCAAGTTTAGACCCATTATTTCTTGACTGGCTTAAATTTAATTTATACAAACCCTTAACGGAAGCCAACAAAGTCGCATAACCAATTTAAACTACCCTAATATCTTATATACAGATGAATACTACTTAGCCATAGAATAGTTATGTCTCGACGGAAGCTAACAAACATAGTATTTATTAGCTTAATAGTATTCAATTGAAATAATGAAGGGCTACGGACAATTTTATAAATCTTTTACCATAACTAAACTTGATATAGTTAAAAGATGCTTTATATTTATACTTGCAATAATTAAACTATCAAGGTAAGCACAAGATTGGTGGGAGGGTTCCAAGCTATTCACTGGGAATATTTATCAGACCTTAATTAAGTAACCACCATTCTTTAAGGCTATAGCACGAAAAATTGGGCATCACTCCTAATCTTAAGTTAGGCATCACCCCATGAGCTATATCTCATAATCACTTTCCTAGGCACTAGTTAAAAATTTGTTCTAAATACATCTCTTTTAACTGCTTTAGGTTTATTTATCTTTCATACTAACGTGATGTTAATGTCGGTCTCACCACTCTATGATCAATAAACTCTTATGGCCATGTCTTACAAAGTTTAAAATGAATTTTTATATAAAAACCTATTTCTCTAATGAGATAGAGATATAAACATTGTAGAAAATAGCACCTAATTGTATTGACATCTACAATTGGCGTACAACCAATATATCAACACATGTAAAAGTAATATGGAATTATAGTGGACAACTAAAGGAATAAAATGCAACTACACTATTTATATTTTAGCAAGTCATTTGCAACTCCTTGCTGTGCTAGCTCTCTTGCAAACTCTGCATTATTACAATCACATAAATATAAGATGTGCAAGCCCCATTTATTATGAAAAGCCATCTCGTAGGATGTGTAATAATATTACATTGAATGTAAAACATAAGCTATAAATGAAATAACTAAACTATACAACCATACCCCCCCCCCCCCACCCCC
>NC_033800.1:126130923-126149775 GCF_001876935.1 Asparagus officinalis
GAACAACCTAAAGCTTGGAAATTCACATCAAATCATCCAAAGGAGCAAATCATTGGGAGCCCTTCAAAATGAGTTATAACTCGCTCAAAAGCCTTGAGTGAATGTGGTAATATTGCATTTCTATCTCAACTAGAACCTTAAAAGGTTAATGATGCTTTAAATGATGAATTTTGGGTTTTGGCTATGCATGAAGAATTAAACAATTTTCAAAGAAATGAAGTTTGGAAGTTAGTTCCTAGACCTAACAATGCTAGTGTTATTGGTACAAAATGGGTTTTTAGAAACAAACTTGATGAACATGGCATTGTAACTAGAAATAAAGCACGTTTGGTTGCCCAAGGATACAATCAAGAGGAGGGCATAGACTATGATGAAACCTTTGCACCGGTTGCAAGGTTAGAATCTATTAGGATGTTTTTGGCATTTGCTAGTTTTAAAAATTTCAAACTATTTTAAATAGATGTCAAAAGTGCTTTCTTAAATGGTTTTATAGAAGAGGAAGTGTACGTTGAGCAACCCCCCGGTTTTATAGATCATGCTTTTCCTAATCATGTTTACCGGGTACAAAAAGCTTTATATGGGTTGAAACAAGCTCCTAGGGCTTGGTATGCTCGCCTCTCTAGTTTTCTTATTGAAAATGGTTTTTCAAAAGGAACAATTGATAACACACTTTTTGTGAGAAAAAGGAAAAATGATTTCATTTTAGTTCAAATATATGTGGATGACATCATTTTCGGTGCTACTAATGAATCCTTGTGCAAGGAATTTTCTAAAGTTATGCAGGATCACTTTGAGATGAGTATGATGGGAGAGCTTACATTCTTTCTCGGGCTCCAAGTCAAGCAAACTAAGGATGGGATCTTCATTTCACAAAGCAAGTATGCGAAGGAATTGGTGAAGAAATTCAAGTTGGAGAATTCTAAGCATGCGCCTACTCCCATGAGTACTAGTGTTAAGCTTGATGCGGATGAGAGTGGTGAAGATGTGGACCAAAAACTATACCGAGGTATGATAGGTAGTCTTCTTTATCTCACCGCTAGTAGACCCGACATCATGTTTAGTGTATGTGCATGTGCACGTTTTCAAGCTTCTCCAAAAGCATCTCATTTAATTGCGGTTAAAAGGATCATTAAGTATGTTAATGGAACTTTTAACCTTGGTTTGTTTTATCCAAAAAGCACCACTTTTGATTTATATGGTTTTTGTGATGCCGACTTTGCCGGATGTAAGGTAGATCGCAAGAGTACTAGTGGAACATGCCAATTCTTAGGAAATTCCCTTGTTTCTTGGGCTTCCAAGAAACAAAATTGTGTTGCATTGTCCACTACGGAAGCGGAATACATTGCCGCCGGCTTATGTTGTGCTCAAGTTTTATGGATGAAACAAAGTTTAGTTGACTATGATTTGAATTTTCAAAATATTAAAATCTTTTGTGATAACACAAGTGCCATAAATATTTCCAAAAATTCGGTTTTGCATTCTAGAACTAAGCATATTGACGTGCGCCATCATTTCTTACGCGATCATGTAGAGAGACAAGATGTATCCCTAGTATTTGTTGACACCAAATCTCAACTAGCGGATATATTTACTAAGCCTCTTGGAGAGGATGATTTTTGTCGCATAAGAAATGGTTTGGGCTTATGCACTATGTGAAAGTTCTACATTGCTTGCTTGACTAGTTGTATTTTGCATTTAGTATTTCTCTTTACCCCATTTTTTATGGTGACAAAGGGGGAGAGAAATCTACTCATTTGTTGCATATATTTAGGGGGAGCTCATAGATAGGGGGAGCACCTATCTATAAGCTATTTTATTTTTGCTCTTATATAATGGTTGGTTGTCATCATCAAAAAGGGGGAGATTGTTAGCCCTTATGTTTTGATGATGTTCTTACAACCACCATTATCGGTACTAATGGCTTATTGAGTGTAAATGTAGTAAAATCATTTGTCAAGCTCGTTAGTGCCATTAACGGAGGATGGATGGAATATACGCTACAACGAAGATATCCAAAGGAGGAGGAGGCCAAGAGATGAAGCAACGTTATTTCAAGAACGACAAATTCGATCAAAAGCTTCATCCGATTCAAGCTATATCAAAGCTCAAGTATATTGCTCTCTATATGAGGATATTAGCTTTCTTTTGTTTTTCTCTCTAGTGCTAGAATGTAGGGCAAAGAGTTACTGAGTTTACTTGAAGCTATTGGGAATCACACACACGTTTTTAAACTTGTGCTTTTAAGCGTTTCTTCACAAAATACTATTTTTCACAAGTATGAGTACCTATCTGCAAAATTCTTTTTCCAAACAGTTTGTTTTTAGTATTAAAAACATTTTACAAAGTTTCAGAATTTTCAGAGGTCAAATAAATATTTTGCAAATATTTCAAGCTGGTCAAAAATCAGATTTCAGAAAATATCAGAAATCGGTCGACCGGTCCGGTCGACCGATCCGATGACCTTTCTTCAGTATGTTTCCAGAGTGTCGTCGGTCGACCGGTACGGTCGACCGAATTTTCAATCTTTAATCGGTCGACCGTGCCGGTCGACCGTGCCGGTCGACCGATGAGTCTCAAAACTCCTTAGCTGCTGGCGGTCGACCGATTTTTTCGGTCGGTCTCGCGGTCGACCGAATTTTTCGGTCGGTCGACCGAAGGCATTTTTCGGTCGACCGAAATTTCCTTCGGTCAACCGATTTTTGCCTCTGGTCAGCCGCGACTTTTTTAAACAGTCATTTACATCGTTTACTGTGCTTTCACTTGTTAGTGTTTGGCACAGTCTGTAATGAGGGTCTGAAGAAGAGATTATTATCTCATTTGGGAAGATTTGTTTTTGTTTTAAAATGATTTAAACTTTTCTATATAAACCCCCCAGACCTCTTCTTCTTCTAAGCCCTAACGTTTGAAAAACCAGATAGCTTTTTCTGTTTCCTGAGTAAATTTTCAAAACTCTGTTTTTCTCTCTGCTTCAAGTGTGATTCACCTCCCAGCTTCAGTATACCTTCTCTTTGCTATAAGGGCTGTGTAAAGAGAGGTTCTTGCATTTCTTTCTTCTGCTGTGTGAGTGAGATCTGTGGAGATCTACTGTGAGGGAGTGTGATCTGTGAGATCAAACTGTGTAGTGAGAGAGATCTGTGGAGATCGCTGTGTAGACGAAGTTCCGGCTTCCAAACCGGGTGTGTAGTGGATTTCTCCTCGAGAGTGGGGAGCGGGGACGTAGGCCAGAGGGCCGAACCTCGTTAACACATCGCGCGTCAAGGATAACGAACTCCTAACCTTATCTCTCTTACTTTTATCGCATTTCTGTTTTGTGGTTTGCTTGTGCTGATTTTTAATTGCATATTAGAGCCTCTTGACCCTAATCACCCCCCCTCTAGGGTCCAACACAAACCATACCACTAAATAACTCATCTCATGACTCAATATACATGGTATGTGTATTTCATAAATGAGAATACCAAATCAATATTGTATTTCATAAATACGATATTTTGTAATTTTCCAATCATTGATTAATAAGTCATCATATGACCAAAAATCAATGAGTTGACCAAAACTCAACTGTTGACCAACAAGTCAACCAGTTGACTAAAAGTTAACTTTATGAAAAAATACTAGAATTCATTTTTTAAGCACATAGCATTCTGATTTTACCGATACATATAATCGTTTATGTGTATACAATCATACGCATCACTCTATAAATTGTGTTTCATAGGATTCAAGTACGCGCTTGGTGTGACTCTAGGGCCCAACTTAAGAACTCGGCAGTGGATTATATCCACAAGTACAACATAGGTGCTAGCTACACATGAAGACTACCCGGGTATAAGTTGTGATAAATGTCTGCAAGATGCTTACACAATTTTATCAGGACCACTCAGTGATAATGCCGTACAGTCCGGTCTCTTCGTCAAACCATGTCAAACTATTAAGCCTAGGGTATGGAAAACTGTCAAACCCTAATTGCTCAATTAGTGTTTGTAGATATTAAACTCATAACCTATAAGATCAAACTGACACTCAGTTTATCTTATTTACCTCGGCCAAGGATTTCCAGGCTATAGTTACATCAAACAATCTTATGACATCAACCCCTATACTGGGGGAGACGAAACCCTTCTTGGCATCTCAATATCTACTTATGTCTCGGGATGTACCCAACAAGAACCGTTATGTAAGAACTGTGGTTAGGTAAAAGTCTAAATACATCTTTACGGACATATAAGATATTGCACTCATGCCTCAGGTCAAGAGACTAGTATGTACTATATCACTTGAGAACTTCTATTTGACAGTTAAGTATAATTACCAACTGGATGTTCTCAGTGAGTCGTTCAGTCAACTCATTCACTAATGAGTCACCTGTATACTATATCTTGATGTCTCACATCAATGATCTAAGAGATGGATCATCGTCCTTCCAAAGAAGAAATAAAGTATACACTAGTCTTACCAAAGTGATGATGTCCCATTTCAACACTTCATCGACTAGGAACATTTTAGAATATACGTTAGCGACAAATCAGATCTCTTCACTACGATCATATCCGAAATGTCTGATAGTCTAGTATCATTCTAAGGACTTTATCTGTATTAAAATACCAGATAAATCTGACCAAAATAGCATACTATTATTTTAAACAAGGATATTATATTCATATAGGTCTTGTTACTATATACAATTATTGCCTGCAGGGCACCTATATCCAACAACTTGTTCACATATTATGTTAATTTTATTATCAAAGAAATCATTCAATCAAAGAATCAACATCACGAGGTCTCCTGCGCATTATGTGTTTCGGTTAAAAGAATAGCAAGATATGGATTGTCTATCAATTGTTCATATTTCGGTTAAGAATTTGTAAGCTTTTTTTTTTGCTCAAAGGGAACAGTTGATCACAATATTAGTACTTTATTTTTGTGTCATGAATCATGATTATCTACATGTATTCTTTAATTGGAATATAGATATTATAATTATGATTTATATTCAAAGTAAAGCTGCAATAAGAAATACAACAATCCTAATTTGTCTGATATACATGTTTTAAGTTCTCAATAACTGATTTATGAGAAGTGTGATCCATGAATTCAAAATATTTGTCCTTGCATGTTTTACTATTTTTATATTTTTCTATCCTTGCATTATTAGTTTGTTATTTCTTCAAACATAGAAAAGTAACAATGACAAGTAACTATAATCATATTCCTAAAATTATTCTTTAAATAACTTTATCATTTTCATATTCACAAAAAATTTCAAAGTAAAAAGTTTATATGTCCACATGCATCGCACGTGCACTATATTAGTTAATTATAAACAAAATTTGTTTAGGTTGATTTGCGCACTATATGGGATGTTATATGAAAGGCTTCTATTCCATTAAGAATATAGTAGTGCATACATCTAACTTTGTATACTTTGTGTGTTTTCATTTCTAGAAAATTTCAGTAGCACCTCCTTGTTCTCACTATAAACTTTATGGATGTTATTATACGCATCGGCAATGGACTGAAAGGCAGAACAAGTTACGTGTATTATACACAAAGAACAACAAAAAAAATGCTGCCAAAATTTTCTAAAAATGAAAGCACACAAGGTATACAAAGATAATATATTACTATATTCCTAACCTATTTGGAAAGGGAGTTCCTTCCCAGACAGATCCAATAATTATGATTTTTATTATGTGTGACTCAAATATTGATTTGAACCCCCTATTTGTTTGGCTTGGAAATTTGCCGGAGGACAAGCTGCATCAAATTGGTGCACAAGTTAATTTGATTGGTGTTTGAATTGGCTACCTTAATTCAAATCATATTTCTAATATAATACAGTTGGGATAAAGATAAGGCAACGTAAATAATTTTAGCAGCATACTAACTCAACCAATCAATTTGATTCCATATAGGAGTGGAATTCTTATGATTGCACATGTGTAGAAGAACTATGACTCCGTGATTCTTGCTAGCAGCATCATATAAAAGGCATGGCAAGCACCTTTCGGGAATATCGATATGCAGTTTTGACACCAAGAGAGATAAACAGAGACGGTGTTCTCTTGTGAAACAATTGCTCTCTTTTTGTTCCCATCATTTAAGAGAGATTTTGTAGAGCTTTTAAAGGTGTTATTTGAGATTGAGTGATAGAAAGATCTCTACATTGTAATCCTTACAATTTAGTAAAGCTATTATCTTTCTTCGCCCGTGGACGTAGGATACAAGCTGGACCACACATATCTTTGCGTTCGTGTGTACTTGATATTTTCGTACTTTCGTGTGATTTATATTAGTTTATTCTAGGGATTCTGTCATAACAAATTGGTATCAGAGCCTTCAGTTATCGATCAAACGAGAAGACGACGACAACTACTACTATGAAGTGGGTATTGAGAAGTTTGATGACAACATCAAGAACTTTGGCAGAGCTGTAATGTTAACGTGCCAAAAAGTAGTGACCAACAGAGGTGTAGTGTTAACATATTGGTTCACAAGAGACAAACTGATAGAGGTGTACTGTTAACATATCAGGCTTGAGGACTTATTGCTCTATTGAAGAGAGTCGATAAGTTGATTTCATCATCAGAGGTGTGTTAGCCCTTATGTTTTGATGATGTTTTACAACCACCATTAACGGTACTAATGGCTTATTGAGTGCAAATGTAGTAAATTCATTTATCAAGCTTGTTAGTGCCATTTATGGAGGATTGGATAGAATATACGCTACAACGATGATATCCAAAGGAGAAGGTGGAATAGTGATGAAGCAATGTTATTTCAAGAACAACAAATTCATATAAAAGCTTCATCCAAAATCAAGCTATATCAAGACTCAAAGATTGTATTCTATGTGAGGATATTAGCTAGTTTTTATTCTCTCTCTAGTATTAGAATGTAGGCAAAGAGTTATTGAATTCACTTGAAGCTATTGGGACTCACACACACATTTTCATACTTAAGCTTTTAAGCGTTTTTTCGTAAAATACTATTTTTCACAAGTATGAGGACCTATCTGCAAAATTCCTTTTCTAAACAGTTTGTTTTTAGTATTAAAAACATTTTACAGAGTTTCATAATTTTCAGAGGTCATATAAATATTTTCTAAATATTTTAGTTTGAGTCAAAACACTATTCTGGAGCATATCAGAATGCGGTCGACCGCACCGGTCGACCGCACTTAAGGTCATTCGTCACTGGGCTCCAGAGAGGTCGTCGGTCGACCGGTGCGGTCGACCAAAATCTCGATTTTTATATCGGTCGACCGCACCGGTCGACCGATGATGGCTCTGCTTGTTTTCTGTGTTTTCAAAAATGCTCGCGGTCGATCGGATTTTCGGTCGGTCGACCGAATTTATCTTTTCGGTCGACCGAACGTTCTGGCGGTCGACCGAAAGTTTATTCGGTCAACCGAGAGCTTTTTTCAAACGGTCGATTGCCTTGGGTACTGTGCTATCACTTAACTGTGTTTGGCACAGTCTGTGGCAATAGTCTGAATAGGAGATTATTTTCTTAATTGGGAAGATTGGGTTGTGATTTTAAAATGATTAATCTTTTCTATTTAAACCTAGATTTCTTCTTCTTCCCAGTTGCCCTAACTTCTGCTGAAAAACCAGAGAGACGCTGTCTTCTGAGAAAAATTTTCAAACTCTGTTTTCTGTGGTTTTTCACTGTGTTTCTTGTGTGAGTTCACTTCCCAGCTTCAGTACTCTTTCTCTTTGCCATAGGGAATTGTAAAGAGAGAGTCTTGCATCACATCTACTGCTGTGTGAGTGTGATCTTGTGTAGATCAACTGTGAGGGTGTGTGATCTGTTGAGATCAACTGTGTAGTGAGAGATTGAGAGGGAATCGCTGTGTAGACGAAGTTCCGGCTTCCAAACCGGGTGTGTAGTGGATTTCTCCTCGAGAGTGGGGAGCGGGGACGTAGGTCAGCGGACCGAACCTCGTTAACACATCGCGCGTCAAAGAATAACAATTCATAACCCTATCTCTTTTACTTTAATCGCATTACTATTTTGTGGTTTGCTTGTGTTTGCCCCCCCCCCCCCCCTCTAGGGTCCAACAATTGGTATCAGAGCTTGGTCTCTATATTAATTTTTGGTTTAACAGCCTTAGAGAAAAGATCTAATGGAGGCCTCTTTGAATATGCATATGTTAGAAGGACAATCCACCACTAGACCACCACTCTTCACCGGGACCAATTTTGCTTATTGGAAGGCTAGGATGAGAATTTACCTTCGTTGTATTGATCTTGACATCCTAGAGCTCATAGAAAAGAAATATGTAGAGAAGTCCAAAGTCGGGAACATGACCGATGAAGAAAGGCACCAAGCCAATCTCAATGCTAAGGCCATGAACACCTTAATTTGTGGTCTTTCCCCAAATGAATACAATAGAGTTTCCACGTGTGCAACCGCATACGAAATTTGGGTAAAATTATGTATCACACATGAAGGAACCCCCCAAGTTAAGGAATCTAAGATTAGTGGGCTTATGCATGATTATGAGCTATTTAAAATGCTTCCTAATGAATCAATTGATGCTATGTTTTCCCGGTTTACTAATATCATCAATGAATTACATGGTCTAGATAAGCAATTATCCATTCAAGAGATGAACTACAAGATACTTCGCTCCTTAACTCCGGCATGGGAGCCCAAAGCTACGGCCATTGAGGAAGCTCATGACCTCACTACCTTAGCTCTTGATAGCCTCATCGGAAAGCTCAAAGTGCATGAGAAGAAGCTCAAGGGGAAGGAGAAGGAGGAAGTGCCATCACGTGAAGTTGAGGAGCCGTCACCAAAGTTGAAGACCATAGCTCTCAAAG
This sequence comes from Asparagus officinalis, assembly GCF_001876935.1. Lineage (NCBI taxonomy): Eukaryota > Viridiplantae > Streptophyta > Magnoliopsida > Asparagales > Asparagaceae > Asparagus > Asparagus officinalis. Next base: position 126,139,755 of record NC_033800.1, read on the forward strand.
GAGCTAGTGACAACTCATCTTCGTCATCGGATAGTGAAGTCGATTTTTCTAGAGAAGTGGCTCATCTCTCTAGAAGAATCTCTAGACTTATTAAAATGAACAAAAAATTTAATTCCCGATCTAACAACAAGTTTTCATCTCGTGTAGTTAAATGTTTTGAATGCAATGAACCGGGTCACATCGCTAAGGATTGCCCCAAGCTCAAAGAAAAGTACATGAAGTACAAGAAGAAGAAGGCTATGTATGCCGGATGGGAAGAATCCGAACCAAGTGACTCGGAGAGTGATGAAGAAGGAGCAAAATTGGCTCTTCATGACCCAAATGTTTGTTTCATGGCAAATGAACATGAGGTAATATCCGAGGCCGAAAGTGAATCTTTCTATATGCAATGTGACATAGCTATGGCTTTAGAAGAGTTGAACTTTGAATTTAAAAGAATGTCTAAAGAATACTCTTCTTTTAAAAAATTGCATGCCTCTTGTGATATTAAGCTAGAACAACTAACAACCTCTCTTGCTCTAAAAGATGAATTGCTAGGAGATCTCGATTTCGAGAATAAGCAACTAAGATCAAAGATTGAAAAATTAGAAATTGAGGGTTGTAGAACTAGACCCACTCATGCTTATGACAACTACAATCACCATGGTAGAAATAGGTTTCATAGTTCCAACATTCGTACATACAAAAGAAATTTTGTATGCACCTATTGTATGAGACATGGACACATTTCTACTCATTGTAGAATTAAAGACAATGAAGATTTTTATGGTTTGATATGGGTACCCAAAGGTACCAAAACTACTAACCACCAAGGACCCAAGACATGGGTACCTAAAGCTACTACACCTTCATCTTCTTCTTTTGTAGGGAACGTCACGGCAACGACGTAAGGAGATGTGGTACCTTGATAGTGGTTGCTCACATCATATGACGGGCAACAAAGAGTTATTTGCAACCCTATCAAGGATTGAAGGAGGCAATGTCTCCTTCGGTGGTGGTGAGAAAGGTAAAATCATTGGTATCGGGTCTATTGGTAAGAAACCCTCACCCACAATTGAAGATGTTTATTTAGTAAGTGGTTTGAATCATAATCTTCTTAGCATTAGCCAATTAAGTGATAAAGGTTTTGATATTTCTTTTAAACCGGATAAATGCATCATTAGTATGGATGGAAAAATTGTTTTTATTGCAAATCGCAAGTCTAATGTTTACATTTTTGAGATGAATGAGTTAGTGAATCAAGATGTAAAGTGTCTTGCGGCAATTGATGAAAATCCTTGGATTTGGCACAAGAGACTTGGACATGCAAATATGGAGTTAATATCAAAATTGTCTAAGAAGAATCTTGTGAAAGGGCTACCTAGCTTGCACTTCATAAAAGATACAATTTGTGAGGATTGTGCCAAAGGTAAACAAACAAAATCTTCTTTCAAATCCATCCATGAGGTATCAACTTCTAAACCCTTGCAATTACTTCATCTTGATTTATTTGGTCCTATGCGTGTTACCTCTCTTGGAGGCAAACACTATGTTTTTGTGATTATTGATGATTTTTCTCGTTTTACATGGACAATATTTCTTGCTAAGAAAAATGATTGTTTTGAAGAATTTGCTAATCATGTTAAAAGAATTGAAAATGAAAAGGATTTGAAAGTTGTTAAAATAAGAAGTGATCATGGTGGTGAATTTCAAAATGAATTTTTCTATGATTTTTGTGCTCATCATGGTATAACTCATATGTTTTCCGCTCCTAGAACACCACAACAAAATGGTGTTGTTGAACGGAAAAATCGCACCATACAAGAGATGGCACGCACTATGCTTAATTCTTTTGATTTGCCAAAATATTTTTGGGCGGAAGCCGTCAACACGGCTTGCCATGTTTTAAATCGTGTTTTGATTAGACCAAAGCTTAAGAAAACCCCTTATGAACTTTATTTTGGAAAAACTCCTTTCATTGGCTATTTTCGTGTCTTTGGTTGCAAATGTTTTATTTTAAATACAAAAGATCACCATGATAAATTTGATTCCAAAATTGATGTTGGTATTTTCTTGGGTTATGCACCTCGAAGTAAGGCTTATAGGGTCTTCAATAAACGAAGCCTCGTTGTTGAAGAGTCTATAAACGTTACTTTTGATGAGACTAATGTTGGCTCTCAAGTTGTTTTGCCTAGGAAGGATGATGATGATGATATTGAGGGAGGATTGGACTTGTTGCAAATCAATGACACTCCCTCTATAGAAGTTCAAAAGGATGTGGATAGCACAAACGCTCAAGATCAAGTTGAACCACCTAAAGCTTGGAAATTCACATCAAACCATCCAAAGGAACAAATCATTGGGAGCCCTTCAAAAGGAGTTATAACTCGCTCAAAAGCCTTGAGTGAATGTGGTAATGTTGCATTTCTATCTCAACTAGAACCTAAAAAGGTTAATGATGCTTTAAATGATGAGTTTTGGGTTTTGGCTATGCATGAAGAATTAAACAATTTTCAAAGAAATGAAGTTTGGAAGTTAGTTCCTAGACCTAACAATGCTAGTGTTATTGGTACAAAATGGGTTTTTAGAAACAAACTTGATGAACATGGCATTGTAACTAGAAATAAAGCTCGTTTGGTTGCCCAAGGATACAATCAAGAGGAGGGCATAGACTATGATGAAACCTTTGCACCGGTTGCAAGGTTGGAATCTATTAGGATGTTTTTGGCATTTGCTAGCTTTAAAAATTTCAAACTTTTTCAAATGGATGTTAAAAGTGCCTTCTTAAATGGTTTTATAGAAGAGGAAGTGTATGTTGAGCAACCCCCCGGTTTTATAGATCATGCTTTTCCTAATCATGTTTACCGGGTACAAAAAGCTTTATATGGGTTGAAACAAGCTCCTAGGGCTTGGTATGCTCGCCTCTCTAGTTTTCTTGTTGAAAATGGTTTTTCAAAAGGAACAATTGATAACACTCTTTTTGTGCGAAAAAGGAAAAATGATTTTATTTTAGTTCAAATATATGTGGATGACATTATTTTCGGTGCTACTAATGAATCCTTGTGCAAGGAATTTTCTAAAGTTATGCAGGATCACTTTGAGATGAGTATGATGGGAGAGCTTACATTCTTTCTCGGGCTACAAGTCAAGCAAACTAAGGATGGGGTCTTCATTTCACAAAGCAAGTATGCAAAGGAATTGGTTAAGAAATTCAATTTGGAGAATTCTAAGCATGCACCTACTCCCATGAGTACTAGTGTTAAGCTTGATGCGGATGAGAGTGGTGAAGATGTGGACCAAAAATTATACCGAGGTATGATAGGTAGTCTTCTTTATCTTACCGCTAGTAGACCCGATATTATGTTTAGTGTGTGTGCATGTGCACGTTTTCAAGCATCTCCTAAAGCATCTCATTTAATTGCGGTTAAAAGGATCATTAAGTATGTTAATGGAACTTTTAACCTTGGTCTTTTTTATCCAAAAGGCACCTCTTTTGATTTATATGGTTTTTGTGATGCCGACTTTGCCGGATGTAAGGTAGATCGCAAGAGTACTAGTAGAACATGCCAATTCTTAGGAAATTCACTTGTTTCTTGGGCTTCCAAGAAACAAAATTGTGTTGCATTGTCCACTACGGAAGCGGAATATATTGTCGCCGTCTTATGTTGTGCTCAAGTCTTATGGATGAAACAAAGCTTAGTTGACTATGATTTGAGTTTTTAAAATATTAAAATCTTTTGTGATAACACAAGTGCTATAAATATTTCCAAAAATTCGGTTTTGCATTCTAGAACCAAGCATATTGATGTGCGCCATCATTTCTTACGCGATCATGTAGAGAGACAAGATGTATCCCTAGTATTTGTTGACACAAAATCTCAATTAGCGGATATATTTACTAAGCCTCTTGGAGAGGATGATTTTTGTCGCATAAGAAATGGTTTGGGCTTATGCACTATGTGAAAGTTTTACATTGTTTGCTTGTTTAGTTATATTTTATATTTCTCTTTACCCCATTTTTGATGGTGACAAAAGGGGGGAGAAATCTCCTCATTTGTTGCATATACTTAGGGGGAGCTCATAGATAGGGGGAGCACCTATCTATAAGCTATTTTATTTTTGCTCTTTAAATGGTTGGTTGTCATCATCAAAAAGGGGGAGATTGTTAGCCCTTATGTTTTGATGATGTTTTACAACCACCATTAACGGTACTAATGTCTTATTGAGTGCAAATGTAGTAAATTCATTTATCAAGCTTGTTAGTGCCATTTATGGAGGATTGGATGGAATATACGCTACAACGATGATATCCAAAGGAGGAGGAGGCATAGTGATGAAGCAATGTTATTTCAAGAACAACAAATTCATATAAAAGCTTCATCCAAAATCAAGCTATATCAAGACTCAAAGATTGTATTCTATGTGAGGATATTAGCTAGTTTTTATTCTCTCTCTAGTATTAGAATGTAGGCAAAGAGTTATTGAATTCACTTGAAGCTATTGGGACTCACACACACATTTTCATACTTAAGCTTTTAAGCGTTTTTTCGCAAAATACTATTTTTCACAAGTATGAGGACCTATCTGCAAAATTCCTTTTCTAAACAGTTTGTTTTTAGTATTAAAAATATTTTACAGAGTTTCATATTTTCAGAGGTCATATAAATATTTTCTAAATATTTTAGTTTGAGTCAAAACACTATTCTGGAGCATATCAGAATGCGGTCGACCGCACCGGTCGACCGCACTTAAGGTCATTCGTCACTGGGCTCCAGAGAGGTCGTCGGTCGACCGGTGCAGTCGACCGAAATCTCGATTTTTATATCGGTCGACCGCACCGGTCGACTGATGATGGCTCTGCTTGTTTTCTGTGTTTTCAAAGATGCTCACGGTCGACCGGATTTTCGGTCGGTCAATCGAATTTATCTTTTCGGTCGACCGAACGTTCTGACGGTCGACCGAAAGTTTATTCGATCAACCGAGAGGTTTTTTCAAACGGTCGATTGCCTTGGGTACTGTGCTATCACTTAACTGTGTTTGGCACAGTCTGTGGCAATAGTCTGAATAGGAGATTATTTTCTTAATTGGGAAGATTGGATTATGATTTTAAAATAATTAATCTTTTTTATTTAAACCCAGACTTTTTCTTCTTCCCAGTTGCCCTAACTTCTGCTGAAAAACCAGAGAGACGCTGTCTTCTGAGAAAAATTTTCAAACTCTGTTTTCTGTGGTTTTTCACTGTGTTTCTTGTGTGAGTTCACTTCCCAGCTTCAGTACTCTTTCTCTTTGCCATAGGGACTTGTAAAGAGAGAGTCTTACATCATTTCTACTGCTGTGTGAGTGTGATCTTGTGTAGATCAACTGTGAGGGTGTGGGATCTGTTGAGATCAACTGTGTAGTGAGAGATTGAGAGGGAATCGCTGTGTAGACGAAGTTCCGGCTTCCAAACCGGGTTGGTAGTGGATTTCTCCTCGAGAGTGGGGAGCAGGGACGTAGGTCAGCGGACCGAACCTCGTTAACACATCGCGCGTCAAAGGATAACAATTCCTAACCCTATCTCTTTTACTTTAATCGCATTAGAATATTGTGGTTTGCTTGTGTTTAATTTTTATTGCATATTAGAGCCTCTTGACCCTAATCACCCCCCTCTAGGGTCCAACAAGGTGTGGTGTCAACTTGATGATATTTGGTAGACCCGTCATCCTATTGGAGATGATTGATGAGGGAATTTTGGAGGAATTGACTATCAGAGATGTATTGTTAACTTGATAGCTTTTTGTGGACCCGCCATCCTGTTGAAGGTGATTAGTGAGAGAATTTTAGAGAAATTGACTATCAGAGGTGTATTGTTAACTTGATAGCTTTGTGGTCTTATCATCTTATTAGGAAAGATTGATAAGCTACCTGGGGAAGATTTTTACAATTGACAGAGGTGTTTTGTTGAACATGATAACTTAGAAGATTTGTTACTCTTAATCTAGTGGATTCTAAGTAACCAACCCCAGTCTTAAACGAGTTCAATTTCTCTTTTCAGACTTATCAGGGGAGAAAAATGGGTCTCATGATTTTTATGGGTAATATTTCTTAAGAAAATTTCTATTAATTGATATCATGAGCCTATCACCTTTCTGATTAATGAGACGGTAAACTCCGTTCGAGTAGACTGACTCTACTACGAATGATCCTTCCTATTTGGGATTGAATTTCCCTTTTGCCTTATGCGTCATAACCATAGATCATCTAACTGCTAAGACGAGATCGCCTTTATTGAAGATCATTTCCTTGACCTTTTTGTTGTAGGCTTTTGAGATTCAAGCTTGGTATAACTCGATCTATGATTGGGCTTGAAGCCGCTTGCAAGGCTATTAGTTTGGCGGATAATATGTCGTCGATGCGACACTTTAGACTCTAAACTTGCTGCAGAATCTCTAGAAACTGTGACCGACGAATTGAGTATGCTAAAGCGGTAGATGACATAATGATTTGAATTTGATCACGTTCGAAGTCTTGACTTCTTTCAAAGGAATTACTTCTGCGCACTTAGAGAAGTAATTGGTTATTGCTAAGATAAACTGATGTCCTTTGGATGTTGGTGGGAAAATGGGTCAAATGATATTCATTCCCCACATCTCAAAGGGCTAAGATGAAGATGTTGGATACAAATTCTCTGGTTCTTGATGAATGAAGTCATCATGGATTTGGCATGCATAACATCGTTTAGCATAAACGGCTTCTGCAAACATTTTTGGCCAATAATAGTCAAGCCTTCAGAGTTGATCCCCTAATTTAGCTCCAGGTTGATGAGCTCCACATATTCTGTCATGAGCTTCTTTGAGAGCTTCTTGTACTTTCTTTCTGGAAAGGCAGCGAAGCAAAACTCCATCATGCGAATTTTGATATAAAGTTTGAGAAACCGCATTATAGTAGAATCGAAGGGCTTTCTGTTTGACGATAGTCGCTTCTTTGGGATCATCGGGTAATATACCATATGAGACATAATTGATGAATGGGAATCGCCAATCCCTTGGTTTGAGACCTGCGAAAGTTTCACAGATAATGTCTGCTGTTGCCTCTTCTGCATAATCGTCTAGAGGAAACTTGAGGTGATATAAGTCACGACTCGTGATGAATATTTTCCCCCTGCCTTCGATGGTAATGCTAATGAAGTTGCTAGCGAGGCTAAAGCATCTGTATATATATTTTGTTGGCATGGAACATATCTGATAAAGAAGCCTTCAAACTTTTCGGCTAACTTTAACGCCACAAAGTGGTATGGGAACAAATCCTCATTGCGAACTTCATCTTCTTCTTGGACTTGATTTACGATGAGTTGAGAATCATCGTAATCTCTAAGGTGTCGAATATTAGTTTCCTTAGCCAATTACATTCCTAGTAGCAAGGCATTGTACTCTGCTACATTATTGGTGTATGGCTCGGTTAAGAAAAATCTTCTTGGGATCATATGACCAGTTGGTGATACAAATTCAACCCCCACTCTGGCTGTAATTCTTCCGTAAGGTCGTGCTCTTGATGCACCACCAAAACACAATTTCCATGCTTCCTTGACTTTTGCTTGTTGGGTCGTGCAAGCTTCTACTGTCTCGTCTAAGAGATCTAGTACCGGATAGTCAGCTAAGACACCTGCCAGTGTTTATCCTTTAACAACCTTTTGAGGCATAAATCACATCATATTGTGATAGAAGTATTGCCCATTTTGCGAGATGACAGTTCAATGGAGACAGTCTCGTCATGAGCATCTTCAAGAGATTTACCTTGGATGTAACAAACGCCAAGGCTAGACATTCTTTTGCCTAGTTTTTTCTGATACACTTGTCCACTGCTCGTCGTCAAGTAGATCGGTATGGACCCACATTGTCTCTCCTTTCGAAGTAGCAAGGGGTACCAACTCTTTATCTCTCTGACCATGCGGGTTAGTGTTTATCAGGTGTAGCTCCCTTTTAGGGATCAGGATCACATCGTTTAGAGATTGAACTGGTGGAGAACTCCCAAGTTGGACTGACACCATGTTGGTGGTCACTGTTTTTTACCTCAGCTTCAGCTTTGAACTTGACACTAATTTCTTCAGCTTGTTCACCTTGGGAGACAAGATGTTTCTAAGAACGGCATTCCGCAACCCCCATTTGGGCTAGGAGGTTGGTCCATAAGTTATGTCCACAACTTTCCAATAAAGTAAACTGTGTCATACCTGTCAGACATCACAGAGCCACACTTCGGAACCTCTTGACGAAGGCTTTGATGGGCTCTCCCTTCTTTTGCTTAGTGGCAAGAAGGGTATGGATAGAGACTTCTGTGCCGCCATCAAAGAATCTTGACAGCAAGAGTCTCTCTAGATCCGTCCACTTATGGATACATCCAGCATGTAGTTTCATGAACCATTCAAAGTAACCCCGTGGAGAGTGCTAATGAACAAACGAGCCAGTATAGTGTCGTTTGATATCACATTCCCACTCTGTGATTTAAAATAGTAGATATATTAGTTCAGTGATCCCACGTCGTCAAAAGTTTGCAGAGTTAAGACTTTGAATTTTGGAGGATAAGGGGTTGTATCCCATTAAGCAGGAAAGGGCCTGACAATTTACTCATCTTGGAGCTCGCATCTATTGGCAATAGCATTGAGAAGGGCTTCTAGCTCTTCCTGTTAGACCCTAGAGGGGGGTGATTAGGGTCTTATGCTAATCTAATCCGATTTAAATGCCAATTAAAATTAATTAATAAGTTATCCTAGCAAGTATGAAATACCATAAGATATATGAGCTAGGATAAGCAATATAAACAATGAGATATATCCTATATGATAAAATATATATGCAAGGATATATAAACTAACACAAGGGTAAACAATATGAAACAAGATAGAGGATGATATGAATAATGAGACAATGGCGATATGAGCAATGAGCACAAATATAAATAAACGCCAAAGCACATTCAAACACACAATATGATCACGGAGTTCGGACCTTCCGTCCTACGTCTCCGCTCCCCACTCCCGGGGAGAAATCCACTATCACAACCGGGTTTTCTACGTTCACCCGAATAACGTTTACACCTCACAGTGTCGGTTTTCAACGCTCACCGAACAACGTCACTCCTCACACTCGGTTTTCTAGTTCACCGAAAACTTCACAACACACTCGGTTTTCTAGCTCACCGAAAACCTTACACCACTCACAATGTAACAAATATAAATTTGTTCTCTACAATAGATGAGAACTCAATTAAGCACAAACTCAATGTTACAATCTCTCACAACCCTAATATACTATGTATGCAAATACAATAAGCTCAAGTGGGTGTGTGTAACAATGAGATAATATAATCAAATCTAAACTCAATATAAAAACTAGCTTTAAAGAATGATAATCAAATAACTAAGCAAATGTAAAGCTAGATAGAGTTTAGAAAACTTCTCCAATAGATGACAAGATGGAGAGATGGAGATTGGAGCCCAAACAAGAAGATGATCTCCTCCACTGTTAGCTACAGTAACCAACGTCCAGAGACATTTCCGGTCGACCGGTCCGGTCGACCGGATTACTGTAGCAGTGCGCAGCTATTTTGTAAAATCAATTTAAAATAGTAAATGAACTCCAAAAATTATGAAATATTGTGGGAATGTTATAGACATGTAGAATAACATGTCAGAGAAAGAATTTCTGAAAAAACTTTTCCCAGTTGAGAGAAATAAATTAGACATGTAGAATAACATGTCAGAGAAAGAATTTCTGAAAAAACTTTTCCCAGTTGAGAGAAATAAATGTTTGAACACAAAAATACAGTTTCTGAAAATCTGCTGTGATACACGATTTTGTAAAATCAATTATGCACAGTAAATCAACTTAAAAAATAGTAAACTTTTGAGGGAAGTTTCTAAACATGTAGATAAACTTGTCAAAGAAAGAATTTCTTGAATATCATTTTCCATTTATGAAAACTCATCTATTTTGTAAAGCATGCACGAACATGCACGAATGAAAATTATGATTTTGTAAATTCCATTAAACATAACAAATCAATTCCA
>NC_033800.1:126150775-126169343 GCF_001876935.1 Asparagus officinalis
CAATTAACAGATAAAAGCAATTATTAGTGGTATATTTATTCATATAAAATAGATAATTAGGGTATAAAAATTGTAATAAAATGTGATTATCAGTAAGGTAATTGTTAGCTTTCACAAGACATCTAGTTCCAATCTTGCCAAACCCTGGCCGATGACAGAACACAATTCCCTTGCTCGATACTGGCGGTAAGGGTGCCACAAGACATCTAGCTTCCTTGAGAGTCTGCGGAGTACCGGTCTCGAACTTTTGCTGCTGATTGCTGGAGTTCTGCATAGGCTTCTTCTTCTTTGACACAAAATGCTTCTCTCCATTAGGCTCCTTGGACTGTCTCAGAGGCATCTTGGCTAAAGGTAGAGGACCAAAACAGGCTCTTTCTCTCTCTACAACTGCGAGCATGGTGCATTTACCATGTAAAGGCTTCAGAGCATTGATTGTATCTTCAAATTTTGGAGTTTGATTTGTAACACATTGTTTCAGATTGTTAGACTTTGAAAGTAGATAATGAAAGTTTTGTTTGTGCCCGTAAAAGAACATATTGTTTCAAAATTGCTCAACCTCGTCTCTTCGGAAGGCCTCACCAAATATCAGGGTCCGGATGCCCATTAAAGAACATATTCTTCTACAAATCGACGACCGATATCAAATTGTCATTGACATCGTCGCTCTTTCTTTCACTCGTCTTGGCAAGTCTATCCTGACACGAGCCCTAAATTCCATGGACAATCTCATAGATTGAACTGTATGCTAAACAAACTAGCTGTACAAGTTTAGTATTCTTGCACGTCAAATCCATAACCTTCTGTATAAGTTTAGATTGGTTGAATTCAATGTATCATTCATATAAGATAGATCTACTAATGGATCCAATGTATCATTCATATAAGATAGAGTTACTAATGGAATTTTTCTTTATTTCCTTTCATGAAGTTTTACTTTATTCGTTTTCACTCATAAATGTTGTTCTGATTTTCTTCTTGTGTAGGGCATTAGCCTTTCACTCTAGTTGCCTGTTTGATTCTAAACCTTGTGCATAGGTTATAGGATAAATAGAGAAATATGTTTTCTTTTGGACTAAAGGATAAAAAAACAGGTACGCGAAATCATTTGCGAAAGAGTTTTATATTTGTCCGATAAGAAATTTAGGCCCTACAATTTACTCTTCCATGAGTTTTTAGTCAAAAAAGTATCTTCAATAGAGAGATTTAATCAAGCTATGGTAGGCATTAATTGCACCTTGTCTAAATGAGTAACTTACCTGTATTGTTAATAACTTCCTTCATCTATCTCTAAACTCCATTATGTTTTTAATCACGTTTCAAGGGGCAAAAGACCAGACAACTTTTAAAAAAAATTTAAACATTGATTTTCAAAACATATGATGCTTAGGTAAAATATGATATAATCCTTTGAAATCTTATTTCTCGATAGTTGATGTGTAATAGATTACATTCACCAATACTGATTTCCAATTTAGACATCATAATTTCAGATTTAAATTGAGTGTCAACTTCTTGCATACTATTAATAGTCCAGTTCATATGCATATCTTTGTGATTTTTTTCGAGAACATGTGCAGGACTAGATAATTATTTTTGTAAAATGTCTTATATACTTTTATGATTGACTACTTGCACTAGACAAAATACGATTTTTACTTACTAAGATAATATTTGCTTAATTGATATTTCTTAATTATGTAATTTTTTTATTTTTCAGGCTATCCAAGGTTAGGAGAGGGGGGGTAGACCGAGTCTTCTTTTTGACAATGATTAGAGATGAAAGGATGTGTCTTTCCCAAACTTTTATTTAATTTGCTTTAGATAGTTTCACGTATTTTTCTTTGGAACAATTGGATATTAACTCTTGTTATTAGTTTTGAATATTTGAGGATGGTGGAATTTTATTTATTGATGTTATTAATGAATGTAGCTTTTATTTTCCCTTTTATTAATTATTGGGTATTTTTAATATATTGTGGTGTGAATCTCAGTGTCACGTTGAGAATAATATGAAGGTTTTCTATGATAGTTATCTATGAATGGAAAAATTATCATTAATGTATATTAGAAATTTATAGTCTACAATGACGGTTTTATAAACCGTATTTAGTTCATCAACAAAGCGAAAGCACCATCGTTGATAGGTTACTAATTACCCACTATGAGGACTTCCACAACAATAGCCAACAGTCATTAATTGGTCTTCAACGACGGGGATGTTACCCGTTGTTGCACAATAATAACAGAAGTACGAAACCATCATTACACAAGAACATCGGGATTGAAAAACCATTATTTTACAGTAACGACGGGAAAAAAACCCCGTCACTGATGGTAACGACGGTGATAATTACCACCGCAGATATGAATGACGGTAATATGTTCCATCGTTGTAGACTTTATAACAACGAGTATTATAACATTCGTGACACTTTAGCGAAGAAGGCTTTAACGATGAGTGACGAAGAGATTTTTTTTCTTGTTGTTGGCATACAACAATGAAGGTTTTTAGCTCTTTAACGAAGGGAAATCGCTTTGTTAAAGACATAATTTCTTGTAGTGTTAGCAAATCAATGGGTTTGTTATAGAAATAGTGTATGGTTTAGATTTATTTCTTAGAGCTCAAACTAAATCTAATGGTTCTTGTTAATTGATGTAGGCTATAAATAGAAGTGGAGGGTGAGGGGTTTGGGTTGTGAAAATTTTTCGTAAAGTCCTTTTTGGAGAGGAGGACCTTTAATTAGTTTTTTTCCAAATTGAAAACATTTAAGTTTGCATTAATAAAAAATGTTATTCCTCTTTTTCAATTTTATTTCTTCTTCTTTATTGATAAAGATGAAGATCTGCTTTCAATAAGCCAACCTCTTGCAAGGTAAGTTTTTATTTTTCTCTTTATTTTAAAATTTAGTTTATTGTATTTTTATTTTATAAGGTAGATTTATTTTTATTTTGTTAGTTAGATTTCTTTTATGCTGATATTATAGATCTATATTTTCTTATTCTTTTTCTTATTTTTATAGTTATTTTTTATTTTTATTGTAATTTAAATATCTTTCTTTTATGCTTTCTAGTCTATATTTTATTTTCTAAAATGAGTAACTAAATCTTATAGAAATTATAGAATTGTATGAAGCTAGTTTGATTTCATTTATAGTTTGTGTGCTCTCTTATGATTAAAATAATCATATGTAGGATAATCAACTAGAGAACTAATTAGTAGATGAAGAATTTGATAATTTATGCTTATCTTAAGTGGTTTGATAGGTTATGTTTATAAATTCTAGAATTATTATCTTGTTGTTATTCTTCCCATGAATAAAGTTTTACTTGATGATAATTTAATAGATTATTTTTTCTTTAATACTTTGATTATATATGCTTAGTAGATCTAAAGTAAACGATAATAAAAAGAGAGTAACTCAAAAATCCTAAACGAAATCAACTAGTAGATTTAATTCTAGGTTCCTATCTCCTCTACTTGATTTCCTTCATCTTTTACTTATTTTGATTTTACTATTTTTTTATTATTTTTCTCTTTTTGATTTTATTCTGTTCTATTTTCTTGTTTCTCCTCCATGTTTACTCTTTATTTTCTTTTATTTGTTCACTCTTTTTCTACCCTCTTGTTCTAGTTTTCATGTATTTGCAAGTAATCACACGTTCTCTATATCTTTACATTTTCACTCCTTTTCGTCCACACACACATTTTTAGGATTTAATTTAGAATTTTCCTACACACCTTTCTTGTGGGATTGATATTGTAACTAGAGTCTAGACTATAACTTGATAAATGTTTTTTTACAACTTTAGTGCATCATATTTATTATGCCCCCTACGAGAAATCCACCAAAATCAGGTTCATAATAAATGAATTTAAGTCTAATATTTTAGAATCATTCACCTATTTGTGGTCCAACAATGTATTTTGGGGTTTGAGTGAATGCACATTAGTATAACTGGTATATACACTCCAAAAATATTGAAGATGACAAAATATTTTCTCCGTTTCAATCATCCTCTAACTGGAAGGACTATTTTCAAATCACTTAAAGATTTGGAGAATAATTTCAAAATATGAAAGATTTAGGGACTATTATTTGGAAATCCTAATCAAATTGGCTCGTTAATAATCTTAGTCATAATGATACAATCATAGGTGTCTTATGCGGTGGTGTCGTGTCTTTCTAGTGCAGTGACCACACGACTGTGTACTACATGTCAATTATCTACACTTATTTATTAGCTTTACTATAGAATTGTACATATTTTTGTAACTTGACAAAAGATATTTGATGTATTTAATTTAATTTACATTTATAATTCGTATAGAGAGTACACAACATACATGCTACATGTGTATATATTACATGAACATATATGAATGGCTCTCGTGTTTTTCCGGGATGTGCATCTCATGTCCACCCAGTATGGCATCCTTTGGTACTCCATAACTGTGAGGCAAAGCCTGTAAAGCATTACAAAATCTTTCCAGCTAGCCTGCACATCTATACTATAAATACTTGTCGTACAACATATTGTATAATAACGTATTTTGAAAATTTTTAGAGCTACTTGGGAGGATGAAACAATGCCCTAACACGACCAATCAGTGGTCTTTAACTAGGTGGAAAAAGATTAGAAGTAATTTGGTTCATGTCAAAGTATATATGCATTCAAAATGATGTTAAAAGGTCAAAAGTATGTACGTAGTACTATATTAAACAAATTAAACCTTTTATTTAAGCAACATAAAGGAATTGGCCCCCCCAACATCACCCTCTTGCATGCGAGAAACTAAAATCCTTATAGGTATGTAAGCAAACTAGTTTAAGCTTTTGAAGTAAAAAGGATACAGATAACTTTTTGTTTCTTGTACAAACAGAAGACTACATCTAAGTTTTTTGATGAAACTAGACACATACAGAAAGATCAAAGAGTAAAGTATAGAACCATGCGATGTGAATTAGAGGGTGGTCCCTTGATGATAATTAAGGACCACAACTCTACACATGAACCCTACAGGGGCCTGAGCTGCTGTAATGGAAAGCAATACATAGGAGCAGCCTCAAAAAATCTGCAACTCTTTTTTTTCCTGCACACTTTGCACCCCACATGCCATATATGACTCCTTTCATAACCTTGGATCTCACGCAGCTATAGCTACCTCTCAACAATTACTTGCTACGGACCAGATTTCTCCAATGAAACAGCTAGCTAGTCCCCTACAGCAAAACATGTACTAGTTTTAATTAAGTCCCTACCATTTGTAAACATCTGCTATTTCACTAGACAGCTCCCCGCGCCAATTTTTTTCTTAAAAGAAACATGGTTAATTAGTTAAACTCATATATGGTAGCATATCTTGATTTCAAAAAAAACAATTAACAAAATAATATATAAAAAGTATTAAGGAGTCCGATAATAGAAGGCTTCACTCTTCTTAACTTGTTTCTAGGGTATGGAAATGATAATTTTCCTCATGACAACTGTAGTCTATTACTTTATATAGGGTTAAGATATCTCCACTTAAGAAGTGTATGGAATATACAAATCTTTGATGACATCTACACAACACATATACATAAACACACATATCCGTCTATATCTCTAAATCTCAAATTGACACTCTCTTTATCTCTAACTCCGTCTCTCTCTCTCTCTGATCTCTCTCTCTCTCTCTCTCTCTCTCTCTACTCTCTGCTCTCTCTCTCTCTCTCTCTCTCTCTCTCTCTCTCTCTCTCTCTCTCTCTCTCTCTCTCTCTTTCACACACACACACACACAAATAAAAAACAACAACAATAAAGTCTTTATCAAATTTAAGTCAACTACATGAATCGTATTTTTTGATTCAATGTGTTTCAGAGCTATATCTCTCTAATACATGATAACAATTACACAGACAGAAACACGCATGCACATATAAACACATAGAATCATGAAGAATAAGCAGACATAGAAAAACTCATATTAGAACAAAATATACACAGGGTTTTGTTTCTCCTCTAAGGATAAAGGATGCGAGAACCAGAAAAGCAACATTGTTTTGACAAAACCATTTAACGATCGATATTCACCAGAAAATAGTCAGTTATTCCACCTTAAGCATAAACACTAATTACAAAATTAGGAAGTGAAATCACATGACAGCTATCACAATTTGTAGAAAATCAATAATATTTATTCAGCTTATATAGCCAGGGAAGTGTAGATAATCAACCATGCTCACCTTGAAGTAAAAGAAATAATGCCACTGCAACCTATAGTACAGAAACTTTATTTTCTATACAAAGCAAATCTGTGGTCACTCTCATATACCAAAGAAAAACAACAAATTAAGTAGGTTGAGTACATAAGAACTAATTTAGAAGTGAATGCACACTTACCTGCATACTTATGAAGTTGGCCAACCAAGCTTGACATAAAAAGAAGAAATATGATGTCGATTTAACTTAGAAACACTCATGCCCAGAATGAAACTCTTCGTCTTAGAACTCACTGGAAGGTCTTTCCTGAGGACTGCTTAGGTGAAGAGAATTTATCTCCAAATTAGACTGTGGGGTTTGTGAGACTGAATTCACCATTTGCAACTGGCCAAACTGTTTGGCATTGAACTCCATGGGGTTTGTAACATTGGATTGAAACATTGAGGGCATAATTCCCGGTGGACAAAAAACTATCTGAGACTCGAGTGGTAGATTTCGCGATGATGGAATAGACATAGCTTGAGCTTCATTTGAATGAGATGAACGAACACCTATTTGAGATAAATATGCATTTGCTGCTTCCAAATTGTAATAAGAAGTATATGGCATTGTATTACTCAGAGAGCCCAGCAACGAAAAATGACTAGGTAAAACTTGTGCATTTGCCATATCATTACCCTTAGTTGTGTTTTCTTTCTCCCTTAGTATCTCCTTAGGCTCATCTCTTTGGGTAGATTGGGAGAATGATCTCACGAGACTTTCTCTATTAACTTGCGGTGGAAGTTGGATGAAGCCTTCTGGTGGAATTTGGAGAGGAGGGAGCTTATCGATTTCGTGTTGAGCAGCATTAATCAACCAATCCACAACTTTGCTAGGTTGATTAAGCCCTAGCCTATCTTGAAGGTCATACAATTGAATTGCTGTTGGTACCGAGAGCCTAACTCTTCGGTCTCTCAATCCTCTTATAGTGCTTACTTTGCTATGTCGATCTTTTCCTCCAAATGCACGTGAAACACGAACAATTCTTGGATTCTTTAGCCCTGACCATAATCTTGAAGAGCTTGTTGGGGGAATTTTTTGATCACCTTCTTCTTTAGCTTGAAGATCTCTGTCCCTTCGATTATTTATCATCTTCCTTTGATCACAAATAGCAAAGAGGTGAATGAATTGTTGATGATATTTCCTTTCTGTTGTATGCTTCTCTCATCTTCTAAAATCAATTGTTATAACTAGTGGAGTTCAGGAATTTTTTCTGATTCACAAAATACCAGTAGATATTTAATATCATACCAGCAAATTCAACTGTCAGCATTAATGAGAAATATATTATGAACCATAAGAAATAAAATAACTAAACTATAATAAACACAAATTTAACATTTTATCTGAATAAAGATTTAAATAGAAAGAAAATTTATATATCTTTGGTTTGAGATCTACTTCTACTGCACATATGAATGGAAAGAATATATATAAGTTGATACTAAAGCATTTTGTTGGTAAACTACATCCATTGATTCTAATATAAAATCTCTATCACATTCCTCATTAAAGTCAAATAGTTATACATCAACACCTATCATATGCCATACCTATAAGAAAGAATTCAAGAAGTTAGATCTTTTTTCCATAGGAATCAAATGGTTTTTCTTTTAATTTGAAAGGAACTGATTTATGAAATCTATTAACTTAAGAGAGAAGTCAATTAAAGAAAAAAAAAGTTAACTATACTTTCACCAAGAGATTGAGCTCATGGAGTGCATATATTATCAAAATCAAGATGAATGGCAAAAGCAAGAAACTACAAGACTTGCTCTCATGGAGTGCCTAAATCTTATGGAGAACCATATATGAAAATAAAAAATAAATTTCCATGAATGATGATAGTATAAAACTCTTCAGACATGTATAGGAAATCTACTGGTTCCCCATGATAAAAATACAAAATCAAGATCAGAAAAGCTAAGCAAATAAATCTATGCACTTACAAATAGTATAAATATTAATATGAAAATTAATACTTAAAGAAGAAAGCGATTAACAAATTCATCGACTTATTTCTTGAAAAGGTGAATTTTGTGGCATCAGATCTACTTACTTGTAAATGCCTAGATTGCACAAAACACTTGAACCTTTATGAAGAATTGTTGCTTTAATCACAAAAGAAGCTCAAGAGTAGGAAAACCGTACTTTGCTCTATGTCGCACTTGAAGAAGATAAATCTTCTATTGTACCATACTGAGAACCGACTGAAATCTATTTTTCTTTCCAGAATTTGAGCTCTCAAAGTGACCTATATGTGATATGAGGAAAGGAAAGATGCTTTGAGTTTTAGGAACCCTAGAAATGGAAAAGGGTGTATAGCGCATTTACAAACATGTGGTGGCTATTTAGACCCATCAATAATGGAAGTAGTTGTCAATTTTGTTGCCTTTTCATCACATGGATTGCACAAGGTTTACCCTTGTATTGACAAGAGAACATAGTTTAACTACCTCTTATGTAATCCAAATTATTTACTGTATTTAGTTTCTTACACATGTTAACCCTATAAAGGAATCTTTGCATCATTGTGGATATATATATAATTGAGAATCACTAGTCAAAAAGAAATGAAGATATGCTTACTCCTTTGCACATCAAGATCACTATATATATACCCTTGCACTAAAAGTACTTTTATCATATATTGCACTGTAATAGCAATTTCTTGTATTTATATGAGTGAGTACTTAGAAACTAATAACCACCAAACTTTTATACAACAAAATATTCACATATATGAACTCAAATTGTGGACAATATACTAAAAAATAATATCGCAGTTAAAATAATTCACATTCAAGTGGTCCAGGCAGTGTAAAAGTATAAGCATGAGTACTGTAGGAGCTTGTGGATGTACTAAAAACCCTAGAGGCTATAACATAGGCCAGGGACCAACAAGTGTACATCTTCTTTAAGAAATGCACCATAAAGATGGACCACATACAACTTGCAATACTTTTTTTTTATATATGTAGATATTTTTACACAAAATAAAGCCGAATTTATTGGAGAGGTTGAAACATATTCTCAAACTTTTTCCCCCTTTCTAAGACAAAAGACTTTTTCGGCATGTTGGTCTAGTTGCATGCCTATTTTTTATATTTTAAAGCTCTTTTTGCAATAAATCAGAGCGGAGGGATATAATGTTGCATCGAGAAGCTTATATGAATTTTTAGTGCACATATCTATATCAAATGCGATGTAAGTAGACATGATTGGATTCAATTTCTTGTAAGAAATTGAGTCAACTGATCTCCTTCAAATAAATTTTGGACTCGTATTCATAATTTCTTCAAAAGTATAATATTAATAATAATAATAATAATAAAACATCATTTCATGATGATAACTTGATTAGTTATGAATGAGCTTGAGACTGAGGTGAGAAATAATGCATCTATAAAAGAGGAAGTTTGAGGTAATTCAGTAGGTCATCGGTTGTAGGTACGATTAGTTACCAAACTGAGCTCAGCCTTCTTGATATGGAACAAGGACAAAAGAATATGCTCACCTTTGCTAGGTGTCATACTCCACCACTAACATCCAATACCAGAAAGCCTACAGCTGCAAAAAGGACAAACACTACATATCCTCCAAATCCGCTGAATTTGCCATCTTATCGAGAGAGAGAGAGAGAGAGAGAGAGAGAGATGATCATGCTTGTATTAACAAATTTTAAGGCACATGATTCTTATGTGATGTGTAACATATATAATGCATCTTTAACTAAATATATATTGGGAATCTATTCTATTGCCTTTTCCTTTGCTTTATGGGATATTTGGATTTTTGAGTTGTATATGGCAGACTTGTACTATGAAGAATGATGATGGCGGGATAGACAAGGTGAGCGAGCAGCCTTGGTCCGCATAGTCCCATCACATTAACCTTTGAAGAAGAAATATATATATGTTGATCATAAAAGCTATATATATAGCTCTGCAAAAATAAAAAATGTTTTGAGGGTTAGAAATATTGTATGCACTAACAATGCGAATTATATAAATATATATATAAATATTCTTGACTATGATTTGCATTAAATTAAGCCAAACGGAATCAGACGTCTATTAATTGTAAGCGCTGACCGTTATCATCAACTCCAGCCCTCTGTTGAAAGAACTATGAATTGTACTGTAATCTTCTGAAAAATAGCAAACAACCCCTCCTCCTCATCTCGTGACTCAGGCACATCGCCCGACCACGAAACTGTTGTGATTGCTCTCTCTAGCTTTGATTGCTCTTTGTCCGTTATAAGGTTTCTGCATAAATTCTGATATCCCTATCAGAGCGACATCACAGCTAGCTAGCACTAATAAATAAAAGATGTTGGATATTTTTCAAACTTAGTAATTTGCAGGTTACTCATATTTTCTATATTACCCGTAGAATTCATAATCCTTCAGCTCATTTATTTGCACTTATCAGCCCTATGATTGGTAGTTTGGAAAAAAAAAATTAATAACCTGCATATATATGACCCCCTCTCTTCCATAAATTAAGGGGTGATAAGTACTAATAAACAAGTTGATACATAGGCATTGGTTAAAGGAATATATGAGAAAGATTATCTGAAGTTATTCGTTCTAACTATTTTCCTAACTAGCTCTAATTTAATTTGTTACAACCAAAAGCTTGTACCACATTCTCAATAGTTAGTTTGGTCAGTTTAACTAACTTTATCTTTTTCGTGTAGTCCTTCAGAAGCCTAATTCTATACTTTTCAGGACCATACAAAAGCAGTGATAGCCTATAATATTTTCCTTTAAGATCAATGCGTGGATTAGTTAAATCCAGTGTAGTTTAGGGTAAGGTCACAACAATCATCTACAGTTGATATGTCCATTCAAAGTACGTTACAAAGGTAGAATAAAATCAATCAAGATAGTAACATTGATGCTAACCTTACATGGCAATGGCTAAGGGACCACTTGATGAATCCCAACTAGATCTTCCCATGATAGCTCATGGCTGTGATCCACTTATGACTTGTTTACCTCTGTGGTTTGCACTATTACAAAAGTTTGTAGTAATGGTTCCAACCGTTGCTTATAAGCCTATTAGCAATGTTTTGGACCATTCTTAATACATTAACAATGATTAAAACCGTTTGCAAATAATCTATTACTATTAAGGCCATTGCAATTAGCTTATTGGAATGATCTAAACTCATTGCAAATATAACAACGATTGCTATTAGATTAATTTTATAAAAACATCAAAAATCCGCATCAGCAAATCCTAACTGTTGCTATAGTCTATTAACTACAAAAGACAACAATTACTATAAGATTTAATATTTATTTTAAAAAAAAATAAAATATCAACAACAACAAAATCCTAACTGCGGCTAAGGTATATTAACAATAGAAAACCGCTGCTATAGGATTTTAAAAAAATTTACTGCTTGCTCTCGCAACTATTTTAGCAATGATATTCATCTATTTTTAATCATTTATTTTAATACATGATATTCTCACAAATATCATCAAATAAAACAAATAATAACCTTCGTAAAGAAACAGTTAACTTAATCAATTAAAAAAATAATGTGTTTATTTTTAAGTAGTTGCAAATTTGGGTTTTGATGTCATCCTCAACCCCACTCAGATACACAGAGCATTTGCTGAAGTTTAATTGCTTCCAGACCAGAAACCAAGCTGAAATCTTGAAGGCATGTATTTATTTTGGTAATTGAGCACAAGTCAGCTTTGCTAAATAAAAGCAAATCATCTGCAAATATCAGGTGTGTAATTCTCAACCTTGAACATTTTGGATAAAATTTAAACAATCTATCATCTTTCAAACACTTAGTCTTCTTGACAGATATTCTATACCAATGACAAAAAGGTAAGGGGAAAGGGGATCCCCTTGCCTTAAACCCCTAGCTCCCCAAAAGTAGCCATACAGTTCTCCATTAATTGCTAATGAGAATTTTGGTGTAGTTATACACTCCATGATCCAGTTAATCATAGTGCTAGGGAACCCCAAACCAGTAAACATAGACTTGATAAACTCCCAGCTGATAGTGTCAAAAGCCTTTCTCAAATCAATATTTAGGACAGCTCTTGGAGAGTTATGCTTTCTTCCATAGTGTTTGATGAGCTCATGAGCTAACAGAAAGTTGCTAAAGATAAGCCTTCCCTTTACAAATGCACTTTGTGCATCATTAACAAGATATCCCAAGACAGTTTTGACCCTGCCGTCAATTATCTTAATGATAATTTTATATGTAACATTGCAACATGAGATGGGCCTAAAGTCAGAAGCTGTGCTGGGATTTTGAATTTTTGGTACCAAAGTAATTGTTGTTGTGTTAAAAGTGCCTAACAACTTACCTGAATGAAAGAACTCCTCAACAGGTTGAAATAAGTCCTCTTTAATAACACCCCAAGCAGCTTTGAAAAAGGAAGGATTGTAACCATCAGGGCCAGGGGCTTTTGTGTCAGACATAGAAAATAATGCAAGCTTTATCTCTTCTCTAGTAACAGGAGAGCATAGATTCCTACACTGGTCAGGGGTTAAAATTGGTCCCTTAGAGATCACACTAGGACCAGGAGCAGTAGTATGCCTAGCAGTCCCTAGCAAATTCTTGTAGTAAAGAATGAATTCTGATATAATATCAGGCTTATCAGAAAGCCTAGTGCTAGCTTCAGTATGTAAAGATAGAATCCTGTTCTTGTGTCTCTTAGCATTCATGACTGAGTGAAAGAAATGAGTGCTCTTATCTGCATGCAATCCCCATTTAATGTTAGCTTTTTGACTATAGAAAGAGTTTTCACAATCCATCAATCTAGTATACTTCTTGATGCATTCCTTCTCTTTAAGTATCAGATCTGAATTGAACAAATATGTGCTCAGTCTCAATTGTATATCACATAATTCTGATTTGGCTCTTAGGACTTGTTGACTGATATTCATAAAATGAGCTTGGTTTAACTCCTTGAGAGCAGGTGATAATCATATTTTTATTACAATTTTATACCCTAATTATCTATTCTACATGAATAAATATACCATTAATAATTATTGTTAGCTTAGTTTGCACATAAATAAATGAAAATATAAATAAATATTATTAAATATAAAAACCCCTTAAAAATCTCTCTTCTCTATTTTGTAGCATTTTAGAAGCCCATGAAGCAAAAGCTTAAAAGAGGAAAATGATTGAAGCCCAAAGAGCAAAGCCCATAAAAAATACACCAAGGAAGCTATGCTTGGACTTGGATGCAAAGAATGGGAATGAAATGGACTTGGTTGCAAAAAAAAAAAATTTCCAATCATGTCCGGACTGCTGCAGATAGAAAAATGGGCCGGAGGCTTGAATTTGATTTTCTTTTGAAAATCAAATGAATCATTGTGAGACCGGACTTGGACTGCTGCATTGGACCGGACAACTTTTGAAGACTTGGCTTTTGATTTTCAAAAGCAAAATGAAATGTGGACTTGGATGCAACTTGGGCCGGACTTCAAAACTGGGCTGCTGGATTTTGATTTTCTTTTTCAAGCTCTATGGGCCGGACTTGCAACTTTTTATTTTTGGTTTTTGGAAGCTCCAATGGGCCGAAAATCTAAATGGACTTGATTGCTGAGAACCTATGGACTTAATTGAGGACTTGATTGCTTCAATTTCGGTTTTGAAAATGAAATAGCTTAACACTTCATGGCCGGACTTTTACAACTTGGATTTTCATTTATTTTTGAAAATCAATTGGACCTCTTATGTTGGGCTAGAGAAGAACAAAAAGGAAATTCAAAGGTGGAGATTGTTGCTTGGCGCTCAAGACAAATCCAATGGCTCATATTCATTGAAGATTACTATAAATAGGGGTAGAGAGTGAGGGGTTAAGGTGTGAAAACTTTTGTAACTCCTTTTTAGAGAGGAGGGCTACTCTTAATTGAGAAGGCCTTCTAAAAATTGTAACTTTAGTTACAATTAATAATAATAATTTTTCTCCTGTTTAAATTTGTTCTTTCTCCTCTTTGTTGAATGATGAGGATGGAGATGAAGAGCAAATTGAAGGTTTGCATTTCTTTTCTCTTTTATTTTTTTTAGTAATTTCTTTATTATTGCTTATTAGTTAGATTTAAATTCATGTTTGTAGTGTAGATTTATTTTCTTATATTTTTTATTTCTTTTTGTATTTTAATTTGTAGAGTAGATTTATTTTTCTTGCATTTAATTTCTGTAATTTATTTTGTAGTTTAAATTTTTATTTTCTTTGTAATTAGATTTATTTCTTGTTCATAGTTTAGATTTTTCTTTTCTTTTTAATTTTGTAATTAGTCTTCTTTTTCTTGTTTTTATTTCTTAAGAAGTGAATTTAATTCTTGTAGGAATCTTGGAATTATATGAAATTTGTCTAATTTCCTTTATATTGTATGAATTATTCTCTTGCACTTAAAATGTTCATGTTTAGGATAATCAACTAGAGAACTAATCAGTAGAAGAAGAATTTGATAATCTATGCTTATCTTAAATGGTTTGATAGGTTATGCTTATAAATTCTAGGATTATTATCATGTTGTTGTTCTTATCATGAATAGTAATTTTAACTTAGATGATAATTTGATAGGTTATACTTTCCTTAGATGGTTTGATAATCTATGCTTAATAAATCTAAGTTGAAATATGATAAAAAGAGAATAGTTTATATTTTGTAATTGAAATTGGTTAGTGGATTATATTCTAGATTTCTTACCTCTTTTGAATCCTTCATCTTAACTTTCTTAAATTTTCTTTTCATTCTTGGTTTATTTCTTGATTTTATTCATTCTTCTTTCTTTCCTTGTGATTTTATTTATTCTTTGATTCTTTCTTCTCTAAAATTTATTTTATTATTTCTTGCACATAAATCAAAACAACCACTCATCACAATCACACTTATTCTTTATTCCTAATTATCATGCACAAAACATAAGAACCATTTCTAATAATCTCTTAAAATCACCTTCCTCGTGGGATCGATATTTTTTATACTATAACTTGATAAATTGTGCACTTGCAATTTTTGTACATAATTATGCCGCATTAGCAAGTTTAAGCTTCTTAAGCTTTGAATAGAACATGAACATGTTGTAACCATTGAGCTCTTGATTCCACACTGAATTCACCACAGACATAAAATCCGGATGCTTAGTCCACATGCTAAAGAATTTAAATGTCTTCTTTCCTTCAACATTATCATCATCCACAGTTTTAAAACTAGGGGAATGATCAGAGCAAAGGGGCATCAAAAATTCAACTTGACTGGCATTGTATTGATTGATCCAATCTTCATTAACCAGAATTCTATCTAGTCTACTCCAGACTCTTGAAATAGAATCCTGTTTGTTATACCAGGTAAAAAAGGATCCAATTGTTTTGATGTGCAAAAGCTGGTTGGAGGCTATAAAATTTTGAAAATCTACAGTACCAGCATCAGTAACTTGAGAACCACTTATTTTCTCTTCACCATTGACAATAGCATTGAAGTCACCACCCACAATACAGGGATGGTCCACACTATTTTTGAAAGCCAGTAATTCCTCCCATAGAGCTTTTCTCCCCTCAATTTGATTAAGAGCATAGACTGCAGTAAACAAGCAAGATAATTTCCCATCTTTTGATTTAATCTCACAAGTCAAATATTGCTCTGAAATTTTAATGACTTGGATAGAGATAATCTCACTGTCCCATAAGACCAATATCCTGGCATTTCTTGCCATAGGTACATTAGTAATCCATTTCCAATCCTTAGCAATTTTGTTACCAATAATCTAGATTTTACTGTTCCCAGCCAATTTAGTTTCCAACAGAGCTAAAAGAGAGATTTTATATTCCTGAATAAATTTTCTAACTATCCCATGCTTAGAGGATTTGTTAAATCCTCTAATACTCCAGATTGCCAATTGCATTTATTGAGTTTTCCCTCCTCCTCCTCCTCTATCAGAATTAGAGGGATCCAAATCAAAGATCTTGTGATCTAAAATTGAGAAATGTGAGGGTTGAATAGGGGTACCAGATGTATTCAAAATGCTCCTTCTAGCAGTATTAGTTTTGGTGACACTTGTAAAACCAGTAACATTGACAGTAGGGGAAGCTTCTTTTTGCCTATTTTGTTGTACAGCAAAGCCAAAAACATTTCTGCCACAGCTTCAGAAGGTCTAGGAGTATTTGCACTTGTGCATCCAGTGATAGGAGGGACATAAATGCATCAGTATGAACATTTTTCCTTTGCCAAATTTGAGAAACATTTACCTCAGGGATATCTTCATTCAACTGTTCAATCCAAATCTGTGCATGTTTTAAGCCTTCTTGTGCATGTTTTGTATTAGTGTCAGCATTCAGCTCAGCATGATGGGTTGTTGTATCAACATTCAAATTCCTAATATCAACTCCATGTTGCACACTAGCTTGTGCATTTGGTTTGTTAATAGGAACCCAGATTTTCCTTGCATTTCTTCTACACTGAACAGTTTCATGCCCCCACTTTATTGCATAAAGTGCACCACCTTGGCTTAAATTCATAGACCACATCCTGAGTATAACTCCTCCCATCAGGTCCATGGATAACAAGTTGATCAGGAAGTTGCTCCTTAAGAGGTAGTTTTACTTCCAATAATACTCTAGCATAGCTTAACCTTTGCCTAGTGGCTGTAAGCTTGTCTGTTGCAATAGGTTTACCAATTAAGCTAGCTACTTTACTTATCCCAGTAAAACTCTAAAGGTTATGCTTCAGATTAGGAAATTGCACCCACAAAGGATAACAAAAATCCTGAGTTGTATTCAAATCAACATCAATACACCATGGCTTCAACATCAATGGTCTAGACCCAAAGAACTAAAGCCCTACCTCAAGAACATCCTTCATATGTTTTCAGTTTGAAAATAAAAAAGAAATAGACCATGTTTGATCAACGAGGCCTTCGGAATAGAGAATTTGCTCCATAATTTGCTGATGTAGGACTCCATTGACTTAAATTTAACATTCAGACCAATAACATGTCCTATTAAAGCATTTCTCTACAAATCTTCTCCTTCCTTCCATTCATCAGTAGTGAAAGAGACAGTGTTTGATTCAGAGGATGGCATGAATTTTAACGATATGCCATTGCTTAATTTTCTGTTATCATAAAACAGACTGGCAAAAGTTTTTCTTGGCTCTGTTTCTGTCATTACCTCATTCAAAAGAGGCTTAACAATTTCCTTTGACTCGGTTTCTATTTCTGTTAAGTTCACAGATTCTTTAGGTAAAGAATCAAAAGATTTCCCAGCATCCAAATTAAAATTCCTACTCTCAACAGATTTATCCTTATCAAGCAATGAAACAGTATCTGAAACTGAGATCATCCTTGGGATAACTGAATCCGATCCAAGAACACAAGTAGATTTGCAATTAGAATTCTGAGTTAGATGAGGGATAGGTGAAATCACCTCGAGATCAACCTCATCAGCCCAACTATCCCTAGAAGAACTGTTAGCACCATTATCATTTACCGGATGCCGAGTTTGAACTCCCTTCTGCAGAGGATTAGGTGGAGATTGATGCGATTCTATCAAGAAATCATTAGATCTGATAATTTCCTCCATCGATTTCTTCATCCTTTCACCCTTCGGACTTGTCGATCCCATTCATCATCTTCCAAGAAAGTTGTATCAATAAGATCATCTTGAGGTTGCGAACAAGAATTAGAGCTTAGAGATCTCAATCCGATGCTAAGAATTTGCCTCCTTTCTTATTCTTCGCCATTGAAAACTAAGCGGGAGCATAAGATAGCGGCAAAAATCACCCACTAACATACGCCTACAGCCCGCTCATTTGGTGACATTTAAAAAATAATAATAATGTGTTCGATATAGGTTTTGTTAATAAATCTAATGACATGATAACCAACTATAAAACTTATAGTTTAGACCATTACAGGGTTCCTAATTTTGAAATTGCCCTAGATGGAGGGGGGGTGAATAGGGTAATCAAACAATAATGTGCAACTAATAAAAATTCAATGTGATTTTAGACACAAATAAAGAAATAAGGAAATAATTAAAAAGTGATTTAGAGATAGTTAGCCAAATGAGACGTTGATGTGTTCATGAGGTTCGGTCCTCTCGATCTATGTCTCCGGCAACCTCTCTCGATGGTAATCTACTACACAACCCAGTTTGGAAGCCGTAACTTCTTCACAATGATCTCCCCGAGATCGAACACTCCACACATTGATCTCCTCAAGATCAAGCTCTCCACGAAATACAAGAAGAAGGAAAAGGTGTTAGCCCTTATGTTTTGATGATGTTCTCACAACCACCATTATTGGTACTAATGGCTTATTGAGTGAA
>NC_033800.1:126170343-126172843 GCF_001876935.1 Asparagus officinalis
TAGCCCCCGCCGCCGAACTCCGCACCCTAGTCAACCGCCTCACCGCCTTCCGACCTCCTTCCTAAAACGGCCCGTCAGCCCCATTCCGCCCACCACCACGACCAAGCTCCCTTCGCCGTCAGCGACCGAGCAGCCATCTCCCTTCCCCTGCTCCTCATCCGTTCGGCTGGACCGCCAGGTTTTGTTTTTACCATAAAAATTAGTAAACTTTTTGCTTAAAATCATCAAAACGACGTTCTATAAATGCCATGAGTCGAACTCGATTCACTGCCCAGCTGAATCCAGTCTTGTTTGTACTTCAATAACACGCCCATGAGGTTAATCTAGATCACTGCCAGATTTGAATCCATCATCTCAATTATGTGAGGTTTGTTTTTTTACCATAAAATCATAACTTTTTGCTGCTAAAGGTGAAAATTATTTCATGTTATAAAATTTTATAGCTTTGTTTTTACCATTTAATTTTCTTATTCTGCTTGGCATGGTTAGAATGCATTCACATATCCAGTGGAGCAGCAAATCGATTGCGAGTGGAATCGCAGATCCAATTCCTGGACGTGAATCCAGGATGAAGACACTTCAGTGAATCCAGACTTCAATGCTGTGTGTAGTGGTTTCTTCATTGTAAGATTACAGAGATCGCCGGAAGTGAGTGTTAGATGGAGAGGAGTATATAAAGAATGTTTTTTTATAGCAACTATTAATGTAGCAGAGAGTATTTAAAGCCGACGTGGTATTAAATTTGTCATTATTGCTTCCAATGTAATCAGTCACCAATTTAATGCAAATGAATTGTTTCAATTTTACCCTTCTTCACATTAAATGCAGTTGTAGTTAAATTGGTCTATATTTATAATTCTGCCATCGAGAATCTAAGTTGGGTCATTGGATGAAATAGAATGTAGGCGTTAGATTTGCGTTTTTAGTTCTCTAGTTTTATTAGAACCTCCTCCTTATAATATATATAATATATTATATTATATATATAATATATATAGTTAGTATAATATAATATTATAGTATAGTATTATATATATATATATATATATAGTATATATATATATATATATATATAGTATATATATAATATATTATATAGTATATATATTATTGATATGTATATATACATATATATAGTACTATATACTATAAAATACATATATATATACTATATATATATTTAATATATATAGTATATAGGTATATATATTATATACTATATATATATATAGTATATATATATATATATAATATATATATATGCTTCTATTATATATGTATATATATATTATATTATATATATATATATTATATACTATATATATATATATATATAATATTATATATATATAATATGTATATATATTGTATATATATACATATATATATATATATATATATATTATTATAGTATATATAATATATATATTATATATATATATATATATTATATATATACATATATTATGTATATACTATATATATATAATATATATATATATTATATATATATATATATATATGTACTATTTATATATACGTATTATAGTATACGTATAGTATATATATATATACTATATATATATATATATATATATTAATATATATATATATATATATATATATATATATATATATTAGTATAGTAGTATATATATATATATATATATTACTATATATATATATATATATATACTAATATATATATATAATACGTATATATACAGTATATAGCATATAATTATATATATATTATATATAATATATGTGCATCCACCGATGTATAATATATATATATATACAGTATATACTATATTATATATATACATATATACATTGATATATATACATACTATATATATATATATTTATATAGATAATATGTATATATATATACTACATTAATATATACATCATATATATATATATATATATACATATTATTATAATATAATATATATATATATATATAATATATTATATATATATATGGAGAAAAAAATGCGGTATTACTTCGGGTACCAAGTACAATTGTGCTTCGCTTTAGGAGGTGTCCCTATTTTTTTTTCCCTCATCCACTCATATCAATTGGGGGGACCACATTCAAATCGATGTGAATTGGTGGTCCCCCCATTCAATGAGTGTGAGATAAATTATGCCACCTCACTGACCTAAGCACAAATTTTGTGGTTGGGTACCAAGCTATACCATATTTCTCTATATATATATAGTATACTATAATATATATATATTATATATATAGTATATATAACTATATAATATATATATTATATATATATTTTTTTTTTTTTTTTTTTTTTTTTTTTTATAGTATATATATATAATACTACTACTATAATAGTATAGTATATATATATATAAATGGCGTATGCTTGCGTAGATGAGGTGGCATAATCGCCCGTCCACTCATGTCAAAATGGTCTGCAGTATCCCCATACACTTCTTAAACCCATGTGAATGTCGGTCCCTCATTTTTGAA
>NC_033800.1:126177843-126191408 GCF_001876935.1 Asparagus officinalis
AAATATCATTTCTTATTTGTGAAAACTTATTATTTTGCAAAACGTTCAAGAATACTAACTCGTTAAAAACTTGATTTTGATCGAATCCTTTCAAACAAGTTTTGAGATTATTTTTAATGGATTGATAGACTTTAGAAATAATCTAAAATAGTATTATTTACTCTATAATCTGAAAACCATGTTAACTCATAAATTGATGTATAAGCAACAAATGTGTGTGTATAATTTGAGCTTTAAGCATGAACACATAAAATATAAAACTAAACTACTATACCCAATCTAAAAGTCTTCATTTGAGCTCGATCTTGGACAATCCTCAACTTGGTAGTAGAGATGAAGCACGATCTCGTATTTGACTTGAATTGTGATGACTTTATTTCAATTTCCACCAACCTCCAAGAATATCATCATTAAAGCCCAAATCCAGCCAACCTCCAACCTGGATGCATATTGGAGAAAACACAAATACTAAAAAATATTATTAGGAATTGTTTGTTAATCATCAAAACTAGATTAGACAATAGGCTCAAAAATATGAGTCCTAACATATTTGTCATATGTTTTTAGATAGGCCATGACAGTTTGATATTGCTGGCACTCACAGGAGTAGAGGTAATGATTATATCTTCAAGAAGGATGGACGTTGAATTACATTTATACCTCTTACAGAAAAGGAGCCATCTATGATAGAGAATGCTGATAAGAAAAAAAATTGGTATAAGAACAAAATTGGTGGTAAACAATAAAGCTTTCGCAAAAGACTTGAAGCTATCTGAAAAGGGTTATGCATTGGTTGTAACTAGGAAAGAAGAACCTGCCCCCACTGAGATTCCTCCTGAGGTGCAAGCTCCTTTTGTGATAGTGATTGTTGATATTGATGATAATATATTAGTAAAGATGGGCATTATACATGAAATTTTTGAAGCTATTGTGAGTAATGTTACATTTGCTGATGTTGTTCCAATGAAGGAGAAGGGTAGAATTGAGAACAAGGTGATTGATATTATGTACAACTTGCTTAGTGGAGGGCTCAAACCAGAGGAGATTGAGTGTGAGAGAAATTCTTCTCTTGAAACAAAGAGCGACAATAATTTTGACAAGATTGAGATGAGACTTCAAACAGAAAAATATAAAAAGTAACAAGCAAAGGATTTGGAGGAGTTTTTCAAGTCATCTGTAGATCCACATGTCGTTAGCCACATAAACATTATATGAGAAAAATTCATTCAAAAGTATGATTCAAAGAAGTTTTAGCTGAGAAGGTAAAACAGTAGGTAGAGAAAATCAATGCATCAGGTGGATGCTAATCGATACAGGAGAAGATAAATATTTATCTATGAAACCACTATTCAAGTAAATACAAGCTCAGCATCAAGCTTCTTTCAACAATGAGAGATTGTTGTAGAACACTTGATGGACAATTTCATGGAGGAACGGGACAATCACAAGCTAAATACGGATACATACATATTACTGATTTTCACAAAGAAATGATCATATCTTCTAAACTAGAAGGTGGATTCTAACATATTATATATATCGCCTATATCGACGAAACAAAGCTAACCAAGTTATCGGATTTCTAAAATCTCATCAGTATCACTAGTTTTTGGCAAAAATCTAAAAATAATTAATATTTAGTTTATTTTTAGTAATAAAGTTAGAGTCTATTTAGATTAGAAAAGAAATTCAGTTTTGATTCATGTTAGGCTGTTTTATTTCTTCTATTATAGGGATTCTTTTTAGGGTAAGATTTGATGCTTTCTATTTTTTAATTATAGTATTATTAGGAGTCCATTATATTTTCCTATTTAAGAAGAGTTGTGTAAACCCAAAATTAGTAGATAACTTTTCATCAATGAAGTTTCTTCGTTATTACATTTTCTTCATGGATTCGAACTTCTTCGTGAATTTGAAGGTCATTCTTTGTGGATTCAGAGAATAACTTTTAGTGGATTCTAAGGTTTATTACTTCTACATTGTGTTACCCCTAAACTAAAGTGAACTAGTATTCACTGCTCATGAACTGAATATTATATTGCTGGTTATATCATTTTTACTATTTTACATCTACTATTAAAAACTATTTGGCTTCTACTCACTGCAGGTGATCCGAATAACTGGGAGGTTCTAATATGGCTCTTACGGTCCTGGGTTCGATTTTGGATTGGGTTATTTAAAAAAACTATTGGCTTCTCCTACTTCTCGTAGCATATTATTTCATGAGTTCGAATTAACGACACATAAGTATAGTGGATTTCTGCATATATATATATATATATACTATATATATATATATATATATATATATTATATATATATATATATATATTAATATATATTATATATATATAATATAATAATATATAGAGAGAGAGCAGATAGAGAGAGAGAGAGAGAGACGAGAGATGAGAGAAAATATTGGAGAACCTTGGTACCAAGTTTGCTTAAGACAACCTTGGTAGTGATGTGGCTTAATCTTGCCCCTACATCACACCTGAAGATATGAGCTCAACCACACTTCACCAACTCCATGTAGATGTAGGGACAAGATTAGGCACATCACTACCAAGTTGTTTGGAGCACTTGGTACAAGTTTCTCCTTTTTTCTCATATATATATATTATATATATATATATATATATAATATATATTATATACTATATAAAGTCACCGTGCGTGTGTGGTGTGTGTGTGTCCTTATATGTATCTGCACATGGCTCTCACAGTCTTGAGTTCGATTTTGGACTGGGTTATCAAAAAAAACTATTGGGCTCCTCCTACCTCTCATAGTATATTATTTAATGAGTTCAAATCAACGACATGTAAGCATATAGATTTCTACGTGTATATATTATTATATGTATCCGGACGTGTGAGATCACTTTTTCATGTTATATGTTTCCTCATATTCTTTTTTCATAGAGCACAACTCAGAGTCGAACCCAAAACTTTAGAAGTCATATTGAAGCCTTCTAACCTTCTAGATTATCCATGGCAGTTTATGTTTTCTCATATTCAATTTGCATTCATATAGGTTTTCTCTTCTAACCTCGATTTGTATTCGATTTGGACAAATATAAATTACTTTTGAGTCGCCCTTCATATTTCCGTGTTTACAACTTGTCCAGTGCCATCCAGGCGTATTTAGCCAAAAAAGTGATTTCCCATTTTCGAGAACCGATCTCATAGAGATAAGAGGCATGCACTTGAACACTGGCAAGCTGTTCCTTTCATTAATTCCTCTGTTTCAAAAGTTATGGCCTTAGATTTGACGCCATGTTGCCATTAATAAGTACTTGGCAGTTGAAGAATCTTACTTTAATTGCATGCTCCTAATTTCCTAGGCAAAATAATAATAGCTGATTATGGCTCAGAATGATGGGTCGCATGGCATGGCATGCGAGTAATAATAGCTGATTATGGCTCCTAATTACATTGCTTTGAAAGGGGCACTCAGTTTAGCTTGCAGTTGCTCACGCTTTTAATACTGTGATTATACGAAAACTACTTTCAAAGTTTAATTAATATAAAAACCATCTTTAAAAAAAATTCTGATTGAAATCAACCACCTTGACCTATTTTCTAATGAAGTTTTGACTGAGATATCCAAAATAACCCTAAAAGGCTAAAACACACATGACAAGCATGTGACGTGTCTTTTTAACTAAAACTAGTGTCTGATATGTGTTTTAAGGATATTTTGGGAATCACGGTCAAAATATACATCCTAAAATAAGCCAATATGGTTGATTGCAATTGAAAACCCTTTAAGGTGGTTTATCTGTTAATTGGACTTTGAATGTCGTTTTCGTATATTCACCTTATTTTGAAGGTGGTTTCTAAGAGCAAGATCCTAATTATGATTAAAAATCGAAATAGGTGTTGAGCTACCATGCATTTAAGTGGATAGTAGACTTTGTCCATCCAATTTTACAGCCATGGTATTTGATTGATAGATCAAATTTTGATCAAGATGAGTTGGTGTGCATTTAATGAGAGGGTAAATTCGTAAAAAAAACAAATTATATAAAAGAGCTTTGCTACAGGGACCCAAAATATGGGACCAATAAATGGGACAAGTGAGGTGTCCCCCTCCTATTAGATAATGAGTTGGTCATCATTAATGATGGCCAACTCATTATCCAATAGGAGGGGGACACCTCACTTGTCCCCCCTATTGGTCCCATATTTTGGGTCCTTAAAGAATTTTTCCATCATAGGTCATCACAGCAATTGTGCTGCCATTTCTGAACCGTACATTTCCAAGAGAAAATTGCCTATTGGCTTATATAACAATTAAGAAAAGGAAAGAGGGATAAAAAGAAAAGTGGATGAGAAAATATTGATAATTAAGATATTAAATTCAATCGTTTTCAAGATTAACATTAAAAAATTGAAAACTTCTGCTAACAAAATGCATACGCAATAATTAGGGAAAGATTGTTGATTGTATGAATTGGGAGCGATTAATTTGTTGTGAACTTGCCGCCGAAGTCGTCAAGAGTAGACATAAAAAAACAGCCATCACACTATTGCGTTTTCTTTTTTCTTTTTTCCCCCTCGGATTAATTAGACGATCGTTTTTATCAATTAGTTAATTACATAATATTGGTTGTAGTTACAAACAACTCACTTTTATCAATTTTTTATCCATCAAGCAAATCCGAGGCTATGAAATTGGTTGAACAGAGTCTGCCATAAAGGGGAGAGTTAATTACCTTTACTTTATTGATGTTTTCATATACTTATTTTATGTAAAATTCCCTAATGACCCAAAATATGGGACCAACAGAGAGTACATGTGAGGTGTCCTCCTCTTATTAATGATGTCTAGCTCATTATGCAATAGGAGGGAGACACCTTACATGTTCTCCCTGTTGGTCCCATATTTTGGTTCCTTGTAGCAAAGCTCTTATTTTATTGATGTTGTTACTAATATTTAAGTTATTTACTTGTATTGTGTTTGCGAGGATGACTCGCTCCATTTTATTCTCTTGTTTCGATGCATCAAAAAGAAAGAAATTTAAAGCCTCTGCATTAAAAAACAAAATTCTCATGAAATGTTGTACTCATCTCAATCTATTATTTACGATATAAAACTATAGTTGAAGTGAGCAAATAATTAAATTCAGACTATTCGGTCGCACAAAAAAATGTATGCTTTTTCTTTTTAGAATGACTATAACATGAGGATCCAATACGGCAAACGTATTTTTGGAATAATTTCTTTTCGTACATGTTTAAACAAAATTGTTGGGCAAGTTATGATCTTAAGCAATCAGAATTTTAAATTTCGTATCATCTTTAATTCGTTATTCTGTTTATAGGTGAATATTGCAACGCGGAATAACTAATAAAATTAAGGGTTATTTGCATATATATACCTCTTACATCATGGGTATTTGCAAAATTATCCTCCAGATCTAGTATTTGCAAAACTAACCTCAATCATTAATTTTGGAGAAAAAAAACCTTATAATCAACAAATCATTAACTTGATGAGTGTAAGTTTGATTATCATGTTGATAATTTTTATATTGCAGTGGCAACTTGGCGTATTAAAGTTGATAATTGAGAGGTATGATGTCCTTTTTTTTCAAAATTGATGATATGAGGGGTAGTTCTGCAAATACTAAAATTGCAAATACCCATATTTAGGGATATATATACAAAAAAAACCCAAAATTAAAGACAGTCAAAAGTACAGTTTTTGAATGGAGAAACAACTATTTTTAGTTGTAGAGAATTTGAATTTAAAGGATTAGTTTGCGCCGTACATTTCCAGGGTGAAATTTTGAGATTTTAGCTTGCTGGGAGTTTGATGAAGCAGAAGATGGACAAAACTTCAATTTTGTTCAATTTTGATCATGTCGATAAGTAATGAGATTTGGGAAATAATGTGCACGGCCGGATTTATCCTTCAGACTGTTAGACATTACTGGAAGATTTACTGCTTGTATTGAATGAAATAATTCCCTTAAAAAACTTTCTTATGTATCACAGTGATCCTCGTACGCTTAACCGAACTTGATATGCGTATAGCTATTAACACTTCTAAATTAAGAATCAGAAATTGATGACAAATCTCAGACGCGATTGGCCTATTTAATTTATATACTTGTTGTTTTACTTTTCTATATGCTAGGCTAGCTAAGCAATATGTACCATGAATACCACAGCTTCCTTTGGACATAGTAAGTAATGCTTGCTTTAGTGCATATCTTTTTTTTTTTTTTTGATTTTTTCTCCACTCAAAACAGGAGCTTTATGTTTTTAATTTTGTAGTTAATCATTATCATGCTGGGTACTTCAATCAAATGGTGACACACTTTTTCACATAATACTGTCTACCGTAAGTTGGTGTGAATTTCTTGATATCATGTTTGTTTTCTCAGATAGTTCAAATTCTCCCATAACAAAAGTTTTCATGTTGACTTAATATAATATTCTTTAGGGGAAAATGCCTCTATCCCTCAACAAGACTTTTTTAACGGGCGTTTTGCCCCCAAAAAGCACCGCGATTTTCTCCTAGAACCCATGTAGGGTGTAACATTTGATTTCCCGAAACGAGGATTTTATTTGTATTGATAAGAATAGCTTATTACAAACTAAGAATTAAATGTTTACAATAGAAGCGAAGGGAAGATCCTTCTTGTTTAACGTGGGTTCTTCGGCAACGGTAGGGCGCCTCCCTCGGTGCTCGTGTCGAGTTTGCTTCCCTTGGACGATCTGATCGACGTTGCGGTTGGAGCTTCAGTACGCAGTAGAAGCTCGGTTGGATGAGTTCGACAGCCGACCAATTGCTTGATTGCTCGAAGCCTAAGTACGCTGAGATCTCATAGTTTGGTCCTCTTCAGCTGAGGATTCGGTACATCCCACACACTCCTGTGCTAGACCCATTCTACGACTTTCCAATGAGCACCCAATTTGGTATCATCAATGTAAAATACTTGCTTCACATGCTCTGGTAGCACAAATGGATTGTTTTGATACCAATGACCCCTAACATCGATACTTGTGATATATGTATCTTTATGTATTCTATTTTTACCGCCAGTATTGAACCACTCACATTGGAACAGAACAACCTTACTCCCATGCAAATATTTCAGCTCCCAGACTTTGCATAAGTAACCGTAAAAGTCAATTGTTTTTCCATCGTGATCTCCTTCCACAACCAAACCACTATTTGACTCTTATGACGGTTGTCACGATCTTTAGTATGGAACCGAACGCCATTACAAATGCACCCTTCATAGAGATGAACTAATATATCTAGACCATTTGCCAATGACCACAATTCATCAGTTTCCCTTGGTGACCCGATAGTTCACAAATGATTTATCTACATAAACATGTTACAAGTGCATTAGGTATTCAATAATGTTAATTTAATTTTAATTTATAAAATGACTTGTGCGTATTTCATGTAACCTAGCTACATGTTGTTTGAACCATTTTAAAAATTCTTTTCATTGTATCTGAGTAATGTCATGTCCTCTAGAATTTTGGACCGTAGCCTTGTGTTCCCTACATCATGAGGTGTCAATCAATTGGTTAGTAAAACTATACAACTGATTCAAACTTAAAAAACTTAATACATACTCTAGAAACGGCTCCATTTCGGGGTTATTATACAACACAAACTACTGAGCCATATCCAGATCTTTCTGAGACACATATGGAGCTCTTGTGATTGGTCCAAAGGGATGAGCACTTTGTGTGAAAACCGACAATCCAGGACCAAGTATACCACAATCAACATTTCGTTCTTCTTGAACAGCTCCTTTCAGATACATTGAACAAAAAGTAAGACACTCTTTAGCAATGTAAGCCTCTGCAATTGAACCTTCTGGCCTAGCTCGATTGGGAATGTACCCCTTTAGTATTCCAAGAAACCTTCAAAGGAACCATAAAATAGAATAAGATTTATGTGTAGTACAGTTGCACAAATACGAAACTAATTAATTATGTGGTCCTATAATATCTACCTTTTGATCGGATACATCCACCGATATTGCACAGGGCCAGCAAGCATGGCTTCACGTGGCAAGTGGACAGCCAAATGGACCATCACATCCAAAAAGGCAGGTGAAAAAATCCTCTCCAGTTTACAAAGTATGAGGATAATGTGTTCCTCTAACTTTTCCAAGTCACTATGCCTTAATATTTTAGAACAAAGGTCCTGAAAGAAGCTTCCCGACTCAAAAAGTGTTGTACCAATTTTCTTATTAACATATCAGTGCATCCCAATTGGCAGAAGACGTTGTAGAAGGACATGATAATCATGGCTCTTCAGACCCGTCAATTTGCCGCCTCTAGTGCTCATGCACCTTGACAGATTTGCTGCATACCCATCAGGATACTTAATTGATGCCAAGAATGCACAAAAACCCTCTCTCTCTTCTGGGGATAGTGTGTAGGCTGTCATAGGCTTGTGAATGGATCCATCTGATTGTTTCTCTAAATGTAATTTTGACCTTATTTCCATATCTTCCAAATTGAGGCGAGCTTTATTCGTGTCCTTATTCTTCCCGTCTATACCCAACATTGTCCCAATGATTACCTCACATATATTCTTTTCAATGTGCATGGGATCCAAATTGTGCCGCACCTTCAGTTCTTTCCAATACGGTAGCTCGAAAAAGATACTTTTCTTTTTCGCGATGGATTCATAGGGTCTTTTCCTCTTTAAAGGATGCTTTCCAAAATTAACATTTGGTAATTGATCCAACTACTCAAGTACCTTTTCCACAGGTAAATCCAAAGATTTCATGTGATGTTCAGTCCTATCGTTAAAGTCCTTACTCCTTCTCATAGTGTGATTCCTAGGCAAGTAAACTCGATGACCAAAGTATCCAATATTACTCCTCAATTGATGCGATAATGGATCACCATTGCAAGGTGGACAAGCAAAATAGCCTTTTGTGCTCCACCCAGACAAGTTACTATATGCAGGAAAGTCATTAATGGTCCACAATATAGCCACATGCATCCGGAAGATCTGTTTTTTGGAGGCATCGTAAGTTACTACCCTATTGTCCCACAACTCCTTCAACTCGTCGACCAAAGGCCTTAAGAAAACTTCGATGCCGTTCCCTGGTGCATGTGGTCCATGAATAAGTAAGGACATCATGAAAAAAGATTCTTTCATACATAACCAGGGTGGCAAGTTGTAAGGCATAAGTATGACTGGCCACATACTATAAGCATTGCTCATGTTCCCAAAAGGGTTGAACCCATCACTAGCCAGTCCCAGCCTTACATTACGGATCTCTTGTGATGTTCCCAAAAGGGTTGAACCCATCACTAGCCAGTCCCAGCCTTACATTACGGATCTCTTGTGCAAACTCAGGATGAATAAGATCAAATTCCTTCCACTCCTCAGTGTCAACCAGATGTCTCACAAACCCGTTATCTACACGTTTATCCCTATACCATCTCATCTTTGTGGCCGTTTTCTTGGACATGTACAGCCTCCGCAACCTTGGAGTTAACAAAAATTAACGCAACACCTTACGCGGGATCTTCATACCCTTTCCACCAATGAATTTATACCTAGACTCCCCACATACAGGATACTTTATCAGGTGCGAGTTCTCCTTCCAAAATAGTACACAATCGTGTTGGCATGCATCGATATGCTCATATCCCATGCCTAGATCACGCAACAACTTCTTCGTTTCATAAATTAACCCCGGAACCAAATGACCCTCTAGCAATAAGTCCCTAAATATTTATAAAACCATGTCGAATGAATTATTACTCCATCTATTCTCAAGTTTCACATGAAGCATCTTGACAGCAAATGCCAACAAAGTGAAGTTTTTGTAACCAGGATACATTTTACGCTGGAAAGCTTCCAGTAATTTTTCAAAGTTTTGAACATCATGATCCATCTCTACATCATCATCATCCATATAAGTTCCTCTGCAATGGTCTTCCAATAATTCTGGATACTCATCTCTGTTATCGTCATCGCTCTCATCCCTGTCATCACCGGAATCACCATGATAATTATCAGGCAATTCTCCATGGTGCAACCAAATCTTATAGGATACCATAATCCCATATCGAACCAAATGATCTTTCACAATACCAAATTCATGCCAATCAAGATTCATGCATTTGTTGCACGAACACTGAATCGTGCTACGCCTGCCTACATTTACTTTTGCAAATTCAATAAAAGCATCAACTCCGGCCCGATACCGCAGACATTATCTATCCCTAATCAGTGTCATCTAACTTTTATCCATACTTGATTACAATTAGTGTGAATATAAAATCATATTAATTTATTATCATAAAATAAAAAGTAGCATCTCAAATGAATATGTAATAATAAATAAAAAAATCGGTAACCTTTCATTCAGTCCTATTCTCTCAAAAAATGTACCTTAAGCTACTGCTACAAGGACTTCCTCAAGTTAAACTGCATTCAGTTAGTCAAAGCCCAAGGAAAGCAACAAAATAAAAAAGAATTCATGATAAGTGAACATGTAGCAGAAGGTTTCCAATCAGCTTCAAGGGGAATTAATAGGAAGATAAAGGTTGATTCCTTCATAGATGATGAGTGAATTTCTCACTTTACATGTTTATTATAAGCATATTATAATTTTCACTTTCTCATTTTACTTGTTCAGTATAAAGATACTTACATAGACCTTAGTACA
The DNA here is from genome assembly GCF_001876935.1 of Asparagus officinalis. NCBI lineage: Eukaryota > Viridiplantae > Streptophyta > Magnoliopsida > Asparagales > Asparagaceae > Asparagus > Asparagus officinalis. The sequence continues at coordinate 126,188,523 of NC_033800.1, forward strand.
TAGTTGATGTTAGCATTCGATTTGCGTCATAAAACTGAGAAATTATATAGAGCTAATTTTAAACTCCTCCTTAAATTTCCACATCGAACAAGTTTTGCTCTTTGATTGGCTTGTGTAAGGTCAAAGAGTTCTAAAAATCAAAATTAGCAATCATGAAAAAAAACAAGTTTTGTTTTCAGTGGGTATCAAAGATTAAAGTAAACTAATCATCAAACATGATAATCTCTCATTTACATTTAATATAGACAAGTCTTCATCGAGCATCGTGTCATTGAACATCTTTAACACTGTAGGCTGTCTAAAAATCATAATAGATAGCTGAGTCTCCATCGAACACTGATGATGGAAGTTACAATCTGACAACTTCCAGAAGGCTACAATTCGAAGATTTTCACATGTCAAAGAGTTAAAGCAAAGATTACAAAACGACAGTCTTTAGCAATACTCTGACAGAAAGGATTACAAATCGACGATCTCTTCAAACCAAGACGTGGAAGTCCTCCCCGCGTACCATCATCAAGACACTACACCGATTCAATCATCTACGCTGTTTCAACAGCTACAAACGCGAATGCAGCTTCTTATGTGAGATGATTAATCTTGATGGCTGCGACAACAATATGACTAATATTATATTAGCAACCATTAGAGGTGCTGATGAGCAGTGTAATGATATTCGACACACTCAGTGGAGATCATGACCTGCAGTTGATAGAGCGTTATTGAGATGCCTCAATTGTCACAAATGGCCTGAATAAGACCTTCTTTACTGGTCATTGGTATCATCCATATATAAAGACAGAGAAATCTAAATACTACAACAATCAACAGCTCGAACGCAGCTCCAATCGCTGCTAAGCACAGTTCGGACGCAGCTCCAATCGCTGCCAAGCACAGCTCGGACGCAGCTCCAATCGCTGCCAAGCACAGCTCGGACGCAGCTCCAATCGCTGCCAAGCACAGCTCGAACGCAGCTCCATCGCTGCCCAACGCAGCTTATCAACCGCTGCCGACGCAGCTCATCCATCACTGCCCAACGCAGCCTGTCAGTCGCTGCCAAATGCAGCTCAATCACCGCCAGAACGCAGGTCAAGGTTCTGACCCATTCAAACACGATCGTAACAACTTCGAAGCTGTTCTTCACCCACGATTTGAGGAGTGGCTTTAGTGGGTTGTTACACCCGACTAATGGGGTAACTAAACCCCCATTTAGGCGCGGATTATGGGGGCAGTTACACCCCTAATCCCCCTATAAATAGCAACAAACTCAACAGAGTAAAGGATCGGATTTTGGATAATCAGATCACGGATTTTTGATAATCAGATCAAGAGAGATTTCTTTTCATTAATCGGAGGGGGATCTTTCGATCAAATCTTCCAGAATCAGAAAAAGGAGGATTGACTCCTTACACAGTCTGGGAAATCAACAAACGGAGGATCTCTAAACCATCGATATTTGGCTTATCAACCGAATTATTTTCGGTTCCAACAACTCTATCATTAGAGTTTGTTACTTGTTCTGAATCACAAAACTCGACAAGAGTTATCAACCGGCCAAGACAGTTGTTCCAGTGAGTATAGATATTCGGATCGTCAACGAGAAGCAAACTCGACGCAAGCATTCGAGGGAGGCATCTCATCGCTACCGTGAAGAACCCAGAATTAAACAAAGGGGAGAATCCAGATCATTCTCTTCTCTTTTGTAACCAGGAATCCAAATTGTAATCGAGAGTTGAGAGAGTTGTAATCATTCTTTTTCTAAGCAGTTAGAGAGAATAAAATCAAACGCAATTCTTTCCTTATATTCTTTTTATTACAAAATTTCCCACAAACAAAAGATGGCGACTCCGCTGGGGACTAGCTTCTCTGACGAAGAGGTGGTGGCGCAATCCGACGTTCACCTCACTGGAACAACCGTGGAAACCTTGGTCGTGGAATTTGACCAAGCCAAATACGAGGAGGGACGCTGCTGCTAAGGCTTTGAAACAAGCTAAGAAAAACGCCGCTCGACGACGAAGAAGGTCCATCCGACGAGCACATCTCCGAGAAAATCAATCCCAAGTCCAACGCAAGGATTGCGTTTCTGAAGATCTGCACAAGCATTGCGTTCATACTCCAGGACGCACACTTCGAGGTAATGAATCCAATTACAAACCTCGAGTGATTCAACTTAAACGCGACCCTCAGTGGTGCGTTGTCCAATCAAAGCACAGCCCTGTTAAGGGAAAACAAGCACCTCACGAGTGCGTCCAAACAAAACAAGACCCTAAGGGGTCTGTTCCGTCAACTAAACGCAGGCCAAGGCCTAATGTTTATAAATCAAAACGCAACCCTCGCACCTCGATTCCCGAATGCGATAGGGTCCATCAAGTTCAACAAGAACCAATTCCGCCCACAGGGGGTTTCATCCCCGATGAAGAATTGTCTTCGGGTCTCTGATTTGCGAGAGTTACTCTCCAGAGAAAAACCAATGCAGCGAGCAGCTCATTCATGTCATTGTGAGCAGCTTATTTCAACAGTCCTCTCCGAATGTCATTGTTGTATGCCTGAGCCTCGCAGGTCTGTATTCGACAGACTGTCTGACGTCGCAAGACCTACCAAACGACGACGTCAAAAGAAGAAAGTTTCTGAAGCTGAATACCCTCAGGTTACTATCAACATGACCAGCAGAGGAAAAGCCCCGTGTCCCAGTTCCAATGAATCAGAAAGAAGCCATTCCCCGACCGTTCGAGAAATTTACGATGAGTTCGAAGGGGTATATCGACATACTCGGTCACGGACTGGAGCTATCCGCCCGGTTAATTACCACAAGTTAGTCCAAGGGATTACGACAAGTGATGAACATTCGGCAATAGCTGAATCTCAATCTTCAAGCTCTATCGGAGC
>NC_033800.1:126192408-126204413 GCF_001876935.1 Asparagus officinalis
ATAAGATATAATAATTAGTAAAGAGATAAAATGTTGTTATCCTATCCTAATATCTTTAAATTAGGAGACAAGAAATTGATAATTAGGAGTCAGTTTTTATCTTTAAATTTAATTATCTATAGTAATTAGTAAAGATATGAAAAGTTGTTATCCTATTCTAATATTTTTAAATTACAACATCATTTTAAAGGATAAAGATTTGATATTTAGATGTTGTTTTTATCAATAAATTTTATTGTCAATGATAATTAGCAAAGAGACAAAAAGTCTGCATATATGAAAATTTTGAGGGGTATGTGTGTACAAATACTAACTTCATTTTTTATTTACACCAACTTCTTTTCAATTGGAAAAAAGTGGTTATGCATAGACTAGATTTTAAGCTAAACAAAATCCCCATTGTGTACCAGTATTGAATTGCAATTAGGCTCATCTAAAATTAGAAGCAGGTATAGACTTTCCTTTTCGTATCTAATGTTATCATACTCAAATTGTATCAACTATACAAGCATTATGCTCGTGCTTGCAAGTGGTTGTTTATACATTTTAGGTTTTGTATGCGATTTTTGGACTTTTGAGGTGATTATTTGTAATTTTTAAATTTTAATAAGGATTGTTTATAAGTTTTTGGTTTTTACATTGATCTACTTGTAACATTCAAAAGTTTTAGATTAATGTTTATAATTTTCAAAAAAATTTGGTCTGCTTCAATTTTTAGATTTTTTTTAGAGCACCTTTTGTAATTTTTGATTTTTGGGGGTTTGTAATTTTTATATTTTTCAAGGACTTGTTTGTAGTGTTTAGAGTTTTTAGGATTTGTTTGTAATTTTTAAATTTTAAAGGGGTTGTTTGTAATTTTTAGATTCTTCTGTGGATTGTTTGTCGATTCATAATCTTTTAGAGGGTTATTTATAATTTTTGTATATTTTAAGAGTTATTTATAATTTTATGGATTAACTTACAATTAGGAATGATTTATAATATTCATAAGTGTAAAATTATCGCATAGTGGCCTTATGGAGTTATGTGGGGAAAATTTTCAAAATGTGTTGATGGATTTTCTAAAATTTTCATATTTAAAAGTTGCTAAAATTTTAGCTAGTTTCGAAGAGGGGTAAAGTTGAGGGAAGCATACAATTTAAGGAGTTAATTTAGAATTATGATGATTTGAAGGGGAAGATTTATAAAATACATGCAATTTGAGTGGTACATATCGAAAAAATATTTTAAAAACCTAAGGCCATAAAATTGTTTTAAATATAGGGCTAATAGTAAATTATAATAATTAATATATTTATATTTGTTTATTACAAATAATTATAATTTGATTAGGATTACAAATTTTTTTACTAATAATTAGTCTTTCTAATGTGGATAGATTTAATTTAATTGGGATTATTAGGTGAATATAAAATTAGGTCATATGAAAAAATATTGGCACTTAATATTTTTAAGTACTACTTTTAATATTTAATGAAAAGAGACATTGTGATAACATTTATCTGTTTACCTACAAGATACTACCATAACAATTTTAATCTTTTAATCTAGATTTATTTTATAGTTACGTACATTAGATTAGTTACTAAGTCAACAATTTATATGTTTCAATTGATGATCGTAGTTGGTCGCTTGGGAATGTATTTCCTGTGTAAGAAATTATATTTTTACCTATAAAAAGTATTGATAATAATGCTATTATTTCTTAATTATATATAATTTTAATAGTAAAAATATGCAAAGTACGTACATCCTACCTAGTATATATAAATGAGGGATTAGTGATTTATTATTAGCCTTATAATCACTTAAACCTCCAAAAAGAATCCCTCTAAGAAATCTATAATTGTAAAAAGGCCTCTATAAAGTCTGAAAATAGCAAGAAGACCTTAAAAATACAAAGAGAAAATTTTAATATTACAAGTAGCTCCCCACACAAAAAATATGACAACTCATTTTTAAATCAAAAAAATTAGAAATAACCTCTTTAAAAATCTAAAAACTACATACAGAATGTTGAAAATAATAGACAACCATTGTAGGGGTCTTCTACCAGAAACTAATTGGGGGTGTAATTCAAATAAATAAATATTTATTGAGTGTTTTCTTCCAATTTTTATTGGGGGTATTTTGGTTATTTGACCACACATTAATTAATAATGTTAACTTGGGAGCTCTATGTCAAAAGTATTTTTGCGATTTAGTGAGAGTTTCAAATGTATTCGGGGTTTAGTCTCAAATGCCCAAACTTATATGGGGTTTTAGTAAAATTTACCCATATTTTAATTTTTGTAGAGAGGATAGTTATTAGCTAGAAGACCTTATATCTATTGAAAATAGATTAGTGGTATTGTTATAATATACCTTGACTATGAAATTAGATGGGAACTAAAACCTTAAGGGCCTGTTTGGTTCGTTTCCTTCACTTTCCGAATGCCATTTTTCTTCATTTTCTAGTGTTTCCTTCACTTTCCTGAAAAATGTTTCTTGTGTTTGTTTCGCCCAAAAATATGGAGTGAAAGTACTTTCCACCATTTTTCTTAGTTTGGTTCAACTTGAAAAAAGAAGAAATAATTGAATTGTGAATAGATTCCCACATTTTCTAGTGTTTGGTTCAAACTAAAAAATCAAGAAAACTTGATTGTGGTCACCATGGTAAGATTACCACTCATCATCATAGTTGTGCATATAAACATGGAAATTGTGAACAAAATCAATTATCTTATGATCACAATTGAATCAAATGATGAATAACAAATTAGCACAAAGCTAAACCCAAAGCAATGTTGGCTGTAATATATTTTGTGCTCAGAAAAGGCTGTTTTTTCATTATCTACCTCGCCATAAAGTTTATAAATAGCAATGTTGGCTGCAATATATTGCCTCGCCAATATATTGCTGCTATAAACTTTGGCTGCATATCTAAAAAATAACTCATCATCATAACACAAAATATGCATACCAACCAAAGGCCAACCAGGAGCTGAAACCAAGGCCGAGAGCAGGTTGAAACCATGCACAAAATTAAAACAAAGGCTAAGCATCAACATGAAACCAAAGAACTGCAACAAGACCAAAGACCAACAATGGCTGGAATCACACTAGGCTGAACGAAAGGCCAAGAGTCACGTGTGAAAGCAGCATGTAATGCACAAATAGTCAGCACAAAGGAAACCAAACCAAGAAGGCCAAGAGTCACGTGTGAAAGCAGCATGTAATGCACAAATAGTCAGCACAAAGGAAACCAAACCAAGGCTGAACGCAAGGCCAAGCATCAACATGAAACCAAAGAACTGCAACAAGACCAAAGACCAACAATGGCTGGAAACACACTTGGCTGAACGCAAGGCCAAGACCAAGGCTGAAACCAGCATGTAATGCACAAATAGTCAGCACAAAGGAAACCAGACCAAGGCTGAAACCAGCATGTAATGCATAAATAGTCAGCACAAAGCTTGCCAAACTGTCACATAGCCGACCAACACATCACAACTGATTCATTGGCTGCACACAACCAAAATATTACTGAAAATTAAGACAAGTAAGCACAGAACTGAAGTCCAAGGGCCAAAACTACAGAGTATCAGCTGGCAAACCAGCATGCTGACACTTTGGCCGAGAGCAAGGCTGAAACCAGCATGCTGAACATTGGTTGCAAATTCCCAATTACATAACAACCAGTTCAATCAATTTCCCAAGCAACACAACTGAACATTTGCTGCAAATTCAGATTGCTTGCCAACACAACACAACTGAATCACATGGGCCAATATTCAGATAATCAGACTGCTAACCAACAACACTGAAACCACAAAATGACACACAACTGAAGCATCAACTGGGAAAGCATAGGACTGAAACCGAGGACAAGCAACAATTAGCACATTTAATGCACATGTACAAAATATGAATGAAACGTTGCACATTGCACATGTACAAAATATGAATGAAGCATGCAATTCACAGGGGAAAAATCTTCCATGTTTTGTAATCTCTCAAATAAAAAGCTTATGGACAGGATATTGGGTGAACATTTAATTACACCTGAAGAAACTCTCAGGATAGGAGAGTACACTGAAATTGAAAATTGTGATTACTAAGATTGACATGGAAAAGACATAATATTATCAAACATCCAGTCTTCTTAGGCAGAGTAGGAACATCTTTAGGTCATTCCTTAGACTAATAAATCCTAGGCATGCATTATATATAGAGAGGTTATATTTATCATACTGTTACAAAAACCTTCAGCCAACTTAACCTAAAACGTTAGGATTTAGATCATGGAAAATTAATTAATTTGTGCATTTCAGGACTGAAACCAAAGGACAAGCATCAATTAGCAAGCAAACCACTGAAATGTCATGAGGTGAAACAACTGAAACCAAGGCTGAAGCATCAACTGGGAAAGCATAGGACTGAAACCGAGGACAAGCAACAATTAGCAAACACACAACTACTGAAAGTAGATCTTTGCTGGAAATTCAGAAGGCAAACTCAAACTGAGCATGTATGCATGAGTGAGATCTAAAAATGAGAAAGGCTGGAAATGAAGACACGTTGGAACACACCTGAAAGCACTCAGAAAGCGAGATCTAAAAATGAGAAAGGCTGGAAATGAAGACACGTTGGAACACACCTGAAAGCACTCAGAAAGCACACAACTGAAACCAAGGCTAGAAATCAAATGAAGACACGTTGGAACACACCTGAAAGCACTCAGAAAGCACACAACTGAAACCAAGGCTAGAAATCCATAATTGAATATAAGGCCAAGAAATAGATGGAAAGCACACAACTGGAAATGAATATGGAATGCACACAACTAATAAATGTGCTCAGAAAAGGCTATTTACTTCATTATCTGCCCCGCCATGAATTTTATAATAGCAATGTTGGCTGCAATATATTGCCTCGCCAATATATTGCTGTTATAAACTTTGGCTGCATATCTGAAAAAAAGCCCATCATCATGACACAAAATATGCATACCTCATAAACTTTAATTCAACGAGGTGAAACCTTTCACCTTTCCCCACTTGTAAACCTGTTCAAACAAGTATCAATTAGCCAAATAATATTCGATAAAACATTTAAAGTCACGGCTGAGATGCATGATGATAGAGATAGTAGCATTAGCTTTGCACAAATGAAATAGATATAGTAGCATTAGCTTTACACAAAATATACATCTACCATTGTTGATGTATCCAAAAGGATGAGCAATCATCTAGCTCATTTTCATACAAAAATAATTACACAAACATGGATATAATTAGCTAGTTTCACAAAAATATCCCAAAAGCTAGGCAATCCACAATACCACCACTCTAATCAAGAGGATGACTCTTCATGAACTCAGTCAACACCTTCTTTTGCATAATAGTTGGCCTCCCCATAAACAACCTAGCTTGTGATTCATTCTCATGCAATTCTTGATAAAAGTTATCAAGAATTTCTATGTCGAATTCATCATCATGTGCAAATATAGCTTTTGCCAACTTCTCTTTCCAATGCATACTCACCATGCGCATAGATGAGGTGAATTGTTTTACCTCACTTACTATCTCACGCATAGATGAGATGAAACCCGGCATGGTCGTGTATCCCGCATCACACAAGTAATATTTTCCTACAAGTTATATGATGTGAAAGTGTTTAGTATAATTTTTTGTCATTTCATTGAATATCATTTATTAATTGAAGTAATTAAAACAAAATTGAAGATTTGAAGAAATTACCATCATATACTTTCAAACCATGAGGTTGTAGCCTAGACAATGCATCTTGAAGGACTCTAAAGTCATTTGCAGAACCTTCCCATCCAGCTAATACGTAAGTGAATAACTTGTTTGGGGTACAATCCGCTAAAACATTTTGTGTAACACCTTTTCGACCACGGAATCGTGGTTGAAGATTAGCAGGTAGCATAGCATCAACATGTGTCCCATCTATCATACCAATACAATCCTAGAGGACAAAAAATTATTATTGAATATTTTTAATTAAATTAGATGAACATGCTTATAATCACAAATTAAAGAGAGAATACCTTGAAATAAGGATAGTATAGAGGGTTGCTAAGGATCTCCTGTGGAACTTCATTCTGTGCTTGTCTTAAAAAACGTGATCGTATGAGGCAAATTGCTTCTAACACTTTGTTGAAATACCTACTCACAGTCTCACCAGATCTAATAAAATGTGACCTAATACTTCGATTTTTAGTTTTATGCCCCAAAATATTCAAAGTCATAGCAAGTTGCTCCTCCACTGTAACATGTCTTGAGTCTCGCAATAAATCATTCCTCCTCATTATCCCGGCAAGCTTCACAAAAGCACCACTACGCATTCTAACGTAGTTGATACAACTATCACTAAATCCATTATATATACGATTCAAGTGTTGTTTTCTATTTTGATATTGAATTGTTTTCTCAACACTAGGCCCTGCATGTATAGATCTACGTCTGCTTTGCATTCTCCTCATGAAGGTCATAACCAAAACTAAGACAGATAGTGCAGCACCCGAACACATATTAATTACGGTCTCTTCATCGAGATCACCATCCATCTAAAATACAAACATCATATTAAAGCAAATACCAACATTAAATGCAAATGATCAAAATCTTTTAAGAAAATTATCATAATTATTTATGAAATGTTTGACAAATTCTCCTATCTGCAGATGATCAAACTATGACGATTTTTTAAGCTTGATAAAAGTTACCGTTAAAATCCTGTGCACCATCCGTGGTAATTGATTACTCTACATCTTTGGAGTTCTTAAACAAAATATATAAATATTGATAATTAAGGTTGAATAGCAGTAGTTGAAAGAGTAAATCTTGATAGCTACAGAAAAAAAAGAAAGAAACTAACTTTGATTATTTCGCCTTCTTCATTAACAAAAAAGAATCTTAGCTTCTAGTACTTTTGGCTGGAACCAGCTCTATCTTCCTTAATTGTTGAGGTTTACAACTGAAAATCAAGTATTTGACCTTAATTAAATGTAAAAAATCTCTCCTTTTTAATATTTTGAGATACAATCTAGCTGAACTTAACAGTTTCATACTCTTCGTGGACAAAATCATAAGGAAAAGAAACTAAACTTTGATCGCTACAGAAAAAATCACTAAAATTAACCAGTACTCCCCTTTCCCTAATCGAATCTATCCACAAATAATTGAAGATAAAACAAAATTAAAGAAGCAATTGGGCTCAAGATCCAACCTTTAACGACTTCGTCTCTCTTGCGGAGGTCGGCAGACACGTAAATAGAGTAGGACGTCGTCGGCGAGGACAGCGATGTCGACGCCGAAGAGGGAGTGGGTGGACGGGGGGTCTGAGTCTGAGAATGGGTTGAACCCTAGATTGGAAGGCGTGAGGGAAGGAGGAGGTCGAAATTCTTGGTTGATTCGGGCGGGAGGGAGAGAAGGGCGGGAGCGGGAGAGAGGGGCGGGAGCAGGAGAGAGGGGTAACCAGAACGAGTGGAAAGGGGAAGAGCAATCGGCGATTTTTGTACGGGAGAGAACAAAGAGGAGTTTTCCGCTGTAATCAGGCGTTTTTGAGCGGAAAATGGAAGGGCGAAAAAGCTGTCAGAAAGCCCGCACTTTTCTTCACTTTCTTTTTTCTTTTTAACGAAGCAAACACCCGATTGTGATGGGAAGTAACAAATTCATCCTGTGTCAGTTTTCCCAAAGGCCATTTTTCCTCATTTTCTGCATTTTTTTGGCCGAAACAAACAGGCCCTAAGTGGATAGGTGAATCAAGTAAAAATAATCATAAATAAAGAAAATCTAGATATTCTATTCTATGAGCAGAAAAATAAATTGAACCACATAAAAGTGTAGAGTTAGAAGAATAAATGGTTTAAGTTCTCCCTTTATATATAAAAATAAATCTGTGATTACTATTAGTCTTAAAATATATGACGTGCATATCTCTAATTTAAATTTGAAAATTAAAACTTAAAACTATCTGCACATTTATTAAGTGAGGCAGTGCTTTTTTTAGCACATTACCAAAAAGATGGATATTATAAATGAGGGATTGGCGATTAATTGCACATCTGTGGAAATACTACAAAGTATTCATAAACTTTGAATTTTAGGGATTAGCGATTAGTTTGGAATATTACAAATTTACTTGAACATAAGCTAGGTTATAAATGAAATTAACCCTTTTGAATTTCAAAGTAATTGTAAAATAGAATAATTATTCCTAAATTTCAATTAATTTCCTCACAGTAACTTTGGGCTTTTCTCTAAGGGCATGTTTGGTTCGTTTCCTTCATTTTTCATAACACATTTTCCTTCACTTTTTTGTGTTTCCTTCAATTTCATGAAAAGTGTTTCTTGTGTTTGTTTCGCCAAAAAATATGGTCTAAAAGTACTTTCCATCACTTTCCTTAGTTTGGTTCAACTTGAAAAAAGAAGAAAACAATTGATGTGTGAATAAATTCCCTCATTTTCTAGTGTTTGGTTCATACTATAAAATCAAAAAAATTTGATTGTGGTCACCATGGTGTGATTATCACTCATATACATATATGCATGCACAAGCATATACATGTATTATTATGTATTAGATTGTTGCTGACACATATTTAAATAGATATAAACTCATAGAAGAACAATTAGCTGATGGTTGACTTTGGTATGGTGTTGCCGATATATGTTTAAATAGACAAAGTAGAACTTCCAAGATTAATTTAAGTTGAGAAACAAAAATTTGTGTGCTTTGGTGGGGTAACATGTAAAACCAATAAAAGGGACAAAATATCTCCAAATAATTCAACTGGTGTTGCTGATGGTGTTGCTGATACATGTTTACAAAGGATTTGTAAACAAATTAATTTAAGTTGAGAAACAAAATTTTGTGAGATTTGGTGTTGCTGATACAATTTTTTTAAAGAGAAAAGATATCATTAAAGGAAATAAGGTTACATGGTTTCGCCTCTCATTGTGAGAGTGATCAGTTTCAAAGTGAGACATCCCTCACTCTTACAAAAGAATCTAAGAAACACATTCCTTTACAACAGACTTGTGAGCTTATGAACATGTAGCTCCTGAAAATATAACAAGATACAAAATACAGTCCATAACTCCAATCTTATCCATCACCTCAAGCAACTTCCCGGAGCCATAATTCAAAACATGGGGAACATGTAGCTCCTGAAAAATATAACAAGATTCAAAATACAGTCCATAACTCCAATCTTATCCATCACCTCAAGCAACATCCTAGAGCCAGAATTCAAAACATGAGGCAAGCAAGCCTATATAAATCCCCGATTGCATATGAAACGTCCACAAATAGGAATGCATAAACCCAGTATAAAAATTGGCCACCAGTCCAACATCAATAAACACATATATCATTACGGTCGGACTAGGTAAGCTAACAGTCGGAAAAGGCAAAGAAAACCCTCTGCTACAATAATTAGAGAAAATGTGCTCAGAAAAGGCTCTTTTTTAATTATATGCCTCGCCATGAAGTTTATAATAGAAATGTTGGCTGCAATATATTGCCTCGCTAATATATTAATGTTATAAACTTTGGTTGCATATCTTAAAGTAGTTCATCATCATAACACAAAATATGCATACCAACCTGGAAATTCAGACAAGTTGGAACAAAACTGAAACCAAAAGAAAGCACACAACTAAAACCACATGCAAGCACACAACTAAAATGTGGGGCCAAGCAAACAATTGAAACCAGTTTGCACATAACTGGAACTGAATGCCAAGCAAATAGACGGAACCAAACACCTAGCACATACAGAATGGTTGATGGATAACATTGCCTATAATTATGATGATTCCTCGAAGTTACCTAGCACATAATGAAAGGAATTAGCAAATCATCGTGTTTACTCTCCCAAAATTGGTTAACTCTCCCCTTGCACGCCTCTTTCTTTTTAGATTTATGAGCAAGAGCTTTCTTTCTCTTCTTTGGATTAGGAGATGAATTTTCATCACCATCAATATCAATAGCATTTCTCTTATTGCTTTGACATTATTGATTAGGTGACGGAGTTTTACTCATGCTACAACTTTGATGTTGTAAAGTTGGAGGAGTATTTAGCATGTTCATGAATAAAATTGGGGGTTGTTGGTTAATTCCCCAAAAGTTAACATCTTGCATTTGAAAATTATTCTAAAAATTAGGACCTTGGCCAACTTGTGAAGAGTGGTAAGGCATAAATCCCCGGTTGAACCCACAAGGTATTGATGAATTCCTTAGGGTTCTAAGAGATGAATTTGATACCGGACTCTTTCCTTTGACTTTATCAAGTTCCTCACAATTGAAGTTGTCGGTCATACCTAGAAAATAGTTATAGACAAATGCCAAAAATAAACGTAAGTTGATTAAAGAAAGTGTGTCCTAAGAGAAAGTAGTTATTGCAAAAAATAAACGTAAGTTGAGTAATAAAATTTATTCCTAAGAGAAAAATCCATACAACACATAATAGTAACATACAAATGTTTCTCAATTAACCTTACATAGTGTTGCATCGCGCTATCATAAAATAAAGTATATGAAAATAGAAAAATGCATAACATAAGACAACATATATAATACATTGAATCACATGGATACTTCATTAGTATTCCCTCTCTTATATTTTTCACAATAATCAACTCAAATTTCTCAAGCATTTGATCTCTACGAGCCTCCCATATGTTTCTTGATTGTGTTTGCTCCCTTTGAGTTTGGGGTTGAGAGAAATCAAAAATATTATTCTCATCTTCATTAGCAACATCACATTTATCATCTTTGATCGCAACGGTCTTATTGAATATGCCATCATCTGGGTCAACTATTGTAATATAATTATGAAGAACTGCACAAGCTAATATGATATCCACTTGCGCTTGAAAAGGGTAATGAGGCTTTATGGTGACAATTTTGAAACAATTCTTCAAACAACCAAATGTAGATTCAATCTTAAACCTTAAAGAAGAATATCTAAGATTGAATAATTCCCTTCTATTTTTAGGTGTTCTTCCTATTTGTTCTTTCAAATGGTAACGAACACCTCGATATGGGGAGATGAAAACCGGTATGGTCATGTATTCTACATCACACAAGTAATACTTTTCTACAAGATGCATGATGTGAAAGTATTTAGTAGAATTTCTTGTCATTTCATTGAATATCATTTATTAATTGAGGTAATTACTTAAAATTCATGATTTGATAAAATTACCATCATATACTTTCAAGCCATGAGGTTGTGGCCTAGACAATGCATCTTGAATGACTCTGTAATCATTTGCAGAACCTTCCACTGTAACATATCTTGAGTCTCACAATAAATCGTTCCTCTTCATTATCTCTGCAAGGTTCATAAAAGCACCACTGCTCATTCTAACATAGTTGACACAACTATCACTAAATCCATTATATATATGATCCATGTGTTGTTTTCTATTTTGATATTATTTTATTTTCTCTTCACTAAGACCCGCACGTATAGATCTACGTCTATCTTGTATTCTTCTCATGAATATCATCACCATAACTAAGACAGATAGTCACTAGTAGAAAAATGAACAATCTAGATGGAACAACCTAGACGGAAAAAAATTTCGTCTAGGTTGAGTCAAACTAGACGGAATTTTTTCCGTCTAGGTTGATCCGTCTAGATTGCGTCAAACTAGACGGAAAATTACATCTAGTTTGACAAATAAGACGGAAAATCAACCTAGACGGAGTTCCGTCTAGGTTGACAGTCAACCTAGACGGAATTTCCATCTAGGTTGACAAGCAACCTAGACGGAATTCCGTCTAGGTTGATTTTTCGTCTAGTTTGTCAATCTAGACGGAAATTTCCGTCTAGATTGTTTCAAACAAGACGGAACAAACTAGACGGAAAAAATTCTGTCTAGTTTGTTCCATCTAGGTTGATTGTTTTTCTACTAGTGATTCTCAGATTTTTACTCTTTTGGCCTTTGTGCATGTTTTGTGCATTTGCACTCATATTTTCACAAATA
>NC_033800.1:126205413-126211965 GCF_001876935.1 Asparagus officinalis
GTCTCTTGTTTGTTGGTAGAGATAAACCCGAAATCGGAGAGGAAGAATTTTATATTCTATCTCCTGGTGGAAAGGAAACTTGAAGTGGGGTCTCCGCTTAGAGAATCTGGATTGGTTTGAATAATCCTAACTGTCATAAGGTTTGATTATTCAATTCAAAAGTTGCTTAGAGAATCTGGATTGGTTTGAATAATCCTAACTGTCATAAGGTTTGATTATTCAATTCAAAAGTTAACCTTTCGCTCGCAAAATGAATCGAAAGGATATTTTGGTTGTGGCCCTAACTGTAGTAAGGTTTGACCAAGTAGGAGTTTTAAGACGATCCTAACTGTTTAAAGGTTTGATCGTTCGATTTGTGGACCTCTCGTTCATGGAAGGAATTGAGAGGGGATTTTGGCTTTGGTCCTAACTGTTTAAAGGTTTGACCAAGATGGAAATTTGGGACGATCCTAACTGCTTAAAGGTTTGATCGTTCAATTTGTGGACCTCTCGTTCATGGAATGAATCGAGAGGAGATTTTGGCTTTGGTCCTAACTGTTTAAAGGTTTGACCAAATGGGAGTTTGATACGATCCTAACTATTTAAAGGTTTGATCGTTCAATTTGAGTGGACATCTCGTTCATGGAAGGAATCGAGAGGGGATTTCGTCTTTGGTCCTAACTGTTTAAAAGTTTGACCAAATAGGAATTTGAGACGATCCTAACTGTTTAAAGGTTTGATCGTTCAATTTAAGTGGACCTCTCGTTCATGGAAGGAATCGAGAGGGGATTTCGTCTTTGGTCCTAACTGTTTAAAAGTTTGACCAAATGGGAATTTGAGATGATCCTAACTGTTTAAAGGTTTGATCGTTCAATTTGAGTGGACCTCTCATTCATGGAAGGAATCGAGAGGGGATTTTGTCTTTGGTCCTAACTGTTTAAAGGTTTGACCAAATGGGAATTTGTGAGGGAAGATTGATCCAACAAAGTGATCGAATCTCATCTCAGCAAAAGAGTATTCGGAAATCACCATGGGGATATAGTGTTTATCACTTTGTTTGTAATGATCAGGTTATCCCTAAGAAAATAGCATTCTTTCGGGAACTTCCGTTACATGAACCATCCACCCCCAGCTTTCTTCGCGAAACTGGGTCTAACATCATGTTGAGTTACATGACCGGGTTATCCTTAAGAATATTACATGTAAAAAAATTCTCCAGGAACTTCCCGTCAAGAGTAGGAAACAGTTTTAGACTCATATACCTATTGGAGTATTGAGGAGCAGTTTATACTCGTATACTCTTTGGAGTGATGGAAAACAGTTTATACTCGTGTATCTAATGGAGTTTGAGACGTCTTTATTTGGCTTGTTTTGCTGTTATGACGCCGGAGTCGATTAAGGCTTGGATTTTGTTTTTTGGTCCGAAGCAAATCTCGGTAGGATGAAGAACCCTTCTGTGGTACGCACAGTAGTTTGGATCCATAATCCTCTTAGCTCCCTCCTGATCTTTAATAGATGGTAGCTTGATCTTGTCATTGGCGAGAAGGTATTTCAAGACGGCTGGAGCTTCATCATCTTCGAAAGAATACTCCTTTTGGAACCTCGGATCGAGAGTTGCGTTCACAGGAATTGCGGATGTCGTCGGTTGACCTCTCTTAACTTTCTTTCTTTTAAGAAAGTGTTCAGCTTGTTCGCCACGTAATTTTAACTCTTTCCAAGTTTTGGATGGTACGACCCCCAGGGCTTCTAGGACATCGATGGAGAGATTATTGTGGCATGTTTGCAGGATAAACTCCTCTGTAATAGGATCTCTGCAATTCATTACTTTGTTACGGAAGCGTTTGACAAAATCGTCGACCGACTCTCCGTCTTTTTTCTTCTCATCTAAAAGGGTTCCGATTGACACTTCGGTGTCATCATCGAGAAATTGCTGAGGAACAAACTTTCCATGTCATCCCAGCAATTGATGCTCTCTGGCTTAAGACGTCGGTACCAATCGAAGGCGGGCCTACGAAGAGTGCCAACGAATGACCGGACCATTGAAGCCTCGTTTCCAGAAATCATGCCCAAATGAGACTTGAAATAAATCAAGTGCGGAGTAGGCGAGCTTTTCCCGTCAAACGGTATGAAGTTAATCAGATTGAAGTTTGTCTGGTACGGTATTGAATCCCATTCTCTTGGATAGGGATATGGAATACCCGTCTTTTTCACTTCTTGAGCCGTCATCAAAGTATTGACTTTGTTTTCAAGCTCTTGCATTTTTTTTGTCCTCATCTTCATCTCTCTCTGAGTGATGTTGAGCAAAATTATTAGGCCACCCCCAGTGTTACTAAGCGGTGCAATTGAACCACCCCCAATATTATTATTGGGAGGATCTGTTGAACCACCCCCAGTGTTATTGTCATTGGGAGGTGTATCAGCCATAATAATTTTGTCCACTTCTGGATCGCTGTCATCTATAACATTTTGAGTGCGGCGGCTAGATTCAGCTCATTGACTGGACTCAAGGGGTTAAGGCCGTTGAGCTAGCAATTCTCTTATTTGTTGGATAGCTAACTCCATCTCTGTCTTCATCTCAGCTCTAATTTCTTCACGTTGCTTCGCTAGAGCTTCTTGAAGCATTTGAGCAAACTGATCAGAAGTGATTATGAACACTTCTTTGGTTTGTCCCGTGCTAGACATTGTATCATCAGAAGCGATCGCAGAACAAGTGTCCGAGAGTTCATCCTCCGAGGACATTCTTTCATGCATTCTCTTGTAATCTCTACGTCTGATAGCTCCTGACTGGAGTCGAGACATCCGTTGGGCAATTCTTGAATTGACTTTTCCTCCCGGGGAAAAGTCGGGGTTTGATTCATTTGAATGTCACTTAGATTTTCCTTTATCAGCCATATTGATGGTGACTTCAGGGAATTCATCCTCTTGAATAACAAATTTCTTGCTGAAACGTCTCGGCCTGGGCTTTGACATTTCGGTGAAAAGTCTCTGGAACATTGGGACTCTTTGCGGGATGGCTTCTCGTTTGGAGTAGTCATATTCCGACAATACTGCTCTAATGAGTCGTGCACAGGAACAATGAGAGCGAATAATTCTCTTTCGAAATTTATTCACACCCCCAACTTGATAATACGATTCATCGGTATGATTGCCAAAAATTGTATTGTTTGTTGGCATGACCTCCCAGGTATGACGATGTCTTTTGGTGAATGCGTCTTCTTCTGGGGGTATAAAACCTTGTTGGCATTCTCAGGACAATTTATTACCGTCTTTGAGCGATCCAAGGTTATGTCAGGAGTCACACGTTTAGAACCACCCCCTTGCGGGTATGGAGTCTTAACGGGCTCCGAATGCTGATTTTGCACAACTCTAGACTTTGGAATCCAAACTTTGCAGAGTTTTGGTGATTCTTTAGCCACCGTTTCTTTGATTCCTTCCCGTCTTTGTTGTAAGAGAGCACGGGCATGAGCAGCGTTTGTACGACGCTTTTCTATGCGTTCTTTGAGGGTCGAGCGAGCCCTCTTGACAAAAGTCCATTCATCTGTCATGAGTTGTGCAGAAATATGAGTGGTTGGTTGTTGAGACAACTGAACCACTCGATGCCTCCTCGACTCTAGATCCGCGTGATAACGAACCCCGTCGGTTTGTTCCAAGGCCTTAGCTATTTGGCGAGCGCGACGTTGGCGTTATCTCTGACGAGCTCTTTTCGTCAATGCCGGCGGGCTTTGATTTAATGACTCCTTAATTGGAGAAGAGTCATTATGAGCAGAGAGGTTGCGAGTAGAATCCTCAGCAACAATCAAGCGAGAGTCTTCATCTGTAGTGTTTGACAACTTCAACAAAGATGAAGTCTTCCTGCATTTGCGAGGCGAGGAAGACTTTACAGATAAGGATGATAAATACTCCTCAAACTTCGCTTGGTCGAACTCGTACTCGACCGTTGATTCAACCGGGATCTTGATGGTTGGCTGCGACACGACGGTCTCGGCAGCGAGACCGTTGGCTCCCACTATGGTCGCCAGTTTGTTTTCGTCGAAAGTTGGTCTCGTTGTGGAATTCATTATATCTTCAGTCGATTACAATAAATTCAAAAGAAATAGCCTTTTTATAAGACTTCTTTTACACAACAAAATGAAAATTATAACTTTTTAGAAACAAACGTAGGATCGTTGTTTGGATCACTGCTTGTGTGGGATCTTTGCCTGTGCCGGGAGCGCTTTGACTCGTGGACCACCAAATCACAGATTCTGATTGAATCGTGAGGGGTTTAATGATTCTTCCTTCTTTTATTGAAGTGAGAATTTGAAACGATATCTTATCAAAGTAAGATAGTCGTTCTTCTTGAGATCAAGTCAAAGCTCGAATCTCAAGGGATTGCCAGAAGCTCAGGAACTCTGCTCTCTCTGCTCCAAAGTGCTCAAAAATGATCAGCCTCCATGGGCAAAAAACCATTCCCGAGACAGTGTTTGCTGTCTCGACGGCCGAGACAGCAAAGACTGTCTCGGGCTCCGAGACAGTAAACACTGTCTCGGGTTCCGAGACAGTAAATACTATCTCGGAAATTCTCAACCGCCCAGTAGTTTTCTTATAACTGCCTTCCCATGTTTTACAACTCTGTTATTTTGGCAGTTATCAACGTGATTCTCGCCCACGACGTTTCCCACGTTCTTGGCAGTTAATGGACACGTGTACAGCAGTTATCAAGGTGGTTGTTGTCCATTTCAACACTGTCTCGCTGGCGAGACAGTAAACACTGTCTCGGACACGTGTACGGCAGTTATCAATGTGGTTTTTTGACCATTTTAACACTGTCTCGCTGGCGGGACAATAAACACTGTCTCGCTTGCGAGACAGTAAAGACTGTCTCGCTGGCGAGACAGTTCATATCTGTATTCTTTTGATTTTTTGATGATCTCCGCTTGGGCTGTATTTGGATATCTTTCAGCATTTTTTGACGCCTACATTGTTGTGATATGTTTGAAGGATGAACTCCTCGGTAACCGGATCTCGATAATTCATTATCTTATTCCGTAAGCGTTTCACGAAGTTATCGATCGACTTTTCGTCTGTTTTGCTTCTCACTAAAAAATGTTCCGATCAACACCTTGGTGTCATCATCGAAGAAGTTAGTGAGAAACATGCTTTTCATATCATCCCAAGTGTTGATGCTTCCTAGCTTCAGACGGTGGTACCACTTGAAGGTAGCCCCGTGAAGGGTGCCAACGAATGACCGGACTATCAGAGGTTCGTTTATAGAGATCACGCTGAGTTGTGACTTAAAATAATTTAGGTGCTGAGTGGGTGATCCTCTCCCGTCGAATGGTATGAAGTTAACTAAGTTGAACTTCGTCGGATACGGAATTGATTCCCACACTCTCGGATATAGACATGGGATACTAGTCTTCTTCCCCTCTTGAGTGGACATCAAGGCGTTGATTTTGCTCTCGAGGTCCTTCATCTTCTTGTCTTCGCCCGCATTTTTCTTTGGGGGTTGCTGAGAAGGTTAAGGAGACTCAACTGGACTACCCGCAAGGTTATTGTTGTTGGGAGGAGTATCAACATTGATATTTTCATCCACCTCCGAGTCGTTGTCTACTTCATTAGTATTGTTGCAAGGACAGGATTCACCCTGTTGATTTGACAAGGACTGAAGTTGTTGGGCATGTAATTCCCTCATGTGCTACATGTTCAACTCTATTTCTATCTTCATTTCAGCTTGGAGCTCTTCCTTCTACTTAGCTAGAGTGTTTTCAAGTATTTAAGCTAACTGGTCAGGGGTGATAATGAACGCCTCCCGGACTCATCTTGTGCTAGACACCATGTTGTCTGAGGCAATTGTGGAACAAGCATTTGATGCTTCATCATCTGAGGATAGCCCTCTCTGTATCTTCTGATAATCCCTACGTTTGATAGTTCCGGAGAGTAGCCGAGTTAAACATTGGGATATCAACTATGAAGAGTCAGGACTATAATGTTGTGTTGACTTCCCTTTGTTGATCATGTTGATGGTGACTTCTGCGAGTTCATCATCTTGAACGGCCTGTCTTTGTTTTCGTCGAAAGTTTGTCTCGTTGTGGAATTCATTATATCTTCAGTCGATTACAATAAATTCAAAAGAAATAGCCTTTTTATAAGACTTCTTTTACACAACAAAATGAAAATTATAACTTTTTAGAAACAAACGCAGGATCGTTGTTTGGATCACTGCTTGCGTGGGATCTTTGCCTGTGCCGGGAGCGCTTTGACTCATGGACCACCAAATCACAGATTCTGATTGAATCGTGAGGGGTTTAATGATTCTTCCTTCATTTATCGAAGTGAGAATTTGAAACGATATCTTATCAAAGTAAGATAGTCGTTCTTCTTGAGATCAAGTCAAAGCTCGAATCTCAAGGGATTGCCAGAAGCTCAAGAACTCTGCTCTCTCTGCTCCAAAGTGCTCAAAAATGATCAGCCTCCTCAAAAATGATCTCAGGGGGTATTTATAGCCCCTAGGATGAACATTATTTCCGAGACAGTGTTTGCTGTCTCGACGGCCGAGACAGCAAAGACTGTCTCGGGTTCCGAGACAGTAAA
>NC_033800.1:126212119-126217164 GCF_001876935.1 Asparagus officinalis
CTGCGAGACAGTAAACACTGTCTCGCTGCGAGACAGTAAACACTGTCTCGCTTGCAAGACAGTAAACACTGTCTCACTGGCGAGACAGTTCATATCTGTATTCTTTTGATTTTTTGATGATCTCCTCTTGGGCTGTATTTGGATATCTTTCAGCATTTTTTAACGCCTACAGATACCCCCTCCAAAGTGTTCCAGACTTATTCTTTTATAGAGGAGTCTGGGACACTTTGGATAAGACAGGTCTTATTTGTGATCCTTTCAATACTTGATTGAGTAGATTGTGTAGAAGAATCTGTAAAATGGCTCCAGCCCTTGATCTCTTCATCCATTAGTCTATTCAGTTCTTTGTACCCGATGATGGAGAGGAAGAATTTTATATTCTATCTCCTGGTCTTTTTTTTGTTGGTAGAGATAAACCCGAAATCGGAGAGGAAGAATTTTAAATTCTATCTCCTGGTCTCTTGTTTGTTGGTAGAGATAAACCCGAAATCGGAGAGGAAGAATTTTATATTCTATCTCCTGGTATAAAGAAAACTCGAAGTGGGGTCTCAGCTTAGAGAATCTGGATTGGTTTGAATAATCCTAACTGTCATAAGGTTTGATTATTCAATTCAAAAGTTGACCTTTCGCTCGCAAAATGAATCGAAAGGATATTTTGGTTGTGGCCCTAACTATAGTAAGGTTTGACCAAGTAGGAGTTTTGAGACGATCCTAACTGTTGGAAGGTTTGATCGCTCAATTTGTGGACCTCTCGCTCATGGGAGGAATCGAGAGGGGATTTTGGCTTTGGTCCTAACTGAATAAGGTTTGACCAAATGAAATGTGGGAGTTTAAATGATTTTAATCCATGACGGATTTTGGTGTACCCTTCGTCGATCGATTTGATCGGTGAGGGGTTTTGTGAGGAAAGATTAATTGCTTACAGATTTGAATCTCCTCTCAACAAAAGCTGTAAAAGAACTTTATGATAATCAAAAACATATTATTTGAAAGATTTGTGGACCTCTCGTTCATGGAACGAATCGAGAGGAGATTTTGGCTTTGGTCCTAACTGTTTAAAGGTTTGACCAAATGGGAGTTTGATACGATCCTAACTATTTAAAGGTTTGATTGTTCAATTTGAGTGGACCTCTCGTTCATGGAAGGAATCGAGAGGGGATTTTGTCTTTGGTCCTAACTGTTTAAAGGTTTGACTAAATAGGGGTTTGAGACGATCCTGACTGTTTAAAGGTTTGATCGTTCAATTTAAATGGACCTCTCGTTCATGGAAGGAATCGAGAGGGTATTTCGTCTTTGGTCCTAACTGTTTAAAAGTTTGACCAAATAGGAATTTGAGACGATCCTTACTGTTTAAAGGTTTGATCGTTCAATTTCAGTGGACCTCTCGTTCATGAAAGGAATCGAGAGGGGATTTCGTCTTTGGTCCTAACTGTTTAAAAGTTTGACCAAATGGGAATTTGAGACGATCCTAACTGTTTAAAGGTTTGATCGTTCAATTTGAGTGGACCTCTCGTTCATGGAAGGAATCGAGAGGGGATTTTGTCTTTGGTCCTAACTGTTTAAAGGTTTGACCAAATAGGGGTTTGAGACGATCCTAACTGTTTAAAGGTCTGATCGTTCAATTTGAGTGGACCTCTCGTTCATGGAAGGAATCGAGAGGGGATTTTGTCTTTGGTCCTAACGGTTTAAAGGTTTGACCAAATGGGAATTTGTGAGGAAAGATTGATCCAACGAAGTGATCGAATCTCATCTCAGCAAAAGAGTATTCGGAAATCACCATGGGGATATAGTGTTTATCACTTTGTTTGTAATGATCGGGTTATCCCTAAGAAAATAGCATTCTTTCGGGAACTTCCGTTACATGAACCATCCACCCCCAGCTTTCTTCGCGAAACTGGGTTTAACATCATGTTGAGTTACATGACCGGGTTATCCTTAAGAATATTACATGTAAAAAAAATTCTCCAGGAACTTCCCGTCAAGAGTAGGAAACAGTTTTAGACTCATATACCTATTGGAGTATTGAGGAGCAGTTTATACTCGTATACTCTTTGGAGTGTTGAGAAGCAGTTTATACTCGTATACTCTTCGGAGTGACATGAAGAAGCAGTTTATACTCGTATACTCTTCGGAGTTAGGGGAAAACATTTTACACTCGTGTATCCAATGGAGTACGGGGTCATTTTTATTTGGCTTGTTTCACCGTTATGATGCCGGAGTCAATTAAGGCTTGGATTTTGTTTTTGAGTCCAAAACAAACCTTAGTGGGATGAAGAACCCTTCTAAGGTATGCACAGTAGTTTGGATCCGTAATCCTTTTAGCTCCCTCCTGATCTTTAATAGGTGGTAGCTCGATCTTATCGTTAGCGAGGAGGTATTTCAAGATGGCTGGAGCTTCATCATCTTCGAAAGAATACTCCTTTTGAAATCTCAGATCGGGAGTCGCGTTCCCAGTGATTGCAGATGTCGTCGGTCGGCTTCTCTCAGCTTTCTTTCTTTTAAGAAAGTGTTCAGCTTGTTCATCGCGCATTTTTAAATCTTTCCAAGTTTTGGATGGTACGACCCCCAGGGCTTCCAGGACATCGATGGAGAGATTATTGTGGCATGTTTGTAGGATGAACTCCTCTGTAACAGGATCTCTGCAATTCATTGCCTTATTATGGAAGCGCTTGACAAAATTGTCGACTGACTCTCCGTCTTTTTGCTTCTCATCAAAAAGGGTTCCGATTGACACTTCGGTATCATCATCGAAGAAATTGCTAAGAAATAAACTTTCCATGTCATCCCAGAAATTGATGCTCCCTGGCTTGAGACGCCGATACCAATCGAAGGCTGACCCGCGAAGGGTGCCAACGAATGACCGGACCATTAAAGCCTCATTTCCAGAGATCATGCCCAAATGAGACTTGAAATAAATCAAGTGCTGAATAGGCGAGCTCTTCCCATCAAACGGTATGAAGTTAATCAGATTGAATTTTGACGGGTACGATATTGAATCCCATTCTCTTGGATAGGGACATGGAATACCCGTCTTTTTCACTTCTTGAGCCGTCATCAAAGCATTAACTTTGTTTTCAAGCTCTTTCATTTTCTCGTCATCGTCTACGTCTTTATTCGAAGGACGTTGAGGAGAATGAGTTAGGTCACCCCCTGTAAGAGGTGCCATTGAACCACTCCCAATATCATAATTGGGAGGGTGCGTTAAACCACCCCCAGCGTTATTGCTATTGGGAGGTATATCAGCCATAATGACTTCATCCACTTCTGGATCACTATCATCTGCCACATTCTGAGTGTGGCGGCTGGATTCAGCTCGCTGACTGGACTCAGAAGGTTGAGACCGTTGAGTTAGCAATTCCCTCATTTGTTGGATAGCTAACTCCATCTCTGTCCTCATTTCAGCTCTAATTTCTTCACGTTGTTTGGCTATTGTGAGCACTTCTCTGGTTTGCCCCGTGCTAGACATTGTATCATCAGAAGCAATGGCTGAACAAGTGCCTGAAAGTTCATCCTCTGAGGATATTCCTTCATGCATTCTCTTGTAATCCCTGCATCTGATGGCTCCTAATTAGAGTCGAGACATCCTTTGAGCAATTCTTGGATTGACTTTTCCTCTCGCAGAAAAGTCGGGATTTGAGTCACTTGAATACCGTTTAGACTTTCTTTTATCAACCATGTTGATGGTGACTTCAGGGAATTCGTCATCTTGGACAGCTGATCTTCTCTTGTGAAAATGTCTCAGCTTAGGCTTCGACATTTTGGTGAAAAGACTGTGGAATACCGAGGTTCTTTGTGGGATGGCTTCTCATTTTGTTTGGTTATATTCCGACAATACTACTCTAATGAGTCGTGCACAGGAATAATGAGAGCTTATTTCTCGAATAATTCTCTTTCGAAATTTATTCACACCCCCAACTTGATAATACGATTTATCGATATGATTGTCAAAACATCGTATCGTCTGTTGGCATGACCTTCCAGGTATGACGATGTCTTTTGGTGAATGCGTCTTCTTCTGGGGGTGTAAAACCTTGTTGGCATTCTCAGGACAATTTATTACTGTCTTTGAGCGATCCAAGGTTATGTCAGGAGTCACACGTTTAGAACGACTCCCTTGCGGGTATGGAGTCTTAAAGGGCTCCGAATGCTGATTTTGCTTAAGTCCAGACTTTGGGATCCAAACTTTGTAGAATTTTGGTGGTTCTTTGGCCACCGTTTTCTTGTTTCTTTCTCGTCTTTGTTGTAAGAGAGCACGGGCATGAGCAGCGTTTGCACGACGTTTTTGTATACATTCTTTGAGGGTCGAACGAGCCCTCTTGACAATAGTCCATTCCTCCGTCATGAGTTGTGCAGAGATATGAGTGGTTGGTTGTTGAGACAACCGAACCACTCGATGCCTCCTCGACTCTAGGTCCGCGTGATAACAAACCCCATCGGTTTGTTCCAAGGCCTTAGCTATTTGGCGAGCGCGGTGTTGGCGTTGTCTCTGACGAGCTCTTTTCGTCAATGCCAGCGGGCTTTGATTTAATGACTCCTTAATTAGAGAAGAGTCATTATGAGCAGAGAGGTTGCGAGTAGAATCCTCAGCAACAATCAAGCGAGAGTCTTCATCTGTAGTGTTTGACAACTTCAACAAAGATGAAGTCTTCCTGCATTTGCGAGGTGAGGAAGACTTTACAGATAAGGATGACAAATACTCCTCAAACTTCGCTTGGTCGAACTCGTACTCGACCGTTGATTCAACCGGGATCTTGATGGTTGGCTGCGACACAACGGTCTCGGCAGCGAGACCGTTGGCTCCTACTGTGGTCGCCAGTTTGTTTTCGTCGAAAGTTGGTCTCGTTGTGGAATTCATTATATCTTCAGTCGATTACAATAAATTCAAAAAAAAATAGCCTTTTTATAAGACTTCTTTTACACAACAAAATAAAAATTACAACTTTTTAAAAACAAACGCAGGATCGTTGTTTGGATCACTGCTTGCGTGGGATCTTTGCCTGTGCCGGGAGCGATTTGACTCGTGGACCACCAAATCACAGATTCTG
>NC_033800.1:126218164-126229539 GCF_001876935.1 Asparagus officinalis
AGACTTCATAATAATAGTTTACATCTTTCTTCAAGTCTATAAAATCATTTTGTATTGTTTCAAAACATGATTAAGTTAAAATGTCAAAATTCATATGTTCACATTTTCATGTTTTGGACTATTTTGTAAAATGATGATATTTTTCATTTGGGAGGTCCTTTTTGAAAACCAGTCTTTGTAGCATGTTTATTATCATATTTACAATCATTTCCTAAAGTTTTATATTTTTTGGAATTTGTTTGATATTTTTAAACAGGGTTTCAAAATTAGAAAATCAACTTTCAAACCTGTTTTCTCATATGTCAGTTTGCGGTCGACCGCACCTTTGTTTTTAACCTATGGAGCCAACAACAACTTTCGCGGTCGACCGCCACGGTCGACCGTCAGCTCGAAAATTCCCACAGTCGACCGTCAAAGTTTTTGGAATTTTCTGAGCCTCGAAAGTGGCTCCCCCCCCCCCCCCCCTGCCACGGTCGACCGTGACGGTCGACCATCAAAGTTTTTGGAATTTTCTGAGCCTCGAAAGTGGCTCGCGGTCGACCGTGAGATTTTCATGGTCGACCGCCATTTACTCCAATGATCATTTTTATACAGAATCTGATTTCTGATTCTGTGGGTTTTTTGGTCTTTTGTTTGAGGTTTTTGGCTGAGGTTTTGGGAGGCTATAAATACCCCCTTGCCCTCATCTTTCATAGTAACCCAAGAGAATGTTTTAAAAGAGTTTAACAAGGGTTTAAACTTGTTTAATGTTTGTTTAAAAGAGTGTTTAAGCAATTGAGAGTTTTGAGTTTGTGAAATCAATTTCACAAGAGCTTGAGGAGATCCTATTGGTGCTTAAGCTTCCAACCATCTTCCCTCAATCTCTTGATCCATTGAGAAGTTTTCTAAACTCTATTTCTAGCTTTATATCTATTTGTTTGTTTATCATTTCATTAAAGCTAGTTTTATATTGAGTTTAGATTTGATTTATCTCATTGTTACACACACCCACATTGAGTTTTTAGTATTTACATACATAGTATATTGGGGTCGTGAGAGATTGTAACAATTGAGTTGTGCTTAATTAAGATCTCATTCATGTTAGAGAACATTTTATTATAGTTACATTGTGAGTGTTGTAAAGTTTTCGGTGAGCTAGAAAACCGAGTGTGAGGTGTAGACGTTGATCGGTGAGCGTTGAAAACCGACATTGTGAGAGTGTGAATTGTGAAGTTTTCGGTGAACTAGAAAACCGAGTGTGAGGTGTGGACGTTATTCGAGTGAGTGTAGAAAACTCGGTTGTGATAGTGGATTTTTCCCCGGGAGTGGGGAGCGGAGACGTAGGACGGAAGCTAGAATTATATTGAGTTTAGTTTTGATTTATATCTCATTGTTACACACACCCACTTGAGCTTATTGTATTTGCATTCATAATATATTAGGGTTGTGAGAGTTGTAACATTGAGTGTGGGCTTTTATTGTGTTCTCATCCATATTAGAGAACAATTTATATTTGTTACATTGTGAGATTGTTAGGTTTTCGGTGAGCTAGAAACCGAGTGTGTTGTGAAGTTTTCGGTGAACTAGAAAACCGAGTGTGAGGAGTGGACGTTGATCGGTGAACGTTGAAAACCGATATTGTGAGTGTGAGTGTATACGTTGTTCGGTGAGCGTTGAAAATCGACACTGTGAGTGATTGTGAACGTTGATCAGTGAACGTTAAAAACCGACATTGTGAGGTGTAAACGTTATTCTGGTGAGCGTAGAAAACCCGGTTGTGATAGTGGATTTCTCCCCGGGAGTGGGGAGCGGAGACGTAGGACGGAAGGTCCGAACTCCGTGATCATATCGTTTTGACTGTGAGGTGTGGACGTTGATCGGTGAGCGTTAAAAACCGACATTGTGAGGTGTAAACGTTATTCTGGTGAGCGTAGAAAACCCGGTTGTGATAGTGGATTTCTCCCCGGGAGTGGGGAGCGGAGACGTAGGACGGAAGGTCCGAACTCCGTGATCATATCGTTTTGTTTGTGATTGCGTTCTTATTTTTGTATTCATATCTTATATTGTCTTTGTGTATTGCACTTCATATTGCCCTATCACTTTGGTAGAGTGTTTATTTCACCATTGTATTAGTTTGTATATCCTTGCATATAATTCATAGTATATCTCATTGCTAGGATATACCCCTTAGTTCATATTGCTCATCCTAACTCATATATATTGTTGTATTTCATACTTGTTAGGATAACTTGTTATTAGTTTTAATTGGCTTAAAATCGGATTAGATTAGCATAAGACCCTAATCACCCCTTTAGGGTCTAACATTAACTTTATGACATAAACAATATATATCTAGATGACTAAAACTTAGATTATCAAAACATCCTTACGTAACCGATGGCTTAAATGTGTCACTTCAAAAACACATTAGTCAATTTCATAAAGTAACATTTCAGCCCAAAAAACAACATATGTAGATAGATGATAAACTTATCAAGAATATATGTACAAAATGGCCCATTTTCGGGTCCCGGAGACAAGATACAAAAATTGACTGGAAATCTTGGCGCTTGTGTCACGGTTGGCTGCCAGCCGCTCATCTCTTGGATTCACGTTCTCTCTGGCCACCGCATTCTTTGTTTGCATATTAACATATAGTCCATGCAGTCTTCCAATAGATATTATTTGTCTTTGGCATGGTTTGATCACCAAATTATAGTATATAGTTTATTTATGTCACATGACATGTGAAGACAGTGTACTATGGTTGCTGGAACTTGTAAGAAATCTACAATTTAAATCAATCAGGGGGTAAGCTTCCATGGGGATTTGATAGCCTTGGCCTCTAACTATTAATAACCATAAACATTTTTCATCACTTTTTTAATCTAATCAAATATTAGTAACTTCGAATTGATCTAGACAATCAAGAGAGATTATACTTTGATATAACATCAATATGATATTCTATTAATCAAAACTCAATCGCTCTTTTAAGCTTAGCGGGTCCGAAATCTATCAGAACCGTCCGGGGTGCGACTAGCATTTATAATCGGCAAGATGGAAACAGTAGAGGGCAAATTTGTAATTTATCCTCCCGCTGTAGGGATTAGAGCTGTCCATCGCTTGTAGGCGGTTCAGATATGCTTCAGAGTCAAGCCAATATTTGACTTCACGCTGGAGTTCTTTCTTCCTTCAACCATATCTTGAATTCTGACACCATTAATTCAAAAGAAATCGTATCCCTCCCTCCCTCAACCATATCTCGAATTCAAATACATAATTCAAAAAAGGTTTATTGATATCGCCATTTTCAAAAAATAGATGGAAAAAAAAGGATTTGAACCTATATCAAAAGTTTAGAAGACCTTTGTCGTTATATCAATTAGACAATGGATACTCTTCATTCCTATTTTCTTGTTTCGGATTCTCTCTTTCTTTTTTTGAAAAAAAGAAGATTACATATAAAATCTTTTAGGGAATAAAAAATATATAGATTCAAATGGATGATACATGCAGTTCAGTAGTCATCAAACCTTTCCATCTCTTTACTTGATCTTAAACAGAGGTTGAAAATTAAATGAATCAAAAACCATAAACTAGATATCAATCTTAACTTATCTATCTAAATTAGTTACCATTCTTTTTCCACTATGAAAGTATACTCATATATGATTTCCAGTATTTTGTACGGTACAAGCAAATGGGGAACCAATGAACCATATAATTGATGTACTTCTCAATAGGATTAGTTGTAGATACATTCCTGCAGTATTGTTGTTCTAAATTTGCTACCCGCCCTATTAGTTATATTTTCGCAGATGTAACCACCAAGTAAAATAATTTTTCCTTTTTTTTTATTACCAAGAGACCTCTAAGAGTAAAGGAATAAAAAAATATCACTCGGGGGATCTATCTAAAAAATAAAACCAGACCGGTAATAAATTCAAATTTGCATACCACAAGGGTTCTGTCTGCAATTAATCCTTCTCAATAATGCTCCTTTCCCAGTGATGCTGTACATTATATTACCGAGTAATGAGAACAGAATATTATAGCTATAGCGTCCAATAATTGGGTGATTACCGTCTAGCTTACGAAAACTTCTGAATCTGCATGACAGCAAATATGAAGACTGATGTGAACTATTACCTATTAGCTATAAAAATATTAAATATCCCATTATTATGGGATTTGATGGCTTATAGGACGTGTAGCCGTTGCTAATTTAGTAATCATCAGTTCATTACCCCACTTGCAGCTCAATTGCTTTCATCAGTACTATTTGTGTGCATGCAAAGCTCAATTTGGATAATCCATAATATTGGTCAAATTTGAATTATACTTTCTATGATTGAAAGAAAGCTAGAGAGAGTAATAAGTGGGACTCCATGCATATTAAATTATAGGGAAAATACTATTGCCTTCCCAGTGAAACATTAATGACCGCATAAACCACAGACCTTTGGCTAATTAGTTCATATTGTTAGATATATGTGTCTTGCAGATAATAATTGTATATTGTAATAGGACTTATATGAATATAACATCATTATTCAAAATGATAGTATGCTATTTTGGTCAGCATTTATCTGGAATTTTTAAATATAAATAAAGTTCTTAGAATGATATTAGACTATCATAATTTTGATAGTGATCGTAATGAAGAAGAGATCTGATTAGTCGCTAACGTATATTCTAAAATGTTCCTAGTCGATGAAGTGTTGAGAGAGGACATCATCACTTTGGCAAGACTAGTGTATACTCTATTTGTCCTTTTGAAGGACGATGATCCATCTCTTAGATCATTGATGTGAGACATCAAGATACAGTACACAGATGACTCATTAGTGAATAAGTTGACTGAACGACTCACCGAGAACATCTAGTTGGTAATATATTTTACTGTCAAATAAAAGTTCTCAAGTGATATAGTACAAAGTAGTCTCTTGACCTGAGGCATGAGTGCAATATCTTATATGTCAGTATAGGTGTACTTAGACTTTTACCTAACCACAGTTCTCATTGAGTTGTACATAACGGTTCTTATTGGGTGCATCCCGAGACATAAGTAGATATTTAGATGCCAAGAAGAGATTCGTCTCTCCCAGTATAGGGGGTTGATGTCATATGATTGTTTGATATAACTATAACCTTGAAATCCTTGGCCGAGGTGAATAAATCACTCAGTTTGATCTTGTAGGTTATGAGTTTAATATCAATAAACACTAATTAAGCTATTAGGGTTTGATAGTTTACCATACCCTAGGCTTGATAGTTTGACATGGTTTGATAAAGAGACTAGACTGTACGGTATTATCACTGAGTGGTCTTGATAAAATTAGGTAAGTATATATATTGTTGTCATCTTTGTTTTGATTATGTTTAACAAATAATTTATAACTAATATTGTTTGTCTAGTGTTTTTGTTTATCTATTTATTATAGACAAACAACAAGTTGGAGGATGGATGGAATTATGCCATAACGATCATATCAAATGGAGGTTGGCGGAATAGTAGGTGAAGCCTATGCAATTTAAGTTAAAGATTCAAGTTCAAGCTTCATTCGTAAGTGTACCAAGATAGAGCTTCGTTGAAGATCACAAGCTTGGGTATATTTAGTTTTAGGTTTTATATTATATGTGTTAGTACTTTAAGCTCAATCATACACACACATACATGTTTTGGTTTTTCTATGTATATATATATATATAGTCGTATATATACATACATGTTTTAGTTTCCAAGTATATATAAATATGAAATTACATCCTTCATATTTATTGTTTTGGTTTTTTAAGTTTAAATATGAAACAATTGAATATAATTGGAAAATACATTTTTGTTTCATGTTTACATGCTTATATATGATTTTATCAATATCAAGTTTATATTTAATGAAATCATATTTATTGCTTTTGAAATGTTTGCAAAATATGCAATTTTGTGAAAATATTGTTTTCTTGGTTTATGGACTTAATAACAATTATATACATCTTTTATTAAGTCCACAAAATCATTTTGTAATGTTTCAAAACATAGTTAAGCTAAAGTGTCAAAACTCATGTGTTTACATTTTTATGTTTTGGACTATTTTGCAAAATGATGATATTTTTTACTTGGGAGGTCCTTTCTAAAAACCAGTTTTTGTAGCATGTGTATTATCATGTCTACAATTATTTCTCAAAGTTTTACATTTTTTGGAATTTATTTGATACTTTTAAATAGGGTTTTAAAATCAGAAAACTATTTATAAACCTGGAATTTCATATGTCAGTTTGCGGTCGACCGCCACGGTCAATCGCCCCTGAGTCCAGAGACTCAGGAAGTTTTTCAGAGGCTTGCGGTCAACCGTGACGGTCGACCAGATGCTCTCGCGGTCGGCCGTCACGGTCGACCGTATGTTTTTCTGTCGCCAGATTTGCCTCTGGTGTTGCTCGTGGTCGACCGTGAAAATTCTCACGGTCGACCGCCGATTGCCCAACGGCTATTTTTGGTACAGAATCAAATTTCTGATTCTTTGGGGTTTTTAGCCTTTTATTTGGGGTTTTTGCTGTTGGTTTCTCTTCCTATATAAACCCCTCAAACCCCTTCTACCAGAGGTAACCCAATGGAAAATTTTAAAGAAGTTTAAAAGAGTTTTAACAAGGGTTTTAGTTGTGTTTAAAGTTTGTTTGGTTTGTGAAGATTATTTTACAAGTGGAGAAGATCATCTACATTGATTGAGCCTCATTTTAATCCACCTCTCTATCTTGTTTTTCAGAGAAGAATTTCTAAACTCTATTTCTAGCTATTTATTGTTTTGTTCATAATTTCTATATGCTAGAATTTAATTGAGTTTAGTCGATTGTTCTCATTGCTTACACACACAACCATTGAGCTTATTGTATTTACATTCATAGTATAATTTGGGTTGTGGGATTGTATCATTGAGAGTGAGCTTACATTGTGTTCTCATCCATATTAGAGAACAAATTATTTGTTGTATTGTGCTTATTGTGAGATTGTAAAGTTTTCGGTTAGCTAGAAAATCGAGTGTGAAGTGGAGATATCCTCGAGGTGAGGAGCGGAGACGTAGGTCGTGGGGACCGAACTCCGTGAATAAAATTGTGAGGTGTAAACGTTATTCGGGTGATCGTAGAAAACCCGATTGTGATAGTGGATTTCTCCCCGGGAGTGGGGAGCGGAGACGTAGGACGAAATGTCTGAACTCCGTGATCATATTGTGTGTTTGCATTGTTTATTTACACTATCACTCTTATCTTGTTTATGTTTATTTCACCCTTGTGTTAGTTTATATATCATTGCATATATTTTATCATATAGAATATATCTCATTGTTCATATTGCTTATCCTAGCTCACATATATTGTTGTATTTCATACTTGCTAGGATAACTTGTTAATAGTTTTTTAATTGGCATAAAATCGGATTAGATTAGCATAAGACCCTAATCACCCCCCTCTAGGGTCTAACACATATTACAGACCTTTATCACAACTTATACCCGTGTAGTCTTCATGTGTAGCTAGCACCTCTGTTGTACTTCTAGATATGATCCACTATCGAATTTTTAAGTTGGGCCCTAGAGTCACACCAAGCGCGTACTTGAATCCTATAAAATATAATTTATAGAGTAATGCGTTTGATTGATACACATATATGATTTTCACCGAATACACATAAACGGTTATATGTATCGGTAAAATCAGAATGTTGTGTGCTTCAAAAATCAATTCCAGTCAACCGGATGACTATTTTGTCATATGATGACTTATTAGTTAAAGATTGGAAAAATACTAAATACCGTATTTATAAAATACCGTATTAGTAATAATGATTTGGTATTTTTCTTTATGAAATACACACTTTATTATACCATGATTAATGAGTCATGAGATGAGTCATTAAGTGGTATGGTTTGGAAACATGGTTTTGACATATGATGATTCATGAGGTGATTCATTGCATGACTCATAGGATGAGTCATTGATGTCATGAACATATTCAACTCTATAAATATGAGCTCTCTCTCTTATAAAAAAATAAAAAATTGGCTAAGTTGTTTTCATAAGAGAATAAGAGAGTTCTACCTCTTACTAAAATCTAGCAATCTTTGAGTAAGAGGAAGTGGTAGGATTTTAAGAACCCCGGGGTGGATATCTTGCCTTGTGTCTCAAGAAGCCTCCAATTTTTCCATGTTCATTTGAAGTTTTGGAGATCCACCAAGAGGAAGTTTACTACAACAAGGAGTATGAGCTAGGGGTTGTTCGATCTAGCATCGAATCACGCTTCGAAAGTATGACTTTCTAACTCTTGAATGCTCTCTTTAATATAGTGATCATGTTAAATTTA
Organism: Asparagus officinalis; assembly: GCF_001876935.1. Classification (NCBI taxonomy): domain Eukaryota; kingdom Viridiplantae; phylum Streptophyta; class Magnoliopsida; order Asparagales; family Asparagaceae; genus Asparagus; species Asparagus officinalis. The sequence continues at coordinate 126,226,500 of NC_033800.1, forward strand.
ATTAGGATGGTCCTGAGGTGGATTTTATGCTCTCTACATACTTAGTATTTTTGTACATACGGTCTTCCGCTTCGTATTTTGCATGTAGATTTGGCACAAATTTCCAACGTTGTATCAGAGTCATGGTTCCATCTAGTTGAATCTTTACATGAATATCTAACTCATATGGGTCTTTATACTTGCTTCTATTTACTAGTTTAGATGAAGCTAGTTAATTAATTCAAGTTGTTTTGTAATTGATTATACAAGTTGTTGATTCAAAAATGTGATTTTTGGTTCATAAGTTTTTAAGAGTTAAGAACACTTGTATAAATTGCAAAACACTTGATTACAACTAGTGTAGTTGTATGTTAGAAGCATGATAGTCCTATTTGAGTTTGGATAATTCCTATGTTATAGTCTAATGATATTGTAGCAGCCGAGAGGGGGGGCTGAAGCAGTCGACCCGACCGGGTAATCTATTAGTCTGATGATACTATAGCAGCCGATCCGACTGGTATTGTAGCAGTCGACTCGACCAGGGTACTCTAGCAGTCTATCGAGCACTGTAGCAACCGATCCCGACCGGCTTATTATAGCAGTTGGGTACTGTAGCAGCTGATCCGACCGGGTACTCTGCAGCCTAATGAGCACTATAGCAGTCAGGTGCTGTAGCAGTTGACTCAACTAGGTACTATGGCAGTCGACCCGGCCGAGTATTCTAGCAGGCTGCCAGACACTGTAGCAGTCGGTCCGATACTGTAGCAGTCAACCAAGCACTGTAACATTTAGATAATCCCTATGCTATCTAGTTTTCTAATTTGTTGCATAACTAGATAGATGCATATTTCTTAATGTTTATTAAGTTATATGCATTATCATCTTGCGTGGATGTTATGTTTATGGATGAAAGTGGACAACAATTCTCTTGCATTTTTGTATTGATGTAATATAGCTAGAATTATAATATTTTTTGTTAGACCCTAGAGGGGGGGGTGATTAGGGTCTTATGCTAATCTAATCCGATTTAAATGCCTGATTTACTGTGGGCCCCTACTTGATTTTACAAAATCGTGTAATCCAGCAGATTTTCGGAAACTGTATTTTTGTGTTCAAACATTTATTTCTCTCACTGGGGAAATGATTTTTCAGAATTCTTCTCTGACATGTTAATCTACATGTCTAAAAACATTCCCACAAATATTTCATAATTTTTGGGAGTTCATTTACTATTTTAAATTTGATTTTTACAAAGTAAGCTCTGCGCCATTGCTTACAGAATCCCGGTCGACCGAAAATTTTCGGGTCGGCGTCGACCGAAATATTCCTCGGATCGACGATACGGTCGGACCGACGTTGTTTCTGCTGCGATTCTCAGTTTGGGATCTGGGCTTGCAAAGGTCGACGCTGGAGAATTTATCGGTCGACCGCACATGAGACCGTTGCATTCAACGGCTTTATTTTTCTCTGAGCTGGGCTTTGTTGTTCTTTTTAACGGCGGGTTTTTGGCTGAGATCTTTTGTGGGTATATATACCCTATTGCTTCTCGTTTCAAGTCAATTAATAAGTTTTTAAAGAAGTTTGTTAAAGAAGTTTTTAAACATAACGGGTTTATAAACTTGTTCTAGTGTTTGTTTAAGTTTGGTTTAAGAAGCTTTTAAGCAATTGGACGGGTTTGAGTTTGTGGGAATTCAATTTCAAAGGAGCAGTCGGGAGTCATCCTTTCGTGTGTTTGGAGATTCACTCTTCTCCTACTCTCTTGTCATCTTTAGAGAAGTGTTTCTAAACCTTCATATTAGCAATTATTATTTTGATTATAATTTCCATAAGCTAGGATTTATATTTGAGTTTAGTTTAATTGTTTTTATTGAGATACTCTGTTGTTCACACACACCTATGAGCTTATTGTATTTTTACATTCATAGTATAATAGGGTTGTGGTTTGTGACATGAGAGTGAAGCTTAATTGAGTCTACCTTATTTTTAGAGAACAATCAGTTTGTCATAATGTGCTTATTGTGAGGATTCACTTTGTAATACACTTGTACCCTGAGAGAACGTGTAGTGGTGAGCAGACGCGGGTCGAATCAAGAGATGTTGCGCGCGTTTGACGCTGCTAGGAGAGGTTGTAACGAGCACTTTGAGGCAGGAGACACGGGCTAGGACCTAACACTTAGTGTGGTGAGTGTGATTACTAGTGATTGTTTGTGGGAGGTGATAACGTTGTTCGGAAGTGAACTGATAGAAAACCGGTTGTGATAGTGGAAAATCTCCTCGAGTGTGAGGGAGCGGGGACGTAGGCGTGGGGACCGACCTCGTAAAAATATCGTTTGTTTGTGATTGCAATTGGCGTTCTTATTCTTGTTTCATATCTTATATCGCCTTTGTGTATGCCCTCATCCATATTACCCTATCACTTTGTAGATTGTTTATTTTACTTGTGTTAGTTCATATATCTTGCTATATATTTGTAAAATATCTCGTTGATAGGATATTATCACTTTTGTGCATATTGCCCATATTCTTGCCCATTATTAGATTGTATAACCTATCTTGCAAGAATTATACTTGATTAATAATTTTAATTGAATTTAATCGATTTAGATTAGCCATAAGACCTAAATCACCCCCCCTCTAGGGTTCTAACAAGTGTGAACGTGATTCGGTGGCGTTTGAAACGACACTGTGAGTGTAAAGTATTCGGATGTAGGTAGAAAACCTCGGTTGTGGATAGTGGATTTCTCCGGGAGTGCGGGAGCGGAGACGGTAGACGGAAGGTGCTCGAACTCCGTGATCATTATCGTGTGTTGAGTGTGCCTTGGGGCGTTCTATTTATACTTGTGTTTATATTTCTTTCGCATTGTCATTATCTCTTATTTATAATGATCCACTATCTAGCTCATATTGTTTACCCCTTGTGTTAGTTTATATATCCTTGCACATACATTGCCTATATCTCCTTGTTAGGATATATCTTGTTGTTTACATTTGCTTATTCCTTAGCTTATATTTTTGTTATATTCATACTTGCTAGGAATAACTTGTTAATCTAATTTTAGTT
>NC_033800.1:126230539-126233077 GCF_001876935.1 Asparagus officinalis
TAATAAGTATCGTCATCAACCTGTGACTCTCTGTGCACCTGGCTCGTTACCTGAAATGGGAGGGGACAATGAGCGTCAAAGCGCTAGCGAGCAATATCACAACCAATCCCAAGAGAGAGGGCTCATTGCATATAGAAAATATAGGTACGTCGAGCATAGGTACGTTGAGCGAGGGCTCTATTATATTATAGTTAATACATATATACATAAAATCATTGATCCTAACAATAAGAGGATTTTAGTATTCAGGAAATTACAACACGAGCATAGGTACATCGAGCGAAATAATCAAAACAAGAAAACCCTCATGTATATACCTTGTATCTCAAATTGTAAATCCCTAAATACCAAACCCAAGATCTAATACATGAACAAAAATATAAAGAAGACTAACCCATCTCAGAACTCAAATACCATGTCATGTCAAAACCCACATAAGTGTCATGTCCAGCCTATGTAAGTGTAAGTGTCATACTCAAGGTTTAAAGTCCAACACATGCACTACTAGAAAATGGGTTATTGCCTACGGATATTTAGCGACGGAATTTTCCGTCGCTATAACGTAACTTATAGCGACGGAATTTCTGTCGCTATTTATCCGTAGGAAAATAGCTTTATAGCGACGGAAAATTATATTTTAGCGACGAAATATTTCCGTCGCTAAAATAATAGCGACAATATTAAATTCCGTCGGTAAATCCAATATAGCGACGGGATTTCCGTCGCTAAAATAATTTTTAGCGACGGAATTATCCGTCGCTAAAACTTTTCGGTGGGAAAAAAATTTCGGGCGCGGGCGCCCAAAATTTTGGGCACCCCGCGCCCGTTTTTACCGAGACCAACCCCCCCTTCTCTCAGAACCCGAGACCCCCCCCCTCTCTTTCCCCCTCTCTCTCTCCCAGATCCTCGCCCCCCAACCTCAGACCCTCGTCGCCGCCGCCTTCGCCGCCGCCTTCGCCGCACCTCAGACCAGGGTGAGGTGAGGGTGAGGGGTGATGGGTGAGGGTGAGTTTGAGGGTTAAGGTTAGGGTTCGATTAGGGTTAGGGTTAGGGTTAGGGTTCGATTAGGGTTAGGGTTTGGGTTTGGGTTAGGATTAGGGTTAGAGGAGGGTTAGGTGAGGGTGGAGGTGATGGTGAGGGTGAGGGTTAGGGTTAGGGTTAGGGTTATTTGATCGAGGGTGGGGTGAGTGTTAGAGTTATGTGATCGAGGGTGAGGTGAGGGTGAGGGGTGATGGGTGAGGGTGAGTTTGAGGGTTAAGGTTAGGGTTAGGCGAGGGTTAGGGTTAGGGTTAGGGTTCGATTAGGGTTAGGGTTTGGGTTTGGGTTAGGATTAGGGTTAGAGGAGGGTTAGGTGAGGGTGGAGGTGATGGTGAGGGTGAGGGTTAGGGTTAGGGTTAGGGTTAGGTGATCGAGGGTGGGGTGAGGGTGAGGGGTGAAGGTGAGGGTGAGGGTTAGGGTTGGGGTTAGGCGAGGGTTAGGGTTAGGGTTAGGGTTAGGGTTAGGGTTAGGGTTAGGGTTAGGGTTAGGGTTAGGGTTAGGGTTAGGGTTAGGGTTAGGGTTAGGGTTAGGGTTAGGGTTAGGGTTAGGGTTAGGGTTAGGGTTAGGGTTAGGTGAGGGTGAGGGTGGGGGTGGGGGTGAGGGTGAGGATAAGGGGTTAGCGTAACTATTATACGAGGGGTGTAAGGAGTTCACAAGGCTTTCTTTTATGCTGAGGCTTATTCATATTCAAAGGATAATATCTTATCCGCATCTCCCGCCTATTTTTGTGCATGAGGAGATCTTGGCCTTTGATTGATAAATCAAAGGCCAAGATCTCATTAGGAGATATTAGGAACCCTCTCATTAGGAGAGGATCCGAATCCGATTAAGTACAGCGGGTAGGTGCTGCCAAAATTTTGACGAAATAAAAGTACACTTGAACACACGTAAATACATATACACGCTACGTTTACATACCTAATGGGATAGAAGCCTTCCTCTGACAGCCGATCACACGCACTTGTTCTATAACTTAAAATGATATATGTAGGGATATGCTCACTTCCATTAATTTTTAAATTCTAGATGCGGACAATTCCTGACAAATCGTTCATGGGCATACCACGTGATCGAAGGCATCTAGACACTCGATACAATGATGGGATAGAAGCTTTCTTAGCCTACTCTGACACCAACCCTCTACGGTCACTCAGCGGGTTGATTTTTTGTCCTTGTAAGAATTGTAGGAATGATAAAATGCTCACTAGGAGTGACGTAAGTTTCCATCTGTCAATCAATGGATTTGATAGCTCTTATGTATTTTGGAGTCATCACGGTGAAGGCGTTCCGGTGATGCAATTAGAGGAAGAGTTTACTGATGTCGACAATCCGACAATTGACACAACTGATATGTTGGAAGATATTCTTACTATGCCGTCTTCGAGTGATGTTAACACTACTGATATGTTTCAAGATGTAGCCCGAGTGATGAGACTTGTTAAAGAAAACGAGTCACCGTTATACGAGGGTTGCACCGAGTTCACAAGGCTTTCTTTTATG
>NC_033800.1:126234077-126236309 GCF_001876935.1 Asparagus officinalis
CGATGCCCATCAGGTATGACTCAATCAACTTTGGTTGAAACTTGCAGGCACAACTTACAGACCCAGCTCCTTGCTCAGATGGGGGTAGTAGAATGTCGCTTCTAGAGACAATTAGTATCACAGGGAGAACAAGCCGAAGAAATCGTTGCTCGAGTCAAGGCTGAAGAAGTTACCCAACCGAAGCCACAACAACAACGCAACCAGAACAATGCTCCTCGATCCAAGGGAAAAGAGACTCTGGCTGCCGACACCAACAAGCGAGCACCACCTACTAAGCAAGGCAAGGCACCGAATCAACAAAGAGGGCCCAAGCAATATTCGTTTAAAGAAGATCATGTGGACACTTTATTCCAGTTACTTCGGAAGAACAATAAGCTACAGCTTCCTAAAATCAGAAAACCGGATGAGGCAGGAAAAGTCGATGATCCTAACTACTGCCGTTATCACAGGTTCCTGGGCCACCCTACCAGAAAATGCTATGTCTTTAAAGACATTTTACAAAACCTGGTAAATGTAAACGTGCTCACTTTGAAACCCGAACAAAAGACCGTGTCCACCAACTTGATAGCGGTCCAATTTGGTGACTTCCCTCCGGTAGCAACCTCGAACGGTGTCATTCCCATCCACAAGGGGGAAATGCATCTGAAAAATACTGACTTGTACAGTCAGAAGGACAGGGGGTTGTTACCCCTCACTACTCTAAAAGGAGAGATTATGTGGGTCCATCCCGACCTAGTCGAAGATCAACAATGGACAAAGACCACGTCCAAAAAGAAAAGAGGCAAGGCTAAGTCATCCAATATGATTAGCCCCTCTGTTAATGAGAATAATGATCATCTCAAACCTCTTACCGACTCAGAAGAAGAGAGGATTGCCCTAGCAGCATACCTAGGAGGTAACCCTGGCACTCGATCAGGAAAAGCTTACCTGAGAGACTACGACCAGAACGCTCAAGAGGCTTAAGAACAGCCCCAAGACGCTGGGGGTTCTGTACCAAAGAAGCCGGTCGATAAAGGGAAATAAAAGGAGATCCGGTTCAACATAAATCTTTACCAGGAACTCGGAGAGTCAAGCACTCCCTTCCAATTCAATGTCATGGCGCAGCTGGCCAACATACCGGCCAGGATTACTCTATATGAGCTCCTGAGGTTGTCTAAAACTACCAAGGAAGCTCTAATTGAAGCCTTAAAGAAGACGGAGAGCTTTATCACTCAAGTCACTCCGATTTCCGAAGCTTCTGAACACCAATCTTGCCTGTAATGTCTGCAAGCAGCGAGAAGTTTACCATGCATATCATTTACTCAGGAAGACATGCAGGTCAAACACAAGCACGACAGACCGCTGTACTACACGGGGTATATCGGATCCTCTGAAATCAGTCGTGTCCAAGTTAACCCGGGTTCAGCGCTCAGCATCATGCCCTATAGGGTCATGCAGGTCTTAGGGATTCCTATGCATCGGCTGAACACCACTCAGACCACCATCTTCGGGTTCAACGCTAACAGTACTCGGCCCCTGGGAAAGATCAAACTCAGATGCCAGATCGGAGATCTTAAGTCCGAAGTGACTTGTTATATCATAGACACGGACACGTCTTACAATCTATTGTTGGGACGGCCATGGATTCATGCAAACCGTATTGTCCCATCTACCCTACATCAGGTCATGAAGTATGCCAATGATGAGGGAGAAGTTCAAACACTGATTGTATAAAAGTACCCTTTCCGAGGGGTGGAAAACTTTTACACCGACTCCGTCTTCCATCTGGAATCCCAGGAGAAAGAAGATGTGGACAGCGGTAACGAAGCTGACATTGAACCGGATCCTGAAGAAGATTGTCCATGGGAATTAAACTTCGATGTAATTGGTCAGGATGAGAACAATAATAATGTACCGAGCGAGGGCGAGTAGTGCATTAATAAAGATTTTATTTTGGCGTACTCGTCTGATGTGTCCTCTAAAAATGAACAAATAGAGAATGATCTTAATGCATGTACCAACCCATGGCACACATTGTGTGCAGAGGCATCCCTCACATTGCCGATTAAATCATCCTTCGCTTCAGATGAGGAGGTAGAGAATGCACAAGAGGCTTTCTTCAAAGTCTCGTCCAAAAGGAAAAGGGCAGAAGCCGATCTATTTTGGTAAAGTCAAACCCGAACGACTCAAGCGAGGAAGTTCAGAGGAAGATGATGGAGTTCCTCAATTCCATTACCATGAACCCAATTCTAT
>NC_033800.1:126237309-126238588 GCF_001876935.1 Asparagus officinalis
TCACCTTCTTCACGACCTCCTGAGACACAGTAATGACTAAGTCTAGGAATTAATAAATGGAACAATCAAAGGATCACAAAGAGTTAAAACATTACCCTCTCTACCGATGGGAATGTCAATGCTAGGCCTCGTTCCCGAAGCCGAGAGTCCACCACGTCGTTTGGAAGCTAACTTTTTATGCTTAGCAGGGGGAGCCTCCTCCGGATCAGTGACTCGCTCATGAGTAAATTTAGAACGTGACTCTAGCCCTGAAGTGACTTGAGTTGTAGGCTGAGATCTTGTTCGGTGTATAAGTTGGGGCTCTTCTTCTTCCTCCTCCTCAGAAGCTACATCTGGGAGTTCAACCGACATCTTGTTAGGATTAGTGAATAAAACTTGCATCTTTGGCTTCTTTGGAGCCGATGAAGGTTTAGATAATTTTGAGCGGCGAGCTCGATCAGCTATTGCTAACTCAATTAATTCTAAGGAGAGATGATCCGATAGACATGTTCTCAGCTCTTCTTCGTCATCGCTGACTCTGGCCTCTTGGCCACTTGCAATATCAGTTTTCGGGATCTCAGCATCGGGAGGAAAGATGGCTTCCTTTTGCCTCTCCTGGCCGGAAGGACCTGCTCGTTCTTTTCCTCTTCTTTTTTGAAACTCATCCTCGTGCACCATCCGAGTGGCAATCCGAGCTGCTTCTTCGGATGCTAACTCTACGATTGGTCACACGGGCACAGACTCGTTTGCTGCCAAAAGCCACCGACATTGTAGGAAAGTCAGCTCTAACTTGCGCTCAACACCGGGGAGTTTAAACTTGGCACCAGTGCAGCCAGTTATACTCCACAGCCATGCCCTGGCCCCATCTATCAATCCACCATGAGTTCGGAGCTATCGATTCGGGTTCTCGATATAAATCTGATCATAGCCAAATTGGTGCGCGAACTGACACGGCAAGTATAACTCTATATAGCAGCGATTCTGCACCCGGAAGATCAAGTAGCCCGGTCGGATATTGATCAACCAATTGAAGCAACCAGGATCAAGGGAAGTCTGACCCGTACCCGACGTGTCCGTATCGACCAGTGAATCACCATATTGACCCGAAAATCACGGGAAGCAAGTAGGGAAGACCCAGCACTTCTGGTTTTGAAGTTGCCTCTTAATCTCCGCGAACCCTCGTCCTTTCCATTTACAGCTTCCAATTAATTGGAGAAAAGGAACGGATGAGTCTGCGGAAATTAGGGCCGACATCATATCCGAACGGTGGAGGATGAGCCAAGCCATCAAGTAGGTGTAG
>NC_033800.1:126239588-126240508 GCF_001876935.1 Asparagus officinalis
AGTAGCCGTTGAATACATGTCAAAATGGGTTGAGGCGGTAGCTTGCAAAACTAATGACAACAAGGTAGTTGTTAAGTTTTTAAAAGAGAACATTTTTGCCCAGTTTGGAGTACCTCGAGCGATCATCAGTGATAACGGTACACATTTCTGTAACCGTTCTTTCGAGGCTTTGATGAGGAAATATTCAATCACACACAAATTGTCAACTCCTTATCACCCACAAACCAGTGGGCAAGTAGAGGTCACAAACAGACAGATCAAACAAATCTTAGAAAAAAAAGTTAACCATAATAGAAAAGATTGGTCTGTAAAATTGTGTGATGCTCTGTGGGCGTATAGAACAGCTTTTAAGGCCAATTTGGGGATGTCACCATACAGATTAGTATTCGGGAAAGCTTGCCACCTACCAGTAGAATTGGAACATCGAGCAATGTGGGCAATAAAACAGTTGAATTTTGATTCAGACTCGGCAGGTAAAAACAGATTGCTCCAAATAAATGAGTTGGAAGAAATTAGAAATGATGCATACATAAACTCAAAAATGTACAAAGAGAAAACCAAATTTTTTCATGATAAATCAATTTTGCGAAAAAATTTCTCTCCAGGACAGAAAGTTTTATTGTACAATTCAAAATTGCATCTTTTTCCTGGAAAATTAAGATCAAGATGTTCCACATGGAGCTGTCGAGATAGAAAATCCTAAAAATGGTAATATTTTTAAAATAAATGGTCAACTTCTGAAACCGTTTTTAGAATTTTCTACGCTCGGAGAGGAAGAGGTGTTGGTTCTTCATGAACCTCATTATCTAAAAAAAAAACTAATTTTTCTTTTCTCTATTAAAAATATAAATAAAAAAAGTTTTGAATAATTAACATAGATAAAAAAAAGAAAAAAAAAGAAAACATATATATATACATAT
>NC_033800.1:126241508-126242156 GCF_001876935.1 Asparagus officinalis
CCAGATGGAGTTAAAAGAATTAATTTGTAAGGAGAGAATGATGAAGGGGACACCCATCCATCCACCGCCCCTATAAGCTTTAGTTTTCCGCCCTATAAAATGACTTATAACTGGCTTATATGAGACAGTAGTGCCTTGTTTGCTGAGTGTCCAACATGTGTCGGCATGACAAAATGTCATGATATATGTTTATGCTATATAGAGCATTATGTAGGCTTATCTACCTATCATATGGCAAAAAAATTCGATAGCAGTTGTTGTTCTTGCCTGAACTTCTTGTTACCAGATATTAACACAAGATCCCAATGCCTTGACAAACTCACTTCTGGTATGAATCAGCTCTATTCCCCAACTTAGCATCAATGGCCTATGTACATCCCCATGCTGTATTCAAACTTGTGAACAGTTAAGTAGATTATACTACTTTGGTCTGTAAAGCACAATTATCTATTTTTTTATACAACCACCCATCCCTCAAACACATTTGCACACATGCCTACACAAAAAAGGAGAAGGAAAAGACTAAGTCTCCTCAAACTTCTAAACTTTGAGGGATACATTCTGACTGTTCTAAATAGGCTTTCATGTCTGCTTAGACCTTCCTATTTCATGCATGCAGTTGCAGTTCCCACTAGCTTCTTTTATGAA
>NC_033800.1:126243156-126243752 GCF_001876935.1 Asparagus officinalis
AATTGGCATTTAAATCGGATTAGATTAGCATAAGACCCTAATCACCCCCCCTCTAGGGTCTAACAGTTAATCCGTGGACCACCACGCGATCTTGATCCGGTTGGATCTACACGGTATGACGGATGTTATTTCACGAAGGAAATAACAGCCGAGGGTACTATTTTACCAAGGAAATAATAGCCTTTAGTAATCGAAATCGACCAAGCGAAATCGATACTCTTCTCGGGATCAAAAACCAAGTTTTGATCCGGAGGATAACCGTGTGGATCTCAGATCTGATCTCTCTCTCGAACTCCTGTCTTGTTTGACGTGGATGATCGCCAAGAACCAGATCTGAAAATGTTCAAGTCTTCAAAGCTTCAAAAACTCCAAAGTTGAGCTCTCAATCCAGCAGAGTTTCACCTCAAAAAGTTCCACCTCTCAACAATGAGCCTGCCCCCTCTATTTATAGGCTTTTCAGGTCGGATCTGGGCTCAGATCTGAGCCTAGATCCGTGGCTCGGCCAGGTGGCTCGGCCGGCCACCTTGGCTCATGTTGAAGAAATAATGTCATGTTTAGCTTCCTCTTTTTGTTGATAACAAAGGGGGAGAAATAGT
>NC_033800.1:126244752-126245340 GCF_001876935.1 Asparagus officinalis
GTCACTTCGGTTGAGGCTTCAATGAGGGAGCTAATTGACTCAGCAGGTGGAGAGTTTTGGACAGACCTTAGATGTATCGCAACGGGTAGAGAGTGATTCTACTCCACATTGGATGGAGATTACTCCACATACTCCAGATCATACTGCATCATTTGAGATTCTAGCTGAGGTGACACAGTTTGGGAATCATTAGGATTTGGATGCAGATGATGAGTTGTTTGATTCGAGTGCAGCTGATAGGCGTAGTTTTGATATGGCCATTGGTTCACCTCAGATGGAGGTGTTTGATATGTTTCAGTTTGGGGACTTTGAGAGAGCTATCAGTAACAGATCCGTTGGTGATGTTGGTGAAGAGTTATAAACTTTTCTATTTGATTGAGGTCTTTTGGATGCCATTTGGGTGAACTACGTGAATGCTTAATTCCTTGGGCAAGAGGATACATATGCAGTCTTTATGATGCAACCAGTTTGGATTATTTGATTTTGATGGGAGTGAGATTGTTTGGACTCTCGTTCGGATTCCCGACTTGTTGTGGATTGAGTCCGTTGTCGTGAATTGTTTCACGACGTACTGGACACAACAAGTGA
>NC_033800.1:126246340-126246912 GCF_001876935.1 Asparagus officinalis
GTATATATGGTCTTGGAAAATATTTTAGATCAAGCAACTTGAATATTATTTTAAACAAAGAGTTAGTATATTCCTTTCAAAACTTTTAAATTAAATTTCTAAGTTTGGATTGGTTTTGTATTGCTATAATGAGAAGATTTTCTTCAAAACTTTTAAATTAAATTTCTAAGTTTGGATTGGTTTTGTATTGCTATAATGAGAAGATTTTCTAGGAAATTTACCTTCAAGTTATTTATAAAAACGTTTTCTTGAGTGATAACTAGCTTCAATTAGATTGTCTAAAGTTATTAAGTGAATTTAGTTATATACTGACTTCTTTAATTTGGCAAGTACACCAAATTTTGTGGGTATATATATAGAGGTATATGGGTATGATTGGTACCAAGCATAAAATTTGTGCTTAGTAGTGAGGTTGCATATTATCCTCCACTCATTCAAATGGGGGGACCACATTCACATGGGTTGAATATGATCCCCTCAAATGAATGAGTGGGTGGGAATGAGACACCTCACTACCAAGCACAAAATTTGTGCTTGGTACTAAGCATACCCATTTTTCTCATATATATATA
>NC_033800.1:126247912-126248482 GCF_001876935.1 Asparagus officinalis
GAGAGAATACAACTAGGGTTTACAATCACTCAATCTAAAGCCTCACACAATCTCTCAAACCTCTCACACCAATATCTCTCTCAAAACAGCCAAAAGACTGCACAGAAATCCACGCCAAAGTCGGCGGCTCGCTGCTTTCATTGCTCCTTTTTCCTCTGCACGCCGCCCAAAAGAATGCTGCCAAAGAACAAAGAAAACACTCAACCGATTTTGTAGGTTTGGCTTCATTTTTGTATTTATAACCACGAAGTCGGGTCACATCGGGTGGGCCTCCACACGCTATCCAACCATGCGCGTTTTTGCTGAACTCGTGGTCCCGGTCCCCACAAGTTCACCTGCTCACGCGCTTTGGTTTCACCTGCTCACGCGTTCTCATCATTTCACGTGCATTCACAATTTCGTGGCCCCCACTTGGAAAGAAGAACCCACGTGTTCACAATTCTCCACATCGGCGAAGTTTTCCCAAAATTGAGCCGACACCAAAGCATCCAAATGTCTCACTTGTTGTGTCCAGTACGTCGTGAAACAATTCACGACAACGGACTCAAATCACAAGTCGGGAATCCGAAC
>NC_033800.1:126249482-126249966 GCF_001876935.1 Asparagus officinalis
ATTTATATTATTGTTATGGTGCAATCCATCCAACCTCCAACACATTGTTAATTTGTCTAGAATAATAAATAAGAAAACATAAACATTAGACAAACAATATTAGTCATAAATTGTTTGTTAAAACATCATCAAAACAAAAAGGCCGACAATACTTTCAGCTTAGACTCCATTTTATCCTACAGCTCAATACAATGATGATGAGAGATTCTTGCATAAGAAAGTGGTACTCCTGTTGACAGGTAATAACCCTTGCTTGTAACCCATAGCTTGGGTAATCTGAACACCTGTAGCTTCAGACACTAGTAGAAAAACGACCAACCTAGACGGAAATTTCCGTCTAGGTTGGTCTACAATCCGTCTAGGTTGGTTCATCTAGACGGAATCCGTCTAGGTAGATTGGTTTATTCTGTTACCATCTAGTTTGGATCAAACTAGACGGATTTCCGTCTAAATTGATCAATCTAGACGGAAACCAACCTAGACG
>NC_033800.1:126250966-126251395 GCF_001876935.1 Asparagus officinalis
GCTGACGGGAATCTCCCGTCAGCGTTGTTGCCGTCAGCGATACTGGTTTTTCCACTAGTGTGTACACATGTGAAAAACAAAGCCAAGTCCATATTTCCTTGTGTCTGCACACCAATTCATTCCAAGCCCGGTCCACTTCTGCAGCAAAGTCTCCGGCCCATAGCAATTCCATCAGTCCAAGTTATTTCATTTGAAAATCAACCGGCCAAGTCCAGTCCATTAAATCAAGTTTAGTGAAGAAATTCGTAGCTGGCCCACATCATGATTTTTGAAATTTCAAAAGCCTAGTCTGCAGCATATCTTCTTTGCAGGCCGGCCCAATTGATGCTTCCCATGTGATTAAAACTCAAAGGTGCAGCAACTTGTGATTTTCCAAAATGAAGATAAGCAAATCCGGCCCCTGTAGCATGTCTGCAGCCATTTAAATTG
>NC_033800.1:126252395-126254785 GCF_001876935.1 Asparagus officinalis
TGAAGCTGTTCTTCCATTGGAGATTCAAATCCCGTCTCTTCGGATCGCTCTTTCAACCCAGATGACGACAGAAGAACAACATCAGAAATGTCTCGAAGAACTCGAGAGACTCGATGAAGAGCGCCTGGAAGCTCAACAGCATATTGAGTTTTACCAAGCTAGAATTTCTCGAGCCTTCGACAAAAAGGTTCGACAAAGGAGTTTCAAAGAAGGGGATTTGGTTCTAGCTGAAAGGCGGCCTATGATCCTTAACTCCAAGAAGAAGGGTAAATTCGAACCCAAATGGGAGGGACCATTCGTAGTGGAGACAGTCTACTCGAGTGGCGCATATCGCCTTGTCACCAAGGACGGTGACCGGCTTATGATGCCGATAAACGGCAAGTTCCTGAAAAAATACTATCCTTAGTATCTTCAGGATAACCAATGTATCGGGAAGTTCCCAGAAGAATACCACATGGGTATTCTTAGGGATAACCCAATCATTGTAGAATTGATGAATAAGAAATCTACGTTCGAACTCTGAATGTCAGAATGTTTCTTCTTATTTTTATCAAAATTCTCTAACTCGTATGAGTTATTTTTGTGAGATGAGATCCAATCCTCTGATAGGTTAATCTTTCCTCACCAAACCATCCGCTGATCAAATTAAACGACAGTGGATCCACCAACATTTCCATCTGCCCGTCGTTGGCACTTCTCAGACTCAACATGTTTGGTCCTAATCACCTAGCATTAAAGTCTTCCTTTGAGTGATAATACGAGTTGGCACTTTCTTTGCTACCTGTATTCCACTTTCTTTGCTTTCAGGTCAAACCTATAAAAGTTAGGACCAAAGCCAAATTCCTCTCTCGATTCCTTCCATGAACGAGAGGTCCACTTTCAATTCGAACAGTCAAACCTATAAAAGTTAGGATTGTTCCCGATCTCACTTAGTCAAGCCTACAAATAGTTAAGACTAAGACCGAGTCATTCCTTTTCGATAAACGAAAATCCACCTTTGTCCCCTTTTCCCACCAAACCTATAAAAGTTAGGGTTGAAATTGGGTTTTCTCCTCAATGAATGAGGGATTCTTTGGGTTCAAATGACCAATCCTATAAAAGTTAGGGTCGTTCGAACCCTTCCGATTCTCAGAGTGGAGATCCCACTCTTAGTTTCATCCTTCCGGATTCTGGGGGTGGAGATCCCACCTCGAGTTTCCTTTCCAGCTGTAGATAGAATATAAAATTCTTCCTCTTCAGCACCGGGAGATAGAATATAAAATTCTTCCTCTCCCATTTCCCAGTCTGTCTTTGCTCTTAGAAAAGACACAATTCTCAACTTCCAATCCGGGCACTTGGTGCACGGGGAATTTCATCCCGAAGCCTAAGTAGGGATAAGTCAACGCCTAACACGCGTTGCCGGGTAGTCTATTCCCGTAACAATGGCGAAGTCTATGTATTCAAGATCATAGCATTAAGTCTAAGAGAAGCAATTCTCTTAGCACAACGTTACATGTGAAACGGGTCTTAATAATTCACATGCTAGCCCGATTCAAACGGTAATCGGTAAAGGCACATCAAACCCGTTGATGGCTGGGGGTTTGCCAAAAATCCCAAAGCCTATGTCTAACACACATGGCCGGTTAGTCTTTGACCGTAAAAAGGACAAAAGACCACATATTCAACATTGTGGCAGGTTGTTATTAATAACACCATAATCCGTGCCTCACACGCACGGGGAATTTTATCCTGAATCCTAAGTAAGGATAAGTCAGCGCCTAACACGCGTTGCCGGGTAGTCTATTCCCGTGAGAAAGACGAAGTCTACGTATTCAATATCGTAGCACTAAAAGGGTTAACTCTTTTAGCTTAAACGTCACATAGGAGCGGACTTAAAAAAACAACACCTAACACGTGTTGCCGGGTAGTCTATTCCCGTGAGAAAGACGAAGTCTACGTATTCAATATCGTAGCACTAAAATGGTTAACTCTTTTAGCTTAACGTCACATACGGAACGGATTTAGACAATCCGCATGCTAGCCCGACTCAAACGGTAGTCGGTAAAGGCTAATCAAATCCGTTGAAGGCTGGGGATTAGAAATGCAAGTCATTGACGTACCAGCTCCATTAGTTGGTCTCGTGACTTGAGCATCCAACAACTTCAGGATAAGATCTATACATGCAGATGAATCAGCTTTAACAGTTGGTTCTGCAGCCCCGACACTTGGGACCGCTGTGCTCCAATACCTTAAGAGCTTAAACTGTCTATACTCCAGTAAACGTACGAGTATAAACTGTGTCAACGTACGACGTTCGAAACCCTAGGGTCAACGCCGGTCAACGCGTAACCCTAGGTCAACGCCAAGCAACGCGTTGCAACAAAAGTCAACGTTCGACGATTCAAACCCTA
>NC_033800.1:126258004-126258603 GCF_001876935.1 Asparagus officinalis
CTCTCATGTGACTGAAGCTCGCATCCGATGGAAGATCTCAGGTCACGCCACTGTGCCATCCTATGCTCCAACTGAGAGGACACGAAAGAAGAAGCCCCGGTAACCTCCAACTCCTTCAACTCTCGTATCTCTGACTCCAGGGCAGCGAAATCGGTAGTGAAGGAGTCGGCCAATTCCGGGTATCCTTCTTCCCTCATCATCATCATGTGGCGAGAAAAGGAACGCCTGAACTGATCGAAGCCGCCTCCTCTATGAAGAAGTTTCTCGATCAGGCCGTTATAAAAGGCAGTGAAGAAGCTGAGGTCCGTACGAAAAGCCTCTCTGTCAGGATCAGTATCGACCAAAAGGGCGCGGACACGCTCATGTAGAGAGGATCGAGATCCTACAAGCAACAACATAGAAGTTCAGTGGATTATCGAATACGATAAGGGAATTCAAAGGCAAAATTCCGAACATACCAACGCCAACGGAGGTACCCTCAGGCTGAGGTCCGACAGGCTCTGAGATAGCGGCAGAAGTGGTCATGGAGGGTATATCAACCCCTGCAGGCAGATTGCTCATACCACTCGGCAAGGGCGGGGAGACGCCACTTCTATGCA
>NC_033800.1:126258726-126264195 GCF_001876935.1 Asparagus officinalis
GTACTTCTTTATTAGTCAAAATGAAAATTTAGACAAATAAGGAGGATTGGGATGATAAGGTCATCTGCATACCTGTAGGTCCATCATCCGTAGGTATCTGGGGAATGCCAGGAGTCATAAGAGAATCAGTCCCGGTGGCTGGTCCTATGATTGCACTCTCATATATTAGTCAAAAGTCAGACAAACATAGAGAAGTACGATATCCCTAAATCGTATGCGTACCTGCGAGTCCGTCACTCCGAGGCAAGCTAGATATGCCAGGAATCGATATTGGGCTAATCCCAATGGTTGGCGCTGTAGTATTAATCCTTCGTTAGTCAGACAAAAGATCAGGCAAGATGAAGGGGATCAGATATATACCTATGAATGAATCACTCCCAAAGAATAGTCTCTCGGTTCCCATAGTGGTCTGTTCAGCCTGCATGTCAGCTAATAAGCCAGCATCGGGTTTCGAGAAGCTTGGTACAGGAGCACACCCCCTCTCCTCGAAACCTGCATCATGATAGGCTCCATCCTCAGCTGGCCTTTCCATCGCGACATCTGCAGGGTAACCTGAATGTTGGAAGATGAGGAAAGCTTAAAAATACTTGCAGCAAAAACAGAAGATCTTCCTTCCCCATGATTGAGGAGGGTATCATTGGATGTAGATATACCTGAATACGGGACGGTGGACTCAACACTATTCACTTGCCCAAGATCAATGTTTAGATCGATGCCCAGAGACCCGTCATGAAGGGCGTCGCACATCTGCTGCATAAAGCAATCCATGTTATCAGATCCAGGAGAAACCGAACCCGGTGGGAGTTCGCCCTCTTCGAAGAACCCTGGAGCATAAAACATGGTTACGAATCCCAAAAGGAAAATCACCTTAAAGCAATAAAAATAAAATGTTACCTTCCCCTCCATCGGCAGTGCTTCCTAAGTCCACTCCATAAGGACGCTGACCGTCGTGGGACTTATGTACGGTCTTCTTCCTTTTCGGGGCACCGACCCTCCTAGGACCAACAGGTCGGTCATGCACAGGCTTGTCACACGTTTCAACGTGTGTGGGAGCTCGATCGTCGGGCCATGAGCTCGTATAACGAGGAGCTGGCGGCTCATGATCGTCAACTGTCCTACCTAAAG
Organism: Asparagus officinalis; assembly: GCF_001876935.1. NCBI lineage: Eukaryota > Viridiplantae > Streptophyta > Magnoliopsida > Asparagales > Asparagaceae > Asparagus > Asparagus officinalis. The sequence goes on from NC_033800.1 coordinate 126,259,852, forward strand.
TGACAATGGTCATTTCATTAAACAAACAAGAGCTGTCGTTTATACCAATTAGAATGGAGAAGGAAAATTAAAGAGCATGACAAACCTGTATCGAGTTCTTCTCTGTCGGTATCTACATCCACATATTCTTCCTCAGAAGTCTCGTCGTCATCACCTGTAGGAAGGAGCTCTTCATCATCTGTGAGAAGAGATTTGGCATACCCCTTTCTCCTCTTCTGAGCAAGCTTAGCCCTGCGAGCAGCCATCATAGCAGCCCGGACCGAGTACTCGGACTGTAACTCTGAAAGGCTCCTCACACCTATGGATTCATAGGCGGAAAGGAACCACTTGCAACTAAGGAAAGTGGTCAGCGGCTTACGCCTATAGGAAGGAAGAGCAAAATGGGCTCCAGTGCAGCCCACCATAGTCCACAGCCATGCTCGTACGCCATCAATAAGTCCTCCCTCAACCTGCAGGCTACGGCTTGGATTCCCGACATATAGTTGGTCATAGCCGAACTGACGAGCAAAGCGGCAAGGGAGGTAAGGCTCTATGTGGCATTGATTCTTCACCCGGAGGACAAGATACCCAACTCGGATGTTCACTAACCAGCGGAAACAACCAACGTCGAGAACAGTCCGGTCACTTCTAGGTTTCTCCTCGTCAATCAGCACGTCGCCATAGCGACCTGAAAATTGAGGAAAACACTTGAAGAACTCCCAGCTCTTACGGACTCGAAGCTCTCGTTGAACATCACTTAATTTGTTCCCGAGCCATCTGCTCTTCTCCAACAGCTGCATGAAAGGAACGGGGACATCAACAACGCTGGGCGCCTACATTAAGTCAGGACGGTGAAGAACGAGCCACGCCATCAGATATGCGTAAGGAAGCTCGACCTTCGGACAAATAAGCTCAGTCGATGGTTCAAAACCCCTCTGTGTAAAACTACTGACTAGACAGCTAAGCCCGCAATGGATGCCAGCAACCATCGCTGGGAGCAGGGAAAGCTCTCTCCCGTAAGCTAGCTGAACTGCAGGGAAGAGCACCTCGACAGGTAGAGCGTCTGAAGGCTGGTACGGGACAACACATTTCTTCAACCAAAGGGCAAGGTAGCCTGCTAGTAGAGTCCGGGGCCCAATAACACGTCTAATTCACGAATGGGCTCGCTGGAATTACCCTCCAAATTCTGGAACAAATAGCTAGCAAACTGCTTCAAGCTGACATGCCTCTTCCTTTTCGCTTGAGGAGAAGTCTGGACCAAGGAAGTATAATAGTGACAAGTAAGATCCCAGAGAGTGTCATACATATCGGGAGTATCTTTCTTCATCCACTCCATGCTTCTTCTTCTTCGCTAGAGGAGAAGTCTGGATCAAGGAGGTATAATAGTGACAAGTGAGATCCCAGAGAGTGTCATACATATCGGGAGTATCTTTCTTCATCCACTCCAACTACTGGTTCGAGGGAAAATACTCCTGATATGGACAATCCCCCATCGGAAGACCAGAAACCTGATGCATCTCATGCAAGGCCAACCCTAACTCGCCACCGCTGGTCAGGAAGGTGTTACTGTCAGGCATGTAGGTCTCTAGCAACGCCAAGAAATGGCGGCAGCTGACCGGGATTCCGTACATGGTGGCTCGTATAGGTGCATACAATCCACTGCTCTTCAAATCCCTCTCCCAGCGCGCCAAGACGAAACTGGTCATGCGTGCCCACCACCCCTTGGCTAGTGAGGAAGCCCAACCATAGCATCTATAATCTGGTGGAGGTAACCTTCTCCCCAGAAGAGCCAGACGATTACCCACGGTAGGAGCAGCTGCTGATACCTCGCCTGGGGGTGCAGTGTCAAGGCCCATAATCCCTGGTCGAAGACCACAAACATCATGATACCCGTTAGAACCAGGAGTCTTGTGATGAGAGGCATATCCACACTGAGCTCACTCAGCATCATCAGTAAGGTGCCAAGACATCTGTCGCTCCATGGCCTGTCCCTTCAAGTGACTGAAAGAATATTGACGCGGAATGGAGGGAATGTACAAGACAGCCCCTTCGTCGAGAGTCAGCCAGTGTTCCTTGGTAAGGGTCAGCGTAGCAGGATCCTCGACGTGATCTCCGAACAGGAAACTCGGCTTCTTTAAAGCCTGAGTAGAGGAAGAATCCGCAGTAAAGGTGGCATCCGTGATAAGCTGGCGCAAACAATGACGCTCTCCTTCCCGTATCAAATGACAAGATTCGTCTGAGCGATCTCTGTCAAACCGAGGGAGTGGACTAACGGCCTGCCTGAGGGAAGCTGAAGAGAAGACCTTCCGGCTACAACCAGTATTGGCATGAGGAGGAAGGCTGCCCGCAGGAAACTCTACTGCAATAAAGCACAAGGGTGGAGTCAGAAAATTCATCTCATAAGAAGAATGATAAGCTCATTCACGGAATAATTGGCGAGACGATTTTGAGTGTCCTACACCGGAAGAACGGTATGCATCATCACGTGAATAACGTGGTAACATACACCGACCTATAAGGTGTAGGACGACACAAAATCGCCCCAATATACCAGAAGACTTGAATTGGCCAAGCAAGACAAGTCTGAAACCTTAACCCCCGCGAAGGAGGGTGTCGGTTCTTCCTTCATGACCCGCGAAGAGGTCAATCAGGGATACGGAAAATGTGAATTCTCACCCCCAAAGAAAGAGGCAGGGGAAGATGTCGCGGGAACCTCTTCCTCGCTGTGCTGCGAATGAGAACGACTCCTACGAGGTCGAGATCGGCGTGGAGACATTGAAAATCTGTAACGAAAAGCAGCAAGTCAGGCACAATCTAAAATATGAATACACGAAATTTAAAAGGGAAATTAAGAACTTTAATTAAAATCCTATGTATAAATAGGATTTCATAATTGAAGTCTAGTTAAACCTACAAATTTCGTGCATGCGAAACAATGATTGTCATTTTTCGCGGTGAATTTTGGTGAAATACCCAAAATACCCTTCGTGTTCAAGGCTAAATTCGGGTCAAGGACACGCTCGAGTTGGGTCATGGTCATCATATCTGATCATATAGCACCCCCTGATACCCCACTATTTTGGTTAATTTTACAAATAAACCCTTTTATAAAATAAAGCCAAATTTGCAAATAAACCCCTTCACAAATTTCAATTTAACGTCCACATGCCCTTATCAAAACTTTGGTTATTGGGTTGTGGTCTAAACTTTTGGAATTTCAGCCCTAAATTTCAGCCCTTTTGCAAATAAACCCCTCTACACTTTGTGGGTTGCTTTTTTGCAAATAAACCCCTCAAACAACATTGATTTTCTTGCATAAAGCACCCCTTAAATTTTCGACCAAATGGACATGCGATCCAAGCCACAAAATTTCAGTCCCATTTTTGCATGAAAGCCCCTACAAATTTCATCCCCCTTTTTACACAAAAACCCCTACAAATTTCGGCCCTATTGTAACTTTGCATAAAACCCCCCAAATTCTTGTGCATACACAACCCATCATCAAAGAGCCTATCCTCTAACTCATGAGAACATAAAGCTATGATCTTTCTTAAAAAAAAAAAAGAGGAGAGTTTTGAAGGGGAACTTACCAAATCAAGAGGCTTTTCTTGAGCTTGAAGATGATGAAACCCTAGCTTGGAGGAGAGGGTATTTTCGGCCAAAGAGAGAACACCAAAATCCGAAATTTCTTTATGGAGTTTATGGGTTTTGAGTTCTTGAAAGAAAGGAAACAATGGTGGAAGGATGAAAGGAGGAAGAAAGAGCTTTAGAAGGAGAGGGAATCTTTTTGAATTTTGGAAAGAGGGGGAAACAAAAAAGGAAACAAAAAAAGGGGTGTGTGTGTGTGTGTCTCGGCACTAGAACCGAGACACCCTAGGGTGTCTCGGCCAAGGGTCAACGCCGGTCAACGCGTAACCCTAGGTCAACGCCAGTCAACGCGTTGCGACCAAAGTCAACGTTTGACGATTCGAAACCCTAGGGTCAACGCTGGTCAACACGTAACCCTAGGTCAATGCCAGTCAACGCGTTGCGACCAAAGTCAATGTTTGACGATTCGAAACCCTAAGGTCAACGCCGGTCAACGCGTAACCCTAGGTCAACACCAGTCAACGCGTTGCGACCAAAGTCAACGTTTGACGATTCGAAACCCTAGAGTCAACGCCGGTCAACGCGTAACCCTAGGTCAACGCCGGTCAACGCGTTGCGACCAAAAAGTCAAATTCGGAACCCTAAGGTCAACGCCGGTCAACGTGTAACCCTAGGTCAACGCCAGTCAACGCGTTACGACCAAAGTCAACGTTTGACGATTCGAAACCCTAGGGTCAACGCCGGTCAACGCATAACCCTAGGTCAACGCCAGTCAAC
>NC_033800.1:126264567-126274404 GCF_001876935.1 Asparagus officinalis
CATCGCGGTCGACCGCACATGGCGCTGCGGTCGACCGCCCAAAGTCCAGAGAGCTCGATCAGGAATAGGATTCGTCGCGGTCGACCGGATGTGGTGCGGCGGTCGACCGGAGTCGGGTTTTGGCCCAGTTTCGAATTTTGACCTGTTTTGATCTGTTTCCTTTTTTACTTGTTTAACCCTTAAGTCTATAAAAGGGTTGATTAGGGCATGATGTAAAGAGACGAAAAATAGTGAATTTTTCTCCTGCGGCGGCCGTGGACGTAGTTTCTCACATTGAGAAGCGAACCACGTAAATCTTGTGTGTTTGAGATTGTTTGATTTTCTCTCTTCTCTCCTAAACCTTTATTTCCAAATCGCTGTAGGCATCGAAAATTGCCTATAGGTCTCCACGAACGGTTCAGTGTTAAAGAGCGACGATGAACGTCACTATCCGATCCACAGGAGTTCAATTGACGTCGATGAACGATTGAAGTGAATCGACGAACTACGTGAGCTGATAGGATTTCGGAACAACGAAGACCCGGGCCAATCGGGAACCCGGCGATGTTCACAAAATGGACAACGCCCTTCGCGTCTCGATCACTCTACAGATAATCCAACCATCGGAACAGATGGAACTCTTCGTCAAGCTTCCAACGCACTTGGAATCACTCAAATCCGAGTTCGGACGAAGAATTTACGGCGAAAACAATCAAACATACGCAACGGAGCGTCTCAGGCTGAGTTGGGACACCCGGGGTGTCTCGGGAAAGTCGAAACACCCCAGGGGTGTCTAGGAAAAGCCTAGACACCCCAGGGGTGTCTAGTCTTTTCCTAGACACCCCAGGGGTGTCTAGGCGCCCCAGGTGCCCCCATTGCCTATAAATAGCAACCTTAGGCCTTATTTTTGAGGAGCTGGATTTTTGGAGAGTTGGCGAAGCCCTGCTGCAGTGAAGAGTGGTCGAGCGCTTCAACAGAGGAGAGGTCTTCATCAGATTCTTCATCACCCGTATCCGTTCCTTAGTATTACCCTTCGCCGGTAATCCTAAGAAGAGCAAATATCTCGTTTTAGCCGAGATAGGCGCTTCAAGCTTCTAGATCTCCTCGCGGATCGACGAAGCTCTGTCCGATTTTTCCGGAACAGATCTGAGTGCCAGGTAGTCCACGGATATCGACGTCCCCGTCACAGGCTAAAGACCCACGCAAGCAAGAGACGATAAACGGATCTTGCGTTTATTTTCAAGAAAGTTGTAATTTTAATTTTTGTTATTTGAATTCATTTGTAAACGATTAAAGTTCTAATGAAATCAATGATGAAGGCAACTTTCGACGAAAACATCGAGCACTTATTTCCCATGATTTGAAGCAATGCACTCCTTGGTCCTTTCTTTTCCCTAATGTTTTTTTTAGAATTAGGATATTGCTGATTAGTTTTCTTTAGTAATGTTCACTGTTGTATTGGGGTTTATGGGTTTCATAGAGTAACCCAATTTCCCTAAAATTTTAGGGCGACACATAAACCAAATTAGGATTAGATTAGAATTAGGGTGATTCTTTAAATGTCTTGCAAGTTACTACCTTAAATTAAAAATTTGTCCCTAAAATCTTTAAAAATTGAAATTACTGCCTTAAACGTTCATTTTTGACACTAGTCCCTCAAATATTCAAACATCTTGCAAATTACTACCTCAAATTTAACATTAATCCCTCAAATCTTTTATTAAATTGAAATTACTCCTTCGAATGTTTATATTTTAATATTAGTCCCTCAAATCTTTTAAACCTCTTGCAAGTAACTACCCAAAATAGTTGTTGGGTGTGCTGTTGCAAGTAATTTTCATTTTATGGTGGGTATGTTCACCTTTGAATTTATGTAGGCAATAAATTTGCCTATATGAATGGTAAGCACACCATGGTGACCACAAACATGATTTCTTCTTTTTTTTCAAGCTAAACTAAACTAAGAAAAGTGATGGAAATTATTTATAACTCATAGTTTTGGCTAAATAAACTCACGAAATAATTTTAATGAAAATAAGGAAAACAAAAAAATGAAGGAAATATACTTTTAGAAAATGATGGAAAGCAACCAAGGACCCTTAAAAAGAAAGAATCTAAAGAGCATGAATAGTAGTTGAGCAGAAAAGTAAGGAAAACGTGAAGCCCGTTAGATTCTCTTTTCAAACAGAGAGTGGCGTAACCTTGTAGCAGGAATCTGTTGGCTTTCTCTCTCCTCTCTCTCTCTCTCTCTAACCTTGATACTTGTCCTTTACCTCTCCACTAAAAGCATCTTTCTCTCTCCTCTCTCTCTCTCTCCGTCCTTTCAACAATCCCCCGGGATACCTCTCCCCCTGCTGGGACCCACCGCACACCTAGAATCCTTATCCTCAAGCCAAGCAACAATTTTTTCTTTATTTTCCAAAAAACACAAAAAAATAGTGGGGGGGGGGTTTTAGAATAATTTCTAGATGCCATTTACCACGTGGTTGACAGAGACTGGATGCTGCAAAGAATCCAAAACCCTTGCGAGGTTTCCAAATTCATGTTACCCTTCTTTTTCACGCATTCCCTTTCAATAGTTAATTAAATACTTTAGATATCAGTCCCGTGCATTTAAAAAATTTAAAGCTAGCCTCCCAAATAATTGAAATTGCTAGCTAGTCCATAAATCTCAATTATTTATTTCAAATTAGTCCCTCTATTAGTTACTCATCTAAATTGCTAAATTGAATTAGTTGTTCAACAACACTTGGTAAGTTACATTTGTACTCTCAATTAGTCATAACCACTCTCCAATCCCAAGAATTTAAAGTAACGAATTTCAGCTGATTTGAGATCTCAAAATCTGGGATTTAAACAGGTTTCAAGAAAAAGGTTTAGACTTCACTTAACTATAGGGATATAACTGAAACCCATGAAAAAAAGCAAGAAGTTAAATAAAATATTCCCCAGTAAATCAGATACAAGCTAAATATGAGCACTAATTCAAAATAATTAGTTAAATGCGAGGGTGTACATAGAAAATTCAATGATTTGAGGGACTTACTGCAAAAATATGAAGATTATTTAACTAATTATTAAACGAAAATCGTACTATCAAAATACCGTCCACGCGTCACGCTTTCATTGGTGATTAGTTTACAGCTCGTACGCGGCGGTCATTCCTCGGCGCGAAAATTAGCGGCTGCATAGCAGAAATATCCTTTTCTCGATTATACCCCTCCATTTCACAAATATTTCGAATATGCCATCATTAAAAGAATCTGATGCTTTTTTTTATTTGTTTATTGCATTTGAACAGCATCTCATGATTCTCGAGTGGGTGGGACTAAAAATGTACGGTGCAGAAGAGGGGAGCTTTGGATATTAAAAAGGACACGTCACCATCGGAATCATCAGCCGTCCATATCACTAGACTTTATCGTTTGATCGGTCGCAGTCGGAGACGATAGGCTCATCCTGGCCGTTGATCTGACGGGTCTTTTTGGTTTCAGGTGCTCTCCGTGGTTTTCCGTGATGACGAACGCTAACGTTTTCACTTTACTTTTGGTGCTTAGTCTGAATTTAAAAAGGTCCTTTCGAAGAATAAAAATAGAAAATTTTTGTTTGCTTCTTTTGAGAGAAAATTCTAGCAGAACAGTGCCAATGCGGAAAAAAACGGCCATTTCGAAGATACTACAGTCAACTTGCATAAATTAAGGGTTGGGGTAGAACACACGACAATTCGTGTCCTTTCGAATCTTGTCGAAAGTATAGCAAGCAAGAAATCATAACAAATATAAAAACTTATAGGAAAGAAAATAAACAAAGAGAGAACATCAGATTTAACGAGTTTCGACAAACGTGTATACGTCCTCGGGCGCCACACCAGAAATTCTTTGATTATTGAAGAATATTACAATGCTCACAATAGGTCACTCTCTTTCTAAGAATTCTGATCTCAAAGTGCTCTCAAAACCCTCTATTTTTCGTGTACAGTTAACCCTAAAAACTATCGCTATCGATCGACTGATGCTCTTGCATCGGTCGACCGACCAGAACGATGTTTTTACAGGGTTGCTTCGTGCACGTTATCGGTCGACTGATGCAAGGCCATCAGTCGACCGACTAGAGGAGTGTTTTTAGGTTGTTTTCTTACAGTCTCATCGGTCGACTGGTGCTTCTCAATCAGTCGACCGGTCGGGGTTTTACCTACTGTGTTGATTTTGTTCCAGGTTTGGGTTTACACACCCAAAACCAACAATCTCCCACTTGTAGACCAAACCACCATCAACGAGCTCTTCTGAACTTTCGCCGTCTTCGCAAGCATCTTCTCCTCCCCGAAAAATTCCTTTCTGCAATCAATCATCACCCTCGGTGATCCCACTTGTTCCTAGTGTGGCTCCGCCCTCATCTTCTAAGCGTGAAGGCCAATTGAAGTTGCGTACAACTCCAACTTTTCGATGGTCACAGCTTTAGTTAACATATCTATAGGATTTTGGCTCCCTAAAATCTTCTCCAATTATAACTTATCGTCCTCTATCAGCGAGCGTATGAAGTGGTAACGTACGTCGATGTGCTTCGTTCTGGTATGATATACTAGATTCTTGGCAAGGTGTATAACACTTTGGCTATCACAATAAAGAACATCGTTCCCTCGCTTCAGATCTAACTATTTCAGGCACATGGTCAAGCAAATCATCTCATTGCTGGCTTCAGTCACTGTGACATACTCTACCTCAGTCGTGGACAACGTCAGTATCTTCTGCAATCGTGAAACTCAGCTCACTGTTGTTGACGCTAAAGTATAAACATACCCCGTGGTACTTCGCCTCATATCATGATCACCGGTAAAGTCTGCATCCATGTATCCCTGCAGTACCATTTCCTTCATCCTGAAACACAGTGACATATCCGTAGTCCCTCTCAAGTATCATAATATCCACTTAACGGCCTCCCAATGTTATTTTCCTGGATTGTTTACAAACCTGTTCACAACTCCTACTGTATTGGTAATATCCGGCCTTGTGCAAACCATCACATACATAAGACTACCAATGGCTGATGAATATCTACTCATGTGCTCTTTCTCTGCATCCTTCTTGGGCGATTGCTCCTCAGATAACCTAAATTAACTTCCTAGGGGCGTGCCAATGGTCTTTGTATTTTGCATGTTGAACCTCTGGAATACCTTCTCAATGTATTCAGCCTGACTCAACTTCAGCGTCCCTTCAGCCATATCCCGACTGATTCATATCCCAATAATTTACTTCTCTACACCCAGATCCTTCATAGCAAACTCATTCGCTACTGCTTCTTCAATTTGTTTATCTCCTCTAAACACGATTCTGCAACTAACATGTCATCTACATACAATAATAATACGACATAGCTAGACTCAAACCTCTTGAAGTAGCAATAATGATCTGAATAGTATCTTTCATAGATTACTCTGTATGAAGTTATTAAACTTCTTGTACCACTGTCTCAGAGTCTGTTTCAAATCATATAAGCCTACAAACAATCTCTTCCATTCATTCTTCTATAAAGTCAACATGTTACTTCATGTAAATTTTTTCATCCAAATCACCATGAAGAAAGACAATCTTCACATCCAACTGGTCAAGGTAGAGATTTTTAGCAAATGCTAAGCTTAACACCACTCTGATGGTTGTGAGCTTCATGACGGAGAGGGAGGGGAATATCTTCGTATAATCCACTCCTTCCCGCTATTGGAACCCTTTCACTTTTAATCTGACATTGTACCTCTTACTTCCATCATTCTTCTGCTTGACCCGATAAACCTACTTGTTATGTAAGGCTTTCTTCTGTACAGGTAGCTGGGCTATCTCCCATGTCTCATTCAAGTAAAGAGAATCCATATCTTCTTGTATTGTCTGCTCCCACTTCTGGGATTCACCAACTTGTATTGTCTCCTCATAGCACTTCGGTTTACCACCATCTGTCAAAAACAAATAATCTAGCGACAAAAGATATTTGGGATTCAGTTTGGGTACCCTAGATGACCTTCTAAGCACCTCGCCCTGGGTTAGGGTTAAGCACGGTTCGGTCCAAACCGAAAAAACCGACCGAACCGACCCGAAAAAATCAGTTTTTAAGAGTAGGGCGGTTCGGGTCGGGTTGAAAACTTTTCAATCCGAACCGATCCGAACCAACCGAATACCCCATGGTCTAAATACTCATTCTGCTCAAACCCGACCCGTCCCTAAAGACAAAGTCTCAGACTCTCAAACCCTAAACACCTAAACTGCTCTTCCCCTTTCCCATCCGCCTCCTCAGTTCTTCTCTCTCACTCTCTCTCACTCCTCAGTCCTCAGTTCCACGGTCCATCTCTCTCACTTCCTCCTCATCTTCCTCACTTCCGCAGTCTTCATGGTCGAGGTCGAAACATCTCCTCAGGCTCAGGATCTGTCTCCGGCTTTGGGGGAACACCCGTCCCCGTCACCGAGGCCGAGGTATAAAATTTATCTTTTGCTCTTCTTCAAGCTTCTGACTGCGATTGTTCTTTAATTTTGATTTATTTCCTTGAATACGGCAGCTAGTAAGTTGAGATATCGGCCTATTAGTTTCATGTTCATTTATACACTCCTATTCTCTTATGATTTCTGAGTTTGTGCTTTGATAACGATCCTTAATTTGTTTCACTCCTATTCTCTTATGATTTCTGAGTTTGTGCTTTGATAACGATCCTTAATTTGTTTTCTAGTATATATGTTTTCATGGATGTGTGCTTTGATAACGATCCTTAATTTGTTTTCTAGTATATATGTTTTCATGGATGATGATTTTGTTCCTATTTTCCCCTCTTGTTTTTCCAAATTAAGTCGACAACCCCTGAAATACTACTATTTAATATTCATGGGATCTCTTACCCATCATGATATATTTTATTTGATTTAGCATTTGGCAAGTCGACTGTTTAAGTCATTCTGAAAATGAAGTTAGAACCGAACAAACCGAACCGAACCGCACTGAACCGACTTGCAACGGTTCGGTTCGGTTTTGAATTATACGCGGTTCGGTTCGGTTGTTCAAAATTTGGTAAAAACCGACCCGAACCGAACCGTGCTCAGCCCTACCCTGGGTAGTAGTCTCTGCACCTGGAGTCTCCTTCGTTCTTCGGTCAGAACTAACATTGTCTCCCTCATCTCAAGAAGTTTTTCCAAATCCATGTACTCGGATTCACCTGCATTCTTAGTGTTGCTCCTACTGCTTTGGCTATCCTTAACATTGTCCTTATCCTTGTACATCACCTCTTCATTAAATATGTCATCTCTACTCCTGATGGTCTTCATGTTCTTATCATCCCACAAACAATATCCGAACTCATCAATGTTGTATCCAATAAATGTACACTTCTGCGACTTAGATCCTAGTTAGTCCCTGATATGGTCACTAATATGAACATATGCTACGCAACCAAAGACTCTCAAGTGAGAGAGATTGACCTTCTTACCACTCCAAACTTATTCTGGAATTTCAAAATCCAAAGGAACTGATGGTTCATGATTAATCAAATAAGTTGTTGTATGCACCGCGTCCGCCCAAAACGTCTTAGGTAGATCTGCATGTAGTCGCATGCTCCTCGTACGTTTTGTCAATATTCTGTTCATCCTCTCTGCAACGCCATTCTATTATGGTGTCCCTGGAGTAGTTATCTCTAAACGAATCACGTTCATGCCACATAACTTCTTGAACTCCTCCAGCTCATATTCTCCACCATTATCCGATCTCAGATACTTCACCTTCAGATTTATCTCGTTCTCTACCATGGTTTTTTACTTCTTAAAGATCCCGAACATTTCTGACTTGTGCTTCATGAAGTATACCAACACATTCCTCGAGTGATCGTCGATAAATGTGATATAGTATAACGAACCACTAAGAAAAGACACATGCTAGCTGGACCCCAAACATCTGTATGAACAAGCTTTAGCTTGTGAGCTTTAGGTGGTCTTCTTCTAGTCTTCTGAAACCTGACCCTCTTGTACTTCCCGTAAATGCAATCTTTACAAACACCAACTTTAACTGATTTATGCTGGACAGCTTTCCCTGAGAGTGTAGAATCTTCATACCCTTCTTGCTTATGTGTCCCAATCTGTTGTGCCACAGATCTGCACTCTCCTTACCTGCTACAATTACGAGGGTGTCACTCGCATGTTAAGTATGGTAGAGAGTTTCAGTTTTATTATCGTGGGCAACCACCATAATACCGTTAGAGATCTTCTACGAATCCCTGGTAAATGTCAAAACATTGCCTTCTGCTCTAAGCTGGCCAACTAAAATAAGATTTCTCTTCAGCTTCGGTACATGTCTGACATTCTTCAGACACCACTTAGAGCCCTTCATCTTACGCATCACCTCTTCCAATAATACTGTAAGGCTCGTTGTCCCCTAAGTACAATTTTTCAAAGCCCCATGCTACATAGTTCTGAAGAAGCTCCTATTAGCAGTAGCGTGAAATGAGGCTCCCGAATCAATAACCCATGAATCATAATTGTTATCCATAGCAAGGATTAAGGTATCTTACACAATGTGAGCCTCCTGCTTATTTGTATCATTCTTTGGTACTTTACAGATTGAAGACATATGGCTCTTCTGACCGTAGTTCTAACACTTTCATTTGATAGGCCTAACCTTTGAGTTCGACCTTTTTTCTTTGACTTTGACCGATTCCTATTCTGGTTATCCTTATTACAGCTCCGGCCTCTCTGCTCGAGATTTAGAGCTAAACCTAAACCTTTTGATTCGGACGATTTTCTTCTAACCTCCTCAGATAGAATCATACTAATAATCTCGCTCAGCTTCAACTTCTCCTTCCCTACTGAGTTGCTGATTGCGGTCACACAACCTACCGAACTATCCGACAACTACAATAGTATCAGTAGAGCATGCACTTTATCATCAAACGTGATATCGACTAAGATGAGTTGATCAACAATTGTGTTGAACTCACTGAGATGTAACTTAAAGAAATATCCTTTTTCCATCTTGAGGTTGAAGTGTGTCTTGATGAGATGCACCTTGTTTGCGGCTGACGGTTGCTCGTACATCTTTGCGAGCGCTTTAATAAGTCCCACCATCATCTTCTCCTTCAATATATTGTGGGTGACTAATTTGGTGAGCGACAACCGAATCTGCCCTAAAACCTTTCGATCCAGTATTTTTCATGTCCTCATCTGATTCTTCTTTCTTCTGTCCCTTAGCTTTGCCCATCAACGGACGGTAAAGATTCTTTTGGTACAGATAGTCCTCCATCTGCGACTTCCAGTAGGCGAAGTCTAATCTGTTAAATTTCTCAATCTTCGATTTGCTTTCTTCTGCTATCTCTTACACAAATCTTCCGAACAAAGCTCTGATACCGGTTGTTGGGGTTGAACACATGATAACCTGTGCCCTTCCGGATATTGTGTCAAAAATATAGCAAGAAAGAAATCACAACAAATATAAAAACTTGTAGGAAAGAATAAACAAAGAGAGAACACCAGATTTAACGAGGTTCGGCAAATGTGCCTACGTCCTCGTGAGTCACACTAGAAATTCTTTGATTATTGAAGAAGATTACAATGCTCACAATAGGTCACACTCTCTCTAAGATCTCTCAAAGTGCTATCAAAACCCTCTATTTTTCATGTACAATTAACCCTAAAAACGTTTAAGGTTATATATATATATATATATACAAATGTGCCTACGTCCTCGTGAGTCACACTAGAAATTCTTTGATTATTGAAGAAGATTACAATGCTCACAATAGGTCACACTCTCTCTAAGATCTCTCAAAGTGCTATCAAAACCCTCTATTTTTCATGTACAATTAACCCTAAAAACGTTTAAGGTTATATATATAATCCAACT
>NC_033800.1:126275726-126290895 GCF_001876935.1 Asparagus officinalis
GCTTATGAATAGTAACGATATTTATGAATAGTGTCATACGTATGAATAGTATCGTATGTATGAATAGTATCATACGTATAAAATAGTAACAGTATTTCCAGCGATAGACATGTATGTATAGTTCTAGCTAGCAATATCATGTCTTTAGGAATTTGGTCTTATATTCTATTCATCAATTTTCATCAATATCAAGTCTTTTCTTCAATATCATGTATATTCATCAATTTTTATCAATATCATGTCTTTTTATCAATATCATGTATATTCATCAATATCATGTATATTCATCAAGATCAAAATTTACTGGGGATGGGTTTGGAAAGAGATGAACTTGCCTTTATTGATCTCTCTCTCTCTCTCTCTCTCTCTCTCTCTCTCTCTCTCTCTCTCTCTCTCTCTCTCTCTCTCTCTCTCTCTCTCTCTCTCTCTCTCTTTCTCTCTCTCTCTCCCCTTCTCTTTCTCTCTCTTCTTTCTTTCTGCCGTGTGAGAAGAGTGAAGGGGAGGGCCCCTTTTTATAGGAGAAGAGAGGAGCGGGGTAGGTGGGGGTAGGTGGAGAGAAGAAAAGAAAAGGAAAATAATAATAATAATAATATTTATAATTTTATATTATTTAAAAAATTGAGTTTCAAATCTCCATTTTCAGAAAGTAATAAAAATTTACCCACAAGAACGTCTCAACATTCTACGATCAATGGTGTAATCCTCATATTTATCTGGTTAATATAAAAATTATTAAAAATACAAATACAATGGATGTCAGTAGACGCGATACCGTCTCAAAATAGTGTTTCAGTCTCCGTCGTCAGAACTCAATGAAACTTTACCCACAACACATTCTTGACATTATAAGATCAATGGCGTAAATTTCATGCCCATCTGATCAATAGAAAAATTACTAAAAATAAAATAGTATCAGGTTTCAGTAGACTCGTGATACCGAGGCTGAAACTGCGAATCGATCTCAAATGATTCCAATCTAATCCATTCATCCCAGAATGATCACAACTTATAATAAAACTCATTTATTATCATTTATAATAATATTTTCAAAATTTTTGGGGTGTTACATTCTTCCCCCCTTAAAAGAATTTCGTCCTCGAAATTCCGCAATCGCATCTTAGAGATTAATAATATGAGAAAAGTACATTGAGGGAATAATCCAGACAAGGAAACCCTCACATACACATCTCATACGATTAATCTCCAGACATGAAATATAACTATATCTACACTTAACAATTCAGAAAGCGAATACTCCCACTTAACCCCTAACTAAGCGGAACTAGTACGTCGGGCGAAAAATCCAAACAAGGAACCCCCCATATATATACCATGTGTTCCGAATGATTAGGAGGTAAGTGTTAATACCCTTATTCTAGCATTAAATATAAATATAACCATATAGATAATTATAAACACAAACAATTCATAATCAATCAATTTACCTGCTCAAACAGGTGTGGGTAGTCGCGATGCATATCCTCTTCGCGCTCCCAAGAAGCCTCCTCAGCTCCTTTCCAGTTTCATTGAAATTTAATTAAAGGAATCACTTTATTTCTTAGTCTCTTGTCCTCTCTAGCAAGGATGCAAACTGGCACCTCAATGGTGGACAAATCTGTCTGAATCTCGATCTTAGATGTATCGATCACCCTCTGCTGCTCCTCATCGCGTAGGTGCTTCTTAAGCATCGACACATGAAATACATTGTGCACACTTGACATCGATGATGGAAGATCTAGTCTATATGAAGCCGCTCCAACACGCTTGGTAATTCGGAATGGTCCAACATATCTTGGGGCAAGTTTTCTTCGTCTGCCAAATCGCTTAACGCCCTTCATTGGTGATACTTTCAACATAACAAAATCTCCAACCTGAAACTCCAAAGGTCGTCGTCTTTGATTTGTGTAGCTCTTCTGCCGACTCTGAGCGGCAAGAATATGCTCCCTAATCAATGCTACCTTCTCAGTAGTCTGCCTCACAAGCGCTAGCCCAAGCAATAAGCTATCGTCCGGCTCTGTCCAACAAATCGGGGATCTACAGGGTCTCCCGTATAATGTCTCATACGGTGTCATCCCTATAGTCGCTTGACAACTGTTGTTTATAAGCAAATTCAATCAATGAGATATAGTCCTCCCAGATACCCTGGAAATTGATAACACATGCCCACAATATATCCTCCAACACTTAGTTGATTCTCTCTGATTTAGTTCCTTCTAAGAGAAGATGTACTTCAAACCCTGATGATCTGTGAATAGCTCGAACTGCACTCCATACAGGTAATATCTCCATGTCTTCAGTGCAAAGACCATTGCTGCTAGCTCCATGTCATAAGTGGAATAATTTTGCTCATGCGTCCTCAACTACTGCGAGATGTAACCTACTACTCTCTGGGTCTACATCAAAACACCTCCTAGACCCGCTAGTGACGCATCTATGTAAACGACAAAGGTCTTATCACTGCTCGGGATAGTCAATACTGGTGATGTAGTCAACTTTGTCTTCAACGTCTCAAAGGACTTTTGGCACTCTGGTCCTCAAATAAACTATACACCCTTCTTCTTAAGGTGTGTCAGCGGGGTATCAGTCTTCGAAAAGTCCTAGATGAATTTTCTATAATAGCAGGCAAGACCGAAAAAGCTACGAATCTCTATAATAGTCTTCGGTAGCTCCTAATTAAGTACTGCATCGACTTTAGATGGATTAACTGCAATGCCCTCATTGCTAATGACATGGCCCAAAAATCTAACATCCGATAGCCAAAATTCGCACTTGCTGAACTTAGCATATAACTAATGCTCCTGCAAAGTCTGCAATGCCAATCGTAGATGTTGCTCATGCTCTGCCTCCGATCTCGAATAAATAAGGATGTCATCGATAAATACAATCACGAATTGGTCCAAATATGGACTAAAAATATGGTTCATCAAATCGATGAATACCGCAGGCGCATTGGTCAGCCCAAATGGTATGACAAGAAACTCGAAAGACTCATATCGAGTCAGAAAGGAAGTTTTGGGAATATCCATCTCCCGAACCCGTAATAGAAAATAACCAATACGAAGATCAATCTTCGAGAAATGCTGCGTGGAGCGCAGTCGATCGAACAAGTCATAAATCCTATCTAATCCGGATAACGAACTTGTTCAACTCACAATAATCTATACATAATCATAAGCTACCGTCCTTCTTCCTCACGAAGAGGATCGGTGCTCCCTACGGAGAATGACTCTGACGAATAAAGCCCTTGAGACAAAAGCTCATCTGGCTGAGTCTGTAGCTCCCTCATCTCAGCAGGTGCCATACGATAGGGTGCTCAGGATATCGGTAAAGTGCTCTGCTGCAACTCGATGCAGGACTCAACCTCTCTCACAGGAGGTAACCTAGGTATGTCCTGAAAGACATCCTAATAAACTGAGACAACTCTAGTCTCGTAAAAATCAGCACTCCGGTCCCTCAGCATCACCTCCTCGACGTATTCCAGAAATAACTCCGCATTCTGGTCACCCTATGAGATTGTTACTATCTATACAAACCCAACGAATGCTCATAGGCTGACTATTTTAGCAAAACAATCGATACTGATATGGTAGGATGAAAGCCAATCCATACCGAGAATGACATCGAAATCCGACATCCGCCACACGATCAGATCTATGAGAAACTCGAACTCATCTAAACTGATGATACATCTCCTACAGGTACTCTCTAATAGGGATATCTCCCCTAAATGAGTAGAGACTAATAACGGAACATCTATAGGATGTGCTTTAAGCTGAAGCCTATCCATGAAGGCATGAAAGATAAAAGAATGCGAAGTTTTTAAATAAAACAAGGTCTAAGCTGGAATGGAAATTACGAAGAAAGCTCCGCTCCCACCATGATCACACGATACGGCTGCATAAACTCTATTGGTGATGGAAAATATATAGGACTATCTGTCCCTCAGGAATCTCCTGGATAACGCAAATCTGGCCTATTGGCCCCTCAATCCTTGGAATAACAGGTAGTGCCTCTATCCTCCGCTGCTGGCGTAATCGCGACTCTGAGACTACCGACCCTGACCTCTGTCAAGCTGACTTCCTGCTGGTGCACTGCAACAAGTCCTTCGCTCTTTGTCTGATCTTGTTACAATTGTAACATGTACCCCAAACTCTGGGTCGCTACGGCGCTCTCAAATCATGTTGTGCTCCCTTCTTATACTGTCCTTGTTGATAGTGGTAAAAATCTTTACACCGTTGTTGGGGTTCTCTAGATTCCGCAATAGGCCCCTTGTCCTTGCCATCATCACCATGCTGGTTTTGATTTCTTCATTAACTACACACATATCTCGCTGCTTCAATCGGACTAGCTCTAACTGCTTATCGATGAAGTAAATAAAATTCTCTCAAATAAGTGATATTTGCTGCTCCGGCGAAAATCTAAAGTCGTTGCTATCCTCCGGTGATGTCCTTTACGCTGATTACATCTAACTTCTGTTTTGTTACTGAGTCGACGTTAAGAAAATTTCACATATTTCTTTTATTTATAGGCTGCACATGAATCTGGTGTGCCCTAAAACTATGGTGCTCTCATTGTTTGATATCTTTCTCAATCTTACTAAGCCAAGCCTCCTACTCTGCGGCTCTATCAACAGCTGATTGTGGTGGTGGTGTACTCATTGGTATTACCTCTTCACTTGGCACGACGGGTACAATCGATGGTGGAACTCCTAAAAGTGGTACTCCAGACGGAAACAGATACTCCTCTCGCTCCTCAAGTGTTGCAAAAATCTTGCTGTAAACGGCGCCATGAAGTCGAGCAGATACTGTAGAGTCTGCTGCGGCCCGTTCTCTGCTTGCCTAGCTCTCTGGGTACGAGTTTTACCTCGACCACGTCCTCGTCCCGATATTTATAATATCAAGAGGAGAGCTTAATTGACACAGTAAATAAGGTCGCAAACATACATATATACATAACATAATGTATCACGCTTAAGTACCCATAACACATAGTATTCACGCAAATACTTTAGATTAACATAAAATAGTTGTTATAAAAAAAAATTCCGAAATTTTGAGATATACGCATATATCGTCCTCACTCATTCTAGGAAATTCTTATCGGACTCTATACATGAATCCTAGGAAACTCTATTCTACCTCCACGACTCAACACAGGATGATCCTAAGGATACTGGAACTAGAGCTCTGATACCAACTGTGACGCCCCTGTTTTCACACTTGGCTGCAGTCCAAGGTGAACCCAGAGATGTCAAACTTGTCATGCACCTCCACTGTGCAACAACATGTTTCACCAATCACAGTAATATCCTCTAGTGGAAACCAATATAAATGAAGGTACAAAACAGGCAAATAAGGGAAATAAATACTATAGACATGATACAGAAAGATATATCTCATAAATAAAATCATGTCCCAAATAAACTAAACTGGAATACAATTGATATACATCTGGAGTCTAAAATAACATAATATGTCTCAACATGAATCGATTAGAAATCTTACTAAGGCATATTGCCTTAACAATATGAGTACAAACTCAAATGACTAAATGGAAACATAAGATCACTGTGGAGTCCATACTAGTAAAAATACGCGACGGCGACTATGCAAGAACTCCGTCACCCTGCGACTCTCCGATGCTCTGAGCCGCCTGAAATGAGAAATAAAAGAAAAATAACAACAACAAGAGCGTCAGAGCGCTACAGCAAGTTCACCTCCATCCGCCCCCAGGGGAAGGGCTGCTAGATGATGAAGTGGAGGCTCTATCTATTAAGCATAGTCTACCTAGATCATTTTCCCTGTATCTAATGGAATTAATATTTAGAAACTTACAACTTGAGACGTAGTACGTCGAGCGAAATAATCCAAACAAGGAAACCCTCATGTATATACCGTATGTCTCAGGTAGTAAATAACTAAATATTAACCCTGAACTAAGCAATCAAAATATAACTGGAAAGTAAAGCATCATAATAGACATCAACATATGTATCTCGTGTACTCGTATAGCAAAGTATCTCAACAATGAGTAGAAACACTTTTGGCATCCGCCAAATACTCATGTAAATAGTTTATAATATTATCATTCTGAACTTCTTCCAACTCATCGCATCATCACGCGGATCGACAAATAGGTATCATCGCATCATAGTGCGGATCGACAAACGCATCATCGTGCGGATCGACAAATAGGTATCATCGCATCATAGTGCGGATCGATAAATAGGTATCATCGCATCATAGTGCGGATCGACAAATATGTATCATCGCATCATAGTGCGGATCGACAAATAGGTATCATCGCATCACAGTGCGGATCGACAAATAGGTATCATCGCATCACCGTGCGGATCGACAAATAGGTATCATCGCAGTCTCATTTGCGGTGTACTAACTCACAAGTAAATAGATCTCAATTCGTCATAATCCCCGTGGGATACTCAAATGCATATTTCGTCATATCCATGACTGTAAGTATAACATCGAGTGGCTCAAACTCCACGATCGCGTCACAAATGGCGCAAACAAACTCCAGAAAATAAAACTGGACCAAACTGTCCAGTAAATGATCAGGGTTACCAACCCCGACTATCTGCTGTATTAACTAATTGTGAATAGTAGCAGTACTTACTAATAACAACAGTACTTTACGACTAGTATTCGTACTCATGAATAGTAACAGTACATATGAATAGTACCGTATGCATGAATAGTAACAGTATGTATAAATAGTACCCATACGTATGAATAGTGTCAGTACTTATAAATAGTGTCGTATGTATAAATAATAACAGTACGTATAAATAGTACCCCCCAGTATGCATGAATAGTAATAGTACTCATGAATAGTGTCGTACGTATGAACAGTACGGTATTTACGAATAGTACCGTGCATATGAATAGTGTCGTACATATAAATAGTACCGTATGTATGAATAGTACCATACGTATAAAAAAGTGATAGTATTTCTAGCGGTAGAATTGTACGTATAGTTCTAGCTAGCAATATCATGTCTTTAGGAATTTGGTCTTATATTCCATTCATCAATTTTCATCAATATCAAGTCTTTTCTTCAATATCATGTATATTCATCAATTTTTATCAATATCATGTCTTTTCATCAATATCATGTATATTCATCAAATTTTATCAATATCATGTCTTTTCATCAATATCATGTATATTCATCAAATTTTATCAATATCATGTCTTTTCATCAATATCATGTATATTCATCAATATCATGTCTTTTCATTAATATCATGTATATTCATCAATTTTTATCAATATCATGTCTTTTCATCAATATCATGTATATTCATCAATATCAAAATTTACTGGGGATAGGTTTGGAAAGAGATGAACTTGCCTTTTATTGATCTCTGAAATTGGAATCCCTATCTGTTCCTGCTTTTCGAATTGCCAAAACCCCCTTCTTCTTTCTCTTTCTTTTCTTCCTCTCTCTCCCCCCTTCTCTTTCTCTCTCTTCTTTCATTCTGCCGTGTGAGAAGAGTGAAGGTGAGGGTCCCTTTTTATAGGAGAAGAGAGGAGCGGGGTAGGTGGGGGTAGGTGGAGAGAAGAAAAGAAAAGGAAAAAAATAATATTTATAATTTTATATTATTTAAAAAATTAAGTTTCAAATCTCCGTTCTCAGAAAGTAATAAAAATTTACCCACAAGAACGTCTCAACATTCTACGATCAATGGTGTAATCCTCATATTTATCTGGTCAATATAAAAATTATTAAAAATACAATATATATATATATATATATATATCATCCAACTCAAACAGGTATCCAACCCGAACCAGGAAACCCAAAATACCGCTATCGGTCGACTAATGCTCTTGCATCGGTCGATCGACCAAAACATTTTTTTTACATGGTTGCTTCATGCACGTTATCGGTCGACTGATACAAGGCCATCAGTCGACCGACCAGAGGAGTGTTTTCAGGCTGTTTTCTTACAGTCTCATTGGTCGATTGGTGCTTCTCAATCAGCCGACCAGTCGGGGTTTTGCATGCTGCGTTGATTTTGTTACAGGTTTGGGTCTACACACCCGAAACCAACATTAAGATGTATTAGAAATGTATAATTGGAAATTCAACTTAAGTGCTCAAATGAAATGGTGGATATCCTAATATTTTGAGTAAATGGTTTAATTGGGATGACTAGTTTGATGTGGTTTATAGAGATTCAGATCCTTTTCAATTGGGTCATTGAGTGACAATTGGAGATGAACCATTTAGCCCAGTTCTTTCGATTTATCTCAATTTCAGGGGATGATATTAGGGCATATAAAATTTTAACCATTATCTTTAATAACCATTATTGTCTTGAAAATCATTGTTGCGAAATTTGCTATTTGCGACAGTTGAAATATTATGTGGTCTAATCTCATTTCTTGTAATTGACACAAATGGTGAGAACCACAATAATTGGATCATCTCTAACACTTTAACTACCACCTGATTAGAGAATATCCGAATCCAGCTTACAAAAAGACTGTCTAAACAAATTAATTGTAGATTGAATGGCATATATTTATATCGCGTAATTTTTATTGTTTAGTTTTGTTAAAATGATTGCATTTAACTAATTTAAGGAGCGCAACTTTTTATATGACTCCCGCTGCAAAAGTTACAATCTTTATCCAGCTATTTGAGTCATGCTTTAGATTTTTTTTTGGGTTAATTGTTTATTGAAAAGTAAATACATCATTTTTAAGAAAACTTTAATTTACCAATCAAACAAATCCAGTTGAATGCCAAAAAAATCTTGCGTTAGCTATCTGGAAGAGAGATAATTATTTTGACTAAAATAGAAGAGATACAAGCTTTGATTTGAGGAACTTTCTAAAAGATGATTCGTTAGCATTCCAAAATGGCAATACTTCCGCATGCATTATTCAATTTTATTGTTTTATTTTGACACCTAATTTCGTCTCTAAACAAAATAATGAGGGCATGTTTCTTAGTCCATGTAGGTAAATATCTAACACTAGCACAAAGCAAAAGTATTTCCATATGGCAATGCCAAGAACGGAAAATATGAAAGATGTTAGAAATTAAAAGTAATAATAGCAAATAAATAATGTCCAACAAAAATAAATAAATAATATGAATCATGATTTAAACTTTGGATCATGTTAAAAGAATATATTTCCTTCTCCAATTGAAGCATAAACCTTGACAATCAAAAAATATCTAATAATAGCATCACTTTTATTATTTAGAATTAGTTATTCCTTGTAAAATTGAGATAGAGGATAATGCGATTCACAAAATAAAAATTTGGTATGGTTAAAATGGATAAGTATTTCCAGAGTTTTAGGTGACCATATGAATATCCATGGTCTTATGTGACTCTATGAATCTCCATGAAATCGGAGGAAATATTTTATTAGACGTGTATGAGAATAACAATTGACATCTTATGAATCAAAATGTTGGACAATTAAGAAACTGAAAAATAGAATATGATGATGATCTTAAAAACAATAAATTCGTGCATTGAGTTTCAAAATAAATAAATAAATAAATAGTGCAGCCGCATGTGGTGATTAAAATGAGAGAGAATAGTTGGGGAGCGTTTGGCAACTGTGGCATTTTTGTCGTTTCTGTTTTTATTTTCAACAAAAACAAAGAAACGAGTTTGGCAACCGGGGCGTTTTTTTAACTTGTCCCTTTACAAAATCTAAAAATTAAAAACTTTTCTCAAAACACCAAAAATATGTTTTAAGATTCCGTTTTTTAATCTAAGCCGTCGCAGCCCGCTCGCCCGTCGCTGCCGGTCCCGCCGCTAGCCAGCCGTCGGTCCGTCGCCGCCGTCTGCCTGTTGCCGTTCCACCGCCCATTAGGCCCGCCGCCACACCGCGACCACTTGTCCTGTCGTCCGTCCGACGCCGCCACACCGCCCCAGCCACCGTCCGTCCGTCGTCCGGACCGTCCTGCCGCCGCCGCTGGCGCGCACCGCCACCTGTCAGCCACCACCACCACCGCCGGCTCGCTGCGCCCGCCATCGTCACATCGCCACCGCCGTCGCCTGCACCCGGTCAGTCTGTGCGCCAGCCACCCTCACCCACCCGCCACCGCCCACCGCCACGCGTCGCCAGTCGCGCCGGCCACTAGTAGGGACTCGTCGCCGCCCGCCCGTCGGTCGGCCACTCGCCGCTGCCACCGCCCGTCGGCCACTCGCCACCCGTCGCGCCATCCCGTCCCGGTCGGTCGGTCGCGGCCACCTTCACCGCCGCCGCCCCACCACCGTCGCACCCTCGTCGGTCGCCGGCCACCCTTCACCCCGCCGCCGCCACCACCGCCGCCACCCGTCGGTCGCCTCTCGCCGCCGTATCGCCCGTCGGGCCGACACCGGCCACCTGCCGCCACACCCGCCGGCTTGCCACCGGCCTGTCGGCCACTCGCCACCTTGTCGCCACACCGTCTTCGTCGCGCCCGTCGGCCACCGCCCGCCGGCCACGCAGCCGGACCCTGGTCGTTGCCGCCGCTCTCGGCGGACACGGCCGACCAGCCTGCCAGCCGCCCAGCGTCGTCGCGCCGGCCACCCGCACCTGTCAGCCCCCGTCGGCCGGCCGCGGGCCACATTGTCGCTACTCCGCGGTAGCGGACAGCCGTCGTTCGCCCACCGCCACGGCGACCCGCTGGCCACCCGCCCGCCGCCGCCGTCGCCCGCCCACCAACTAGCGCTATATAAATGGTCAAACTAGTTTGACATAGTTTGACCAAAATGGTGTTTTCGAAACACATTTGAAAAAAAAAACACCATGGCATGGTGTTTCTTATAAAAATACAACAAAAAAACACATTGATTTCCAAACACACTCATGTACAATGATAAACCACTAAGGGCCCGTTTGGTTGGGCAATTTTAACATGGAAAGTCACTGTAGATCTGCCAAAAGTTATCCTAAAAGCTGATACTTTTGCACGGCTTTACAGTAAAATCGCTGCTTTACAGAGGCGATTTTTACTGTAAGCTGCTAAAAGTGGAGCTCTACAGTGGCTTTCCCCCTTCATTTCACCCAACCAAACTGACGCTAAATACATCAGCTAGAAGAACCGATTGGATGATTCACATAATATTCCCCCCCTAATATGACAGAATATAAAAGTATGATTCTTATATAAAAAAGGAATCCTTATAGTCCATACAAAAATTAGGGTAAAGAATAATGGAGCCATAAATCTTCATTTTATTGACTACTCCTAACTTGCAAGACTTTAACAAAGCATCTGAATTCACATTAGGGGCTGTTTGTTTTACTAAAAAAAGAGGGAAATCAAAGAAATGGAAAACTATTAAAATGAAGAATTGGTTTGGGAGTGTTTGGTTGGCTAAAAAAAAAAGGAAATCAAAAAAATGGAGATGAAATAATGTTAGTTGTCAAATTATTATTGGATGATGTGAGTAATTTTTTAAGAAAACTAGTTTTGATGTTGTTTGGTTGGCAAAAAAAATAAGGAAATAAATTATAAGAAACTTATTTCCTGTAGTTTTGTTGTTTTCTTTTGTTTGGTTCATTCTTAAAAATAAGAAATGAAATGAGATGAGGTGAGTTGTCATTGTATTATTGGGTGATGTGAAGAAAGATTAAGAAAAGTGTTTTCATAACTTTTTGGGATGAAAATGGAGAAATGAAATGTTAATGAGATGAGGTGAATTGTTATAATATTTTATTGGATGATGTGAGTGATTTGAAATGATGAAAAGAGATGAGTTGAGTGATGTTTGGATGAAAATAATATTTTATTAGATGTGGTGGATGAGTTGTTAGATGAAAATAATATTTTATTAGATGTGATGGATGAGTTGTTAGATGAAAATAATATTTTATTAGATATGGTGGATGAGTGGTTAGATGAAAATAATATTTTATTAGATGATGTGGATGAGTTGTTGGATGAAAATAATATTTTATTGGATGTTGTGGGTGAGTTTTAGGGATGGAAATGGAGGAAATAGTATTTTTTGAGATTTTCATGTTTTCCATTTCCATTTCTTGGTTTTCTTGGTTTTTAGGAAACCAAACAAACAGCCCCTTAAAGAAACATCTCTCCAAAAGAATAAAAACTAAAATAAATAAACATCCATATAAAAGGTAAAACCGTAACACATGAGCTAGCAAGCTTCCATTTAATTTAAAAAAAAAATCTAAGAATCTAATACGATTCATCCATTCATTAAGAAAACTTGTTTCTTAATGAATAGGAAACCTATTTCTTAGAAATTTTATTTTGAGGTTGTTTGGTTGGAAAAAAAGAAGGAAATTAAAGAATAGGAGATGAGATGAGATGAGTTGTTGTCATATTATTGGATGATGTGAGTGATTTTTTAAGAAAACTTGTTTTGAGGTTGTTTAGTTGGCTAAAAAAAATAAGAAAATGTATTATAAGAAACCTATTTCCTATAATAGGTTCTTTTCTTGTGTTTGGTTCATTCTTAAACATAAGAAAATAGATGAGATGACATGAGTTGTCATTATATTATTGGATGATGTGACCCACACTTAAAGAAATTAATTTCCTTATTTTTTTTGATGAAATGGGTGAAGATGAAAGTTTAAGGAGATGGGATGAGTTGTCACAATATTATTGGATGATGTGATTGATTTTTAAATATGAGATGGGATGAGATGAGATGAGTTGGATGATGTGATGATAAAAATAATATTTTATTAGATGTTGGATGGTAAAAATAATATTTTATTGGATGAGTTGGATGATAAAATAATATTTTATTAGATGAGTTGGATGATAAAATAATATTTTATTAAATGTTAGGGTAAGTTTTAAGGATGAAAATAGTTAAAAATAGGAAATAGGAGATTTCCATGCTCCCATTTCCTATTCATGGTGTTTAGGAAACCAACCAAACAACCCCTAATTGGAAACCCATAAATTGATATCATTAAGAAATAAATAATAAATAAAAGGAATCAAGGAAATATATTATTTTTATTGCGGATACCTACGTCCCACCTACTCAGTTATTGTGCGATGCAAAACCGAAAGAATCTCGAAGGAGAGGACCCCAAGACACGCAAAAACTGTTAGATTCCAAGCACTTGCTCGAGTCGGGTCACCGCGTCTGGGAGGAAGCGGTAACTCGACCGCGACGCATTACGCGACGAATCGATCTTGTGAAGCCACGAGAATCTTTTGGTCTTTAATGCCCCTTCCTTCTTTCTCCACTTGATAAATATCAAAATCTTTTCCTCCTCTGGATTCTTCCGCTTCGACCCCTCCAAAAATTTTTATTTTTGCTTATCTTATCTTCGCTGTAGCCTTTTATATTTCTAATATTGCAAAAAAGCTTATTCAGAAGTTAATATTTTTTAAAAGGCGCATTAAAGACATGCCTACATTAATATTGCGAATTGTCTTTTATATTTAATATTGCGAAGAGGAACATTAAGATATGCCTATATTACTTATCTCGTAGAAGAAAAAGAGAGAGGATTGATGTAAAAATATTTAAAATAAAAAATAGAAAAATATGTGGTCTATGTTCAATGAAAAAGAGATTTCATGAGTAATCAATCCATCATAAAATCTGAATTTCAATTTTGTGTAATTATGGAGAATTTTTTTTTTAATTTTTTGGCTGGAGTTAGCTGTTAAACTTGTGTGACCTTGGCTTTTTAGATCCCATCCTGTGATAGTAATGATTTCACGTAGAAATTCCTAATTTGATAACTAAGTTGATTTCATTCTACAAGAAATTCGAGGGAATTACCATGTATCTTTGAGCTATGTGTGGTAGGATCTAGAGAGAAAATTTTAGATCGATTTGTCCCAAAAATAACCCGACAACCCTTAACTTGGTCACCCATAGATAAAATGTCATAATGTAAAGGTTGAACTTTAAATTATGAGGGTAAGAGAGCTCAACGCAGCTATAACTTTTTTCATCGGGTCAGATGACTTTTTCAACAAGTAATGTGATTTATTAGACTTACAATAACAATATGTCCACGGGGGCAAACTGCAAAATGAACCATAATCGCCCAAAATCTAAAACGTAATTTATCGAGGACCTAACGTACAAAAAAAATAGCATGCTTTTTCCCCTTTGTTTTTCTTTTCTTTCTGATGTAAATCCCACTCACTTTTTTTCCTCCCTCCGTCTCTCTCTCTCTCTCTCTCTATATATATATATAAGCCACCTCCCCTCTGCTCTCCGTTTCATTTTTGTAAGGGAGAAAGATAAAAGAGAGATCTGAACCCAAATCAAAATCCTCAAAAATACTCACAAAATCACCGGAAAAAAAAAGAGAGAAATTGACCGATCATGGCACCTGACCTGGGCCTTGATCTGAAACTATCCGCCACCAAAATCGTCACCACTCTATCCAAAGAAGCCTCCTCGATCCAAGACGACGACAAAAAGATCGCCAAGCTCGAAGAGTACGTCCAAAACCTCGAAGACGAACGAAGGAAGATCGAGGTTTTCAAGCGCGAGCTCCCCCTTTGCATGTTTCTCCTCAACGACGGTAGTTTCAAAATCTAATTTTTTTTTCCTCTTTATTTTTTTGGGATTTTGGTGGCATTTTTTATTGATTTTTTTTTGATACAGTGATCGGTGGAATGAAGGAGGAAATGGAGAGATGCCAGAATGAGAAGCGACACGTTTTAGAAGAATTCATGCCCATTAAAAGTAAATTAGATGAAGAAAGAGGGGTAAAATCGGAAAAAGATTGTAAAGATAAGATGAACTGGATGAGCTCTGCTCAGCTCTGGAGCGACAATTACAGCGATGACAATGATCATATTAATAACAACGATATCAAAGATAGCAAGAAGAACATAGAGGTACAAATAGTCGAAAGTTTTAAAAATTTAAAAATTCAACTTAAAAATTGTTATTTTTACGGATTTTAATTGCTTTTTTTTTATTAATTATTATTGTAGAGTGGTGATGAATCGGATCACCACCAAGAGAGCGAAACACCATCGCTGGAATCAAAAAGCAAGAGCTTTGGTGGCGCTTTTGTGCCGTTCAAAAGCGTCGAAAGAAAGGAGGAGGTTAAGGTCACCGGGGGCTTACCGGATCTCTCTCTGGTCTCTCGTCCTGTTTCTGCTGCTCCTGAGGATCACCGCTCCGGCGTTATTTCTACCCCGAGACCAATCGCTAGATGCCAGTTGTCG
>NC_033800.1:126290905-126302965 GCF_001876935.1 Asparagus officinalis
CCACGTCAGCCTCCAGTCTCAGCAGCAGGGCCCGCGAAAGGCTAGACGCTGCTGGTCGCCTGAGCTTCATCGACGATTTGTCGTGGCCCTTCAACAGCTCGGGGGTGCACAAGGTGAATAACAATCTATTTGGGAATTTTCATTTAAAACCCTCTCCTTTAACCCTATTTATTTTTAAACCCCACACATCCAGTATGATCCAATCTTATTTAGGATATGTATGTATATATGGCATTGGGTGGATTTTAACCCAAAATAATTTTAGGTAAAAGATGAATTAAAAAAACAACAACTTACTATTTATTTATCTTTTATTATTTTCGAAAGCTTACGAGTGGTTCTAATTACTAACGAAAATGTTTTTTTTTTTTAAATGCAGTCGCAACTCCCAAACAAATTAGAGAACTGATGAAGGTCGACGGATTGACCAACGATGAAGTTAAAAGCCATCTTCAGGTATGAAGAGATTTTTTTGGGTTCCTTTTCTTTCATATGAATTTAGTACTATTATTAGACTTATTAAACTGTGCGTTTTCTGTTATATATACAGAAGTACAGACTTCACACGCGGAGGGTACCCAATTCATCGTCTTCAGCGAGCCGACCCGTTATGGTAATGGGAGGCTTATGGGTTCCTCAGGAACACTGTACCACCTCCCAGCAATCTGGATCACCGCAGGGCCCACTTCAGTTGGCCGGCTCCTCGCGGGCGATCTCTGTAACCGCCGGTGACAGCTGTGAGGATGACGGGAAGTCAGAAAGTTACAGCTGGAAATAAATTTGAGTATAAAATGTCGAGAAGAATACTGACGGGTGTATAGATGCAGCTGGACTGAAGAGAGATTTTGCAGATATGTTTTATATAAATACTATATACTGATGCATTTCCGGGTATAATAACTTAATGGTATGGTTATATAGCTCGAAAAAACAAAAAAAAAGAAAAAAAAGAAAAAAAAAGAGGAAGAAGAGGATAGATTGATAAGAAGTGAGAACTTGTCGAGTAGTCCGCATGAAATTTTGGGCAGAGAGTGTGTGTTATATCCCCTTTGTTTGTTCCTTCGTTTGGTTACTTGGAGAGTTTGTGATGTTTATGTGACTTCTCTTTAGATGAAGATTGACTATGGCTGGCTTTGAGCAATCTCTCCCCCTTTGCATTCCTTGATTTTAAATTATGTTCAGCTTCTTAGAGCATCAACTATCCAGGATCAATTAAATCTATCCCGATAGTGTTTTTTTCTTCCGGATCCATTAAAATCTGGATAATTTTTCTTTCCTTGCTATATATATCCAAATGCTTTTTACACACCTGTTTTTAGTGACAATACCTTCTGTCCTTCGCTCATCAAGAAATGATTCCGGTGATATTCATTAGATTGTTGGAGTCAAAGGCGGGGAAGACAGCATGAGTCTAGAAAAGATATGCTGTCTCCAGGAAGTTGCAGCCATATCTTTTAGTATCTGATCCCAAAGTCATCAACTTTTGAGCACAAGTTCTTGTTTTCCTATTGTCCATGTGAAGATACCCAGGTTTCAAGGATCCCTTTTTCAAGAAATTCTTAGACCTTTCCCACAAGTCACTCAATTATGTTTTTTTTTT
Organism: Asparagus officinalis; assembly: GCF_001876935.1. Lineage (NCBI taxonomy): Eukaryota > Viridiplantae > Streptophyta > Magnoliopsida > Asparagales > Asparagaceae > Asparagus > Asparagus officinalis. The sequence continues at coordinate 126,292,506 of NC_033800.1, forward strand.
GTTGAGCAGGGGAGGGGAACCGTAAGTTTCGTATAAGGTCTCCTCCTTTTCATCAAAGCTACCAAGTTGTGACGGAGTCTTTTGAGTGTTATAATTTTAGACTCTTAACATGTTTTCTCAAATTGAGTGTTTTTTCATCGGTAAAATCCATTTTAAGTACGTGACATGTGAGAGATTTGAACATATATTGTTCTAGGTGTTGGGGGTTCGAAACAATCAAATCGGAACTCTTGCCCTTCAGGACCTTGCTAGAAAGTTGAGCAAGAAATAAATTCATCACAAATCAAAGATAAAAACTTGCAGAAATAAGAACAAGGGAGAACACACGAATTTAACGAGGTTCGGCAACGTGCTTACGTTCTCGGGAGCCACATCACACAATCTCTTTGATTAATTGAAGAAGGAATACAAGCACTCAAACAAGGGATTAAGCTCTCTGAGATTCTCTTTTTTTTCTCTCTTTCTGATGGTTTTTCCCATTCTTCTTAGCCCTAGAAAACATATAGATATATTGTAGGCGTATAAAATTACCTATAGGTCCCTTAGCATGGTTCAGCATGATGGTTCGACAAATTAACGGATGTTCGAGCGACGAGGCGATAAAGCACACAAACAACGGCATATGTTCGCCTGTGGAACCAATCCAACAGTTCGGAAAGTCAACGAGTCGTCCAACGACAAAATAGATTTGTACTCAAACACCGAGGCGGAAATACTGCCAAATAAAGACCCGGGCTATCAAATCAAAGTCCGGATGAATCAAACACCGGAAAACGGCGAAACGGAACACACCCGGGGACTCGGCCTAAACCGAGCCAACCCGGGGTGGCTCGGCCCAAGCCGAGCCACCCCAGGGTGGCTCGGGCAAGGCCGGGAAATACTGCCAAATAAAGACCCGGGCTATCAAATCAAAGTCCGGATGAATCAAACACCGGAAAACGGCGAAACGGAACACACCCGGGGACTCGGCCTAAACCGAGCCAACCCGGGGTGGCTCGGCCCAAGCCGAGCCACCCCAGGGTGGCTCGGCCCCGCCTCCCCCCCCCCTCTCTCTCTTGTGCACAAAGGCACAGTTCAGAGAGGCTATAAATAGGGGGGGTGGTTGTTCATTTGAGGGACTTCTTCTGAAACTTTGGAGAGAGCCGAAACTCTGCCGGATTGTCACCTCAACTCGGAGATCTGAAGGCTTGAAGACTTGGAGACCCGGATTTGATTCTTAGCGAGCACCCGCACCGAAAAAGGCAGGAGTTCGAGAGAGTCTAATCCTCAGATCTACGTCGTTACACTCCGGATCTAAGCTTGGTTCTTAGATCCCGAGATTCGAGCGGTCGTTTCCTTGGTGAAACGATCCCTCCCGGCTATTATCTCCTTGGTGGGATAATACCCGTAATACGTCGTAGATCTGCTTGGATCCAGATCACGCGGTGGTCCACGGTAAGCAACCCCGGCGCAGGCAAACAACCCACAGAAGCAAGAGACCGGATAACAGGATCTTGTGATTTGTTCGGTAAAAGAGAGAAGTTGTAATTTTGATTTCTTTGTTTTATTTTGATTTTCATTGTAAGCCGGATCTTATAAAAAGACCGGATCTCTTTGTAACGCATAAAGTTGTTAACTGAGTGCAATGACATCGATAATGAAGAAAACACCAACTTTTCCCGCGAACAGACGAGGGGGACGGAGAAGTTATCAGAACCCCCAATCCTAGGGTGGGTCTGCCGTACACATACTTGATGGCGTGGTTCGTATACCACTGCGAATGTTTGATGAGTGCCCCGGCGGCGCTTCAGGGCGACAAGTTTGTCCCCTTCGTCCAGCGTTTGGAGAGGTGCTCCTGGAAGTGCAAGGACATCCCCGATACGAGGAAGACGCTCTCCCACTTCGGGCACTATAATTTTCGTCGATCTTTTCCTTACTTCAGCGGGGGTGGATATGGAGAATCTCTCAGGGATGCGCCGACGGCGGATCACCACACAATCCTTTCCCGTGGTGCCTTTCGCTGGTTGGTGGACATTCGACCAGGGTATCACGTTCTGAGAACAGGCTCCACATGCTATCTCGAGCCATACATCCCTTGCAGGTTTGCCCGCCAGTTTGGGTATGATCAATTGTATGTGGGCAACGCCAACCCTCGCCTACACTTCGAAGGAGGACTGGTTGACGGCGCTCGGGGGTGGTTCTGGACCCATGCTGGAGGTACTCAAGCTCGTTTTGAGTTGCCTGCGAAGGACCGCGATTTACACCACACGCTCTTGTACTGTCGGTGGTATCGGGGTGCTAGTGCTGACCCTGCCAACTTCTGGTTCCAAAGCTCATGTCTGGCGGAACGCGATCGTCCCATCAGGGGCTCTCTCCGTTCTTCAAAGAGAAGGGGCCACCAAACCGCTAGGGAGTTGTTCTCGGAGGATCCAGTGGAGGACTGTGAGAGCTTCGATGCTGGTGGCGAACCTGAGGTTCCCGATGTTCAAGCTCCGGTTCAGAGTCCGACAATCGGACAAATGGGGGCACCTTTGCTATCCCCGAGTAGCTCGCTTCTCTCGAAGCGTCAGCGGGAGGCAGTGGCTGAGAGTTCCCGAGCGGGAGCGGCTAAGAAGGTCCGTCGTGATGTGATGGCGGAAACCGTCCGAGCGGCGGAAGGTCAGGATGATGTTCCCCAGGTGGGTATCCCCGGAGCGGCGACGTCTGGAGTCGTATTGCCCGTCTCTTCTGCTGCATCGGGGGCGGCTCCGGCGACTATGAGAGACGCTCCTCCGCGATCTGGCGAGAGGTTACCGACGGGAGCTCCAGCGGCTTCTGTGTCCGCATCAGGAGGTAATTTTTCTTTTGCAATAGCGTCTTTGATCGCAACGATGATCTCATACCTTTTGCCATTGGTATTGGACCTATGCAGGTGCGATTGAGAAGGTGATTTCCATTCCTTCCGACGAGGAAGGGGAGGCTGGAGATGAGGAGGGGCCCACCGGCTCGGGTAAGTGTGTGTTTTAGCATCACTTTTCTTCCCGTACTCGACTGTTAGTAGGGTCCCTTTCGAGGGGTCTCTGTTAACCTCTTTTTTTTGTGCATTTGTAATTGACCCTAACCGTGAAGTCGCAGGTGAGGAGGATCCTCACTCTTGGGTGAATCGCTCATCTGAGGCGGGCGAATCTGAGGAGGATGACAATATCTCAGTTCACGAGGCATTGTCCAGTGAGGCAGAGGATTTGGCGCTTGAGGACGCGCCTGGCCGAATAGGGGGATCTCCTGCTCCTATGGAAGCGTTGGCTGGGGGTCATTCATCGGCGCGAGAATCTCCGCTTCAACGGGAGGCCCCCATTCTGCAGGTGACCATTTCTCCGTCGACGGCGGCCGTTGACGTTGTGACCACTGCACCGAGGGTGTCATTGGTCGCACCGTCTCCGGTGGTGCCCGTTACCACTTCTACGGTTATGGCTATAGGCACCTCGACCGTGATTTCGTCTACGGCGGAGGAGGTCGCCCTCTCTCCCTTGGAACGCTGGCGAAAAACGCAGGTGGAGCGAGCTCTGGCGAATTTCGAAGATACTTTGGCCCACTGCACCCGGCTGGTCTTGGAGGAGAATTGCCCCTTCGAAGAATTCAGGGAAGTTCTTGAACACGATGCGTCCTTCTTGCGTAAGAGGCTCGGCGCCGCCGCGGCGAGGCCCTATTTTCAGCGTCTGAACGAAGTGGAGGGGGCTGTTCGGCAGCTGCTCGCTCTTCGTGCGGAGAGTTCCACTCTTGTTGATCTCGCCTCCCGCGAAGTTCGAGTAGCTTTGGCGGATCGTGATCGCCGCCTGAACGAGAACATGACACTAGAGTTAAAACTGTCGGCAGAGTCGGAGCAGGTCAGAGCCGAGGATGCACAAGTGGCCCGCGAGGAAGAAACGGTCGATAATCAGTTCTCCCGACTTTCCTTCGAAGTAGAGAGGCTGAAACAGGTTGTAGCCGAAGCACAGGCCGCCCTGGCCGTTCAAGAGAAGGCTCGCGATCACGTGGCAAAGGAGTTGGAGGGCGTAAAGTCTCGCCGGCGATTGACTGCTGGCTCCGTTGCAGAGAAGGATCGAGCTCTCAAGGATGTCAGGGAGGTTATTCAGGACTTGATCTCCTGCACGGAGGAAGATATTCGTCGAGAGGTCCTGAGGAGGCTTGAGCTTCGCCATGCCTATGTATATTTTCTGTCTGTATTGTTTATTATATTCTCGCTACTGTGATCGGGGATCTGTGCCTTTGCATTTATTAACGCTTAGCGTATTGGATTGAGAAGGAAAAAAAATGATAGTGTATATTTCTTCTCAATCTAATACGTCGCGGGCTTGTTCACGTTCCGATTTCCGAATATTTTGGGAAGCGGGACGTGACAAGTACCCTTTTGGTAAAGGCTTATCTTTAGGCGAGCCTACAGGGGTCCACCTTAATTGTTGATTTTGCTTGTGAGGCGAAGGTCACCTGATGTGTGGAGCTCACGTGCTTAGGGGCGTGGCTTGTCTAAATCATGGACCTCACCTAAATTGGGTGGCTCGCCTGATCTAGGGTTAAGACTTGAAGAGTGGAGCCCACCTAATTTGGAGGGCTTACCTATCTTGCTAAGTTCGCCCACATGGGAAACTTGGTGGCTAGAACAGGGTTCGTCCAGCTCTCCAACTTTGGACATTTGGTCACCAGAGTGAGGCTCGCTCGATCGACGTAGTCCGTCAAAGTTAGGATCTCTACATTCCAGCTTGGTTCTCTTCGGGCCTGAATAGTAATTCAGGTCATCATAGGACATGAAGGCTTGGGCTTCTTGGTGGGCGAGGGCTTGTCGTCGTTGCCGTTGGGCTCTCTTCGAGAGAGGAGGGGCCAGGTTCACAATGAAGGTGTGGTCCATGCCGACACGAATAGTTATCTCCTCTTGCATGGGGCTCTGCGTGGATTGCTTGGAGACCCAACGAGCAGCCCCTTGGCTTTTGTTCTTGGTCCTTCGCTTGGCCTTGACCATTTCGGGGGAAGTAGAACCCCCTACTGTTGCTCCAGCAAAGCAGGTTCACAATGACGGTGTGGTCCATGCCGACACGAATAGTTATCTCCTCTTGCATGGGGCTCTGCGTGGATTGCTTGGAGACCCAACGAGCAGCCCCTTGGCTTTTGTTCTTGGTCCTTCGCTTGGCCTTGACCGTTTCGGGGGAAGTAGAACCCCCTACTGTTGCTCCAGCAAAGCTCTTGGGCACGGTCAACTCGACCGCTCGGGGCTGGGCCACATGCGCCACTCGGCGGTAGAAGCATGAAGTTTTTCCGCCGAAGGAAGAAGAAAATAAGTAATCCTCGTACTTAGCTTTGTCTAACTCAATCACTAGAGAATCCACGGTCGTCCCTTTCACAACGTCGTCGTACGAGGTCACCACTATTTCAGTTGAAGAAATAGTTTCTCCTACTGTGGTCGCCATCTTCTATAAGACGTAAAATCTTGCTCTCAATGGAGATTTGTATTGACTGAGTGTTTGTCACAATTCCAATGAAATCCAATGTTTACAACAGAAGCGGAGGGAAAGCCCTCCTTGTTTAATGTGGGTTCGTTGGTAGCGATAGGAAGCCTCCCTCGATGCTCGCGTCAAGTTTACTTCCCTGGACGATATCATCGACGTTGCGGTTGAGCTTTAATATATAGTAGAAACCCCGAGGCGGTTGAGTTTAAAATATACCCGATCTTGATGAGTGCCAAGGCTGGAGCCTAGGGCGAGCTGCGATGCAAGGATTTGCAAAGAGCTTAGGAGCCTCGAATCTGATAGTTCAAATGAGTCTACTTCAACAATCCAAGCTTATAGCTTGGAATGTCCTACCAAGTAAGCCAATCAGGGAGTAGGAGAGAGATAGAGCCTTTACGTGAAGAGCCTTGAGGGTATCAAGCTCAATCTCCCAACTGGACCAAGCCTTGTGGACCTTTTTTCTAACCGAACCCTTTTTCTGAACCCCTTTCTCATTGGCAAAGGGGTGCTATAAATAAGCAGGGGATGACATGGGTCATCCCCTGATTTGTGGGATGTGACCACTAATAGGGGTGAAGAGCACTATGTCCTCCCATAGCTATGGACTCCTACAAGCAGGCAATCTCGCACTGTTCGGCCGAGACCGATAAGCGAGCAATCGAGATTGAAAACCGCTTGATTGTTCAGGCGAGCTTTCCATCTTTGTGAACAGGCAGGATTAAACCCAGCAAGCGAGCTTAATAAAAAGAGGTTTGAACTCTATGAGCGAGCTTAAAGAACAGGTGAGGACAAGCCCTGTGGGCAAGCTCAATCAAGGAGAGGGATCGGGCTTCTACGGGCGAGCTCGAGGAGGCGAAGGGGCGAGCTCAACCATGAAGTGGAATTGAGCCCTTATGGCGAGCTCAATAACCAAAAGTTGAGCTCTACGGGTGTGCTCTGTTGAGCTTTAACACTTAGGCATTTTCACTGCCTACAATGATGCGAGATGTGTATGTAAGGGTTTCCTTGCAGGATTATTCCCTTAACGTGCTTTTCTCGTATTATTAAACTCTAAAGATACGTTTGAAGAATTTCGAGAATGAAATTATTTTGACGGTGAACGAATATAAAACCCTATAAATTTCTTTTTTAAAAATAATATGGTAAATAGTATTAAATGAGTTATATTATGATAAATATCATTTAATGAAGAATGAGCATGATAGTAATTGATTTGAGACCAATTAATAATATATATACATTATACATTAATGTAATTTAAATCTGAAATATCTCAAAAACAAATGTTGTATGTCTCTTTTATATCATTCCAACGGATCTTAAATCACCTCATTCTGAGGTCAGAGGAAACGTTACAAGCAAAATACCGAAGACTATTTTCCCAGTCCGATTTGGATTTAGGTCTATTTGATTTGTTTTGGGTTTGCCTATATTTATATCGATATATTACATGAAATATTCTCTTTGACATCATGTTTTGGATTTGACTATTTCAGAGCTTTGTGAAGAAAAATACCCAGAAGAGAGAGAGATCGTCAGCGTTGGGCAAAGGAGGATCTATTTTCTCACTTATTTAGGAGTTCATCACGAGTTATGAGGTGAGTTTCATCTCCTCCAATCGCATCCCTATTTTTATTTAATTTAAATGAGCTTTATTTTGTTGTTATTTGGCCTTAAACTCTAGTTCAAGTATAACTATTGCTCTTTTTAGCTATAAGATACAAAGATTTAATCCTTAAGATTTAAAAAGGCATAAACAAATTCTCTAATTTAGATTTAGGATCTGAAATTAATTTATCATGAGTTCTCATTGAGATTTGTTGGTTTTCATGATGTTTTTGATAATAATAAACATGTTAGGGTTTATATAATTAAACTAGATATATAAATTGTGTTTTGCATAGATAACTAAACTCTAATCATATTAAATTAGAGTTATTTTCTGTGTATTCATGCAAAATTAGTAATTTATTATATTGTAGATCAAAAACTAAAAACCGAAACTTGTATTCTATTTGTGCCCTGGTCGGTCGACCGAAGTAAAGGAGTCGGTCGATGGATCCATATTAATTTGCATGTGCATATTTTTGCACACATTTTAGTTGACCGAAGAGTTATTTTTGATCGACTGATCTATGTTGTGCTGTGTTTGTTTTTATTGACACATGAGTTGATATGAATTTAAAGTTCGGGTACTCATGTCAAGATACTGTGTTTGTTTTTGTTGACACATGAGTTGATATGAATTTAAAGTTCGGGTACTCATGTCAAGATACATATTTGGACACTGAAGTATACGTTTTGCGGTTGCATTCACACGAGCAATACAGGTAAGTAACACATATTCCCGAGATTTGTCATAAAAGATAGCGACACATATTATTTCATTTCATGATAGTCGGATGCCTAAGTACGTTAGTTGGTATATCGCAATGAGTCCGTGTAGACTACACTCAGGGTGGTTAGTAGGTATGTTGCAATGAGACTGCAATAGACTACACTTTGTTGTGCATCATTACTGAGTGGGATGGTTTGCACTCCGCAACAAAACCGCTGGGGAGTACACTTAGGGAGTGTTAGTTATTATATTGCAACAAAACCATTGTAGATTTCACCCATGTGTATTATAATATTCCTGATAAAGAATTATACAGTTTGTATTCATGCTCCCATGTTAGTTACCCGAGTGTAGGGTATGATATTGAGGTTGTATTACATGACACAATTCATGCGAGCTTATTCAAAAATTGTTAAGATTTAGTAATTATTTATGCACCACAGTAGTTATTATTTATTTTTTAAATATTTAGATTTGTATTTCATTTTGTAAAGTCTTTGCACCTCAATACTATTTCATTTGACTTTATATACTAAAATATTTCATACTTATTCTAGATAATCATTTTTTTCAGTTAAAACATGATTATTTGGCTATCTCTATCCTTTATTATGTTCATTGCATCATTATCTTTATTTGCCTGTTTTGTTCCAACACTTGTTATTTGATTCCACTAGAGATATATTATTGTGATGGTGAAACGTGTTTTTGTACAGTTTGGGTGCAAGACAGGTTTGACCTTCTTGGCTTCACCTTGAACTGTAGTCTTGTGTGAAATCAAGGACGTCAAAATATTCCATCTAACATGAAAGAATTCAAAGATATTTTGTAGGAAAAGCTATAGATCGTGAGGAACTAATCAGGTCCTTAAAATTGATGTTTGTACAACTGCCCTAAACCATGTAATCCTAGATAATTATAATGAGAGGAATAAAGATTTGTACTAGAAGTTTCTCACTACAAATGAGACTAGTATGCATTATCAGGTTCTATACTGAGTATGTTGATGTATGCTAATTGCAAAATCCTGGTGGATAAATAAACATTATTTTCATTGACAAAAAAATATCGTTCTTTATTTTGAATTTAAATAACTCAAAGTAACAAAGAAAGTAATTATTGTTCCTTAGCTCCTTTTATAGGCATCAATCGGTAGTGTGTAGAGAGTAGATTGAATTTTGATGTTTGAACTTAGCTCCTTTTATAGGCATCATAAAGAATATTAAGGGTCCTTATATTCAATTAATACATCTAATTGAATAACACAATATTTATTAATTTTTAAATATGGAACCCTACATCTACAATAAAATACACTATTAAATTTGTTAAAGTTGTCATAATGTTACATTCACTGGAATCTAATTTTGAATCCTATCTTCAGCCCATCAATTATATCAAAAAACCTTTTCTGATATAACCCGCATATTAATTGTTGGCATTATTACATTAAAATGTTTGTCTACATTAGAAAAAACATTATAACTAAACATTTAAGAAGAATTTGTTATGTTCTTGATCTTAACAAACTCTTGAATATTTATTAATATATAAATAATATGTAATGACTAACAAACATTTAGTAGTCATTTCACTATGGAGTTTGTAGAGGCAATATAACGACCCAAACTCTAGGGGATATTGTGAAATTTACCTTTCTTTTTGTATTATGTGGTCAAGCAAAGTTTTTTCTGTATATATAGGAACAAGTATGCATGTACTCTAGTGTGGTTCTCTAAGATTGACTCTACAGATAATTAGCCTTTTGAACTATTGGAAGCTTTCCACATAACCTCCTTGAACTTTATTTAGATCGATTAACACATCTAAACATTAGAATATCTTAGAAAACCCTTTGAACTTTAATATTGAGATATTCCCATTGGACTCGGTATATAAAACTTGCAAAATGTAATGTTCCTGGAGGAAAAGATCTCAAATTTTACTATTTGTCATTTACAAGCAGCATGCACACGTCCCCAGATTGTAGGTTTTTTTGCTAAGTAAGATTTTCTTATTACCAGTAATGAAATGAAGCATAGACTATTGATTTCATTTTCCTTTTTCTTGAGAAGAAAAAAAAAATGAAGCACATCCTATTCATATATACAAAACCTAAGCTATACGGACATAAATCTCATCTAAAACTCACCATACAAAACACTAGGGTCTCTATGTGAACTAACAGACTACAAGCACCCCCACAAAAAAGCACCCAAAAACTACGCTATTGCTCCAAACTAGAATATTCGTGATTGAGCTCTTCTTCTCTAAAGTTCAGTTGCAATTCTCATAGCATTGCACCAGGATTTACATTTAGAGCTATTAATATCAACCCATTTCAATGCCCCAACCCTTAATTTCAAAAGTGCCCTGATTAACCTTGAGAATATGGGACAAAAATCAATAGGAAGTCTTTCCTTATCTGTTCTGCACGGTGAATATAAAACTCTTGAAATTGTGCATGCGATATAGGATAGATTTGGTAGTTGATGGTCTCCTTGCAAATGAGAGTAGCTTGGAAGTCTAGCAGTTAACCATCTTAATCATCTTCTCTCAAGCACCCTAGATTCATAAGCTGATGAAGCCTTTGAAATAAAGAGGAGCACCAAGGCATCTCACAGGTAGATCTCCCTCAACAAAGTGCAATGTACTTAAGATCTCAT
>NC_033800.1:126310370-126384418 GCF_001876935.1 Asparagus officinalis
GCCGAGCCACCTCAGGGTGGCTCGGCATGAGCCGAGCCACCCTCAGGTGGCCCGACTCCCCCCCCCTCTCTCTCTTGTGCACAAAGGCACAGTTCAGAGAGGCTATAAATAGGGGGGGTGGTTGTTCATTTGAGGGACTTCTTCTGAAACTTTTGAGAGAGCCGAAACTCTGCCGGATTGTCACCTCAACTCGGAGATCTGAAGGCTTGAAGACTTGGAGACCCGGATTTGATTCTTAGCGAGCACCCGCACCGAAAAAGGCAGGAGTTCGAGAGAGTCTAATCCTCAGATCTACGTCGTTACACTCCGGATCTAAGCTTGGTTCTTAGATCCCGAGATTCGAGCGGTCGTTTCCTTGGTGAAACGATCCCTCCCGGCTATTATCTCCTTGGTGGGATAATACCCGTAATACGTCGTAGATCTGCTTGGATCCAGATCACGCGGTGGTCCACGGTAAGCAACCCCGGCGCAGGCAAACAACCCACAGAAGCAAGAGACCGGATAACAGGATCTTGTGATTTGTTCGGTAAAAGAGAGAAGTTGTAATTTTGATTTCTTTGTTTTATTTTGATTTTCATTGTAAGCCGGATCTTATAAAAAGACCGGATCTCTTTGTAACACATAAAGTTGTTAACTGAGTGCAATGACATCGATAATGAAGAAAACACCAACTTTCCCCGCGAACATATATATATGAATCCCAACCCAAACAGAATTTAAAACAGATTACAAAACTGTCAGCTCGACTCGCGGTCGACCGCCGAACCAGTCGTGGTCGATCGGAACATAAACCCAAAACGCCTACATGGTATCTCCGGTCGACCGCAGAACCCATCGTGGTCGACCGCGAAAAGTCTAGAGATTTTTCTTAGTATCGTGCACGTTCACGGTCGACCGTCGAGAGCACCGCGGTCGACCGTACTGTAGTTTTCATGTGTCCTTTGTTTTGCTTCATCTTCTTGATTCCAGCTTCGGCTTCAGGTTTGGGTCTAAAACATAGTGGCTTGTTCGTTTTGCAATCTTGATTCCAGCTTCCGCATCCATGTATCCTTACAATACCAGCTCCTTCCTCCTAAAACATAGTGGCTTGTTCGTTGTCCCTCTCAAGTACCGCAATATCCACTTCACGGCCTCTCAATGCTCCTTCTCTAGATTTCTTGCAAACCTGTTCACAACTCCTACTGCATGTGTAATGTCCAGCCTCGTGCAAACCATCGTGTACTTGAGACTCCAATAGTCGAAGAATACGACACCCTACTCATATGTCTCTCTCTGCATCTGTATTAGACGATTGCTCCATAGATAACTTGAACTGGCTTCCAAGGGGTGTGCTAATAACCTTAGCATTCTGCATATTGAATCTCTGAAGTACCTTCTCGATATATTGAGCTTGGCTCAACCTCAACATCCCTTCAGGTTCATCCTTACTGATTTGTATCCCTAGAATCTGTTTTGCTACACCCAGATCCTTCGTTACAAACTCCTTTGTCAGCTACTTCTTCAAACTGTTTATCTCTGCTAAACACGATCTGCTAAACACGGTCCTACTACTAACATATAATAACAATATAATAAAGCTGGACTCAAACCTCTTGAAATAGCAACAATGATCTGAATTACATCTTCTGTAGCCATTATTTTGCATGAAGTTATCAAACTTTTTGTACCACTATCTCGGAGCCTGTTTCAAACCATATAAGCTTTTCTTGAGCTTGTACACCATCTCTTTATTTTCTTTTTCAATGAAGCCAACATGTTGCTTCATGTAGATTTTTTCATCCAAGTCACTATGAAGAAAGACTGTCTTCACATCTAACTGCTCAAGGAAGAAGTTTTCTGTAGCCACCAAGCTCAACACCATCCTGATAGTTGTGAGCTTTACAACAGAAAAAAATATCTCCGTATAGTCCACTCATTTCCGCTGCTGGAACCCCTTTACAACTAATCTTGCCTTAAACCTCTTGCTTCCATCACTCTGTGCAGGTAGCTGGGCTAATTCCATGTCTCATTAGTGAGTAGAGAATCCATCTCCTCCTGCATTGCAGGCTCCCACTGCTGAGATTCACTCACTTGTATAGCCTCCTCATAGCATTCTGGTTCACCTCTATCTATCAATAATAAGTAATCAAGAGATGAAAGATATCTAGTATTCGGTTTGGGTATTCTGGATGATCTCCTAAGCCCCACGTCCTGGATAGTTGCTTCTGCACCTGGAGCCTCCTCCGTTCTTCGGTCAGAACAAACATTGTCACCCATATCTGGAAGTTTCTCTAAATTTATGTACTCGGATCCACCTGCGACTGAAGTGCTGCTCCCACTGCTTTGGCTATCCTTGGAATTTTTCCTATCCTTGTACATCACCTCCTCATTGAATATGACGTCTCAGCTCCTAATGATCTTCATGTTCTTCTCATCCTAAAGACGATACCAGAACTCATCAATACTGTATCCAATAAATACGCACTTCTGTGACTTAGCCTCTAGCTTGTCTTTGACATGGTTACTAATATGAACATAAGTCACGCAATCAAATACCCACAAGTGTGAGAGATTTATCTTCTTTCCACTCCAAAGCTCCTCTGGAATCCTAAAATCCAATGGAATTGATGACTCATGATTAATAAGGTAAGCTGCCTGTAGGCTGTCTAAAAATTACAATAGATAGCTGATCCCCATCAAGCTTCAATGATAAAAGTTACAATCAGATAACTTTCACGTCAACAAATAAAAGCTGCAAACGGAAGACTTTTCACATAGATCGAGAAGAGTTACGATTCAACGACACTTCCGACAACTGATGAAAACTCTATTCATTTTCACATAGATCGAGAAGAGTTACGATTCAACGACACTTCCGACAACTGATGAAAACTCTATTCAGTAGCCTTCACAACCAACTGTGAGAGTTACAACTGATGAAAACTCTATTCAGTAGCCTTCACAACCAACTGTGAGAGTTACAATCTGACGACTTTCACAATCTATAACAGCTAAAGCAAAGATCAATGAGCAATAGTCTTTGCAACGCTGTAATAGAAGAAGTTACAAGTCAACAACCTCTTTCAAATGCAGAATCCACCTCTCTGCGCTTCTCAACTCAAAATGCACGCGGTCTGTGCGTTTTTCAGCGGACACTCAACCCTGCGTCTAAAATCTAAGACGCAGAGTTAAAACCCAGAACGTAAGCGGCCTGTGCATTTCCAATCTTTAGCAAACATTTATCTCTGTGTCTCAAGTCTAAGACGCAGAGTTAAGGTCCAGAACGCCAATTTAGGCGTTTGACTTGTTCAAACACAAGCTGAATGGCCCCAAAACCATTTATCCCACGTTTCGAGGGATTTTCGCCCACTTAAGATCGGATTTAGGGGTTAGTTACACTCCTGGTCCTCCTATAAATAACCAACTTACTCAACCAAGTAAAGTGTTGGATCTTTAGGCATCAAAACCGCACAAAGGCAGTTCAGATCGGATTTTTATCATCAGTGGTTGGATTTTCTGGAGATTAAGGGCGAATTCTTTGGAGATTGGAGATTTTAGCCAGATTTTGAAGATCAAATCTTGAAGAATCCTTTGATAACAGCAAATCTACTAGGCTATTAACCGAATTTTTGGTTCAAACAACTCTGTTACATAGTTTTAACTCATTCAGAGTTCTAAAACTTGTTAAGAGTTCTCAATCAGACTTATCACATAAGTCAATCGTTCTCACGAGACAAAAGCGTTCAGATCGTCAACGGAGAGCAAATTCGACACAAGCATTCGAAGGAGGCACTCCATCACCACTGTGAAGAACCCAGAATTAAACAAAGGGAAGAATCTAGATCATTCTCCTCTCTTTTGTAATCAGAAAATTCAATTGTAATTGAGATCGAGTGAATAAAAATTAATTTTCTTTCACTTTATTTACTATAAATTTTCCACAAACACTGTCGTATGCACCGCATCCGCCCAAAATATCTTAGGTAGACCTGCATGTAATCGCATACTCCTGGCACGCTTCGTCTTATTCATCCTCTCTGCAATGACGTTTTGCTGCGGCGTCCCTGGAGTAGTCCTCTCTAAATGAATACCATTCGTAGCACAGAACCTCTTGAACTCTTCCAGCTCGTATTCTCCATCATTGTCTGATCTCTTCAGATCTGTCTCGTTCTCTATCACGACCTTCCACTTCTTGAAGATTCCGAACACCTCTGACTTGTGCTTCATGAAGTAAATACACACCTTCCTCGTGTGATCATCGATAAAGGTGATATAGTATCTCGAACCGCCAAAAAAAGACACACTGGCTAGACCCCATACATCTATATGAATCAACTCTAGCTTGCCTTCCACCTTTCTGAAAACTAACCATCTTCTGCTTCCCAAAGATGTAGTCTTCACAAACCCTGACTTCCACGGAGTCGATCTCGGTTAGCTTTCCCTGTGAATGTAAGATCTTCATCCCCTTCTCGCTCATATGCCCTAACCTGTTGTGCCACAGATCTGTACTCTCTTTACTAGCTGTAATTACGAGGATGTCACTCGCATGTGAGGTGAGATAGAGAGTCCCTAATTTGTTGCTTCGGGCAACTACTATCGTATCGTTGGAGATTCACCATGAATCCCCTGTGAATGTCAAACATAGTCTTCTCCCACCAAAACATAAAATTCCTCTTCAGCTTCGGTACGTGTCTCACGTTCTTTAAGTTCCACTTAGAGCCCTTCATCTGAATCTACACATCGTTCTTTCCAACAATATTATAGGGCTCATTGTCCCCCAAATACATTTTTTTAAAGTCCCATGCTATATAATTCTGAAGAAGCTTCTTATTAGCAGTGGTATGGAAAGAGACTCCTGAGTCGATGACCCAAGAATTCGAATCATTGCCCATAGTAAGGATCAAAGCATCCTACACGATATGGGTCTCCTGCTCACCCGTAGTCTTCTTTGGACTATTGCAGACTGAAGACATATGTGCATCCTGACCGTAGTTCCAACACTTTTCTTTAATAGGCCTAACCTTTGAGTTCGACCTCTTCTTCACTGACTTCGATCAATTTCTGTTCTGGTTCCCTTTTCTTCTGGCTTCTGTCTCTCTGCTCGAAGTTTATGGCTGAACCTTAACCTTCTGATTCAAACGTTTTTCTTCTAACCTCCTTGGATAGAATCATACTGATCACCTCACTCAGCTTTAACTTTTTCTTCCCCGCCGAATTGCTGATTGTCGTCACACAGCTTGCCCAACTATTCGGCAACTGCGATAGTAATAAAAAGGCCTGCACTTCGTCATCGAACGTGATGTCTACTGAGATAAGCTGATCAACAATCATGTTAAAATCGCTGAGGTGCATCGTGAAGGACCGTCCTTCTGTCATCTTGAGGTTGAAAAGAGTTTTTACCAGATGTACCTTGTTTGCTACAGACGGTTGCTCGTACATCTTCGCGAGTGCTTCTGTAAGCCCTACCATCGTCTTCTCCTTCAAGATATTGTGGGTACTGTCTTGGCGAGCGACAACCGGATTTATCCTAGAGTCTTCCTATCTAGTATCTCACAATCATCATCTGACTCCTCTTTCTTCTGTCCCTTATCCTTACCCATCAACAGACGATACAAGTCCTTCTGGTACAGATGGTCCTCCATCTGCGACTTCCAGTAAGCGAAGTCTGAACCATCAAATTTCTCGATCTTAGATTTGATTTCATCTGTCATGGCTTTCTCATAAATTACTGAACAAAGCTCTGATACCAGTTGTTGGGGTTTCGAAACAATAAAATTGAACCATTGCCCTTCAGGACCTTGTTAGAAAGTTGAGCAAGAAAGAAATTTATCACAAATCAAAGATAAAACTTGTAAAAATAAGCACAAAGGAGACCACACCAATTTAACGAGGTTCGGTAACGTGCCTACATTCTCGGAAGCCACACCACACAATCTCTTTGATTAATTGAAGAAGGAATACAATCACTCAAATAAGGGATTAATCTCTCTGAGATTCTCTCTCTCTTTTCTCTCTTTCTGATGGTTTTTCCCGCTCTTCTTAGCCCTAGAAAACATATACATATATATGAATCTCAGCCCAAACAGAATTCAAAACAGATTAGGAAACTACCAGCTCGACTCGCAGTCGACTGCCGAACCAGTCGCGGTCGACCGGATAAATGACAGAAACCCGAAACACTTACAGGGTATCTCCGGTCGACCGCAGAACCCATCGCGGTCGATCGCGAAAAGTCCAGAGACTTTTCTTAGTCGCGTGCACGTTCGCGATCGACCGCCGAGAGCACCGTGGTCGACCGCATTCAGTTTTCCTGTTTCCTTTGTTTTGCTTCATCTTCTTGATTCCAGCTTCGGCTTCAGCTTTGGGTCTACACGTAGACTAACACTAGGACGATCCGAAATCGACCGCCGAGAGGACCGCGGTCGACCGTGCTATAGTGTTCCTGTTTCATTCGTTTTGCTTCATCTTCTTGATTCCAGCTTCGGCTTCAGCTTTGGGTCTACACGTAGACTAACACTAGGACGATCCGAAAGTCGCTTTCACCGCACGCCGTACGACGTTGTTATATTCTATATCATTGATTGTAGAGAATCTCTACAATTCACCGATTAAATTTTATCACTTAGTGAACCACATTAATTATCTAAATAATATAAAAATACTTTTAATTTCGGGAACCACTTAGACAAGCTAACAGTATTAGCCCGCCTAACTAATTGCAGATACTCTCTAGAATTAAGAAAGATTGAAGGGAATCCGAACCCCCGCCGTACCTCTTAAGTGGTGATATTATAATTTAATAGTCTAACAATTTCCTTGCAGGTTTCATAATAGATTCCTGAACAGGTGATTAGTAGGAAGCTGCTTCATCTGTGCCCTTGTTTCTGCATAATTACCTCGTTCTTCTGCATGTTTATTTTGTGTTAGTGTCAGGTGATCCTTTCCACGGAGTTAAATATGGAGGACCCCCTAGAGGAGGCTGTGCGACTTGAGCTAGCATCTTTCACCTTTCGTCCTCTGATTTCTGCTTGGACTTCGCTGGGATTGACAAGAGAGTTCAATATCGAATCTAGCTTAATTAATGCAGCATAAAACCTGTCAGTGACTAGACTGAGTTCCTAGTTCAGGAAAATACTGAAACTTCAAGTTCAACCCATTTACTATATATAATGGATATCAGTTGGTTATTATTAAAAGTTCTGCCATACGTAGTAAAGTTTCAACGCGGTTTTCACCATAGTAAAAACTGTAACGTTTTTGACGCGGTTGAGGGATTCTAAGTTCGTACCGGAGCATCTCAAATACAGATAAAACCCATCACGCAAATACAAGATAAAACTACTGTTGAAACTTTGGAAATTTTTGCTTGTCGTTTTCCGTTTCCTTTCGTCTGAGAAATAGACTGATCGTTCGTAATCCTCCCAGGACTCAAATCCTGGGCCTCTCCATTAATATTCCCCTCCCAATCAAGTGGGAATCTCTTGTACAGTTGGTCGTGTCACAAAGACGTGCAAAACAATTAAGCTAGGAGCCAGTTGCCAAAGGAATCTACCAAAAGAGAGCGAAGTAGATTGCTACGCGCGAGAGCAACGGTTCATAAATTTATACCGAGGTACGGGAGAGGAATCCATTATTTCCTTTCTCGAAAATCATTTCATCCTCTGTGGGTCTTTTATCAAAAAAAAAAAAAAAAAAAAAAAAAAAAAAAAAATAAAAAAAAAAAAAAAAAAAAAAATAGACATCATTTTTGTGTGGTTTTGTACCGTAGTGCCAATGGGCCATGCAATCGTATGTTTAATGCTTATCAGATTCGGGTTTAAATCCTCGAAAACATTGGGAGCTTAATGGATCCTAGATATTAGAGAAATTCATATTCTTAATTTATTTGAATATTTTCCCATCAATGGGTCATGGGGCATATCTTGTGTTACCGAAGACGGGCCGAAGCCCAGGCTTCGCATGTTGGGTTTCTTCTAAGAAGAGCCTGTAGCAGCCCATGGTCTATAATCGATGGCCCAAATTTCTTTATCATGCACTTAGCAAACTGGGAAGGCATGGAATTGACAATAGGAAGATGGGGGTTGATCTTCCCAACTACAATCGAGATCTTGCATCTCGGTAGGCAAGTTGGAATCATTATTAACTGTAGAAAATTTCACCGTGAAAATTATAGCATGAATGCTAGACCATACAATTAAAATCCTCTTCAATCAATGTGACTCAAGACTCGACTACATGGTGGAAATGGCTTTTACGAATATCAAAACGATCTATATTCAAATCTTACCGTACAAATATCTACATCGGATTCTACCTGCAACCACATTTTATAGTATAAAATTATAACCCTCAACTGTGATCACATTTATGTGTCCTAATACAATGAAAGACACTTCAAAAGAAAGTAAACAACAAGTGTCCGGTAGAAACTTCTCATGGCGGCGCACTCTCCCTTCCAATGTTTGTTAACTTTTTCATATTAATGGTAGGTAGCTGTTAAAAATAATAGTTATGTTGGACAAAATTTAAAATTAGGGGAATTTTACTAAATCCCTAGTAAACTTGGCTGTTTGGCACTTAGGGGCTGTTTGTTTGCCCAAAAAAAGGAGGAAATGGAGGAAATGAAAACTGAATTGAGGGCCACCTAGGATTTAGGTTTCAGACCTTTTCCATTTCATATGTTTGGTTTGTCAACCGATTTAGAGAAAAGGTGTTGTGAAATGGGGGTCCACGTCACAATTTGATGAAATCTGTAGTTTTCAGAGCTTTGAGGCCTGAAAATGGGTGGAAAAGTCACGTCGCTGATTAAAAAAAATGAGAATGGATCGCTTATCGAGGCGGCGGGCGTGAAAAGGGGTTTCCATCTTTAGGGTTATCTTCACCGACACTTCCTCCTTCCCCCTTCCGCCTCTTGCCTTTGTTTCACCATTGCTCTGATCCTTTGTGTCGCCATTTTTTTTACCTAAAAAACTTACAGTTGATGATGGCCTGCGCATAGAACGCCTCGACGAACTTTAGGCGCTTTTGTCAGGGTTGCTGCTCCAGATCTAGCAGAAAGTCTTAGTTTCTGTACTGATATGTAAATTTTCTCCTCTTCTACTTGTTGTGGTGTAGGTAGATCTGCACCCGCTGAAGCCTGATTTTTTTACTGTTATCAGTGTTTTCCTCACCGCAATCAGCTAGAGGTTCGATCTCAATTTCTCTTAGTTATCCCTTGTTGAAAAAGCAGACTAGTTTAAAATTTTCAGCATGCATCTGATTTTGAGTATCTAACCTAGACTATTAATCTGAGATTTAGGGTTTTATTAGTTCTTAGCAACTGCAGCAGGCAATAAATTGACCAGATTCATGATATATTTTATAAATGTCCCCATTTCTAAATTGCGATCAATATATGATTTAGGAGTTTTTATCGACATAAATCAGCAAGAGATTTGTGATATTTATGCGTTCATAAGAACTGCTTCATGTATTTGTGATCTATTTATTTTTTTTAAATATTTTATCTGTGTTGGACCCTAGAGGGGGGTGATTAGGGTCAAGAGGCTCTAATATGCAATAAAAAATAAACACAAGCAAACCACAAAACAGTAATGCGATTAAAGTAAAAGAGATAGGGTTAGGAATCGTTATCATTTGACGCGCGATGTGTTAACGAGGTTCGGTCCTCTGACCTACGTCCCCGCTCCCCACTCTCGAGGAGAAATCCACTACACACCCGGTTTGGAAGCCGGAACTTCGTCTACACAGCGATCCAATACGATCTCTCACTACACAGTTTGATCTCAACAGATCACACTCCCTCAAAGTTGATCTACACAATATCTCACTCACACAGCAGAAGAAAAGATGCAAGACTCTCTCTTTACACAGCCCCTATGGCAAAGAGAAGGTTTACTGAAGCTGGGAAGTGAATCACACTTGAAAACAGAGAGAAAACAGACTTTGAAAATTTTACTCAGGAAACAGAAAAAGCTCTCTGGTTTTTGCAAACGTTAGGGCTCAGGAAGAAGAAGAAGTCTGAGGGGTTTTTATAGAAGAGATTAAATCATTTACTGTGCCAAACACGGTTAAGTGAAAGCACAGCAAACGAGGCAATCGACCGTTTGAAAAAAGTCGCGGCGGAACGAAGAAAAATTTCGGTTGACCGAAGGGATTTTCGGTCGACCGAAAAAATGCTTCGGTCGACCGCGAACAACTTTGAAAATTTAGAAAACAAGCAGAACCATCATCGGTCGACCGGCGCGGTCGACCGATATAGAAATCGAGATTTCGGTCGACCGCACCGGTCGACCGACGACCTCTCTGGAAAATACTGACGAATGATCATAGGTGCGGGTCGACCGGTCCGGTCGACCGCTTTCTGATATATTATGATCATAGGTGCGGTCGACCGGTCCGGTCGACCGTATTCTGATACATTGCAGAAAGCAGATTTTGACTCAACTAAAATATTTGTAAAATATTTATTTGACCTCTGAAAATTATGAAACTTTGTAAAATATTTTTAATACTAAAAACAAACTGTTTGGAAAAAGAATTTTGCAGATAGGTCATCATACTTGTGAAAAATAGTATTTTGTGAAAAACACTTAAAAACTTAAGTATGAAAATGTGTGTGTGAGTCCCAATAGCTTCAAGTAAAATCAGTAACTCTTTGCCTATATTCTAGCACTAGAGAGAAAATAGAAAAACAAGCTAATATCCTCACATAGAATACAGTTCTTGAATCTTGATATAGCTTTAAGTTTGATGAAGCTTCTTTATGAATTTGTTGTTCTTGAATTAACTTTGCTTCATCATTATGCCTCCTCCTCCTTTGGATATCATCGTTGTAGCGTATATTCCATCCAATCCTCCATTAATGGCACTAACAAGCTTGATAAATGAATTTTCTACATTTGTACTCAATAAGCTATTAGTACCGTTAATGGTGCTTGTAAACATCATCAAAACATAAGGGCTAACAATCTCCCCCTTTTTGATGATGACAACCAACCATTATAAGAGCAAAAATAAAATAGCTTATAGATAGGTGCTCCCCCTATCTATGAGCTCCCCCTAAGTATATGCAACAAATGAGGAGATTTCTCTCCCCCTTTGTCACCATCAAAAATGGGGTAAAGAGAAATATAAAGTACAACTAAACAAGCAAGCAATGTAGAACTTTCACATAGTGCATAAGCCCAAACCATTTCTTATGTGACAAAAATCATCCTCTCCAAGAGGTTTAGTAAATATATCCGCTAATTGAGATTTTGTGTCAACAAATACTAAGGATACATCTTGTCTCTCTACATGATCGCGTAAGAAATGATGGCGCACATCAATATGCTTGGTTCTAGAATGCAAAACCGAATTTTTAAAAATATTTATAGCACTTGTGTTATCACAAAAAATTTTAATATTTTGAAAACTCAAATCATAGTCAACTAAGATTTGTTTCATCCATAAAACTTGAACACAACATAAGCCGGCGGCAATATATTCCGCTTCCGTAGTGGACAATGCAACACAATTTTGTTTCTTGGAAGCCCAAGAAACAAGTAAATTTCCTAAGAATTGGCATGTTCCACTAGTACTCTTGCGATCTACCTTACATCCGGTAAAGTCGGCATCACAAAAATCATATAAATCAAAAGAGGTGCTTCTTGGATAAAATAAACCAAGGTTAAAAGTTCCATTAACATACTTAATGATCCTTTTAACCGCAATTAAATGAGATGCTTTTGGAGATGCTTGAAAACGTGCACATGCACACACACTAAACATGATATCGGGTCTACTAGCGGTGAGATAAAGAAGACTACTGTAGGCAATAAAAATTGCCTTTAAATCCTTATCAGAGAAGTTCAGAACAAAACTGCTAAAACCTCGCCCGAATGGCAAAAAGGGGGAAAACACTGATAAAAAGGGGAAAATGCAGATATCTCCCAAACCGTAAGGAATTTGGCGAAACGGAGGAAGCGAACCGAAGCCTTTCGCTCGGTTTGGATGGCTCCATCTCGTCGAGATAGGCGATTTTCATATATAATTCGTCCAATTCCCGAGTTACGGTTTGAAAGTTACGGCCTATTCTTCGATCCATGCTCAGGAGCTCGCCTGCAGCTCGAATTTTGCCTGCACGATCAAGCTCGCCTGCATTCCCGAGTCTGCCTACAGTCACAAGCTCGCCTGCAGACTCAGCTCGCCTGCAGACCCAAGTCTGCCTGCGGTCCCAAGCTCGCCTGCAGACTCAGCTCGCCTGCAGACCCAAGTCTGCCTGCGGTCCCAAGCTCGCCTGCATTCCCGAGTCTGCCTGCAGTCACAAGCTCGCCTGCAGACTCCTGTGGTCCCAAGCTCGCCTGCAGACTCAGCTCGCCTGCAGACCCAAGTCTGCCTGCAGTCCCAAGCTCGCCTGCAGACCCAAGCAGCAGACTCGCCAGCTCACTGTCAACTGCCCACTTGGAGTATGGGAACAATTACATCTGTGGTCAAATCCCGCAAATCAAGGGAGAGGGCACAATACCCCAAGACCGTCAAGCGGCCGCTCACAGTACGAATGATTGGGCAGGTGTCGAGTCGACCTGAACATTCATAAATGCAGCTCACCTCGGCTGTCTGAGTCAAGAGCCGGATCCGCCAGCACTCGGCGAGCTGTCCAAGCTCACTCGAGTACCAGGAACCCGCTTTCCCACCTCTCTCGACCTGAAGAGAGAAGACACGGTACTCCAGGCCCGCCGAATAGCCGCTCACGGTACAAGTAGTCAGACAAACGCCAAATCAACCTGCACCCTCATAAATGCGACTCACCTCACTTGTCCAAGCGAGAGGCGGAAGCCGTCAGCGCTCAGTGGGTTGGTCAGATCCACTCGAGTATCTGACAACCGTCGTCACACATACGAGGAGGGGCTTTCCCGCTCCTACTTGACGTGATGCCAAACACGACTCCTCGAATGACCGCTCATGGTACAGATGAACAGCAGAATATCTCTGAACAATGTATGATCACATCCCATGATTCAAGGAGCGGCCACGCCATCTCTCCTCTATTTAAGAACCTCGCCCGGCTACAGGAAAGATGTTCATACATAGTTAATTGATTAATTTAATCAGTTAACTGAACCACTGGCTCTCGACTCCCAACGGAGTCGACGACAAGCTCTCTGCATCACTTTTGCATTGCAGCGCCACTTCCTAGTTCTGAGCCCCGATCGCCGGCGAACTAGAAGACCCGAACTCCATCGAACCGAGTGTTCGCGGGAAGTTGCTGCAGGGACTACTGTTGAGTCCCTTGTGATCAAATTCGAGGGGTACTTACAATCGTCCTCTTCTCGCGGCAATACATCTCGCGATGGCTGCAGAGTCGTGCGGGTGGCCCAGCCCTAAGAGGCCGAGGCAACCAAGCCTGAGGGATCTACCCAAGCCGAGGCAGGGGGTTGTTTTCCCCCCGAACCAGCTGAGGCCGAGCCGAGATTCGAGAATGCAGGTCTAAGGGCTACTGAATGGGTCAATGAACGATCCTCGCAGACCCCTGTGCAAGAGTAATCAACCATTCGTGTCGACGCAGACTACGCCTCCGCCGTCGACATGAACGCTCCTCGTTCAAAATGATCTAAACAACGGCGACGAAAAGCTCTCGCTCGTCTCGAGGCACAATCCCTCATCCCCCATGACAGCCTGAATTATTATTCAGGCTTAAGAAGAATCAACCTCTTGAGCCAGGTTCCCATTTTTGGCGAACCGCTCAAATCGGGGGAGCCTAGCAGTTTAGGCGAGCCCATCTCTTTGAGCCAGGTTCCCAGTTTTGGCGAACCGCTCAAATCGGGCGAGTCTGACGGCTTAGGCAAGCCCAACCTCTTGAGCCAGGTTCCCAGTTTTGGCGAACCGCTCAAATCGGGGGAGCCTAGCAGTTTAGGCGAGCCACACTCTGTGAGCAAGGTGCTCAATTTTGGCGAACCAAGGGCACCTGGCGAACTCTGCAGTTCAAGAGGGCTTCGTCAAACAAGCGGACTTCACCAAGCTCGCCTGACGGCCCAAGTTCGTCAGAAAGGTGAATCAACAGCTCGCCAGACAGGCGCAAGCACACTGTACCAATCTCGCCTGACGAGCGAACCTCGCCAGCCTGAACCTCGCCAACACGCTCACGCCCAAATGGGGGTGGCCACCTCGTTTGCCTGCACGGGTCTGACGTCCGTCTCTGATGACGACGATGATGACGATTGCTCAGCAGTGGCAATGTCGCAGACTTCAAGCTCAGTTCAGGGCGAGCACGCAAATGTGCACATGACCGATATCCCAGACGAGATATCCAGGAGACTCGACGAGCAACAAGCAACCATCGACTCCCTAAAGGAGATGTTGGAGCAGATCCTGAGCGAGAAGAAGAGGAAGAGAGAGAGAGGACTTCGCGGGCTTCGCATAAATCCTTGAAGCACAAAGAGCGGGTGCCTACTCCTTCTCACTCCTCATCCGAGTCATCTAGAGGAGCGTCATCTTCGGGACATAACCCAAGAGACAAGAGGTTTGACAACCTCCAAAGTCAACTCGACGCCTTGAAGCTCCAGGAGCATGCGAACAAGCTGGGGGTTGTCAGACCGTATCCAATTGAATGGGATGCGGATTCCTACCCGGCAAAGTTCGAGCCGCTGGACCTCCTGCAGTTCAATGGCAATGGTTCTCCTACCCAGCATATCTACTACTTCCAGGCGCAAACTGGACACATAGTGGGAAACGATCCCATTATGACTCGACTGTTCATTGGTACCCTCAAGGGGGCCGCTTTTGAATGGTTTCACAGATTGGAGCCTGGGTCCATCACCTGCTGGAAGGACATGGAAAGGCTCTTCGTGGCTAGATTCTTCGACGATGATACAGAAGTATCTATGGCCACCCTGCTAACTGTGAAACAGAGGAAGACAGAGTCTGTAAGCAACTTTGTCAAGAGATTCAGAAACCGATCGCTGCATTCCCGCGATCGAGTTGCCGAGGCCACGCTCATCGAGATGTGCCGGAACAATCTCTCCATCAGCGTTCTGTCCAATATGGGCGCTGTTGAAGCTCGCTCATGGAAAGACTTACTCCGCCAAGGAGAACAAGTCGAGAGCATGCTCAAGCATATGGGTGACGAAGACCCGCATGAATTTCGAGGGGATGATGACCAAGATGCCTTGGTAGTGGAGACCGATCCCTCATATCCTCCAAATTTCCCCCGTTGATCCTCTTCAACAGGACGGCGAACCGCTCAAATCAGGCGAGCCTAATAGTTTAGGCGAGATCCGCTTCTTGAGCCAGGTTCCCAGTACGGGCGAACCGCTCAAATCAGGCGAGCCTAACAGTTTAGGCGAGTTCCACTTCTTGAGCCAGGTTCCAGGTTATGGCGAACCGCTCAAAATAGGCGAGACCAGCAGTTCAGAGGGGCTGCATCAAACTCCCACTTGGTCAAACCTTCAGATAGTTAGGACCAAAGCCACAATCCCCCGCCAATCCTCTTCAATAGAATGGCGGGACCCCCACTTCTGTCACGTTAACACTACACCTCTGACAAAATCAACTTACCAATCCTCTTCAAAAGGATGGTAGGTCCTCAAGTCGCTCCGATCGCGGCAATTCCTATCATGTTAACGATACACCTCTAACAAAATTAACTTACCAATCCTCTTCAAAAGGATGGTAGGTCCTCAAAGTCGCTCCGATCGCGGCAATTCCTATCATGTTAACGATTACCTCTGATAGTCGACACCGTCATTCCTACAAATGACGTTGTCCGATCAGTCGTCATACACATACGTCCCTGAACGATTTGATTCTCCCAGCACCGTCTTTCCCATAAAAGGCGTTGTTGTTTGATAATCATACGTCCCTGAACGATTTGATTCTCCCAGCACCGTCTTTCCCATAAAAGGCGTTGTTGTTTGATAATGGCCTACTATGCGATGTGCTGCTATTTCAGGGTTCGTCTTTGCCCCAAGAGAAGACAAATCAGGGTTCGTCTTCATCTTTGCCCTAAGATAAGCTTCCCCCTTGACTCCAATGAGTATACGAGTATAAACTGTTCCCTTTACTCCAACGGGTATACGAGTATAAACTGTTCCCTTTACTCCCACTGGTGCAAGAGTATAAACTGCTCCTTTACTCCAACTGGTGCATGAGTCTAAACTGCCTCCTTATACTCCCACTGGTGCAAGAGTATAAAACTGTTCCTTTCCTCCAACTGGTGCACGAGGCTAAACTGCTCCTTCACTCTAACTGGTGCATGAGTCTAAACTGCTCCTACCCTCCTACTGGTATACGAGGTTAAACTGCTCCCTACTCTATTAATCCAAACGCCTTGAAAGGCTAAGGATAGAGGAGAAATTTTAGCATTGAGCCTAAGAGAAACTCCTCGACAACTTACCATGCTAAGGGCAAGAGCATGGCTAGTCCAACTCAAACGGCAGTTGGTAAAGACGAATCAAGTCCGTTGATAGCTGAGGGTTTGCTCAAAATCCTAGAAGGCGATCATCAGCTGCGAGTGAAGAGATCAACTTCACCGAGCTCGTTGGAGGGTTCCTCACTCCATCTGAACAGGGATCACTTTACAGGTCTTCATATCCAAAGTGTTCCAGACCCCATGCGACCTGATTCAGGTCTGAAAACTTTGGAGGGGGTTTTGTAGGCAATAAAAATTGCCTTTAAATCCTTATCAGAGAAGTTCAGAACAAAACTGCTAAAACCTCGCCCGAAATGGCAAAAAGGGGGAAAACACTGATAAAAAGGGGGAAATGCAGATATCTCCCAAACCGTAAGGAATTTGGCGAAACGGAGGAAGCGAACCGAAGCCTCTGGCTCGGTTCGGATGGCTCCATCTCGTTGAGATAGGCGATTTTCATATATAATTCGTCCAATTCCGACTTACGGTTTGAAAGTTACGGCCTATTCTTCGATACATGCTCAGGAGCTCGCCTGCAGCTCGAATTTCGCCTGCACGATCAAGCTCGCCTGCATTCCCGAGTCTGCCTATCGCCTGCAGACTCAGCTCACCTACAAGCTCGCCTGCAGACCCAAGTCTGCCTGCAGTCCTAAGCTCGCCTGCAGACCCAAGCTGCAGACTCGCCAGCTCACTGTCAACTGCCCACTTGGAGTATGGGAACAGTTACATCAGTGGTCAAATCCCACAAATCAAGGGAGAGGGCACAATACTCCAGGCCCGTCAGATGGCCGTCCACAGTACGAATGAGCGGACAGGCGCCGAAACAGCCTGCACCCTCATAAATGCGGCTCACTTCAGTGGTCAAATCCCGCAAATCAAGGGAGAGGGCACAGTACCCCAAGACCGTCAAGCGGCCGCTCACAGTACGAATGATTGGGCAGGTGTCGAGTCGACCTGAACATTCATAAATGCAGCTCACCTCGGCTGTCTAAGTCAAAGCCGGATCCGCCAGCACTCGGCGAGCTGTCTAAGCCCACTCGAGTACCAGGAACCCGCTTTCCCACCTCTCTCGACCTGAAGAGAGAAGACACGGTACTCTAGGCCCGTCGAATAGCCGCTCACGGTACAAGTAGTCAGACAAACGCCAAATCAACCTGCACCCTCATAAATGCGACTCACCTCACTTGTCCAAGCGAGAGGCGAAAGCCGTCGGCGCTCAGTGGGTTGGTCAGATCCACTCGAGTATCTGACAACCGTCGTCACACATACGAGGAGGGGCTTTCCCGCTCCTACTTGACGTGATGCCAAACACGACTCCTCGAATGACCGCTCATGAAGGGGGGATTGGCTGTTGCATATTCTGCTGGCTAATCTCCCAAAGGTTGAACCTGGACCTTTGCTAAAGGCTCCCTCATTTGAGAACTGAAGCCTCGGCAGCAACTTCGATCGGATCGTCCAAGGGAAGCAGACTCGGCACGAGCACCGAGCGAGGCGTCCTATCGCCACCGAGGAACCCACGTTAAACAAGGAGGGCATTCCCTCCATTTCTGTTGTAAACATTTGATTATTAGTTTGTAATAAGCTGTTCTTATCAATACAAACGAAGTTTCCTGTTTTCGGGATATCAAAATTTACACCTACAACTACCTATCATACCTCGGTATAGTTTTTGGTCCACATCTTCACCACTCTCATCCGCATCAAGCTTAACACTAGTACTCATGGGAGTAGGCGCATGCTTAGAATTCTCCAAATTGAATTTCTTCACCAATTCCTTCGCATACTTGTTTTGTGAAATGAAGATTACATCCTTAGTTTGCTTGACTTGGAGCCCGAGAAAGAATGTAAGCTCTCCCATCATACTCATCTCAAAGTGATCCTGCATTACTTTAGAAAATTCCTTGCACAAGGATTCATTAGTAGCACCGAAAATAATGTCATCCACATATATTTGAACTAAAATGAAATCATTTTTCCTTTTTCTCACAAAAAGAGTGTTATCAATTGTTCCTTTTGAAAAACCATTTTCAATAAGAAAACTAGAGAGGCGAGCATACCAAGCCCTAGGAGCTTGTTTCAACCCATATAAAGCTTTTTGTACCCGGTAAACATGATTAGGAAAAGCATGATCTATAAAACCGGGGGGTTGCTCAACATACACTTCCTCTTCTATAAAACCATTTAAGAAGGCACTTTTAACATCCATTTGAAATAGTTTGAAAATTTTAAAGCTAGCAAATGCCAAAAATATCCTAATAGATTCTAACCTTGCAACCGGTGCAAAGGTTTCATCATAGTCTATGCCATCCTCTTGATTGTATCCTTGGGTAACCAAACGAGCTTTATTCCTAGTAACAATACCATGTTCATCAAGTTTGTTTCTAAAAACCCATTTAGTACCAATAACACTAGCATTTTTAGGTCTAGGAACTAACTTCCAAACATCATTTCTATGAAAATTGTTTAGTTCTTCATGCATAGCCAGAACCCAAAATTCATCATTTAAAGCATCATTAATCTTTTTAGGTTCTAGTTGAGATAGAAATGCAACATTACCACATTCACTCAAGGCTTTTGAGCGAGTTATAACTCCTTTTGAAGGGCTCCCAATGATTTGTTCCTTTGGATGGTTTGATATGAATTTCCAAGCTTTAGGTGGTTCAACTTGTTCTTGAGCATTGGTGCTATCTACATCCTTTTGAACTTCTATAGAGGGAGTGTCATTGATTTGCAACAAGTCCAATCCTCCCTCAATATCATCATCATCATCTTTCCTAGGCAACACAGTTTATAGATTCTTCAACAACGAGACTTCGTTTATTGAAGACCCTATAAACCTTACTTCGAGGTGCATAGCCCAAGAAAATACCAATATCAATTTTGGAGTTAAATTTATCATGGTGATCTTTTGTATTTAAAATAAAACATTTACAACCAAAGATACGAAAATAACCAATAAAAGAAGTTTTTCCATTAAAAAAGTTCATATGGAGTTTTCTTAAGCTTTGGTCTAATCAAAACACGATTTAAAACATGGCAAGCCGTATTGACGGCTTCCGCCCAAAACTTTTTCATTTTCAATTCTCTTAATATGATTAGCAAATTCTTCAAAACAATCATTTTTCTTAGCAAGAAATATTGTCCATGTAAAACGAGAAAAATCATCAATAATCACAAAAACATAGTGTTTGCCTCCAAGAGAGGTAACACGCATAGGACCAAATAAATCAAGATGTAATAGTTGCAAAGGTTTAGAAGTTGATACCTCATGGATGGATTTGAAAGAAGATTTTGTTTGTTTACCTTTGGCACAATCCTCACAAATTGTATCTTTTATGAAGTGCAAGCTAGGTAGCCCTTTCACAAGATTCTTCTTAGACAATTTTGATATTAACTCCATATTTGCATGTCCAAGTCTCTTATGCCAAATCCAAGGATTTTCATCAATAGCCGCAAGGCACTTCACATCTTGATTCACTAACTCATTCATCTCAAAAATGTAAACATTAGACTTGCGATTTGCAATAAAAACAATTTTTCCATCCATACTAATGATGCATTTATCCGGTTTAAAAGAAATATCAAAACCTTTATCACTTAATTGGCTAATGCTAAGAAGATTATGATTCAAGCCATTTACTAAATAAACATCTTCTATAATGGGTGAGGGTTTCTTACCAATAGACCCGATACCAATGATTTTACCTTTCTCACCACCACCGAAGGAGACATTGCCTCCTTCAATCCTTGATAGGGTTGCAAATAACTCTTTGTTGTTCGTCATATGATGTGAGCAACCACTATCAAGGTACCACATTTCCTTACGTCGTTGCCGTGACGTTCCCTACAAAAGATGAAGATGAAGGTGTAGTAGCTTTAGGTACCCATGTCTTGGGTCCTTGGTGGTTAGTAGTCTTGGTACCTTTGGGTACCCACATCATTCCATAAAAATCATGGTTATCTTTAATTCTACAATGAGTAGAAATGTGTCCATGTCTCATACAATAAGTGCATACAAAATTTCTTTTGTATGTACGGATGTTTGAACCATGAAACCTATTTCTATCATAGTGATTATAGTTAGCATAAGCATGTGTCACGCCCCGCTTTCTAAAATACCAGGGGAATCGGAACGTGATCAAGCCCGCGACGTATTAGATCAAGGAGAATAAAAAAAATCATTTCTCTTCAACCTAATACGCTAAGCATCTGGAAATAATTATAATGCGAAGTCACATGTCCCCGATCACAATCAACAAGAATATAATAGACAAACTCAGAATAAAATAATACATATCACAAAGCAGATCATCCCAGATATAAAAATACGGGTCAAACATGCCCTTATACAAATCTGAACAAATAAATACTGAAGAGATACAAAATACACTGATCAATTAGAAATATGAGGTAGTACAAAAGAAAACGGATGACCAATAACTAAGCTTCAGCTTCTTCTGCTTCGTCTGCAGGGCACTCCTGCTGAGAATCCTCTGGCTCCTGATGAATTCCCAGCTGAACCTGTTCTTCCTCTAAGTCTGACGTACACCAGAGAAAACAGGTGTACGTCAGGTGCATGACGCACGGCAAGACCCGACCCCACAAAGAAAATAGAACGAACGGAAATCCAATGCGAAAACGATACGATAACAGAAACAACACGGGTAACGAAATCATGCAGCTAGCGATCAAAATAATCATCCAAGTAACATGTTCATATACTAGATGAAATTAATACTTAAAAATCTACAACAAGAGACGTAGTACGTCGAGCGAAATAATCCAAACAAGGAAACCCTCATGTATATACCTTATGTCTCAAATTATAGATAATTAATTATTAATCCCGATCTAAGTATGAACAGAAAACACAACTAGCCTACTAACTAGTTATTCTATAACAGGTCACTGGTCACATCTCACACAGAAGTCAACGCTCCTGTCATCGGATACTGACTGTTCACAAATCCCCTACGTGCATCCAATCCCGCTACACATGCGGCCAGAGGACTACACGTAAACCGTTTTCCGCCTGGTCCGAACTCAAGCACAACTCGGATGACGAAACGATTTCACTGACTAAAGTGATGTACACACTTCACTTTAGCCCTACAAACCAACCCCGGTGGCGACACCAACCATGGGAGTGAGCCTGGAAGATACATCAACAGTTTTATCCGATCACATGAACATTAACTTCCCCATCCTAACTCTTCTCGTTTTTCTAAATCAACCATAATCCTCACATGAACATTAACTTCCCCATCCTAACTCTTCTCGTTTTTCTAAATCAACCATAATCCTCATTGAAACTCGGGTTCACCACCTAAACTCAATCAACACACTCACACATGTCACTAAGTCTGTTCATGACGCACGAGGCCACAAAGTCATGAACTATTAAGGGTTCTCAAACACAACATGGATAATACATATCAGACATGTTAAATACATTAAATAAATGCAAAACGTGAAATATGATCGTAAACAGTAAAAACATACATGTAGTCCGGTTTCATCAATATCTTGTTATCCAGCCTTCTAAATTATTCATACAAAATCATAAATTACTTAAATCCAAAATAGATAATTATTTTTTACAAATAAATTCCTTTAAATCATCATAACTATCAAAAATATAATTCTTTTGCCGAAAATAATTCTTCTTAAATTATTATAATTTTTCTGTTCTCAAACAAATTCTTTTAATTAATATAAAAATTCCAAAAATGATTCCACTGCCAAAATAAATTCTTTTAATTCATAATAATTATTCTAAAATAATCTTTTCTCAAAATAAATTCTTTTTAATTCTTATAAATTCTGTAAATTAATTCCGTGATCAAATAATTTCTTTCACTTGATTGCCATTATTTCAAAAATAGTATTTATCACACAACTATGATATAAATCAATATTATTCACGAAACAACCCACGTAATTATTCAAAATATACTACAGCTAATCATATCACAGCATAATCTACGCAATCAACTAATAACGAATATAAATAATGGAATAACAAGCCAAGGGGAAACGAGATCTTGCCTCGGGGTTCGTCGAACGAATCGACGCTGACGTGCAAGTCCGGGGTGAGGCGACAGTGACAAGCGAGCTGTTAGGGGTTGCCGTCAGCGACGTCGACGGCGAGGACAGCAGTGAGCTCGGGAGTGACCGCGGAGCGCTCGAGCGGAGGCGCTGGAGCGCTACTGCTAGATCGTCGGGGCTGATGAGGCGGGAGCGGGCAGTGGTTTAGCTTGGTCGGGCTGACGGCTCGCTGCTGGGGTTCTGCTGGAGTGCTGCGGCGGATCTGGCGGTTCGGAGCTCGGGTTGTGGTGAAGGGCGGCGAAACGGTGGTTGTCGAGAGTTTGGAGGGGCGGGATCTGGGGGTGAGGCTTCGTCGAGGGAGATGGGCCGACGTTATGGGGTGGTGAGAGGAGGAGAGCGGATGCGGTGGCCGGCGGCGAAGGGACGACGGGGTGCAGAGGCGGTGGTGGATCTAAACAGCTCGAGCTGGCGGCAGCGGCGATGGCCGGCAGGCGCAGGAAGGTTGGCGTAGCGCTGGTCGTGGGTGAGGAGACGACGACGTGGAGGTTGATGAAGACATGGGCTCGCGGTTGAGGGAAGGACGAGGGCAGGAAGAGAGAGATGACGTGGGGGAGGAGAGAGAAAAGAGTGAATGTGTGGCGGCGTAACAACGAGGGGTGAGGTAGAGAGAAAGTTATTTTTATATATATATAATTAGGGTTAGGGTTAAGGTTTAAGACAAAAATAATTAATAATTATGGTATTTAAAAAACTAAACTAATTACAGAACAATTACATACAAATAAAAACGTATCCGTTGTGCTATTACAACCGTTGATACGAAATAGTCGAAAAATACTCATATTGTATAATTAAACGAAGAATAATTAATAAATAAAATATAATTACTTACATTTAAAATCCAATAATTATGGGATAATTATATACACAGTAAAACGTATTCGTTATACTAATACGACAGATAATATGTAACAGTAGAAATAATACAGCAAATTATACAAATAATACGTAATTAATAATACAACGTATTATATGAAAATATACGTAATAATAAAAATAATACAACTTATTATTCAAAATGACATGTAATAGTATCGGTAACACAACGGATAAATTTTGAAAATTTTTACTACACTAAATAAATTTATAAATATTCAAATCATTTAAATAAATATAAAACTTAGACTTTAAATCATAAAAAAATTGTAGAATTTCAAGAAAAATACAAATACTCTTTTAAAATAATAATTAAATATTTTAAATTACTAAAAAATTATTTTAACTAGTATAAAAAATTCATGGTCCTTACAGCATGATTGGGTCTAGTCCTACAACCCTCAATTTCCAATCTTTGATCTTAGTTGCTTATTCTCGAAATCGAGATCTCCTAGCAATTCATCTTTTAGAGCAAGAGAGGTTGTTAGTTGTTCTAACTTAATATCACAAGAGGTATGTAATTTTTTAAAAGAAGAGTATTCTTTAGACATTCTTTTAAATTCAAAGTTCAACTCTTCTAAAGCCATAGCTATGTCACATTGCATATAGAAAGATTCACTTTCGGCCTCGGATATTACCTCATGTTCATTTGCCATGAAACAAACATTTGGGTCATGAAGAGCAAATTTGGCTCCTTCTTCATCACTATCCGAGTCACTTGGTTCGGATTCTTCCCATCCGGCATACATAGCCTTCTTCTTCTTGTACTTCATGTACTTTTCTTTGAGCTTGGGGCAATCCTTAGCGATGTGACCCGGTTCATTGCATTCAAAACATTTACCTACACGAGAGGAAAACTTGTTGTTAGATCGAGGGTTAAATTTTTTGTTCATT
Organism: Asparagus officinalis; assembly: GCF_001876935.1. Classification (NCBI taxonomy): domain Eukaryota; kingdom Viridiplantae; phylum Streptophyta; class Magnoliopsida; order Asparagales; family Asparagaceae; genus Asparagus; species Asparagus officinalis. The sequence continues at coordinate 126,334,618 of NC_033800.1, forward strand.
TTTATAAGTCTAGAGATTCTTCTAGAGAGATGAGCCACTTCTCTAGAAAAATCAACTTCACTATCCGATGACGAAGATGAGTTGTCACTAGCTCCTTTGAGAGCTATGGTCTTCAACTTTAGTGACGGCTCCTCAACTTCACGTGATGGCACTTCCTCCTTTTCCTTCCCCTTGAGCTTCTTCTCATGCACTTTGAGCTTTCCGATGAGGCTATCAAGAGCTAAGGTAGTGAGATCATGAGCTTCCTCAGTGGCCGTAGCCTTGGGCTCCCATGCCGGAGTCAAGGAGCAAAGTATCTTATAGTTCATCTCTTGAATGGACAATTGCTTGTCAAGACCATGTAATTCATTAATGATATTAGTAAAATGGGTAGTTCATCTCTTGAATGGACAATTGCTTGTCAAGACCATGTAATTCATTAATGATATTAGTAAAATGGGAAAACATAGCATCAATGGATTCATTAGGAAGCATTTTAAATAGCTCATAATCATGCATAAGTCCAATAATCATGCATAAGTTCCTTCATGTGTGATACATAATTTTACCCAAATTTCGTGTGCGGTTGTACACGTGGAAACTCTATTGTATTCATTTGGGGAGAGACCACAAATTAAGGCGTTCATGGCCTTAGCATTGAGATTGGCTAGGTTCCTTTCTCCATCGGTCATGCTCCCGACTTTGGACTTCTCTACATATTTCTTTTCTATGAGCTCTAGGATGTCAAGATCAATGCAACGAAGATAAATTCTCATCCTAGCCTTCCAATAAGCAAAATTGTGGATTGTCCTTCTAACATATGCATATTCAAAGAAGCCTCCATTGGATCTTTCCTCTAAGGTTGTTAAACCAAAAACTGATATAGAGACCAAAGCTCTGATACCAATTGTTGGACCCTAGAGGGGGGGTGATTAGGGTCAAGAGGCTCTAATATGCAATAAAAAATAAACACAAGCAAACCACAAAATAGTAATGCGATTAAAGTAAAAGAGATAGGGTTAGGAATCGTTATCCTTTGACGCGCGATGTGTTAACGAGGTTCGGTCCTCTGACCTACGTCCTCGCTCCCCACTCTCGAGGAGAAATCCACTACACATCCGGTTTGGAAGCCGGAACTTCGTCTACACAGCGATCCCACACGATCTCTCACTACACAGTTTGATCTCAACAGATCACACTCCCTCACAGCTGATCTACACAAGATCTCACTCACACAGCAGAAGCAAAAGATGCAAGACTCTCTCTTTACACAGCCCCTATGCCAAAGAGAAGAATTACTGAAGCTTGGAAGTGAACACACACAAAAACCACAGAGAAAACAGATTTGAAAATTCTCTCAGGAAGACAGCAGTCTCTCTGGTTTTTGCAAAACGTTAGGGCAAGGAAGAAGAAGAAGTCTAGGGTTTAAATAGAAGAAATTAATTAATTTAAAAACAAAACCCAATCTTTCCCATTTAAGAAAATAATCTCCTTTTCAGACCATTACCACAGACTGTGCCAAACACGGTTAAGTGTAAGCACAGCAAACGAGGCAATCGACCGTTTGAAAAAAGTCGCGGCTGAACGAAGAAAAATTTCGGTTGACCGAAGGGATTTTCGGTCGACCGAAAAAATGCTTCGGTCGACCGACCGAAAATCCGGTCGACCGCGAACAACTTTGAAAATTTAGAAAACAAGCAGAATCATCATCGGTCGACCGGCGCGGTCGACCGATATAGAAATCGAGATTTCGGTCGACCGCACCGGTCGACTGACGACCTCTCTGGAAAATACTGACGAATGATCATAGGTGCGGTCAACCGGTCCGGTCGACCGCATTCTGATACATTGCAGAAACTGATTTTTGACTTAACTAAAATATTTGCAAAATATTTATTTGACCTCTGAAAATTATGAAACTTTGTAAAATGTTTTTAATACTAAAAACAAACTGTTTGGAAAAAGAATTTTGCAGATAGGTCCTCATACTTGTGAAAAATAGTATTTTGTGAAACAATAGCTTCAAGTAAAATCAGTAACTCTTTGCCTACATTCTAGCACTAGAGAGAAAATAGAAAAACAAGCTAATATCCTCACATAGAATACAGTTCTTGAATCTTGATATAGCTTTAAGTTTGATGAAGCTTCTTTATGAATTTGTTGTTCTTGAATTAACTTTGCTTCATCATTATGCCTCCTCCTCCTTTGGATATCATCGTTGTAGCATATGTTCCATCCATCCTCCATATGATGAGCACAAAAATCATAGAAAAATTCATTTTGAAATTCACCACCATGATCACTTCTTATCTTAACAACTTTCAAATCTTTTTCATTTTCAATTCTTTTAACATGATTTGCAAATTCTTCAAAACAATCATTTTTCTTAGCAAGAAATATTGTCCATGTAAAACGAGAAAAATCATCAATAATCACAAAAACATAGTGTTTGCCTCCAAGAGAGGTAACACGCATAGGACCAAATAAATCAAGATGAAGTAATTGCAAAGGTTTAGAAGTTGATACCTCATGAATGGATTTGAAAGAAGATTTCGTTTGTTTACCTTTGGCACAATCCTCACAAATTGTATCTTTTATGAAGTGTAAGTTAGGTAGCCCTTTCACAAGATTCTTCTTAGACAATTTTGATATTAACTCCATATTTGCATGTCCAAGTCTCTTGTGCCAAATCCAAGGGTTTTCATCAATAGCCGCAAGACACTTCACATCTTGATTAACTAACTCATTCATCTCAAAAATATAAACATTAGACTTGCGATTTGCAATAAAAACAATATTTCCATCCATACTAATGATGCATTTATCCGGTTTAAAGGAAATATCAAAACCTTTATCACTTAATTGGCTAATGCTAAGAAGATTATGATTCAAACCACTTACTAAATAAACATCTTCAATTGTGGGTGAGGGTTTCTTACCAATAGACCCGATACCAATGATTTTACCTTTCTCACCACCACCGAAGGAGACATTGCCTCCTTCAATCCTTGATAGGGTTGCAAATAACTCTTTGTTGCCCGTCATATGATGTGAGCAACCACTATCAAGGTACCACATCTCCTTACGTCGTTGCCGTGACGTTCCCTACAAAAGAAGAAGATGAAGGTGTAGTAGCTTTAGGTACCCATGTCTTGGGTCCTTGGTGGTTAGTAGTGTTGGTACCTTTGGGTACCCATATCAAACCATAAAAATCTTCATTGTCTTTAATTCTACAATGAGTAGAAATGTGTCCATGTCTCATACAATAGGTGCATACAAAATTTCTTTTGTATGTACGAATGTTGGAACTATGAAACCTATTTCTACCATGGTGATTGTAGTTGTCATAAGCATGAGTGGGTCTAGTTCTACAACCCTCAATTTCTAATTTTTCAATCTTTGATCTTAATTGCTTGTTCTCGAAATCGAGATCTCCTAGCAATTCATCTTTTAGAGCAAGAGAGGTTGTTAGTTGCTCTAGCTTAATATCACAAGAGGTATGCAATTTTTTGAAAGAAGAGTATTCTTTAGACATTCTTTTAAATTCAAAGTTCAACTCTTCTAATGCCATAGCTATGTCACATTGCATATAGAAAGATTCACTTTCGGCCTCGGATATTACCTCTTGTTCATTTGCCATGAAACAAACATTTGGGTCATGAAGAGCAAATTTGGCTCCTTCTTCATCACTATCCGAGTCACTTGGTTCGGATTCTTCCCATCCGGCATACATAGCCTTCTTCTTTTTGTACTTCATGTACTTTTCCTTGAGCTTGGGGCAATCCTTAGCGATGTGACCCGGTTCGTTGCATTCAAAGCATTTTCCTACACGAGATGAAAACTTGTTGTTAGATCGGGGATTAAATTTTTTGTTCATTTTGATAAGTCTAGAGATTCTTCTAGAGAGATGAGCCACTTCTCTAGAAAAATCAACTTCACTCTCCGACGACGAAGATGAGTTGTCACTAGCTCCCTTGAGAGCTATGGTCTTCAATTTTGGTGACGGCTCCTCAACTTCGCGTGATGACACTTCCTCCTTTTCCTTCCCCTTGAGCTTCTTCTCATGCACTTTGAGCTTTCCGATGAGGCTATCAAGAGCTAAGGTAGTGAGGTCATGAGCTTCCTCAATGGCCGTAGCCTTGGGTTCCCATGTCGGAGTCAAGGAGCGAAGTATCTTGTAATTCATCTCTTGAATGGATAATTGCTTATCTAGACCATGTAATTCATTGATGATATTAGTAAAACGGGAAAACATAGCATCAATGGATTCATTTGGAAGCATTTTGAATAGCTCATAATCATGCATAAGTCCACTAATCTTAGATTCCTTAACTTGGGGGGTTCCTTCATGTGTGATACATAATTTTACCCAAATTTCGTGTGCGGTTGTACACGTGGAAACTCTATTGTATTCATTTGGGGAGAGACCACAAATTAAGGCGTTCATGGCCTTAGCATTGAGATTGGCTAGGTTCCTTTCTCCATCGGTCATGCTCCCGACTTTGGACTTCTCTACATATTTCTTTTCTATGAGCTCTAGGATGTCAAGATCAATGCAACGAAGATAAATTCTCATCCTAGCCTTCCAATAAGCAAAATTGCTCCCGGTGAAGAGTGGTGGTCTAGTGGTGGATTGTCCTTCTAACATATGCATATTCAAAGAAGCCTCCATTGGATCTTTCCTCTAAGGTTGTTAAACCAAAAACTGATATAGAGACCAAAGCTCTGATACCAATTGTTGGACCCTAGAGGGGGGGTGATTAGGGTCAAGAGGCTCTAATATGCAATAAAAAATAAACACAAGCAGGCGAGTAGCCAATAGAAATCTTAGGCGGATCAGCTAGTAGATCGGTGAGAGAATATTGAAGATTTTGTTGGACCCTAGAGGGGGGGTGATTAGGGTCAAGAGGCTCTAATATGCAATTAAAAAACAGCACAAGCAAACCACAAACAGAAATGCGATAAAAGTAAGAGAGATAAGGTTAGGAGTTCGTTATCCTTGACGCGCGATGTGTTAACGAGGTTCGGCCCGCTGACCTACGTCTCCGCTCCCCACTCTCGAGGAGAAATCCACTACACACCCGGTTTGGAAGCCGGAACTTCGTCTACACAGCGATCTCCACAGATCTCTCTCACTACACAGTTTGATCTCACAGATCACACTCCCTCACAGTAGATCTCCAAAGATCTCACTCACACAGCAGAAGAAAAGATGCAAGACTCTCTCTTTACACAGCCCCTATGGCAAAAAGAAGAATTACTGAAGCTTGGAAGTGAACACACACAAAAACCACAGAGAAAACAGATTTGAAAATTTTCTCAGGAAGATAGCAGTCTCTCTGGTTTTTTTGCAAACGTTAGGGCAGCTGGGAAGATGAAGGAGAAAGGGTTTAAATAGAAGAGATTAAACATTTTAAAAACACAACCCAATCTTCCCAATTAAGAAAACAATCTCCTTTTCAGACCATTACCACAGAATGTGCCAAACACGGTTAAGTGAAAGCACAGCAAACGAGGCAATCGACCGTTTGAAAAAAGTCGCGGCTGAACGAAGAAAAATTTCGGTTGACCGAAGGGATTTTCGGTCGACCGAAAAAATGCTTCGGTCGACCGACCGAAAATCCGGTCGACCGCGAACAACTTTGAAAACTTGGAAAACAAGCAGAGCCATCATCGGTCGACCGGCGCGGTCGACCGATATAAAAATCGAGATTTTGGTCGACCGCACCGGTCGACTGACGACCTCTCTGGAAAATACTGACGAATGATCATAGGTGCGGTCAACCGGTCCGGTCGACCGCATTCTGATACATTGCAGAAACTGATTTTTGACTTAACTAAAATATTTGCAAAATATTTATTTGACCTCTGAAAATTATGAAACTTTGTAAAATGTTTTTAATACTAAAAACAAACTGTTTGGAAAAAGAATTTTGCAGATAGATCATCATACTTGTGAAAAATAGTATTTTGTGAAAAACGCTTAAAAACTTAAGTATGAAAATGTGTGTGTGAGTCCCAATAGCTTCAAGTAAAATCAGTAACTCTTTGCCTACATTCTAGCACTAGAGAGAAAATAGAAAAACAAGCTAATATCCTCACATAGAATACAGTTCTTGAATCTTGATATAGCTTTAAGTTTGATGAAGCTTCTTTATGAATTTGTTGTTCTTGAATTAACTTTGCTTCATCATTATGCCTCCTCCTCCTTTGGATATCATCGTTGTAGCGTATATTCTATCCAATCCTCCATTAATGGTACTAACAAGCTTGATAAATGAATTTTTTACATTTGCACTCAATAAGCCATTAGTACCGTTAATGTTGGTTGTAAACATCATCAAAACATAAGGGCTAACAATCTGAGATTTGGGGGTTCAATGATAGGAGAATAAATTTGCATTTTTTTAATTGTCGTGCTTCAATTTGTTGTTTTTGGCGTCCTTTTTGAGAACATGCATCTTGTCTTTTTCTGCTCTTATCTCCAAGCCCCAACATGCGCGCATATATTAGCCAACATTAGCAAGTTATTTTCCATCTCTGCTGTATAATTAAATTTGTTCGAGAGCAGATTTCCATTCTTTAGTAAAGTTGTGGTTATTTTTTATGGCCTAGAATTTAATGCGATGTATCAATAAATTTATGTGATGGATAGTTCCAGCTGAGTTTAATGGGTTGCATAGAAAAATTATATGTTGCCTAATAGCAAAACAATTTCCTAAATTTCATTAGCATTTTAAAATATATACTTTGTGTCATGTAAAATTATGTGAAGCACATTATTTACTCCCTACTCAGCTGCTAATTTTTTTTATGTAATACATATCAGCTGCTTATTATGTAGCTAGGTACAATGGCAGTTGCCAATCCTATATTGCTTGTTTTGTTAACTTTAATGGGTATTAACAAGACCAAAACCCTATAATAAGGGTAGGCTGTCTAAAAATCACAATAAATAGCTGATTCCCCATCAAACACGGATCATGGAAGTTACAATCTGACGACTTCCAGAAGACTACAATTTGAAGACTTTCACGTAGATCGATAAAGGTTACAATCTGACGACCTTCACAACAACTGATGAAAGCTCTAATCAACATCCTTCACAATCAATATCGGGAGTTATAATCTGACGACTCTCACATATCGAAGAGCTAAAGCAAAGATTACAAAACGATGATCTTTGCATTGCTCTAACAGAAAGAGACTATAAATCGACGGTCTCTTCAAACTAAGACGTGGAAGTCCTCCCCACGTACCAGCATCAAGACGCACCGAGTTCATAGCCACGAACGCAGCTCAGATGCAGCTTTCAACGCTACCAACGCAACTTCCAAATCGCTACAAACGCAGCTCAGACGCTGCTTCCAACGCTGCCAACGCAGCTTCCAAATCGCTGCAAACGCAGCTCAGACGCTGCTTCCAACGCTGCCAACGCAGCTTCCAAATCACTGCAAACGCAGCTCAGATCCAGCTGCCAACGCTGCCAATGCAGCTTCCAAATCGCTACAAACGCAGCTCAGATTTAGCTGCTAACGCTGCCAACGCTGCCAACGCAGCTTCCAGACGCTGCGTCCGAGCTTTCAGACGCTGTGTTCGAGCTTCCAGACACTGCGTTTGAATGCAGAATTCACGCCAGAACGCGGATTTTGCGTTTGACTTATTCAAACACGAGCTGAACAGTTTCAAAACCGTTTTTTTATGATCTGAGGGGATCACAACTCCACTCAGGAGTGATTTAAGGGGCGGTTACATCCCATTAGCCCCACTTAGTAGCGAATTAAGGGGTTCGGTCGGTTGGAACTTCTTGGCAACAATAGAAGAGATCCTTGGGCAGGCTTTTGAGGAGATTGACGTCATCCCTTAGCAACATTCGGCAACAGGAGCTTTCTTCATCCTTGGCTTATAGACCGATTTCGGTTAAATCAACTCTTTCATAGAGTTTCAAACTCGTTCAGAGTTCTCCACAACGTCAAATCGTGAGGAGAAGATCATGTTCCAGTGAAACAAGACGTCAGATCGTCAACAAGAAACAAACTTGACGCGAGCATTCGAGGGAGGCATTTCATCGTCACCGTGAAGAACCTAGAATTAAACAAAGGGGAGAATCCAGATTAATTCTCCTCTCTTTTGTAATCAGGAAATCCAAATTGTAATTGAGATTAAAGGAATACAAATCGATTTTCTTTCATTTCTTTTACTGCAAAATTTTCCACAAACAAAAGATAGCGACTCTGCTGGGGAGAAGCTTCTCTGACGAAGAAGTGGTGGCGCAATCCGATGTTCATCTCACTGGAACCACGGTTGAAACTCTCGTCGTAGAATTCGATCAAGCCAAGTACGAGGAAGCCCTCTCCTCCGGATCCCTTAGCCTCAAGGCTATGCGCAAGATCCACAAAGTCTCCAAAGAAACTAAAGGTCTAACTACTCCAATTGTAGCCAAATCACCCAAGAAGGCCCTCCCATTTGATCAAGACTGCTCGAACAACCCCTCCTTTGAAGGAGTGGACTCGGTTTCTGCTAAACTCGTTCAACGAGTTGAAAGTTCTATACCCACGTCTTCACAGCGGGTATTGGGTCATAAAAGGCCCATTGTAGCGACGAGTTCCATTAACGCTAGCAACCTCGCTACAAAAGCCTTGAAAAAGGCTAAGAAGAACGTCGCTCAATGAAGGAGGAGATCCCTACGACGAGCACATCTTCGTGAATGCCGATCTTCAAGACAACACGAGCTTCGTGTTTGTGAGCCTAAACGTGACCAGGTGCTCTATGTTTTTTGCTTCAGAACGCAAGCCTCACGTCTATGAGCCCAAACATAGGCTCTGTGTGAATAAGACTGAATGCAGCCCTCAGTGGTGCATTATACAGTCAAAACGCAGCCTTTAGGAGTACGTTCCATTAACTAAACGCAACTCTCAGGCATGCGTTTTAGAACCAAAAAGCAGATCTCGGGACTGCGTTTCACCAGCAACACCTGGAGCTCAGGCATATAAGAAGTTCATACTCTACCTCAGTCCTGTCCAATCATAGACTGGGGGTTCCAATTCAAACCTCACGATCAGTGAGTAGTTCTCCTCGAATCTTCACAACAGATTTGAGAAAGTTCATATCGAGAGAAAGACCGATGTAACAAATCATTCGTTCATTCCAATGTGAACGACTGATTCCTACGGTCCTCTCAGGATTTCAATATTGCTCATATGCGGCCAAACTGTTGGTGTTCGACCAATTTACGAACGTTGCTTTGCCCAACCAACGACGACGTTCTCACAGGAAGAAGTCTCAAGAGATCGAATATCCTGGGGTCACTATCAATGTGATCGGTAGAGGGAAAGCCTCAGGTCCTAGTTCCAATGACTCTGAGACAAGTCGTTCACCGACCGTCAGAGAAATCGCTAACGAGTTTGAAGGAGTCTACCAACGCACTCGGACGCGAACATGAGCCATTCTCCCTATCAACTATCAGAGGCTAGCCAGAGGAACCAATTCCGATGATGAACACTCAGCCATTGCAGAGTCCCAATCATCAAACTCTTTTGTTGAACAGGAGAGCTCCGCTTATATGACGGGAAACTATGAAGATCTCGCAAAGAGACTTGATGAGCAGGAGGCCATGCTCAAATCTCAGCAGGAGGCTATCAATGAACTCATGGCCCTGTTGACTCAACTCGTCGCAGACAAGGCCAAATCTCAGAAGACAGATTCGCCACCTAGGTAAGAATCTTCCCGAAGAGAAAAAGTGTCTTCATCCCGACTGTACACAAGCAAAGGAAAGGAAAAAGTGGTTAATGGTGCTGCTTTTGATCAAGAAGCCCACAACCTGGAATCTTCCTCTGATGAAGCAAAAGAGACTGAGAACGAGCAGAATCTCCAGTCCACCAAAATGAAAGAATTAGATGCCTGTCTTAATGTCATTGCTAACAGAAGCGAGCTCCAAGATGAGGGATTTGTCAGGCCCTATCCTGCCGAATGGGATGCAGCCCCTTATCCTCCAAAATTTGAGGTCCCGACGCTCCAAACTTTTGACGGCACAAGATCACCGAACCAACATATCTATCATTTCAAGTCACAGACTGGGAATGTGATATCAAACGATGCCATACTAGCTCGATTGTTCATTGGCACCCTCAAGGGAGTTGCCTTTGAATGGTTCAGGAAACTGCCTGCCAGATGTATCCGAAAGTGGACGGATCTAGAGAGACTCTTCCTATCAAGATTCTTTGAAGAGGATACAGAAGTCTCTATTTATACCCTTCTCGCCACTAAGCAGAAGAAGAGGGAGTCTTGTCACGTTAACATCATACCTCTGACAAAACCCACTTATCAATCATCGTCAATAGGATGATAAGTCCACAAAGTTGTTCCAATCGCAACACAATCTTGTCACGTTAACATCATACCTCTGACAAAACCCACTTATCAATCCTCGTCAATAGGATGATAAGTCCACAAAGTTACTCCTATCGCAACACAATTCTATCACATTAACACTAAACCTCTGACAAAACCCACTTATCAATCCTCGTCAATAGGATGATAAGTCCACAAAGTTGCTCCAATCGCAACACAAATCCTGTCACATTAACACTAAACCTCTGACAAAACCCACTTATCAATCCTCGTCAATAGGATGATAAGTCCACAAAGTTGCTCCAATCGCAACACAAATCCTGTCACGTTAACACTAAACCTCTGACAAAACCCACTTATCAATCATCGTCAATAGGATGATAAGTCCACAAAGTTGCTCTCGTCGCAACACAAAAATTCTGTCACGTTAACACTAGACCTCTGACAAAATCAACTTATCAATCCTCTTCAATAGGATGATAAGTCCTCAAAGTTGCTCTGATCCTAACAAATTCCTGTCATGTTAACACCAAACCTCTGACAATCCACTTATCAATCCTTTTCAATAGGATGATAAGTCCATAAAGTTGCTCCGATCGCAACATTCTATTGTCACGTTAATATCAAACACCTCTGACAAAATCAACTTATCGACTCTCGTCAATAGAGCGATAGGTCCTCAAAGTTGCTCCGATCGCAACACTTTCCACTTATCGACTCTCATCAACGGAGCGATAAGTCCATAAAAATACTGTTAGGTTAACATCACACCTCTAACAGTCAAACCCCCCAATGAACTTGTTAATCCTTTTTCAACAAGAATAGCAAGTTGTCATTATAAAATCTCCAGTGGATTAAAGATTTTCTAGAATTATCATAGTAATAATAAAGAAAATTTCTGAATTTTACTCTAAGTGAAAATTCACGCCAAGTTAATACTACACTTCTGGCGCTTCCAACTTTCTTTCAGTGTTTCAAGTAACACAGGAAGAAACAGTGACAAAGTCTATGTATTCAATATCGTAGCACCAAAAATCCATGTCTTTCACGCATGAGGAACTTTATCCCAAATCCTATGTAGGGATAAGCCTACGCTTAATACGCGTTGCCGGTTAGTCTTTTTCCGTAAAAATAACAAAGTCTATGTATTCAAAATCATAGCATCAAGTCTAAGAGGGTTCATTCTCTTAGCACAACGTTACATGTGGAACGGACTTAGATAATCCACATGCTAGCCCGACTCAAACGGTAGTCGATAAAGGCTTATCAAATCCATTGATGGCTGAGGGTTTGCCAAAAATCCTATGAATGTTTGCGGGCCCATCAGCTGAATGGAGGTGAGCCATGACGTGACGTTTGATAGCTTCTTCTCAAGAGTAGCTCATACCGTTGCTACAGTTTCTCTTTGAAGCTCATCCTCACATAGGTCCTGCGTGGCAAATCTCTTCAACCAAGATGCCTTCGAAGCGAGTGCAGAGAACAACTCCTTTGTGACAAGGAATCAACAGCTCCAAGATCAGAGTTGAGATCCAAAGTATTTTGAAAATTCATCCCAGTCAACCGCGAACTTTCGAAAACTTTGGAGGGGGTTCTGTAGGCTGTCTAAAAATCACAATAGATAGCTGATTCCCCATCAAACACGGATCATGGAAGTTACAATCTGACGACTTCCAGAAGGCTACAATTTGAAGACTTTCACGTAGATCGATGAAGGTTATAATCTGACGACCTTCACAACAACTGATGAAAGCTCTAATCAACATCCTTCACAATCAACATCGGGAGTTACAATCTGACGACTCTCACATATCAAAGAGCTAAAGTAAAGATTACAAAACGATGATATTTGCAATGCTCTAACAGAAAGAGACTACAAATCGACGGTCTCTTCAAACCAAGACGTCGAAGTCCTTCCCGCGTACCAGCATCAAGACGCACCGCGTTCATAGACACGAACGCAACTCAGATGCAGCTTTTAACGCTGCCAACATAGCTTCCAAATCGCTGCAAACGCAGCTCAGACGCTGCTTCCAACGCTACCAACGCAGCTTCCAAATTGCTACAAACGCAGCTCAGATCCAGCTGCCAACGCTGCCAATACAGCTTCCAAATCGCCCAACGCAGCGAGCTTCCAGACGCTGCGTCCGAGCTTCCAGACGCTGCGTCCGAGCTTCCAGACGCTGCGTCCGAGCTTCCAGACGCTGCGTCCGAGCTTCCAGACGCTGCGTCCGAGCTTCCAGACGCTGCGTCCGAGCTTCTAGACGCTGCGTTCGAGCTTCCAGACACTACGTTTGAATGCAGAATTCACGCTAGAACGCGAATTTTGCGTTTGACTCGTTCAAACACGAGCTGAACAGTTTCAAAACCGTTCCCCACGATCTGAGGGGATCACAACTCCACTCAGGAGTGATTTAAGGGGCGGTTACATCCCATTAGCCCCACTTAGGAGCGAATTAAGGGGTTCGGTCGGTTGGAACTTCTTGGCAGTAACAGAATAGATCCTTGGGCAGGCTTTTGAGGAGATTGACGTCATCCCTCAGCAACATTCAGCAACAGGAGCTTTCTTCATCCTTGGCTTATAAACCGATTTCGGTTAAATCAACTCTTTCATAGAGTTTCAAACTCGTTCAGAGTTCTCCACAACGTCAAATCGTGAGGAGAAGATCATGTTCCAGTGAAATAAGATGTCGGATCGTCAACGAGAAGCAAACTCGACGCGAGCATTCGAGGGAGGCATCTCATCGTCACCGTGAAGAACCCAGAATTAAACAAAGGGGAGAATCCAGATTAATTCTCCTATCTTTTGTAATCAGGAAATCCAAATTATAATTGAGATTAAAGGAATACAAATCGATTTTCCTTCATTTCTTTTACTGCAAAATTTTCCACAAACAATAAGTATTTTTTGTATGGGTTTATTACGTATATGTTTTGTTTTTTAATGTATAATTTTAACTGATAAGCAAAAATTATAGATGAATGGTGATTATGATGATGAAGAGATCATTATAAGAATGTGTGTTGGGGCTGCATTATCTGTCATGGTTCTAGTAATCACATTTTTGAGGAGAATGAAGTGTCGCCGCAGATCGATACAATCTGGACCAAGTGAAAAAAGACTAAGGCATAAAAAACTAGGGCAGAGTTGATGAGTCATATATATCACGGTTATAGTGATAGATATTAAAACTTTGTTAGAATACGCACATGTGCCTTTATTAAACTAGCAAAGATAATAAGGAAAAAACATCTCTTAAAGGACTCAAGAAATATAACAGTAGAGGAGCAGCTTGCTATAACGTGGAATATATTGGGCCATAAATCCAAAAATAGTATGATGAGAATGCAATTTATACGATCAGAGGAGACAATTAGTAGATACTTCAACAGAGTAACGCAAGCAATTTCGTGCATATAAGGCCGATATATGAAACAAGCACCGAATGAAGTGCCTCAAGAGATTCTAAGCAATTCATCCTTTTACCCTTTTTTCAAGGTATACCAACCACTCTACTAACTAGCGCAAATAATTCTCTTAACAAATCATTCATTACATTAACATAGTAAATTGTACTCTATAGGATTGCATAGGTATGATAGATAGGACACATGTGGATGCTATGCTACCTGCTTCACTTGTTGTGTGTTTCAGAGGATGCAAAGATGTCACACAAAATATTCTTACGGCTTGCACACCAAACAAACTGTTTACCTACGTTTTAGCAGGGTGGGAGGGGTTGGCTAACGAATATAGAATCCTCCAAGATGCTCTTGTTAGACCCTAGAGGGGGGGTGATTAGGGTCTTATGCTAATCTAATCCGATTTTATGCCAATTAAAATTAATTAATACGTTATCCTAGCAAGTATGAAATACAACAAGATATGTAAGGTAGGATAAGCAAAATGAACAATGAGATATATCCAATATGATGAAATATGTATATGCAAGGATATGAAACTAACACAAGGGGTAAACAATGTGAACTAGATGGTGGATCATATAAATAATGAGCTAATGACAATGGCGATAAGAAATATAAACACAAGTATAAATAAACGCCAAAGCACACTCAAACACAAGATATGATCACGGAGTTCGGACCTTCCGTCCTACGTCTCCGCTCCCCACTCCCGGGGAGAAATCCACTAACACAATCCGGTTTGGAAGCCGGAACTTCTTCTACACACTCGGTTTTCTAGCTAACCGAAAACTCTACAACTCACACTCTTGCAATCACACTCTACACCCACTAAGTGTTGGACCTAGCCGTGTCTCCCTCAAGTGCTCGGTTACAACCTCTCCCTAGGCACGTCAACCGACGCCACTCCTCTTGGGACGATCCCCGACTCTCACCACACACTCCTCACTCGGTGTACAAGTGTATTACAAGGTGAATCTCTCAATAAGCACAATATAACAAATGATTGTTCTCAACTATGGATGAGAACTCAATTAAGCACAACTCAAAGTTACAATCTCTCACCACCCAACTATACTATGTATGAAAGATACAATAAGCTCAATGTGGGTGTGTGTAACAATGAGTGAAATAAAATCTAACTCAATTAGCAAACTAGCAATAATAAGAATATGAAAATCAAAATAATAAATTGCTAGATGAGTTTAGAAACACTTCTCTAGATCAAGATGGAGAGATGGAGATAGGAGTCCAAACAAGAATATAATCTCCTCCACTTGTGAAAACCAAAACAGCTTAAACGAAACCCTTAAACAAGCTTAAACAAGCTTAAACTCTTTTTAAAACCCTTGTTTAAAAACTTATTTTAAAACATTCTTGGATAACTTGAGAGTTGAAGACAATGGGGTATTTATACCCTCTCACAACTCAGCCAAAAACCCAAACAAAAAGACAAAAAATAGCCCAAAGCAACGGTAATAAAAAGAGCCGTTGGAAGCAGAAAAAGATACTGTCGGTCGACTGGAAATTTCACCGGTCGACCGATGGAGCTATCGGTCGACCGGACCGGTCGACCGACAGACTCTCTGTCGCCCAGTGAAGAAAGATCAAATGATCGGTCGACCGGTTGACATAAACCAACTTTTGAAACTTTGTGAAATGTTTTTATAGACTTAGTAAAACATGTATAAACTGATATTGAAGTCTATAAACTAAGAATACAATATTTTCACAAAATTGCATATTCTATGCAATGTTTTCAAAAACACAATAGAAAATATGAAATATATGATTTCATATTATAAACATGAAAACTCAAAAACTATGTATGTATATATATAACTATATATATGTATAGAAACCAAAACTTATGTATATATATATATATATAACTATATATATATACGAAGAAACCAATAAATGTGTGTGTATAGATATTGAGCTTAAGGTACTTAACACACATAATATAAAACCTAAGCTAGATTACCCAAGCTAGATCTTGATCTTCAATAAGCTCTTCTTGGTAATCTCCCGGATGAAGCTTGAACTTGATCTTTAACTTTGAATTGCAAGGCTTCACTCCATAATATCCGCCATCCTCCATTTGATATGATCGTTATGGCGCAATCCATCCAACCTCCAACTACGTTGTTTATCTACAAAACATAGGAATGCACAAACACTAGACAAACAACTTTAGTAATAAATTGTTTGTTAAACATCATCAAAACAAGAAGGCCAACAGCTCTATCTAGACCACAACCATATGGCTTACGGGTGTACACTGGTAACAATCTCGTAAACTCAAAAGTAATTGCTCATTTGTCTAATATTCCACACACATTTATTGGTTTCTTCGTATATATATATATATAGTTATATATATATATATACATAAGTTTTGGTTTCTATACATATATATAGTTATATATATACATACATAGTTTTTGAGTTTTCATGTTTATAATATGAAATCATATATTTCATATTTACTATTGTGTTTTTGAAAGTCACTATAGTATGTTTATTATCATGTCTACAATCATTCCCCAAAGTTTTACATTTTTCTGAATTTATTTGATATTTTTAAACAGTGTTTTAAATCAGCATATCAGATTTTCATATGTCAGTTTTCGGTCGACCGCACCGGTCGACCGATCATTTGTTCTTTCGTAACCATGCAGCAGAGAGTCTATCGGTCGACCGGTCCGGTCGACCGAAAGCTCCATCGGTCGACCGCACCGGTCGACCGACGATTGTCCAGAGCTGGTTTTCGTGCTTTTTCGCTCCATCGGTCGACCGACTGAATTTCCGATCGACCGACAATAGACCCGTTGTCTCCTAACGGCTATTTCTGAGCTGATTTGTCTGGGGCTGTTTTATCATTTGGTTTGGGGTTTTTGTTGAGATCTTGAGTGGGTATAAATACCCAATTGCTGATCTCTTTTCAGGTAATCAACAAGTTTTTAAACAAAGTGTTTAAACAAGGGTTTAGGGTTTTACTGTTTGTTTAAGTTTGGTTTTATGTCTACAAAGGATGAAGTTTTTCACTGCAGATTGAGGGATTCATTCCCAATCCCCTTCATCCTCTTCTTTGTGTTCTTAGAGAAGTTTTCTAACTCTTTTCTCTAGCAATTTCATTATTAATTTTCATATTCTTGTTATTGCTAGTTTGCTATTTGAGTTAGATTTTATTTTACTCATTGTTACACACACCCACATTGAGCTTTTAGTATTTACATACATAGTATAGTTGGGTGGTGAGAGATTGTAACTTTGAGTTGTGCTTTCATTGTGTTCTCATCCATATTTTAGAACAATCATTTGTTATATATTGTGCTTATTGTGAGATTCACTTTGTAATACACTTGTACACCGAGTGAGGAGTGTGTGGTGAGAGTCGGGGATCGTCCCAAGAGGAGTGGCGTCGGTTGACGTGCCTAGGGAGAGGTTGTAACCGCGCACTTGAGAGAGACACGGCTAGGTCCAACACTTAGTGGGTATAGAGTGGGATTACAATAGTGTGTTGATTGTAAAGTTTTCGGTTAGCTAGAAAACCGAGTGTGAGGTGTAAACGTTATTCGGGTGAACGTAGAAAACCCGGTTGATAGTGGATTTCTCCCCGGGAGTGGGGAGCGGAGACGTAGGACGGAAGGTCCGAACTCCGTGATCATATTACTTGTTTGAGTTTGTCTTTGGCGTATTTGTTTTTGCATTCATCTTATATCGCCAATTGTGCATTGCTCATTCATTTCATCCACTATCCTATTTAGATTGTTTACCCTTGTGTTTGCATATCCTTACATATATCACATTGTATAGGATATATCATCTTGTGTTAGTTTATATATCCTTGCATATACATATTCATCATATAGGATATATCTCTTTGTTTGCATTGCTTATCCTAGTTTATATATCTTGTGGTATTTCATATTTGCTAGGATAATTTGTTAATTAATTTTAATTGACATTTAATCGGATTAGATTAGCATAAGACCCTAATCACCCCCCCTCTAGGGTCTAACACATTTGAGTGTGTTTGAGTTTGTCTTTGGTGCATTTGCTTATGCATTTATCTTATATCACCAATTGCATTTACTCTTATATATTTTGCCCTATCACATTTGTAGTTTGATTATGTCACCCTTGTGTTAGTTTATATATCCTTGCATATATTTCATCATATACCTCTTTGCTAGGATATATCTCTTTGTTCATATTGCATATTCTTGCTCATATCATATTGTATATCTATCTTACAAGAATAATATTTGAATTAGTTTTAAATTAGCATAAAATCGGATTAGATTAGCATAAGACCCTAATCACCCCCCTCTAGGGTCTAACAATTGGTATCAGAGCTTGGTGCTCTTTGATTTAAGGTCTAATCCCCTTGAGTTAAAGATCCAAGTTATCTTTTTGTGCTAATCTAATTTTTGATTTTTGTATCTTGCTTGCATATATATATTATGGATATGAACAATGCATCTAGTTTAGGTTATGCCATTAATATTTCTCCTTATTTAGATAATTTCTTCTATGCCCAATGGTGTGTTAGATTTAAGCTATTTGTTAGATCTAAACATTTTGATTTATGGGAAATTATAGATGATGCTTATATTATGCCCACTTTGGAGAAATCCAAGTGGTGTAAAAATGATAAAAGATTATTTACTATGAACAAGATTTTGTTAGAATATTTACTTAATGCACTTGATTCTTCTATTTCTAACAAGTTTGTTCATTTTGATAGTGCTTACACCTTATAGAAACTTATTGAAGCACAACAATGAGACTTGGAGGCGATCCGACAAGCTTTGGAGGATCTTGCTTCAAGTTCAAAATGAGCTTCATGCACACGAGCACTAGGCGATAGCCCCAGTGAGGTTTGCGAGTTCGAATCTATTAATGATTTACCTAATGATGAACTTGTTTGTGCTAGTGAAAGATTATTGCATACCTATAACAAATTGCATAAAGATTTTGTTTATTTAGAAAGCAAGCATGTTGCATTAAAATCCGATCATGAGAAGTTAGCTTTCAAATTTGATATCATTACTCAAGAAAATGATGCTCTTAAAGTAAACAATGATATGTTAAATTTAGAAAATAATAATTTGAAATTGGATATTGCTAACTTGACTCATGAAAAAAATAGTGCCATGTTAGAAGTAAAGAACATGAAAAATGATATTGCTTCTTTTATAAATGACTATTTATGTTCTACTTCTAATGTAAATGCATATGTGTCAAATGATGAGTTGAATGTTGTTAAAAATCATATTTCATCTTTAGACTTAACTCTTAATACATGCATTGATAACCATAAGAAACTTATGGACAAGTGTGCTAAACTTAGTGTTACAAAATTACCTACATACTATGCACACTTGTATAGCAAAATTTACAAATACTCAATTTGCGGTCGTAAAGGCCACATTGCTAAATTTTGTTATGATGCACACAAATCTTCTAAGGTTAATGCTTCTTGTGCATCTCATAAGGCTTCTTCATGACATACACATGCACATACTCATCATGTTCATCATAAGCATGCTCATGTGTTTAAATGTGATATTTGTGGTCATTTTGGTCATTTGGCCAAATATTGTTTTGATTTGAAAAATAAGTATTATTTGCCAAATGTTTCTAGTACACCACATGTTTATAAATGTAATATTTATGGTAGATTTGGCCACTTAGGAAAGTTTTATTTTGATAATGTTTCACATTTGCAAAAAGCTTCAAATAATTTACCTTTGTTTGCAAATGTTCCACATGCACCTTTAATAGTCAACATAAGCAAATGTTTTTTTTTCCATTGTATATATTACAATCGGAAGGGTCATTTGAGTGATTATTGCTATGACCGATCCCGTGCACCACATATGCTCAAGAGGGTTCATAACCCTAGGGCTTTAAGCTTGAATGATAGGGGTCGTGTCCCTAACCAATCCGGCACCAAGAATTCTTGGGTGCCAAAATAATTTTTAAACCAATAATTTTAGTACTTTTACTTTTTCCTTTTCTTGGTTTTGAAAATTATTTTTTTAAATCTTTTGGTTATGAAAATAATTTTTCTTTGATCAAATCTTTTGTTTTCATGATTATTAGTTTTGATTTTGATGAGAGGTTTGTGTTTATATACATCTTTTATTAAGTTACATCTTTTATTAAGTCTAAAAAATCATTATATACATCTTTTATTAAGTTTTAAAATCATTATATACATCTTTTATTAAGTCTAAAAAATCATTATATACATCTTTTATTATTAAGTCTAAAAAATCATTATATACATCTTTTGATGAGAGGTTTGTGCACCACATATACATCTTTTATTATGTTTTAAAATCATTATATACATCTTTTATTAAGTCTAAAAAATCATTTTGTATTATTTCAAAACATGGTTAAGCTAAAATGTCAAAACTCATATGTTCACATTTTCATGTTTTGGATTATTTTATAAAATAATGATATTTTTCATTTGGGAGGTCCTTTTTGAAAACCAGTTTTTGTAGCATGTGTATTATCATGTCTACAATCATTTTCCAAAGTTTTACATTTTTCTGAATTTATTTGATATTTTTAAACATGGTTTTAAAATTAGAAAATTAACTTTCGAACTGTTCTCTTCATGTATCAGTTTGCGGTCGACCGCCACGGTCGACCGCACCTGAGTTTTTACCTGTGGAGTCAAACAGAAACTTTCACGGTCGACCGTCAGCTCGAATTTTCCCACGGTCGACCGTCACGGTCGACCGCCAAAGTCTCTGGAAAATTCTCAGCTTCGAATGTGGCTCGTGGTTGACCGCGAGATTTTCACGGTCGACCGCCGTTCACTCCAACGGCTATTTTTGTACAGAATCTGATTTCTGATTCTGTGGGCTTTTTGGTCTTTTGTTTAGAGTTTTTGGCTGAGGTTTTGGGAGGCTATAAATACCCCATTGATCTCAGTTCTTTTAAAAATCCAAGAAGTTTTTAAACAAGTTTTATAAGGGTGTTTAAGTGGGTTTATGTTTGGTTTAAGTTTGTTTAAAAGATTTTAAGCATTTGGAAGTTTGGTTTTGTGAAGATAACTTTCACAAGAGCTTGAGGAGATTATCTATTGATGTTTGAGCATCAACTACTCTTCCTCTACCTCTTCATCTATTGAGAAGTTTTCTAAACTCTTTTCTAGATTTACATTGCTTAGTTATTTGATTATCATTCTTTAAAGCTAGTTTTTATATTGAGTTTAGAATTGATTTTATTTTCTCATTGCTTACACACACAACCATTGAGCTTATTGTATTTATATTCATAAGTATAATTTAGGTTGTGGGGAGTTGTAACAATTGAGAGTGAGCTATATTGAGTTCTCATCTATTGTAGAGAACAAATTTATTATTTGTTATAATTGTGAGATTGTAAAGTTTTCGGTGAGCTAGAAAACCGAGTGTGAGGAGTGTAGACGTTGATCGGTGAATGTTGAAAACCGACATTGTGAGTGTTTGTGAACGTTGATCGGTGAGCGTTGAAAACCGACATTGTGAGGTGTAAACGTTATTCGGATGAGCGTAGAAAACCTGGTTGTGATAGTGGATTTCTCCCCGGGAGTGGGGGAGTGGAGACGTTGGACGGAAGGTCTGAACTCCGTGATCATTTGAGTGTGTTTGAGTTTGTCTTTGGCGCATTTGCTTATGCATTTATCTTATATCGCCAATTGCCTTTACTCTTGTATATTTTGCCCTATCACATTTGCAGTTTGATTATGTCACCCTTGTGTTAGTTTATATATCCTTGCATATATTTCATCATATACCTCTTTGCTAGGATATATCTCTTTGTTCATATTGTATATTCTTGCTCATATCATATTGTATATCTATCTTGCAAGAATAATATTTGAATTAGTTTTAAATTGGCATAAAATCGGATTAGATTAGCATAAGACCCTAATCACCCCCCTCTAGGGTCTAACAATATCCATTTGTGTGAGTTTTTTCTTTTTTGGGGCATCAATCTCCACTATTGCGTATACTTGCTACATTCTGTTTGACAAAAATATCTGATTTCCTAGTGTTCTTGATATTACATTTGTTTTCAATAATGAAAAGGGTAATAAATCAACCACTGGAGGGTATGGTCTGTGATAGCTATCTTGCAAAACGCTTTAATGTTATCTACTACATTTGTTTTCAGCTATTGTATGATGCTTTACTCTCATGTACAATATTTGTCACTCTATTCCATTACTATCATTTTATAGTACCCACTTTGTCCTATTTTTTGACTAACATATGACTTGTTGGAATATAGGAAATGGATGATAATGCATCCTCCGAAGGGAATGAATTAGCCAATGTGAGGACTACTACTCACTCCCCAACATCTAGGGGCCAACCACCCTCTCCTGCGTTTTCGGCAAGCAGTGGGTTCAATCACTCTTTCAACCCCATATTCCAGCCATCCTCACCTATGTACAATCACCCTCAGATTTTCCAAATGTCTTGCATACCGATGGTAACTTTTTCCCTATGCCTCACCTTATTTCATCTTATATGCACATGCTCAATAGTCCACCATCTTTGCCACAACCTTTTCAAGGCTCCAATTTCACCAGGTACTTTCATTCTCCAACTAGTACTACATGGACTAATTCTGATTCAAGTAGCAATAAATGGTTGGTAATGGATGAAGTAGTAGCCACTTCAGCTAGTACACCAAGAAAAGGCAAAGCTGTTATCCATAAGAAAAGAAAAATACTACTTGAGCCTGAAGCTGCAACTATGGTCCCAACCAGATGATGGACCTCTACTCATGATGATGTGCTCATACCCTTTTTTGTAAATTTGGCCAAGTCTGGTCTTAAGCCAGACAAAAACTTTAAACAACATGCATTTGTAATGGCAGCCGCTGAAGTGAACAAGCAATTTGGTACTTCATTTGTTACGAAAAGTGTTGTTAACGATATGAAAACATTACGTTCTTGATTTCAAGACATCCAGGCTGCTCATAATATCAGCGGTGCAGGTTGGGATGATGAAACACAGACTATCATGTTGGATCTTGAGAGTTTTGATACGTGGAATGAGGTAAATGAAGCGTGCATCTCTTCAAATTGTTGAATGTTTGACTGGCATATATTTCCCATACGTTATACTAATGATTTTATTGATGCATGCAGGATAAAAATAAGATTAGGCTTAAAGATTATAAGAACCTAGCTATCATTTGTGGGGATGATCAAATAAGAGGTAACTTTGTCAAGGCCTCTATGGAGAAAATTGGTGGTCAGGAGCCTATCAACCTTGGAGATGATGACAATAAGGATGTTAGCATGCATTTGAATCAAAAGTCCCATCCCACAGTTAACTTATTAGATGAAGATAATCAATCTTTAACCAACAACGGCAAAGCATCCAGCCAGGACAATCAAAAGAAAATTCCTTCGGCGAAAGGTCACATGAAGAAGGCAGACTTTGGTCGTGACATCATATAACAAATGGTGGATGAAGTTAAACACTTGTCCTCATCTCTCAACCTAGTTATTCTGGACTAGACTGAGAAATTATCCAAAGCTATCTTCAGGCACAAAGAAACTTACCTAATAGAAGTCCTGGAGCTATTTTATGATACCATATTTGAAAATAAAACCAAAGCGAGGCATTTTATAGGTAAGAGTGACTTTGGCCAAAGGGCTTTGTTGGACAATTTCATAAAGATGCAAGGTGGGGGAAGCTAGAATGGGGATGAAGGTGGGCTTTTACACGGGTGCTGTCATGGTTGCTCTGAAACATTATATCAACCTTGCTAATTTCTTTCTGTCTTGTTACCTTACAGGAACAGTCTGGAGCTGACTGTGTCATATTTATTTTGCACACCAAAAAAAACATGTAGCTATTATGTTGATTAAACTTCTAGATCTGGTATGTCTATATAATTATTTAGAGCAAACGACTCATCTGGTACACAGGAACAGTCAGGAGCTGGCTGTGTACCCTGGTTTGACACACTGTCACACTTTATGAATTCCATGAGTGATTGCTGGTTTGTTATTTGTGCACTTATTAGAACAGCCATTGTGATTGATTGTTGGTTTTGGGTTTTGGGGAAGAACAAGCAGCCCCATATGTGCAGTGATGAAATTGTCTTGTTTCTGATATTCTAAACAAGTAATTATTGCAAACAATAATTTGGCGAGGCAGTCTCAACCTTTAATTGTTGAGCTAAGAATAAAGTTTATCAGACATGCAGCCAATATTATGCTGTAATCGTTTGCTGGTGATGAATATATGATGAAGTAGGTCCATATCTGAGCACAAAATATTCTCCTTTCTTTTATCTCACTGTTTTTTATTTGTGTAGTTTTGTCACCCTTTGTTCCAAACCAGATTGATTAGCTACATATATTGTTTCCTGGTTTGTTTTATCTCACTTTGTTGAAGATGATGTACTTGATTAGCTACATGTGTTGTTTCCTGATTTGTTTGACCACTTTGTTCTAAACTAATCAATACCTATAGGTTTTATCTTTTTATGTTTAATATGCTGATTTGCCTCACTGCTTCATGCACCAGTTTTAGCTGACTATGTTTTAACTTTCAGTTTATTAAACATGTTCTGATTACTAAATTCATGAACTGCTTTCACTAGTTTGCCCACTCTAAACCTCTATACACTCCCTGGTTTTTCCTCACTTTTTTGTAGAATGCTGAGTGGGCTCACTTTGCTTTAAACCAGTTTTATATCAATGCGCTTTCTCACACTTGTTTGGCATGCTTTGATTGCAGCATTTTTGGTCTGCTTGCTCTAAAGCAGATTTATATCATTTTGTTAACTCCCACTTGGTTAGCACGCTCTGCAAGCTGAATTATTGACCTGCTTATTAGTTTGTTTCCCACTCTAAACCGATAAATACTTCTTGGTTATATCTCACATCTTTCTTGAATGCTGATTTGCCACTCACAGCTCTCTCTATCGTTTATATCATTGTGTTATTGCACACATGGGTGGCATGTTTTGTTTGCTGAATTCTTGGTATGATTAATGTATTGTTTGCCCACTGTGTTCTAACCTTCCAGTATCTCTCTGGGTTTTATTTCTGGCTTGTTTTATGTGTTATCATTTAGATCACTTGGTTCAAAAAAGGACTCTACCCCTTGGTATTATCTCAATTCATTTACCATGCTGGGTCAATTGAATTCATGATATGCCTACTACTTTGTTTGCCCAAAAATAACAGCAAAGGAGGCTTTGAAAACTGTTTTGAGTGGTACAATGGATATAGATTTCAGAACACTTCCGTTTCACAATATTGGTTGGAGCTTATTTCCTGGTTTGACCAGCCCCTATTTGTAGAGCGATGAATGTCATGTTTTCTGATATTCTAAACCAGTAAATATTACATGCGATGATTTGGTGAGGCAGTCCGAACATAGTAAATTGTCGAGCTGAGAATTATTACTACATGGAATACAGCCAACATTGTCAGGCAATCGTTTGCTGGTGATGAATATATGATGAAGTTGACGTATACCTGAGCAGATTTGCTTATCCTTCTTGCAACTGTATTATCATGCTTGTACTACTGACATTCTGATCCTAAATTTTCATGCATCCACGTATAAACAAACTGGGAACAATATTTTTTGGCTTCCATATGTTTTCAGATACTTGGCTCTTGTTTCTTTGGTACTTCACAGGACTTTGAGTTTTTCGCTTTTACAACTCAATGACTGGGGGTATGTGCTATATGGGTTTTCTTGGATGTACTGACATTTACGTGGTTGTGAAGCATTGGAGTAGCAATGTTTACAAAAACCAGAATTGTTGAATTGCATTATATTTTCAAACCAGACTTTTGAAGAGAATTTTGCATTATATTTTCAAAGTGCAGATTACAATGTTTACAAGAACAAGGAAAATACTGAATATCCCTAAGACAACAACACATTTCTTTAAGTAATCAACTTGTTGAATTGCATTCTTCAATTCTCTTCGCAAATGCTTTGTTTCCAACTCTTTTAATACTGAAACTGATTGAAGAGAGACTTCTTCTTTTTGGGCTTCACTCTTTTTGATTTCATGCTCATCTTCGGCCCACCTAAAGAATTTGCATGATCTATTTGAGTATTTGGCACAGCCCTAAAAATATTTGCCCTTGTTCGAACCAATTTTGCACAGCTTCAATGGTGTTGGTATATTACAAAAGCAAGTTATTTCAGGAGATTTGTTCAAAGATCTTTGGGATGCAGCCATGGCTCAGTTCAGCCTATGAAGGAGGCCCTTTGGGAATATTGTTTGGTGGAAAATTTGTAGTAAAAGAAACGAAGGAAAATTAATCTGTATTCCTTTAATCTCAGTTACAATTGGATTTTCTAATTACAAAAGAGAGGAGAATTAATCTGGATTCTCCCCTTTGTTTAATTCTAGGTTCTTCACGGTGGCGATGGAGTACCTCCCTCGAATGCTCGCGTCGAGTTTGCTCTCCGTTGACGATCCGCACGTCTTGATTCACTGAAACGTAGTCTTCTCCTCATGATTTAACGTTGTGGAGAACTCTGAACGAGTTTGAAACACTATGAAAGAGTTAATTTAACCGAAATTGGTCTATAAGCCAAGGATGAAGAAAGCTCCCGTTGCTGATCTCCAAAGCTCCAACAATTCTCCCCAAGATCTCTTCTTTGCTGCCCAAAAGAAGGATGAAAGATCCCAGCCCAAAATCCAGGATCCGAACTAAGCTGATTTCTTAGTTATTTATAAAGGATTAAGGGGTGTAACCGCCCCAATTTGCTCCTAAGTGGGGCTAGTGAGATGTAACTGCCCCTTAATCCGCTCCTAAGTGGAGTTGTGATCCTCTCAGATCGTGGGAAACGGTTTTGAAACTGTTCAGCTCGTGTTTGAACGAGTCAAACGCAAAATCCGCGTTCTGGCGTGAAATCTGCATTTGAATGCAGTGTTTGCGAGTTACGTTGGGCAGCAGATGGAACCTGCGTTGGCAGCTGTTAAAAGCTGCGTTGGCAGCAGTTAGATGCTACGTTTGCGGCCGAACATGATCTACGTTTGCAGCGATTTGGAAGCTGCGTTGGCAGCGTTGGAAGCTGCGTCTGAGCTGCGTTTGCAGTGATTTGGAAGCTGCGTTGGCGGCATTGGAAGCTGCGTCTGTGCTGCGTTTGCAGCGATTTGGAAGCTTCATTGGCAGTGTTGGAAGCTGCGTCTGAGCTGCGTTTGCAGCGATTTGGAAGCTACGTTGGCAGCGTTGGAAGCTGCGTCTGAGCTGCATTTGCAGCAATTTGGAAGCAGCGTTGGCAGTGTTGAAAGCTGCGTCTGAGCTGCGTTTGTAGCGATTTGGAAGCTGTGTTGGCAGCGTTGGAAGCTGCATCTGAGCTGCGTTCGTGGCTATGAACGCGGTGCGTCTTGATGCTGGTACGCGGGGAGGACTTCCACTTCTTGGTTTGAAGAGACCGTCGATTTGTAGTCTCTTTTTGTCAGAACGTTGCAAAGATCGTCGTTTTGTAATCTTTGCTTTAGCTCTTTGATATGTGAGAGTCGTCAGATTGTAACTCCCGATGTTGATTGTGGAGGCTGTTGGTTAGAGGTTTCATCAGCAAAGGTCGTCAGATTGTAACCTTCATCAGTCTACGTGAAAGTCTTCAATTTGTAACCTTCTGAAAGTCGTCAGAGTGTAACTTTCATCATCGGTGTTTTGATGAGGATCAGCTATCTATTGTGATTTTTAGACAGCCTACAGAACCCCCTCCAAAGTTTTCAAAAGTTCGCGGTTGACTGGGACAAATTTTCGGAATACTTTGGATCTCAACTCTGATCTTGGAGCTGTTGATTCCTTGCGGTAAAGGATTTGTTCTCTGCACTTGCTTCAAAGGCATCTTGGTTGAAGGGATTTGTCATGTAGGACCTGTGTGAAGGTATGTGTCATAATCCTGCTACTGGAATGTGGGGGTGGACCCTGCATTTTGAACTTAAGATGCTGGTCTCACCCTTGCATGTTGAATTTGAAACACGGGTGTGACCTCGGCGTTCGGTTTTTGCATCGCGGGTCTGACCTCAACGTTTTGACTTAAGACATGGAAGTGGCTTCCGTGTATTTTTGACTAAGTCTTTGAGACTTGTCTTTGGCTCATCTGTTTTAAGTCTCGGCTCACATCCATTAAGCTGATGGGCCTACAAACGTGCATAGGATTTTTAGCAAACCCTCAGCCATCAACAGATTTGATAAGACTTTACCGACTACCGTTTGAGTCGGGCTTGCATGTGGATTTTTTAAGTCCGTTCCACATGTAACGTTGTGCTAAGAGAATGAACCCTCCTAGACTTGATGCTATGATTTTGAATACATAGACTTTGTTATTTTTACGGGAAAAGACTAACCGGCAACGCGTGTTAGGCGTAGGCTTATCTCTAAATAGGGATCGAGATAAAGTCCCCCATGCGTGTAAGGCAGTTGAATACGTAGACTTTGTCACTGTTTCTTCCTGTGTTATATTTTCACTTGAAACACTAAAAGAAAATTAGAAGTGCCAGAGGTGTAGTATTAACTTGGCGTGAATTTTTACTTAGAATGAAATTCAAAACTTTCTTTATTATCACTGGGATAATTTCAGAAAATCTCTAATCCACTGGGGATTTTATAATGAAAACTTGCTATTCTTGTTGAAAAAGGATTAACAAGTTCATTAGGGGGGTTTGACTGTTAGAGGTGTGATGTTAACCTAACAGTATTTTATGGACCTATCGCTCTATTGAAGAGAGTCGATAAGTTGATTGTGTCGTCAGAGGTGTGATATTAACTTGACGGGTTTGTGGACCTATCGCTCCATTGAAGAGAGTCGATAAGTTGATTTTGTCAGAGGTGTAGGATTAACGTGACAAGAAAATGTTGCGATCGGAGCAACTTTGTGGACTTATCATCCTATTGAAGAGGATTAATAAGTGGATTGTCAGAGGTTTGGTGTTAACATGACGGGAATTTGTTGCGATCGGAGCAACTTTATGGACTTATCATCCTATTGAAGAAGATTGATAAGTGAATTTTGTCAGAGGTTTGGTGTTAACATGACGGGAATTTGTTGTGATCGGAGCAACTTTATGGACTTATCATCTTATTGAAGAAGATTGATAAGTGAATTTTGTCAGAGGTATATTATTAACGTGATAGGAATGTGTTGCGATTGGAGCAACTTTGTGGACTTATCATCCTATTGATGAGGATTGATAAGTGGGTTGTCAGAGGTTTAGTGTTAACGTGACGAGAGTTTGTGTTGCGATTGGAGTAACTTTGGAAACTTATCATCCTATTGATGAGGATTGATAAGTGGATTGTTAACAGAGGTATATTGTTAATGTAACAGGAATGTGTTGCGATTGGAGCAACTTTGTGGACTTATCATCCTATTGACGAGGATTGATAAGTGGATTGTCAGAGGTGTTTGATATTAACATGACAAGAGAATGTTACGATCGGAGCAACTTTGTGGGCTTATCATTCTATTGATGAGGATTGATAAGTTGATTTGTCAGAGGTTTGGTGTTAACGTGACAAGAGAATTTGTGTTGCGATTGGAGCAACTTTGGAGACTTATCATCCTATTGACGAGGATTGATAAGTGGATTGTTGTCAGAGGTATATTGTTAACGTGACAGGAATGTGTTGCGATTGGAGCAACTTTGTGGACTTATCATCCTATTGACGAGGATTGATAAGTGGATTTTGTCAGAGGTTTGATGTTAACTTGACAGGAATGTGTTCTTGTGACTTGCACAAGATTTTAGGAATTAGCGTCTCGCTGGGGAAACTTGCTAAATGAGTTTATCATCAAAAACGATAAATTTTGATGCTTGTGATTCGAACAAGATTTTGAAGACTTAGCGTCTTGCTGGGGAAGATTGAGATTTGAGCAATTTTTAGGACCTATCATTCTATTAAAGAGGATTGATAAGTTGATTGTCAGAGGTGTATTGTTAACGTGACAAGTTGGGAGTGATGCAAACTAAATTCATACCCCGTGGGGGTGATAATCGTCAGAAGTATAATGTTAACTTGACGATGTGAAAGATTCGTTACTCTTAATCCAGTAGATTCCAAGTAACCAACCCCCAGTCTTGATTAATACTTAGCAGGGGAAGAAAAATAGGGGTAGACATGACATACCACCTTGTGGGGCACTATCCATGAAGTCGGAATAGAGGTACATCACATGGCAGGCCGCTATCTAAAGAGTTTGGCTATCAGAGGTGATAGTTTTGTGGACCTGTCATCCTATTTAAGAAGATTGGCAAGTTGATGGACTATCAGAGGTAACTATTAACATGATAGTTTTTATGAATCTGCAATCCTATTTAAGAAGATTGGCAAGTTGATGGACTATCAGAGGTAACTATTAACTTGATAGTTTTGGTGGACCTGCCATACTATTGAAGAGGATTGATGGGGGAATTTGGAAAAATGGACTATCAGAGGTGATCATTAACGTGATAGTTTTGGTGGACCCGCCATCCTATTGAAGAGGATTGGTGGGGGAATTTAAAAAAAATGAACTATCAGAGGTAATTGTTAACGTTATAGTTTTGATGGACCCGCCATCCTATTAAAGAGGATTGGTGGGGGAATTTGGACAAAATAAACTATCAGAGATAATTGTTAACATGATAGTTTTGATGGACCCGTCATCCTATTGAAGAGGATTAGTGGGGGAATTTGGAGGAAATGAACTATCAGAGGTAATTGTTAACGTGATAGTTTTGGTGGACCCGCCATCCTATTGAAGAGGATTGGCTTCAGTGGCCGTAGTATCTTCTTCTTCTGACTGAGAAGATTGGGCTTGGTCCGATTGCTCAGGTTGATCCTGCCTACTTTGTTCTTCAGCTTTGATCCTGGCAATAATCTTTTGGGCCTGTTCTCCTTGAGAGATTAGTTGTCTCCAAGAACGACATCCTGCAACTCCTATTCAGGCTAGGAGGTCGGTTTGCAAGTTGTGTCGACAGGTCTCTACCAGTGTAGACTGTGTCATACCTGACGAACATCGCAGAGCCATATTTCGAAACCTCTTAACGAAGGCTTTGACGGACTCCCTCTTCTTTTGCTTAGTGGCGAGAAGAGTATGGATGGAGACTTCTGTATCCTCTTCAAAGAATCTCGACAGGAAGAGTCTCTCTAGATCCGCCCATTTTTGGATACATCCCACAGGTAGTTTCCTGAACCAATCAAAGGCAACTCCCTTGAGGGTGCCAATGAACAATCGAGCCAGTATGTCATCGTTTGATATCACATTCCCAGTCTGTGACTTGAAATGATAGATATGTTGGTTCGGTGATCCTGTGCCGTCAAAAGTTTGTAGCGTCGGGACCTCAAATTTTGGAGGATAAGGGGCTGCATCCCATTCGGCAGGATAGGGCCTGACAACTCCCTCATCTTGGAGCTCGCTTCTGTTAGCAATGACATTAAGACAGGCTTCCAATTCTTTCATTTTGGCAGACTGGAGATTCTGCTCGTTCTCCGTCTCTCTTCCTTCATCAGAAGAAGATTCTAGGTTGTGGGCTTCTTGGTCAGAAGCCGTATCATCAACCACTTTTTCCTTCCCTTTGCTTGTGTGAGGTCGGGATGAAGATGTTTTTCCTCTCCGGGAGGATTCTTGCCTAGGTGGCGAATCTGTCTTCTGGGATTTGGCCTTGTCTGCGATGAGTTGATTCAACAGGGCCATGAGTTTATTGATGGCCTCCTGCTGAGATTTGAGCATGGCCTCCTACTCATCAAGTCTCTTCACGAGATCTTCATGGTTTTTCGTTATATAAGCGGAGCTCTCATATTCAACAAAAGAGCTTGATGATTAGGACTCTACAATAGCTGAGTGTTCATCATCGAAATTGGTTCCTCTAGCTAGCTTCTGATAGTTGATAGGGAGAATGGCTCCTGTTCGCGTCCGAGTACGTTGGTAGACTCCTTCAAACTCGTTAGCGATTTCTCTGACGATCGGTGAACGACTTGTCTCAGAGTCATCGGAACTAGGACCTGAGGCTTTCCCTCTGCCGATCACATTGATAGTGACCCTAGGATATTCAGTCTCTGGAGACTTCTTCCTGTGAGAACGTCGGCGTTGGTTGGGCAAAGCAACGTTCGTAAATTGGTCGAACACCAACAGTTTGGCCGCATATGAGCAGTATTGACATCCCGAGAGGACCGTAGGAATCAGCCGTTCATATTGGAATGAACGAATGATTTGTTGCATCGGTTTTTCTCTCGATATGAACTCTCTCAAATCCATTGTGAAGATTCGAGGAGAATTGCTCACTGATCGTGAGGTTTGAATTGGAACCCTCAGTCCATGATTGGACATGACTGGCTCTTGGTAAACATGGATCTGGTTGAGATGCCTTGAATCCAAAGACTTCTTATATCCGCCCCTCGATCTAATCGCGCTACGCAGAGTATACACCAGGTTCCATATTGAATTTTTTCACCCGAACGCATGCTTGAGCTCCAGGTGTTGCTGGTGAAACGTAGTCCTGAGGGCTGCGTTTAGCTTGGCTTATGCAGAGATCGTGTTGAGGCTCACAAACGCAGAGCTCGCGTTGATTGGAGGATCGGCTATTTTGGAGTTGTATCGAAGCTAAGTCTTCTCCTTCAGAGAGGGGACTGTATGAACAGTGCAACCCCCAAGGGAGACAGTCCTTCAACGAGTCGGCCATAACTGGAGCTTTAGTCTCCTTGAAGACTTTGCGGATCTTACGCATAGCCTTAGGGTTAAGGGATCCGGATGAGAGAGCCTCCTCAAACTTGGCTTGATCAAACTCAACAACAAGAGTTTCGACGGTTGTTCCAGTGAGATGAACATCGGATTGCACCACCACTTCTTCGTTAGAGAAGCTAGTCCCCAGCAGAGTCGTCATCTTTTGTTTGGTGGAAAATTTGTAGTAAAAGAAACGAAGGAAAATTAATCTGTATTCCTTTAATCTCAGTTACAATTGGATTTCTTGATTACAAAAGAGAGGAGAATTAATCTGGATTCTCCCCTTTGTTTAATTCTGGGTTCTTCACGGTGGCGATGGAGTGCCTCCCTCGAATGTTCGCGTCGAGTTTGCTCTCCGTTGACGATCCGCACGTCTTGATTCACTGAAACGTAGTCTTCTCCTCAAGATTTGACGTTGTGGAGAACTCTGAACGAGTTTGAAACTCTATGAAAGAGTTAATTTAACCGAAATCGGTCTATAAGCCAAGGATGAAGAAAGCTTCCGTTGCTGATCTCCAAAGCTCCAGCAATTCTCCCCAAGATCTCTTCTTTGCTGCCCAAAAGAAGGATGATCTCCAAAGCTCCAGCAATTCTCCCCAAGATCTCTTCTTTGCTGCCCAAAAGAAGGATGAAAGATCCCAGCCTAAAATCCAGGATCCGAACTAAGTTGATTTCTTAGTTATTTATAAATGATTAAGGGGTGTAACCGCCCCCTTAATTCGCTCCTAAGTGGGGCTAGTGAGATGTAACCACCCCTTAATCCGCTCCTAAGTGGAGTTATGATCCTCTCAGATCGTGGAAAACGGTTTTGAAACTGTTCAGCTCGTGTTTGAACGAGTCAAACGCAAAATCCGCGTTCTGGCGTGAAATCTGCGTTTGAACGCAGTGTTTGCGAGTTACGTTGGGCAGCAGATGGAACCTGCGTTGGCAGCTGTTAAAAGCTGCGTTGGCAGCAGTTAGATGCTACGTTTGCGGCCGAACATGAGCTACGTTTGCAGCGATTTGGAAGCTGCGTTGGCAGCGTTGGAAGCTGCGTCTGAGCTGCGTTTGCAGTGATTTGGAAGCTGCGTTGGCGGCATTGGAAGCTGCGTCTGTGCTGCGTTTGCAGCGATTTGGTAGCAGCGTTGGCAGCGTTGGAAGCTGTGTCTGAGCTGCGTTTGTAGCGATTTGGAAGCTACGTTGGCAGCGTTGGAAGCTGCGTCTGAGCTGCATTTGCAGCAATTTGGAAGCAGCGTTGGCAGCGTTTGAAGCTGCGTCTGAGCTGCGTTTGCAGCGATTTGGAAGCTGCGTTGGCAGCGTTGGAAGCTGCATCTGAGCTGCGTTCGTGGCTATGAACGCGGTGCGTCTTGATGCTGGTACGCGGGGAGGACTTCCACTTCTTGGTTTGAAGAGACCGTCGATTTGTAGTCTCTTTTTGTCAGAACGTTGCAAAGATCGTCGTTTTGTAATCTTTGCTTTAGCTCTTTGATATGTGAGAGTCGTCAGATTGTAACTCCCGATGTTGATTGTGGAGGCTGTTGATTAGAGCTTTCATCAGTTGTTGCAAAGGTCGTCAGATTGTAACCTTCATCAGTCTACGTGAAAGTCTTCAAATTGTAACCTTCTGAAAGTCGTCAGAGTGTAACTTTCATCATCGGTGTTTTGATGAGGATCAGCTATCTATTGTGATTTTTAGACAGCCTACAAATATATTTGTAAAGGATGCAGCAAAATGAAGAGGCTCGGGTTGGAGTAGAAAATGGCTTTGTTGCAAAGGAGCATTCATCAGGCACCACTACTATATAGGAGCACCCATCTTCACTCTGACTAATTAATAACTTTTTTTCACTATGCCGTTCTTTGAATTTCTGCACATTGCTCATATTTTACCGTTGGGAGATTGGGGTTGCTTTGGGAGCGGTAAGCTCACCACGGTGGTGTTATGCAAAGTTTCTCAGTCTCGCTGTTTGTGCATACCAAACATTAGAAGTTGAAATGTAAAAGGGGTCCTGGATTTCTTGTTTTTAAAGTGGTGAAACAAACATGTGGAAATAAAAACTTCAATTTCAATCCATTGATTTCACTGTGAAACAAACAAACAAAAAAAATCAAATGTGGGAAACCCCAATAAAATGTCAAGAAATAGTTTCCTTTCTATATTTCTGTTTTTTTTTCTTTTCAGAAATGTACCAAACAGCCTCTTAACCCCCGAGTAGTTTGGGAATTTCAGAAAACTCCAAAACATCTTTTTTCACCCCCCTACTCAATCCCGAATGTCTATTTTATGATGCTTGTGTGTCGTCATCCGTGTGGAAATTCAAAAATACATCGTTACCGGGGTTAAAGCACAAAATATCAAAGCATTTCATTTCTTGGGTCCCAGTAACAAAAGGGATTGGATTAGGTGGATTCATCGTCCACACAACCACCCCGCATTCATCATCCTTGCATGCTGCTGCCTCGCTGCCCTCCTCCGCTCTGCTCCGCTCTGCTCCGCTCTGCTCCTCGTTAATTACCGATGTCCATCTCTTCACCATTCCCGCCTCATCACCACCACCCTCTCCTCCCCTTGCTAGAAAAACACAACACAAACACCCTCCACATCAAGCAAATCCACGCCCACGCCCTCAGGACCTCGCCCTCGCTCCCGCCCCAGGAGAACAACGCTCTCCTCTTCCTCTACTCCCGGCGCCTCGTTCACCACTCCTCCTCCGCCAACAGCGACGACCTCTCTTACGCCTGCAAACTCCTCGACACCGGCTCGCCCCCTCTCAGCCTGCTCCCAACTCCTTCTGCTTCAACTCCCTCATCCGCGCCAGCTCCGCCGCCGCTCCTCCTCCTCGACGACGACAAGCGCAGACGCCACTTGCCCCTCCGCCTGTATCGCCGCATGCTCCTAATCGGGCACCGACCCCGACAACCACACCTTCCCTTCGTCCTCCGGCTGCGCCTTCCTTCTTCGACTACTGCGTTCGCTGCCAGGTGCACTCCTACGTAATCAAGCTCGTTTCTCTTCCCGACGTCTACGTATGCAACAGCCTAATACACTTCTACTCCTCCTGCGGCGAGCTGGCCCTGGCCAGATGCGTGTTCGACGCGGATGCCGACGCGGAATCAGGGTGTCTTGGAACGCGCGTCATCGATGCGCACTCGTCGGCGGGGAGTACGAGGTTGCCCTCGGCCTCTTTAGGTCGGCGATGAGGGAGGGAGTGGAGGCTGATGGGTACGCCATGCAGAGCGTGCTCCGCGCGTGCGGCGGCTGGGGTGTCTATCTCTCGATTGTGGGCTCACGCGTTCATGATGAACAGAAGCGGCGGCGGCGGCCGCGGCAAGGATGTTCTCGACGATGTTCTGATAAACAACTCGCTTCTTGACTTGTACTCGAAATGCGGGCTATCCGGATGGCTCGTCAGGTTTTCCACCGGATGCGCGCGAGATGTTCCTTCTTGGAATTCGATGATTCTCGGGTGCGCGACGCACGGCAGGGTGCGAGAATCTTTGGATTTGTTCGAGGACTTGTGCGCAGCCGACGGCCTGAAGCCGAATTCTATTACGTTCGTCGCGGTTTTGAGCGCCTGTAAACACGGAGGCCTCGTGAACGAGGGACGGAGATACTTCGGCCTTATGACTAACGAGTTGGGGCTAGAACCTGAGCTCGAGCACTTCGGGTGCATGGTCGATTTGCTGGCTCGAGCTGGGTTTATATCTGAAGCGCTCGACGTCGTAAACGAAATGAACTGCAAGCCGGATGCGGTTATATGGAGATGTATTCTCGATGCTTGTTGTAAGAAAAATGTCGGGATAGATCTTAGCAGCTCAGTAGCACAGAAAGCTATCGAGGCAGGGGACGAACATGCTAACAGCGGAACTTACGTGCTGCTTTCGAAGGTTTACGCATTGGCAAACCGATGGGACGATGTAGGATCGGTTCGGAAAATAATGTCTGAAAGGGGAATAAGAAAGGAGCCAGGGTGTAGCTCGATAGAAATCGACGGGCTTGTTCACGAGTTCATTGCTGGAGATACCTCGCATCCTCAGTCGGATGAGATATACGCGAAGATGGGTGAAGTGGAAGATAAGCTGGCGTCGGTTGGATATAGGCCAGATTCGTCGCAGGCCCCGATGGTGGCTGGAGTCGAGGGAGTGAAATCGGGGTCTCTGAAGTTTCACAGCGAGAGGATCGCTATTGCGTTTGGATTGCTCAACGCGAAGAAGGGGATGCCTATAAGAGTACTGAAGAACTTGAGGGTTTGTGGAGATTGTCACACTATGACTAAATTGATTTCTAGAGCGTATGATGTGGAGATTGTGGTGAGAGATAGAACTAGATTTCATCACTTCAAGGATGGCTCTTGTTCGTGTATGGATTATTGGTGATTACCTCAATTAGGAGAAGATTCATACTTTGTTATTGATAAAGACAACTCAAACTAAATGAAAATAGTATCAAGTAGACTTGGCCTATTACATCAAGTAGACTTGGCCTATTACATCAGTGATGCATTAAATAAATATCAGTTCTTGGATCATGATACTCTGTGATTCATGCCACATTCTAAACACATTCTCGAAAAAGCAAACATATAGTACGGTAGAATGAAATGAGGAATGAGATGTGTTTAATCAACAAAAAGGAAAAGCTACTGTTAATAGAATAATAACAAAGTCTTGTATACATATAAGAAACCAGAAACAATCAGGGTTCAATCCATTTAAGCTACCAAGTAAAAAATGTAATATCTCTGTACAAATTACAACCCAGAGAAAATAAAGAGTGTAACGACTTGACAACAAACAACACACTGACTAGCATCACACAAACAAAACCTCCTAGTTACAACACAAGCTACACAAAATTCTCATAAACCACCTAAAAACACCTCGTATCATTAGCTTTCGAACTTAAAGAAGCGCAAAATTTTTACATGTATTTTCAAAGATATCTTGTCGGAAGGAAGTCATGTATCCTTATCGGGAAACTGTAGAACTCTTCATTTCGAACATCACCCTTTCTGTTTTGGAAAGGGACCCACCATGGAAGACCTCTGTCTGAGGCCGTGTTCATGGCCTCCAGCGTGTTGTCAAGAACAGTAGCAACGACCATCGCCACAAGTACAGCAGATGAAAACATTGTGTTCAATATGTCATCAAACTGCGAAATAGTAACAATGCATAAATAATCGTAATATATTTTTTGGTAGTTATTTCATATTACTACACTTCAGCTTTCAGGGGTTGGTTGGTATGCAACAAATGTAAATGTAGTAAATGTTGCATGTAGAATGATGCTTGCAAAATTTATTGCGGGAAATTAACCTTAATTCTATAGCTTGGACATATGCATTTTTATTGTATATGTATTTCCAAATTCAAATCCACGTTTCGGATATGCATACCTATTGGATTTGCATATTTGCCAGAAATGTAGTCCATTGCAAATCAATTAAAAAAAGAGAAGAAACAAGGTTGCATAACAATGCTAATAATTTGTCACTTACCCAACCGGCATTTGTTTTCACAGGTCCATGGCCAGCAGACCTGGTGAATTCATTGAAATATTGTGGAACTGATATCCCAAGGAAAAGGGAGAGACCTATTATGTAGAGGTTTCTCATAGAGTTGTTGTTCGCAAATTGAATGAATGATATTCCAGTAGCAGCTATAACATGCACAGATCAGAAACACCGTGAGAAATGAGTAGAAACAAACTGAAATTAAAAAGGGTAAATTTCACAAGACTACCATAAACTTTTTTATTGGAGAAAACTTTCATGAACTTCTCAATGAACTACCATGCCTGATGGCAAGTAAGATAAGTTTTCATTCATGTGCTTCGCATGTGACATATTTTTGATAAGTCTGCCCTTAACATACTTCATACATCTTTTATATTACCCTTATGAACTTGTAGATTGATAGACAAATAGCAAATAGGTAGTTTAGACCTTTATCTTAAGGCATTAAAGCCATTAGCAATAATTTTCAATAGTTCAAGATATTTTTCTGTATTTTGAAAGTTAATGGTAGTTTCTCTAATGAAAAAGCTTTGTAAGTAGTTTTGTGAAATTCCACAAACAAAAACAATGAAAGAAAGAAAAGATGATTTATTGTTATCTCACCGACAAGGCCAAACAGAACGCAATACATAGCAGCAAATATAGGCAACGGTATTGATGCAAAAAATGCCCCAAATTTTCCTGCAAAATGTAGTGATTAATCTCAAGTTATGCTGATCTACACTGATTTTTCGCTCTGCATAAAAAAGCCGGTAACACAAACCAAAGATGGAGAAGAATATCATAAAACCAGTTGATATCTGCACCACTCTCCGGCTTCCTATCCGTGTCAATCCAAGGAGTCCAACATTTTCACTACATGACATGACTTACAATCACTGACAATTTAAAACCGATTGAACTAGATAAAATCTTGTTGAAGCCTTACACTGATGCCGTTGAACCAGCTGCAGCGCCAAATATTCCCTCAAGCAGCATTCCAACACCCTGTACACATATTGATGCAGATCATTTGTTTTTTATCTTTATGCGTGTAAAATGTTAGATCTTATGTTACAAATTCTAAAGATGTTCGTGTTTGAGGGCTTTGAGTATGTAACTATTGTTAATATTATGGATGGTTGGAATGCAAAACTTCGTAAACTATAACGTAATATGATTCAATGCATATTTTTTGGCAATTCGATTGCAATATTACTGCACATTGCATTTATTTTGTAACGTAACAAACATTACTTAATTCATTGCAAAAACACTTTCTTCATTCCACCAAATTAAATTACGTCAGAAACCATTCAAGAACAAAGCTAATCTGCAAAAGGAAACAAATAATCATGTTGGCCTACAACACAACTATATATTACTATCATGCAGAAGAAAAATGAATGCTGAGTAGTACATTTATTTGCACTAAAATTGCTGTTATCAGGAAATAGCTCCTCTTTTTCTGTAGCATTAACACAATATCTCCATAATTTCTTTAGAAAAAACTCTTTGAAGTCTACATTGCGAAGTTTGATACTCATCTCCACTCAAAACTTAGAATCAAAGAAACAAAAACAAGAAAAAGGAAACGTCAAGCGTAACCAGACAATGTTAACAAACCTGAAGACCAATGCTTCGACTAAGCACATGAGCTGGAGGTGGCGTAGCTCCTGCTAGTCGAGCACCAGCATAATATGCGCCTGTCGACTGCAATTAACAGAAAACGAGGAAATTATACGTGACACTAACAAAATTCATGAAACGAACTTAATACCTTTTTTTGGGTTTTTCTGATATTTAGTCCTTTAAATCTTTAATATTTTGAATTAGGCTCTCAAATCATTGAAAAGTGCTATTAGGTCTCCTACTCTTTTAAGTTATTTTGAAATTATTCTCTCATATAATTCACACTGCTATGGTGCCCCCCTAATTCTCATAAGCTGTTACGAATTAATCCCTCTAATTGCTATGTCTAATCTTGATTCGAGTGACTAGTTTCAAAATGATGTAAGAATTGGGAAAGCTAATGGCAATTTCAACGATTTGAGGGACTAATTTCAAATAATGAAAGATTAAGGGACTAATTTTAATGAAAATGTGTCTTTTTTTTAAGGAAATATGCGAACATAATAAAATTGCAAGATAAAGAGAAGGAAGAATTTGGTATAAAATCCAAACCTCAAAAATTGAAACAAGAGCTGCACCCATCATCCCAAATACATGACTTGCACCAAAAATTGGAGGACCCCACTGAAACGGGTAGGGTATCTTAATCCTGAAAATAAATCCCAACACAATGGCAAATATAAAGTTGAAAACTAGAGGGACATATCAACTTCAGGAATAAGAAGTATGAGTTTTAAAGCACTACCATGGAGCAGATGACATAAGAAAGGAACGATCAGTGCGGCAATGCACCTTAGTTAGAAGAGCAGCATTGTTATAAGCCCCACTGACAGTGAGAAGAGCAGCAAAAGCCCAGACAATCATTATGCAAGCTAGTAAAGCAAACCTCTCGATCACAAAATATGCTTTCTCGTTTACATGCTTCATGTACTATATGGAGAGTTTTTAAAAAGCTGGTTAGCTTGTTTGCACATAGCATACAAAAAAATCCTATAGAGGGCATCTACATAAAATCATACATGAAGGTAACTAGGTAAGAGATGTAAAAACATGTAGCAGTTACTAGTACATATTTTTAAGGGTTAATTGCGGATAGATCCCTTGTACTATGCCAAATTGATGATAAATACCATGCATTCCTATTGTAGCAGATAAACCCTCTGGATTCTCAAAGTCCGTTAGTTTCATGTTAAGATTGGATTTCATAATTAACTGAAACATATGGGCTTCATAAACTGATTTACACACTATGAACTTGTACAACGAGCATTACATATAACCAATTTAAATGGGAAAACTAAAGGAGTTGAGAATCCAAGGGGTCTATCTACATTCGGCAATAATAGAAGTATAGGGGACCTATCTGTAATTTGGCAATAGTATAGGGGCTCTATCTGCAATGAACTCTATTTTTAAAGTTGGTGATTGCACTGATACATTGTTATGATACATAGTTATGATTGCACTGATATTGATTGCACTGAATTGTATAACGATTGTTGATGTAAGATTGGTAGTGCGATACTAGTGATGTTTTGTTCCCTCCCTATATGGTTTTCTACTGTTAGTGTGCCTCAAAACTTGGACCCAGAAAACCCAGATCTGAAATCTCATTGGGTTTGCTTGAGACTAGGCCGACACTTTGATTGAACTAATGATAAGGTTGGGAAATTAAATCCTATTTCTCACAGGATTTGATTTCCTATCGTTCATGACTCACAAGACTCCAAAGTGCTTAGAATTAATATATAGTAAGACATCTAATTAAATAGGGAATTGTATGAAGGGCCTTTATATAAATATCACCAAGCTCTTCTTTTGAAGAGGTAATCCACCAGAGAGTGCACGGCTGCAGTTAGCTTCTATTTGATTCTGCAGGCCGAACCTATTTGTTCAAGGATTCTTCGAGTTGGCTCTCTCTTTTGGTTTGCTCTATGTTATTAGAGATTGTGACTTGTGAGAGAGATTGTATTGAGATTATTGGGGTGGGATAGGGGTTGAGTTATTGAGAGATTTCCATATTGTATTCCTCACAATTTAGTACAGTTAATCTCCTCATTCGCCCGTGGAGGTAGGCTACAAGCCAAACCACGTATATCTGTGTTCTTGTGTTCTCGACGCCCGTGGAGGTAGGCTACAAGCCGAACCACGTATATCTGTGTTCTTGTGTTCTCGATATTTTTTGCACTTTCGTGTGATTGATATTAGTTTATCCTGGGGATTTTGTCATAACATCCACAAAGGGCCCTCTATAGTTTCTTTTTTCCCCTTACAATTGTTATATTACATGGTTTGTGAACTCACCTGCTGCAGGACAACCAACAGAATTAGCATGGGCAGTCCAATCTCCACACATTTTGCCAGCTGATTGAGTAGGCAATCAAGAACATCAAATGATCTATTTTCCCCATTTATAGTAATATACCACTTACTAAAATAAATTCAAATATTTAAATCATATGGAATAAGAAAACAGCATACCTGAGGGAAGCCTCGCTCAAATAGTCCTACACCCACTACACAAACCGCTGGTACAATAACTACAGGGCTGAAGAACCTGAAGAAATATTTGTAAAATCCAATCATCAAATTAGATCTTCACATAAGGTTGAAGTTTCCCTCAATAGTGGTTTAGAGCATTGTTACCTTGAAATATTTCCCCATGCCTTGCTATACCCGATAACTATATTAACAAATGATGCAACAATTAGTGCTCCTTGTATGGCTCTCATAGTATGGACAAATCTCTGCAAATTCCACAAGGATAGATTAGGCTGAGATTGCCAAATTTATATATTTACGTATCAATTTGATCATTTAAGCAAGGAAAACATCTCACTTGTGCCCTATAATTTTGTATATTATTCCATCATATAACCTATCAAACTGACACCAGTCTACTCAAGATCTCAATAATCTCGGACAGAAAAAAAAGATAAAAATGGCAGGAACACTAAAATAGACAAACTTGCAAAAGACCAACTTTAATCATTATGATCAACTAAATTGTAGGTTATTTATTCAATAGAATAGCCAAAAACTTCGAAGAGATATACATGATATGTTCGACTTCGCTTTACTTACCTCATGTTCATTGATGAAGGGCCTCGAAGAAAAATCTTTGATTACAGTCAT
Organism: Asparagus officinalis; assembly: GCF_001876935.1. Lineage (NCBI taxonomy): Eukaryota > Viridiplantae > Streptophyta > Magnoliopsida > Asparagales > Asparagaceae > Asparagus > Asparagus officinalis. The sequence continues at coordinate 126,377,342 of NC_033800.1, forward strand.
CACTGGGATGACAAACGCAAAGGAAGGATTCATCACTGTTGGAAGCCGAGTTCCAATAAATGTTTGAAGAAGTGTATTAACCCCACTCATAAAGAGAAATGTCTGAATCACGCGTGCTTTATCTCCCTGATTCAAAAGATTTATTTTGAGGGAAGAGGATGTGAATGTTATTTAAACTAGTAATGGGAAAGTGCATATTGCAAATATGCCATCTTTAGAAAAATGAATTAAGTCAAGAAATTTACATGGCTGCCACCCATCTGAGGAACTAGAACAGAAGATATCATTACGATTGTACCCAGCATCACAATGTAGTGTTGGAATGCAAGCATAAAAGCTTCAGCTGTAAATTGTTCGTTGTTGTATTAAGAGTAAGTCAAACAGAGTTTATAAAAAAAAAAACAATTCACAAAATTAGAGGACACATCATAAATGACACAAATTAAAAATATATATATATTAGAAAATAGAAAACATTCATCCCGTTTGTTGGATATACGTAGGGTAGGGAAACATCCACACTACAACTCCCCCAACAGAAATAATACAATTCAATTTGAGAATAGTCCTCTAATTAATAGAGGGATAATATGGTGAACTCTGAAAATAAAAGTACTTAACTAGCAATATGGGATCCTCTTTGGAAGAATGAAGATATCAGCCTTCTTTGCAAGTGCTCACTCTTGCATATCCATGTTTATAAGGATTTATTGTATCTGACAGAGTTTCTTATATTGGGGATTGGAGATTTTTTATTATTATTATGAAGATGAAAATGTGAACGCAGGAAAGAAAATTCGAACATAAGACCTCTCTACAAAAGAATTGGAGCTAGATATTAAAAATTTCCCCATATTGACAAGATGCTCTATTTTTGTTTTAAACTGTTTCATTGAAACTCACTAATGCAATAGGATGGAATTGTTAAGGATAATGAGAAAACAGACAAGAAAAGAAAAACTCAAACAAGAAAAGAAAAACTCAAACAATAAATACTTACGTGGTTCAACACGAAGGTCTACTTCCAAGGACAACAGTAAATTGATCATTAACTATGATCATAAACTATGGAGAATACAGAAGCGAGAGCACCTCAGAACGCTATGAAAATACCCATTAATTATCAAAATAGACAAAAGAACACTGATATAATCCTTAGGATTATGTACCCATGATTTTATCAGAATATCCAAGTTGCGGAGACAATAAAAAATTCTAGTCGGGGGCTCCTTTCCTTTGCCCTGCTCTTCGATTCCTTGTAAAGGTCCTAAAAAGTTGTTCGACTGTGGGGGATAATCACTGATTCAAACTTTTTTCTCAAAAAGAAAAAAAAGTTGTTTATGATTCAAGACTTCTCAACAAATTGATCCCACCTTTTACTCAAAAAGGAATTTCTTTTTCCCCCTTGAAGCATCTTTCTATCCTTGCAACATGCATTACCTATCATCCTTAAATTTCTTAACATCAAATAACAGAGTAAGAAAGTAAATGGTTGCAAAATAGATTCTTGGGCATCAAATGACAAAGGGACTTATTTCAAAATACTTATTAAGATTTGGGGGCCTACACTAATAATCAAAATAACCCAAGCTAAACCCATACAGGCTTAGGAAGTAAAATTTTCAGGTCTAGAGGGTGCTTCCAAATTTTTCATAAGCAGTCCACGTTCTTCAATACTCTAATTTACAGAATTTTTCTCTAAAAGTGGTTAAAAAAAAGAAAAAAAAAAGAAAAGATTTGATAAAATTTCATATATGTTTCATTTAGTTAGAACCCACCTACATGTAAATTATGCAACTTCAACAAATTACTTTTTGCTACCATTTGGGTTCTAAATAAGTCAATAACATCTAAACTAATCGAAGCAAATTCTTTTTAAGGAAAATACAGTCAAAGATCAAACAAAATGATTAGAACCCAAGAACCCAGATGACATCTCCAAGCTAGTAAACAGATAAAATCATTAAAAAGAAAAAGAGGGGGGAGAGAGATTACGCCATCTAGGATTAGAGTGGATGCAGAACTGAAGCTGATGAAGCTGCTCAGTTGGAGGGTGAACAGATCCTCTCGCTGATGCTGACGCCATTATCTGCTGGTGAATTGGAACCACCGTCGACGCTGGAGGGGGGTGAACTCCTGTAGCATCACCTGCAGGATTTGGGTTTGTTTCCACCATTTTTTTTCCCTCCTCTCTCTCTCTCTCTCTTCTTTCTCTCTCTAGAGCCTCTCTGTTTTCAGAGTGAAGAAATGGCTGCCTGGGATCGAGGCGCGAAGGGGGTGTGGGCAAAAGAATGGAAAGTGTGGGACCCACTGAGGATGGGTGAGGCTTCAATTAATTTAGTGCTGAAACAGATTTTTTTTTTTTCGTCTTATTAACAGTGTGGGAGGCTTTTTGGGTCAAAACTTTGGAACTGGTGAGGAGAGGACAGGACAGCAATTATCGAGGGATGAACAGCTGTCAGTCTTGTTTATCATAGTTGGGTTTTTATCATACTAGACCCCAAATCTATTTTTTTCGTTATATACTAGACCCCCAAGATCTTCAAATTTCTAAACTAGACCGTAGGCCTTCGTACAAATGAGAGCCTTTTTAAAATGACCTTAGGGGGTGTTTGTTTCACCCAATTTATAGATAAGGATTAGTATTTGAATCTGACAGTGACAAAAACGTAATATTTGGATTCTTTGTCAATCCTAATCTTGAGTTAGGCTATAGATTCCAAAATCTATAAAAGTGGAACAGTAGCGATGTTTTATGGAAACCCAAATCAGAAGTTCACGAGAGGAATTGCTCAAAAAAGCTGACAATGGCCCTTTCTCTTCGTTTTCGGAGTCCATTTCTTCACGAGCACGAGCCCTAGACCTGGAATCAGCAACTCCCCTAATTCTTCTCCCGCCTCTCCCCAAGCTTCTTCACGCCTCCTCTCTCGCTGTTCTTCGATTCATGATGTTGGTGGGTTCGGTTGGTGGATTTGGCTTCACCACCTCTTTTCAATCTTCTTCACCCTAGATATTGGCTTCAGCTTCTCCCGCGACCCTTTATTCCGCCTCATCTCTTTGATTTCTTTTTCGAAGACGAGGCTCGACGCTTTGTTGGCTTTGGTGGGTTTTGTGGGTCTGTTCCGTCCGGTGGGGTTTGTTGGCAACGACATCAATTTCTGAATCATTCCCTTGGTAACTGCATGTATAAAACATTTTCGCCCTTTTAATGTGATCGTTTCATTGTGCTTGCTCTAAGGAAATTAACATTGGTAGTAGAAAGCACTGGTTTTGAAAATTTATTACATGTCTAATCTCTCATAAAACAAGGGTTTTGGTACATAGTTGATTATTGATTTCCGGTTCTCTGGATTTTTTTTGTTATTGTAGTACTTCAAATGATTAAACCATGGAATGAAAACCTTAATTATATTTGTTTGATCAGCGTGCATGCTTAGGGTGCAAAATATGAAATAGTTGTTTCACCGCTTGATATAGATTTGTAGATATGTAGATATATGGTTTTACGATTTCAATATTCTTATTAGTTATTTAATTATATAGGCGTTGATATAGATTTGTTAGTTATTTAATTATATAGGTTGATATAGATTTGTGGATATGTAGATGTAGGCGTTTCATATATTCCTTTTGTAACTTGTTTGCTAAATGCATGCATATTATATATTGATTTAGATTTCTTTAATAACAATGTCTACTTGTGCAATATATATTAGGTATGGCTAACAATCAGGCAGATAAGCAGACCGTGTCTTCTCATTCTAATGCTCCGCCAAATCCAACTGCTAACATTAACATGAACTTCACGCCTGTTCAATCACAACCTTTCACTTCACCCCCGCCATACATTCTCACCATTCTCACTATACGATGTCAATTATGGTGGAATGACACAACAGCCAATGTCATACGTGAGCATGTTAAGCAGTCCACAAGGTTTGCTATTTCCCACAACTAGTTTTCAAAGTAGTAGACCTAATCAATTTTCACCAAACACTGGTGATTCAGTTAGGAAGGTTATTCACGACGTTGATGGTGAGGAGAACACTTCACCAATGAAAAAAAAGAAAAAAATTAGCTCATAAGAAAACGGCCCTGGGGACAAGGTTGAACTCAAGAGGTGTAGCTAATAAGTTTTGACTTCCAGAGCACGATGATGTGCTCATTCCTTATCTTACAGAATTAGCATTAGATGGGCTAAAGCCAGACAAGAACTTCAAGGCAGAAGCTTATAAAATGGTAGCAATGAAAATCAACATGCAATTCATGACTGGTTTCACTCATATACATGTCATTAACCACTTGAAATGCTTGAGAAACAAATTTAATGACATGAAGGCTTGCCTTGATATAAGTGGAGCTGGGTGGGATGAAACAAATAATATGATTACACTGGATGACGAAACGTTAAAATCGTGGTCTTAGGTATAACATTCAGCATCTACATTGTCATTAGTAATTAATATATTTTGTTATTTATGATTATTTGTTATTGCAGGACAAATCCAAATCTAAGTTCAAAGCATACATAAACAAATCCCTCCCTCGCTTCAAAAATTTACAGGTGATCATGGGTGATGACTAAGCTAAGGGTGAATTTGTTAGGCCTGTGTATGCTAACATTGGGTCTAGTAGGTCCATACCTATTCCTGATGATGATAGTGAGCTTCCAGAGGAGAGTGAAACTACACCACAATCTGATGCTTGTAACAAAAAAACAACCCACTAGATATAAGTCTAAGAGTAAAGACAACATGAATTCATCCTCTAATAAGAAACCTAAAAAATCAAATCGTGAAGAGGAAATGCTATGTGCCTTTGTTGACTCAATGTCTCAGTCAACAAGAAATCAACACATTGTTCATTAGTCTGAGCAGTTGCCTGCAGCGTTGAAGGAAGATAGGAATGAATATTCTGAGGAATTTCTGGATAGGATTTTAGATCATTTATATGACAATGAACGTGAAGCTATAAGGTTTTTCATAAAATCTAAGGAAGGTCAGCAGAGGTACATTACCAACCTGATTAACGACCAAGGTTGGTCTGTTAACTAATTTGTTGGGTTTGGATTACATTTTGATGGAGCATTTTGTTGTGCACGCGTATATGTTGTTACGCATATATCGTTTTGTTATTTACAAACTATTAATGTTGCAATACTTCTTATTATGAAAACGCTATGACGTCATGTAATTAATGAATTTGTACTTTTTAACTTTTGATACAGGTAAGTATGGATAGGCATGACCAATGAGTTCTTAATGTTGCTCCTTTGCTTTTGATGACAGGTGAAGCTAATTTGTTGCTCCTTTGATGTGGGTTTTTGGTTGTCAGGTGGAGCTAGTGTTGCTCCTTTGCTTTGGGTTTATTACGCTTAGATTTTGAGCTTGTGTTGCTCCTACATTTGGCTATCAGGTGGAGCTTGTTTAGCTCTTTGAATTTGGTTTTTTTTGCCATCAGGTTTGTGGAGCTTGTGTAGCTCCTACGTATGGGTTTTTTGCTGTTGGTTTTTGAGCTTGTGTAGCTTCTTGGCTTTAGGGTTTTGGCTATCATGTGGAGCTTGTTTAGCTCTTTGGCTGTGGGTTTTTTTGCCATCAGGTTTGTGGAGCTTGTGTAGCTCCTACGTTTGGGTTTAATTTGTCGGTTTTGCTCCTTCGCTTTGGGGTTTTGGCTGTCAGGTGGAGCTTGTTTAACTCTTTGGCTGTGGGTTTTTTTGCCATCAGGTCTGTGGAGCTTGTGTAGCTCCTACGTTTGAGTTTAATTTGTCGGTTTTTAGCTTGTGTAGCTCCTTAGCTTTGGGGTTTTGGCTGTCAGGTGGAGCTTGTTTAACTCTTTGGTTGTGGGTTTTTTTGCCATCAGGTCTGTGGAGCTTGTGTAGCTCCTACGTTTGAGTTTAATTTGTTGGTTTTTAGCTTGTGTAGCTCCTTAGCTTTGGGGTTTTGGCTGTCAGGTGGAGCTTGTTTAGCTCTTTGGTTTTGTGTTTTTTTGTCATCAGGTTTGTGAAGCTTGTGTAGCTCCTACGTATGGGTTTTTTGCTGTCGGTTTTTGAGCTTGTGTAGCTCATTGGCTTTAGGGTTTTGGCTGTCAGGTGGAGCTTGTTAGCTCTTTGGCTTTGGGTTTTTTGCCAGTTTTTTCTGCTATCGATTTTGATCTCAAACATTGGGGTTATGTTGCTATCGGTTGACATATGGCTGGAGCATGATGTGCTCCATAGTTGATATTTGGCAATGATGATGTTTAGCATTTACTGAGAATACAATCTAACTTACAGTGTTTATTATATTCAGATGAGGCAAAATGTGATGAGATTGCAGCCTACATTGAATTGATAATGTCTAGGCGAGGCAATCCTGTAGGATCTGAAATAGATACACTTGAACACTAGAGGGGGGGTGAATAGTGTTCTTTTAAAATTATTGCTACATTTTCTAGTCTAATAGGATATCTATGGTTATCAATAACCATAATGGTGGTTTGGATTTTAGCCACTGGGGGGGGGTTATGGTTTTGGGCAGAAAAAATTTTTTGAGACATATTAAGATCCCATTCAGCTGTTTGATTTTCTTTTGAGGCAAGTTTCTCAAGCTGATAAAACATTTTCTGATTTCTGAAAAAGAAGATTCTGAAAGTTGCCATATATTCTGTTCCATCAAAAAACAAATGTCAATTAGGTCAATCATTTACAGAGATTAAAACAGAATCTAACCACTGCTGTCGCACATATTTAACACATTCAGCTTATAGGATCATTGTGTCTTCTTCAACAACTTTTCTCTCAGTTGGTTGAGAGGGATTATCCTCCTTGGTAGACGATGGTGTTCAAATTGACAAGGATTGTTGGCTCAATTGGATTGTTGCATATTTGTAGACTGCAAATGTGGCAGTTTGCATTTTGATTTGGATAAGGTTAGGTCAAAAATCATAGTGAAAAACTCTCAAGCAGGATTTGCTTTGGACGATGACACCCATTTTGGTGAACCAGTATCTAAAATCCTTGTTGTGCATGTGTGTTTGCAAAATGTCTGATATTTGCCATTTTTTCACTTCTGCATCGTTATTATTACTTTGGCAATAATG
>NC_033800.1:126385418-126392289 GCF_001876935.1 Asparagus officinalis
CAGCATGAGATAGGCCTATAATCAGCTGGTGATCTAGGGTTGAGAATTTTAGGTACTAGTGTAATGGAGGTGGAGTTAAAGGCACCAAGAAGTTTACCAGTATGGAAAAACTCCTCTATAGCTTTGTATATGTCATCCTCAATGATATTCCAAGCTGCTTTGAAAAAAGAAGCACTGAATCCATCAGGCCCAGGGCTTTTGTCATCTGACATTGTAAACACAGCCTGTTTAATCTCCTCTCTTGTGACAGGAGCTGCTAGCAAACTTCTTTGATTTGCAGATAAAACAGGACCATTTGCAATAACATTTGGGTCAGGCTCATCACAGTTACCAGAAGAACCTAGAAGACTTTTATAATACTCAGTCAGTTCATTGATGATTGTAGGCATATCAGAAATTCTAGTACCATTCTCAGTATAAAGGGATAGCACCCTGTTATGATGTCTCCTGGCTTTCATGATTGAGTGGAAGAATTGAGTAGATTTATCCCCATGCACAGCCCAATTGATGCTTGCTTTCTGCCTGTAAAAAGATTCCTCACATTGTAGTAGAGTTGAATATTTCTTTAAGCATTCCTTTTCCTTAAGTATAAGCTGAGAGTTGAACAGGTCAGTACTCAACTTATACTGTATATCAGTAAGCTCATGCTTGGCTCTTAACACCTGTTCACTAATATTCATGAAGTTCCTTTTATTTAGCTCCTTCAACATTGGCTTGAGTATTTTGAGCTTTGAATTTATCTTATACATGTAATATCCCTGTATCTCCTTATCCCAAGCAGACTTGACAGTAGAGAGAAACTCTGGGTGTTTTGCCCACATCTTGAAAAACTTGAAAGGTTTTTTCCCCTGGAAATTCTCATCTTCAATTATCAGAAGTGCTGGAGAATGGTCAGAACAAGCTGGTTGCAAGAACTCTACTTGGCTAGATGTATATTGTAGGATCCAAGATTCATTGACCAATACCCTATCTAATCTGCTCCATATTCTAGTATCAGTCCCTTGTTTATTATTCCAAGTGTAGAAGCACCCCGTGGACTTGATATGTGTCAGCTGACTAGAGGAGATGAAATTCTGAAAATCTTCAGTATCTGCCTCAGAAATTGGCTTACCACCCAGCTTTTCCTCATCACTGAGAATTGCATTGAAGTCTCCCCCAACTAACCAAGGGCAGTTTACTGATGATTTGAAGCTTTGGAGGTCCTGCCATAGTGACTTCCTATCTTCTCTATGGTTGAGAGCATAGACTATAGACATTAAGCAAGAAATTCTGCTGTCTTTTGAGTGTATAGAACAAGTAATATATTGCACTGAAGCTCTGACACATTGAACAGAAAGAATATCTTTATTCCAGAGGAGCCAAATCCTCCCATTGCCAGCTTCCTGAACATTAGAAGTCCATTCCCAATTTTTAGCAATTTTATGAGCTATTTTATCCATTTTTGCTGAAGAAAGCTTTGTCTCTAGAAGGGCTAAAAAGGAAAGTTTATAATCATGTATGAATTGTTTCACAATCAAGTGCTTAGGGGATTTGTTAAATCCCCTGATATTCCAAATTGAGAAGTGCATTACTGACTTCCACCCCTGTCAACATAACAGGGATCAAAATCAAGAGTTTGAGAACCCAGAGGTGAGAAATGAGATGCCTGAATAGAATTCCCTGAAGCTTTAGCAATTACTCTTCTAGCAACATTTGTTTTGCTAACACTTGTAAATCCTGAAGCATTTACTGTAGGGGAAGAAAATTGATGCAGAGTTGCTAATCCAAAATCCCCCTGCCTGACATTTTGAGTATCAGTCACTTTTTGTTGTGCATGTTTTACTGCAGTAACATTTTCAGGAAGAGTAGGATTATTCACTCCCAGGTTGGCCTCTGTCCCCATATGTGCATGATTCTTATTATTGCCTGAACTGGATTGAACATTTCCTTGTTGCATTTGTTCTGCTGGCAAGATATCCTTCCTAATATCCTGAACAGATACAGGATTAGCTGGCAGTTCATTTGCTGCTTTATTTTCTTTTCTGTTGACAGGAACCCATATTTTCTTCAACTTTTGTCTTCTGCAGTTGTCAGTATCATGGCCAATTATATTGCAATTTGAACACCACCTTGGCTTAAGCTCATATATAATCTTTTGATTATACTTTTTCCCATCAGGCCCAATTAGATCCACTGAGTCTGGCAAAGGTTCCTTCAAGGGCAATTGAACTTCAACTAAGACTCTAGCATAGCTTAACCTCTGTCTTGTGGCAGTGAGCATGTCAGTTGTAATAGGCCGACCAATTTGGCTAGATATTTTGCTGATTCCTGTAGCACTCCACAAATTAAGCTTCAGATTTGGGAGTTGAATCCACATAGGATAGGAGCAATCCTGGACTTTTTCCATATCAACTTCAGTAGACCATGGTTTGAGTATCAAAGGTCTAGAGCCAAAAAACCAAGGGCCAGCATCTAATACATCCCTCATCTGTTGATCAGACTGAAAATCAAATAAAAACACCCCTTGCTTGAGTAGAGAAATTTTGGGAATAGTTATCCTACCCCATGCTTTATTAATAAAAGTTTCCATGGATCTGAATTTAACATTCAGACCTATAACATGTCCAATTAAGGAATGTTTCCAGAATTGTTCACCTTCCTTCCATTCTTCAGCCGAGAAAGAAACTGCAGTAGAAGAAGAACTTGGAATGAAATTTAGATCAAGTCCTTTACCTGGCTTCCTATTATCAGCAAAAAGACTGACATAAGATTTCTTTTCCTCCCCTGTATTGAGTTCATCAATCTTATCCTTCCTGTTATCTACTTCTACCAGATCTTCAAGACTTCTTTTTCCTTTTTCAGCAGCAGAAGGGGGAATCACAATATTCTCAGCCACCATCGGATCTGTTTCTTTTGAATATTGAGCAACAAAGGGGGTAAAAATCTCAACAACATCATCTAACTCCTCCGTAGACTCCTCAAGATTCTTCCCATTAACCTCCTCCATTTCATCAGCCCAAGAGGAATCTAACTGACGATCAAGACCAGATCTGAGCAGATTAGGTTCAGAAATAGATTTCGTTTTATTCAAAATCTCTTCCATTGCCATTTTCTTCTTAGCTCCCTTAGGGCCAGTACTCTCCATCTCCATTGATGCCATAGATGAAGCTCGCAGCTCCATTACTGTTCTATTGCTCGCTAAAGCTTCAGAAGACTCCATTGAACTACCAGAACCCTCAGCTTCACTCAAATAAGAAGAGGAGGAAGGATAAACAAAGATCGAATCTCTTAAAGAAGCATCGATGACTCTCTTGTTCCCACTTTTCTTCTTCTTCCTCATTCGAGATCTGAGCGGAGGTGCACAATAGCGGTAATAAAATCGCCCGCTAACATGCACCTAACTAACCGCTCCCTTATTGTTCGTGTTGCATAAATAACAAGCTTTTTATTAGGTAAAAATATCTTCCAATTAGGCTTAACATTTATTCGATTAGACTTGATATTCAACTCTATAGACTTAACATTCAACCACTTAGAATTAAAATTACACAAATTAGACTTAATTATACAACACATTAAACTTAATATGTAACAAATTACACTTAATATTTAACAAATTAGACTTAATATATAATCCATTATTCAACACAATAGACTTAACATACAAGCCCTTGGACTTATTGTTCAACCCAATAGACTTAACATACAAGCCCTTGGACTTCACTTCCAATTCATTAAACTTAATATTCTATCTTGGACTTGAACTTAACTTAAAAAATTATCAAAAAAAAAAAAATCACATTTAGCCGATATTTCTTTAAATTTTCATCTTTTCACGATGTTCAAATAGAAATTACAAATTTCTTTAGAAAAACCAATAGTTTAGAGCTCTTGTGGAACTTGTGACGGCCTCGAGCTCCTCCTCGTCATTCTCCAGCATTGCCTCCTCTGCCTTGTTCTTCGGTACCTCTTCGCCTTCAGTGTCGAAGACCGATTTGTTATTTGACGGATCCTCCAACGATAACTCTGACGAATTCGAGGGTTTCATCATTGCTGACCAAATTAGAGCTTTTTTGGTTTGGGGCCGGGGGCGAAGAGAGAGCGAGGAAAATTAGTGAGAGAAAAGGAACAAACAACATGGCCGGAGCATGCACCAAAGGTCGATGGCGACAGAAGGGGATGTCAGCGTCTGAGAGAAAAAGGAGGAAGAGAGAGAGAGAGGAGGAAGGAGAGAGAGAGAGAGAGAGAGAGAGAGAGAGAGAGAGAGAGAGAGAGAGAGGAGGAAGGAGATGAGTTAAGAGAGAGGAGGAGAGGAGGAAGGAGGAGCCATGGAGATTTAGATCTAGAGAGAAGAGGGATGAGGAAATGAGTGTATTTTCGGATTTTATGTTTGTTTCTCTCTCTCTCTCTCTGTGTGTGCTTAGTTGGCAGAGATAAAGGGCTAAATCACATGAAGTGATATTTTTTAGGGAAAAGGTGGAAGGATCAAGTCACATGCTACTCTTTATATTGTGTCCTTGACACAAATTTTTCTTAAATCATTATATGTTTTCGTTAAAACTTTTTTTTTCCTATAACAAACTTTAAAGCGATTTAGTATCTTGATAATTTTTACTCGTATGAACTTCTTTGCAAAACCTCTCAAGCTACAACACTATGTATAGTTAAAATGAGAAAATGTCATATACAACTTGTTTAACAGAAAATAACTTATTTTCATCTCATAAGGTAATTGTAGCTAACGAGTTTTATCTATACATTCAGTAACACTTAGTACCGATGAATTATTATTAGCACTTAGCATTTTGATTGGTATATTTGTTGGGATCTTATCCATGCGATCAACATGATTTGATAAATAAAAAATATTTGTAAGTATTTAATAAAAGTTTTGAGTTAAAATATGCAAGTTGTAACATGTGTTCTATAGGTAGAACTAGGCTTCTAGAAAACACTGTGAAAGTCAACTTTACCCATTGCAAAGTCGACTTTGGTCAAACAATATTGAAATATTAACTTTTGGAAACCACTGAAGTCAACTTTACCTACTGTAAAGTTGAGTTTGATCAAAAGGATGAAAAATTTGGGTTCTGGGACTAAAAATCGACTTTAGTTTCAGCAAAGTTGACTTTACCTAATAAATGGCGAATTTTATGTTTGAAGCATGACCTAAACCACAATCTTTTGTACATCTTTATAAGGTTGTGGACGTTTTTGAAGGTTGAGAAATAAGGAAGAGGAGAGATTTATGTAGAGATCATAGAGATTCGTTGAGAGAGAAAGGGGGAAAGATTTCTCTACGGTTTGAAGGAGCTCTTGATCGCCATCGCCTTTTGGAGTTTTGATTGCATCCTCGAAGGGAGCTAGTTGATCGGATCGAACCAACCCTAGTTTCATCACCAATGTTGTTCTTCAAGATCAACACCACAAATCCTTGGAAGAACAGCTTAATAAGAAAGGACTGTAAGATCTTTTTGTATTATGCCTAAATGATATAGTTTCCTATAATACACTTGCTTCGCAATCTTGTAATCCGTTGTTTTTTAAGGCGTACTCAAATCAAAGTGAATTGAGGAACTAGAGTTACTACCAAGGAGCAAGGATTACACATGCCTGTGCGTGAGATTATTTGGTGGAGACGACTAGATTAGGGTTAGTCTAGTGTGCAATCTTATCGCCTACTAGATTAGGCTTGTAATCTAAAAGCCTCTCATATAGTGTGAAAGCCTCTCTTGACGAAGAGGAAGGCTAGATGTGGGATTTATTTAAACCATTACAAAATCTTCACGTCTTTTGTTGATCTGCTATTGCCAAATTAGATTTTATTTTCGCATCATACATGTGTTTATATTTGTCTTTAATCTCAAAAAAAGTTGCGCTATCCTATCTTGGCTTGCATCTAGATCTCAATAATATTTACAAGAATAAATTGATGGCATCCTCTCTCTTCCCAATGAAGACATCATCTCTCTTTCCAATGAATTTAAGAATGTTAAGTGCTAATGAAATAGCGGAGGACTATTTAGTGCTATTGAATGTATAAATCAAGCATTAATAAGCTATTTAACCTTTATAAAAAGGAGTTTTGCTATAAGGGCAATGGACAAAAAAAGGAGAAATATAAGGGAGAAATGGTGGGTGATGTTCTATGTTTTCCACTTATTCTCTCACTTCACCACCAGCTCTCTTGATCTCTCTCCTCTTATCCATTGCCTTAAGGGCTATGGTTAGCAAAACCCAATAAAAAAAAAATATACACACCCTCACATTTCCCCCCCTTCTTCTAATTTGGCTTCTAATTCTAATGATGTTAGATCATAGGTAATGTAATGGATGAAAACTATTATAGGTGTTGTAGGGCTATTTTACCAAAAACAACTACCAAAAAAGTATATAGAGTTGTAGAAAGCTAGCAATATTAGGTTTCAACACATGATAATTTCTTCAAGCGTATGCAACTATGCATCATCATCTTCCAATGCATGGCTAAAGTGACATCCCCAACGCATGCATGACCTCTAATATTTAAGAAAATTAATTTCTCATAGTTGCTCCTTAAGAAAGTCCGAACATGAGAACTGACATTACACTCATAAATAACTTACCAGCTCCGTGCATCCTGTTTATGAAGGAGAATCTAAAATATACATTTTCGTTAATAGGGCACGGTACGGAGGGCACAGCTACCATTAAGGTCTCCATTTTTCACGCCGAAGCACGTGGATGCACTCCCATTATGACTTGACCAGGCTAAAGTCGGCACCGACAATTTCGTAGCATCGTATCGACTCAATATTTTCCTTTTTTTTATTTCTAAGGTACGAAGATAGATAACTAATTTCTAAGAAAGATGGTTCATTATGAAAAACTTACGTCCCGATTCTTTTCACCT
>NC_033800.1:126392299-126471317 GCF_001876935.1 Asparagus officinalis
TGTAGTGTTTTTTTTTTCAAACCTCGAATCCACAAATCTTCACACGTGTAATGTTGAATGGTACCAGAGAGTCTATATTATTTCTAATTTCACGAGGAGTTAAAGTTTCTTTAATATTATCATCTCTGTTTTTCTAAAGTTAATTTCGATCATAATATAATGATAAAGAGTATTTATTATCTGTTAAGTATTAGAATTTTAAAAGCAATTAGGTTGCGCGAAATAATTGGAGAAGAAAACCATGTTTGCTATATCCACTCCCAAACAGTAATTTTGGGAGTTGGATTGTCAAAAATGCCCTTTTGATGTTGAGGGTGTTTCTGGAATGGACTTGGCCTGTTTTGGTTTGGGAGAAGGGCAATTTAGTCCTCACACCCCCCAAAAGTTACTGTTTGGGAGTGTGAATAGTTGGACCCGAAGAAAACATATCAAAATATAAAATTATAGTTATAATAATTTAAAGACAAAATTAAAATTGTTATAGACTGCAAGTTAATCAAATATTAATCAACAGCTAGGAAGCTGACACGTGTCCTACATAACGCTTAATTAGATTACTCCAGCAACCAATAACTCGAGTTGCTCCAGCGGCTGACTCCTCAGCCGACAACTTGTATGGCTGACAAGAAAGGCGATACTTGTTGACATATATATTCTCCAGATCGAGCCCACGAAGACTCCACACTTGGCCTGCTATTTCTACCAACAACTCGCATAACCGACTAAAAAGGCGGTGTTTATTGGCCTTCAGCCGAACAACTAGAGAGGCAGTGTGACCTCTAACCCCCCGCCGATAACCGACTACCCTCACATTTAACTGCTTTGACAAAGTCATTATTGCTCTAGCCACATAATCTTTATGACTCATCAGACCCAGTCAACACCAAGCAGCTGCTGTCGCCTTTGCACTAACTACTTGGATGACTCATTCTCGTCTGCAGCCGACACCTGTGAGACACATGTCGTGTCAGCTGCTTGCATGGACTTGACCTAAGTTTTCCGATTTGCTATAAAAGGAAGCTGCATTGTATGAGTAACTTCTTCTGCTCCATACAACTCTGAAACTCTGGATTAACTGTTGTGCGCAGCGAAAATTTCGGCAACAACTCTGGTGCACAATAAGAGAGTAAGATCTCAACTAAATCCCTATTTCACAAAGAAAACAATGCGCACAACATTAACTTCATTACTTATCTCATACTCCCCACTCAAGTTCATATACTAACTTGGTCATCGGAGGAACCACCATAGAACCCAACTTCGGTCTCTCACAAGTTCTTTATGTGCAGGGAAGAACAATAGGTTCCAAATCTAGTCATTTGAAGGAGCTTGAGACCCAAACACCACCATAATCCACCCGTAAATCTCCTGTTTGATAACTGACATCAACAAAAATATATGAGGTATTTATTTTGAAAAAAATCGACAAAGAAAAAGATATCATTCATGCTTTTAAGAGACACTCAAAAACATTTCTTTTTGAACTCAAATTCATGCAACCAACCATGGAACATAACAACATCTCATTTTTATTTGATTTTTGAGATTCTATGTGAAATCGAGGACTAGTAGAGACACCTCACCCACTGAATGATTGATTTTATGAAGTTTGGTACCACAACAAATTTTCATTTGAAAGAGAGGTAGGATGTTCAAATGAACATAGAAAAATTTTCTTTTTCTGATATATCTTATGTGTTTATAATCACCTCGTCTGATTATATTTAGTCTAATTAAAACTTTGAGGCTACATAATTTTTTAGTTCGTCAAGTGTAATTATATCTAAATAAAGTTGTGTCCAGTACTTGGAGGAAAATGATTCGACTGTATATAAAACTACATGGTGATGTGCAAAGTCACCAACGTTTTCGGAGTTATCTTGAACAAATTTGATTGATACATGAACGGAGTAGCAACCTCCATCGGATAACTCCAAGCAAACGAGACAAATTAATGTATAAAAGAATATAAACATCATCACTTAGAATGAGTTTCCTAATCCATTACTCATTCTAATCTCGTAGTCAAAGATCATCATCTCAGGAAATACCCCTCAATAAGCGACGTTTTTTGACCTCTTGCGGCGGGGAGCCCCCACAGGCCCACTGATCACGAACTAGGACTATTTTGGTCTTAGTCCAATCCCGAACTAGGACTATTTTGGTCTTAGTCCCTTAGATCTTTCATATTTTGGAATAGTTCCTCAAATTATTGAAATTGCTATCAGATCTCCCAATCATTTAAAATTTTTAAAATTAATCCCTCCTTTAAATTATTGGGTCAATGCTTAATCATGGATCAGTAACTACCGTCACTACTAAGTAACTCTCACCCTCCAAGACATTAATTTCCCCCCTCTTTAGCCCTACTTCATCTTATGCAATGTTTTAAAAAGCTCACTCCTAGCCTGCCTAGGGTCCTGCCTAAGTCTAGGCAGTACCTAGGCCACTTGCCTTGTAAGTGTCTTGAGAAGTGAAGACTATTTATGCGACTACACCACTTAGGTGTTTGTTGTTGTTTCCTTCGTCATCGCAGTCGCATCCTCTAAACTCCCCCACCCTCCTCTATCGACTATGAAAATCTCCTCCAAAATCCTACGACATACAGTAAAACCTCATTTGCCACCACTTAGACAAATTTTTTTTTTTTAGACTTAGCGTCTAGGTGCTAGGCGTCAGTTTGTCACCTAGCGATGCCTAGACCTTAACATTGTTTATTTAAAAAATAAAAACAGAAAAATACCTAGGCTCCTGCCTAGGCACTAGGTGACATTTTGACAATTAGACTGTTGTTATATCCTACAAATAGCTAAGTGTTAGTCATCAATAATAAGTTGAAACGTGTCCCATCTTAAGTACCTAATTTGCCATACTATGGGAAGGACGATTAGAGAGGCTTCAGCACTCGGCCCTTTCTAGACTAGGGTCGAGTCGAGAAGTGTCCTCATTTACCGTTCGAGTCGACCCCACCCCCTTTCACTCCACAAGTCCCGACCAAAAACATTTGAGGGTGACTAAAAAGGTGGTACTTATCGGCCCACTCGCAAGATCAAAACGAAAGGAGTTGTTTGTCGACCCTCTCGTGAAGCCAAGTTGAAAGACGGTGTATCCTTAGGCCCCCTGCTGATAGTCGATCACCACACATTAAATAAATGATTTAGAGTCATCATTTCTCCAGCCTTGAAAGTCTTTATGACTCATCGGACCTCGTCAGCACTGCGCACACTTTGTCACCCTCACATTAAACGCCTAGGTGATTCATACCCCTCTACAGCTAACACATGTAAAGTAGATGATGACTGAGCCGCCTGCTTGGATTTGGCCGAAGTAATCCATCTACCCCTTAGATTTGTTATAAAAGGAAGCTGCTATCTACTGTTGAGGATAAGTAAACTCAGCCTAAAAGAAACACACTATATCTCCATATTTAATTTTCCACTCAAGCCTATTACTAACTTGACCATTAGAGGAACAACCAGAGATCCCACCTCCGACCCTCTCACGTGTTGTTCATGTGTAGTATGAAATTCACTATTCAAAACCAACCGTCTGAAGAAGATTGAGGACCCTAGCACCCCACTTAATCCACACTCAATCCCATGTTAGATAACTAACATCAATTGGCACCCACCGTGGGGCCTTTCTTCCTTCTTTTCATAAGATGGATGGTTCTGATCATCCTGGCCGATCCTCTAAGCCTTCCGCTGATGATCAGCACATAGGCTATGTCACTCAAGCCTAGTTGGAGGAATTCACTTGGAGGATTTTTCAATCTCTCCAGCACCGGTTTGCTTCCTTCATGAACGAGGTCCTAAACTGAATTCCTCCTCAGCAGCCTTCTCCATCGTTCGTTCCTCCTCCTCTCCCTCCTACGAGTCAGGTCGATCAGTGATCATCTGAAGATTATGCTAAGCACACCTCTCGTCCGCATCACCAGCATGCTCGCTTTACCGCTCCACCTTCACAAATCCAGCAATACGTCGATGCGACATGGGAAAGTACCAGCTACGGTCATGGTGGCCATGAGTGGACTACATGGTTGGCTTCACGTAGCTCCAGATATCCTTATGCTACCTCGGGTCCTTCCACCACCAATCTAGCGTCTGGTTACGATTGGACGTTCAATACTGTCGCTGAGACCATTGGGGGGAACACTCTACTCGCTGACTGGATAATGAATTACCACTGTGCCAAATTCAAGATGCCCTATATTGAGAAGTACAAAGGTGAGGAATATCTAGCAGAGCATGCCTAAAACTTCCATGACTTGATGAACATGAGGTAAGTATCGGAGCTGATCATCTATAGAGCTTTTTCCATCACCCTGATGGGAAGTGTAAAGATATGGTGGAACTCTCCGAATAAAAAGTCCATCCATAGTTTTAAGCATCTCAGTTAAAATTTTGTACACCACTTTTTGGCAACTCCAAATAAAAGAAGCCCTCCCACATCTTTCTACAAATAAGACAAGAGTCCAGGGAAAGTCTCAGGGACTACTTCAAGAAATTCCAAGTCAAGAGACTAAAAGTCGACGACCCTAGGAATATGGTCGCCATGACCACTATCTTGGCAGGGCTAGAGAATAACAAGTTGGTTGACTCGTTCATTGTAAATCGAGTCATCAACTATAAATAGTTGATGGCTAGAGCCTGAGGGTACATGGACACGATAGAAGACCGAACCCATAAGAAGGCGGCTAAAGAAGCAGAAGCAGTAGCAACAAACAGCGACATCAACAACAATAGTTGAACCCTCTCCAAATGAGAAGACAGTGAAGGATCCCCTAGAACTGACTCTAGGACAAGCTGACCCACGTGGGCTGACTTGGCCCTCGTGGCCGTTAACCTCTTGATTCAGGGTTTCAATACACAGGGTGAACCTCTTAGCTTGGCGAGGTTCATCGGCTAAGATCAAGAGCGTAACAAACTCCTTATATTTAGCCCACGTGGGCTGGCTGAGTCTTCAAGACTGTTACAGTCGAACTTTAGTTGATGGGACGAGCATTACTACATGTCGAGGTTTGTCTGATGAGACGAGCCTCGGTACGCAGCGAGGTTCGTCTAACAGAGTAAACTTCGCTATGCGACGAGTTTTGTTCTTCAATAATGAGTTTTGTCTTCATTGACGAGCTTGAGCTTTGTCTTCATCAACAAGCTTCAGACTTTGTTTCCAAAGACCAGCTTTGTTGTTTGAGATGAGGTTCGTCATTGAAATGACCCTCATTATACTTGTTATGAGGTTAGATCCTCATTCTAGCATTTTTTAGTGTCTACAGGAACCACAGGGGATCCAAGCCCCGTCCTCTCATGAATTCCTACATGTGCATGCTTTTCAGCAATCCAACTCAAGAACCGGACATAAAGTCGGGGAAGAAAGTGGCCCCTCATCAATACTGAACAACCCTATCCAACAATGGATACAACTGACTGTGTGATCACTAAACATCAACATTGAATAAATGTTAGTATTTTGATATGTTCATTTCATAAAAAAATTATATTACTTAACATTAGTACTAAATCATCAGCGATTCTACAACATTATCATTTAGACACTCTTTATTAATTTCTTTATCGACCATCTTGTTGCAACCTTTTTACAGCTTCTTCTAAATGAAATCTGCATATTGGATCAAAATATAATACTATTTCATTACTGTATTATATGAAGCATGCTTATTCTACTCACAATTCCTTTAATTCTTTAGCAACTTGTATTTTTGGCTTGATACATATTATTGATATAATTTACGATGATATGCTTGTTTCCCTTGCAAAATTAAGATAATCATAAGATGAATTTTATGATTAGTTGTCTTTAGTAAGAATTTTAGTATATATACCTTTATATATAGAGATTTTAAAATCCGATAATGCTATTACATGCTTATCTTTGATTTTGTCTTTGGGAATCAATTCTTTATTTGTAGTCATATCCCTAAATAAAGTCGCATGCAGAGTCATTTCACTGCATAAGAAAAAAAATGATAAAGAAAGAATGTCAATCTTATTTTTCCTTACGATATTGAAAATAAGTATCATGTATATACCTTTTATCCATTAACGTGAATTTTCTCCCATTGTCTAGTTTGTTATGTCTCATAACATAGCTAATCACCAGCTTCACATTGGTTGTTATTGCAAGAACATCTATAAGTAATTTTATAATAAGTTCATGATTTTAAATTTATGTCTCATTTGGTATTTAAGATTAAAGTATAAGATTTATAAATACTTACTAATTTTTGTTGCATCTTCCATAGAAAATGCTTCTTCAGTTAGGACAAGGTTCTTCAATATCTTCTCAAAGTCGAAATCAATTGGTGCTTCTTTGATAGATATGTCTTTTATTAACCTTAATTCAAGTGACTTTTGGACATTTGGAAAGCTGGGTTTATTTCTTTCACTTCTCTATTTAAAATGAAAATAGTTTGATTCTTTCAAAGCATATAAGCTTTTCGATAATGTCTCTATATAACTCCATGTATTTTATTATCCTTCAAATATTATTAACATCATATATCAATGGTTATAAAAATATAATAAATTAATTCTAAGCTATGTATTATATTTTAATTAGTTATATATAATATAGCGTTCTATTAAACTAATGTTACTTATATATTTTTGCTACTCAAATTTATGAACAAAATTATATTAAGTTTTAAATTTACATACGTCACGCCCCGGGTCCACGGAGAGCAACTCGTGGGTTAGCTAAATACACCGTCAAAATACTAACACTAGTTGTTCTTGGACCTTGGGCTTTTCTCTATTTAAACCACTAACATTTTTTCACACTAGTCTATGTGAGATTAAAGTAAGGGTTTTACAATCACCCTACCTTACAAAGACGATATTCTCATCATCACGACATGATAGTTGGCACATCCCAGTGTCACTTGCCAGGCGATGTGAATTCTAGAGGTGGCTCCTACGGGTTCTAGAGGTGGCTCCCATCACATCACGTGATCTAGCACTTAACCCCGTATAGCACTTAGCACGACACTTCCGGCTGGAAACTGCTCTGATACCATTTGCACGTGCTAACGGGCACATGGGCAATGGGCCCATGGGCCCAGGGCGTGACAATATAGTCACCCTAAGTTTTAATCTATTATAATATGTTTTTAATTTTATATCTTAACGAGATGTTTTTAATCTAATGATACTACTTTTTTTGACTAGTAATAGCTTAGATTATTTTAAGATGTTGAAAGGTCTTGGAAGTTAAATTTAAATATTTGAATAAAATAATATAAAATAATTTCTATTTTATTTATAAAGTTATTAATACTTGGTGGTTTTGTGTGATTTTGAGCTTTCGAAGTGCTATTTCTATAATTTTATAATTTTGAGTGCATTTTGTAGATTTTGAAAATTAGGGTTTATTTTTTAAAATTCACATTTTTTGGGGCCTATTGATAATTTTCAATCTTTTTATGTATTTGATGTAACTTTTGAAATTTTAGGTTTTTTCACAATTTTAGACTTTTTAGGATTTCTTTGCAAATTTTAAAACTTTGATGGTTTTTTATTTTAAATTAGCAATGACATTCTGGTAATGCGCATATTTCATCTGTGTTGTTGACAAAATTTTAAGTTTCGTAAATTTCTTGGTGGTTTTTTGTAGGAATTATATTTTGATATTTCTGCACCTTTTTATTATCATTTAAACTCATTTGTTTTTAATTGTTGTTGTCTTTCTCTCTTATCTAAACATGTCATATGGTAATATTGTAGGGAGATCCTTTGATAAGTCAATGTATGAAAACAAACCACTTATTCTTTAAAATGTAATATTTCTTTATTGTGTTATATGGAGATGGTTGTAGTATTACCAGAAGAGTCATTACTTTGTTGCTTTCTCTTATTATCCACGCTTCTCTGGATGTAAACTTTCTTTTGCTTATCATTCAATTGAGGATAGTTATGGATTGGAGTGTTCTCTTCTATTTAAAAATATTTGTATGATCTTATTAACACACACACACACATAATTTACTATTTAGTTTAACGCAAACCTTGAACCTTTGCTTGAAGCTATTTTGGCAATGTCCTTTACATTAGAAAGTGTTGTATAGTGGTTATGTAATAAAAAAAAAGAGAATAAATTTCTACAAAGGAAAATCATTTGTCACATTAACCATTAATTTATAAATACATATGAGCAATGCAGATAGTTAGACAAAGTAGGGTATATTTTCATGAAAATTCAATAGTAAATGACCAACTACATTCATTATCATAATTAATGCATAAAAGTTGTTGTTCTTTACTAAGCTGATACTCGTAATTATGGAATAAATCTTGAGTACGAAATTGGAATTAAGATGATATTATCCTAAAGGTAAACAAATAAGTATGAAAAAAATAAAAAATCATAAGAAAATTATATCAAAACAGTATTGCTGCACAATATTTGACAACCTCTACATTCAAACAAAACCATGAGACATGAGGGACTAATATCAAAACATGAAAAAATTTGTGAATTAATATTAAAAAAGCTCTCTTATATATACTCAATTAGCAAAAACTGTTGATTCATTTGTAGTATATTCCTTTGAATGTGCATGTGGATGATCTTTTATTGTTTTTCTTCATACTCAAGTTTTTGATCCTCTACCTAATTTTGGTAAGCCTTATGGGTAGGATCTAGATTGTCTCAATTCGATCACAAAAGCCTAAACTTAAAATCTTATTCTTACAGGCTTGTTCAAATTTCCTAGTTTGGCTGACTTTTATTTTGCTAAGTGAAGAAGGAAAATCCCCTCAAATAACTAATCAGGACGTTCTTTTTACCGAAAAACCCAAATTTAAAGAAAAATATAATTTTAATACCTCCCATTTTGAAAAAAATTTACTTTTGGTACCCAAACTTTAATTTTCTCTTAAAGATTGTGATACCAAATAAAATTTAGGATTTGGGTATCAAAATAAAAAAATTATTGAAATTTGGGGTTCATTTTGGGCAAGAAAAAAACTTTAGAGGTATCAAAGTTATAAATGATTTAAATTTTGGGGTATTTATTGGGCAAAAGAGTACTAAAGTTAAAAATAGAGTAAACTGTGGGATGTTTAACTATAAGTAACCCAAAGAAAAAACTCAGATTGTATGTTTGTTGCAAGTATGTAATTTCTTTGAATATTGATAGAAGAGGAAGAACTAATGGTGTCCGAGTATGGGTAGTGGACAACCCCATCATAGCTAGACCTTGGCCCATTTTGTAACTAAATTTGGAATTCGTTTTAGAATTAATTAAGACATGAGCTTATCTTGAGCTTACTACAATGCTAGACACTTAGACCTACCTACTTAATAAAGAAAATTAAAACTCAATTTTACATAAAAATAATAATTGATTACTAAATAGTGCGAGCGCATAATTAAGTGATTACTTCCTCTAAATAAGCATTTCTGAATTTGATTTTCGACCTCCACTATGGACTTGCAAAGATATATTGGAGTTTTTTTAACCAATACAAAATATAAAAAATTTAGGAAAAAAACTAAATATCGTAGCAATTAAGATCCCATGATCATCAGAAAAGCAACCACAAGTGGTAAGGTGAAGGAAATGTGAGAGTGAGTGAAAAAGATGCACTCATGATGAATGTCAACAAATGAAGCAAGATTATTTTGAGTGAAAGCAATAGCACCAATGTACATGCGTATTAATCCAATCCTTCTAACTTGTTTGAAATTAACTGTTGGAAGATTCCAAAGAAAGAATGAAGTTCACCAAATGAGGTGAACAAACTCATGTCTCTCTGTTAACTCGCGTATCAAAAGTAAGATCACAAATCCATCCAAGTTCTCGCTTGTACTATATGTGCTATATGACACTACTTATGATTAGATTAATCATACAAAATAAGAAACAATCTAAAAAAAGTCATATTATAATGTTTATAATATTAATAATAATGCTTTATATTTACGTATACCATATTCTAATACAATTATAAGATGCAGAGTTATATAATATTAATAATAATGTTAGATGTTGTAGGCTGTCTAAAAATCATATCAAGATAGCTAATATCTATCAAACACAAATAATGGAAGTTACAATCTGACGACTTCCACATCAACAAACCGATAAAGAAAGTTACTAACAAATGACTTTCACGTCAACAAAGGAAGACTACAATTGGAGTATTCTCACGTAGATCGAAAAAGGTTACAATGCAACGACCTTCGTAACAATCGATGAAAAGCTCTAATTCAACAGTCTTTACAATCAACAACAAGAGTTACAATCTGACAACTCTCACATTAAAAAAAAAAAAGCTAAAGCAAAGATTACAGAACAATGATCTTTGTGACGCTATGCTAGAAGAGATTACAAGTCAATAATCTCTTCAGTCCAAGGCACAAAACTCATCTCTGCAATGAAACACAGATAACCGCATTCCAAAGCCAAAGAAACGCAGCTCTAATTCAGCTACAAACGCAGCTCCAAACGCTGCAAACGTAGCTTCAACTCAACTGCTAACGCAGCTCATGATCGGCCGCAAATGCAGCCTCCGAAAGATGTGTAGGCTGTCTAAAAATCACAACAGATAGTTGATCCTCATCAAACACCAATGATGGAAGTTACAATTCGACGGCTTCCAGAAGGCTATAATTTAAAAACTTTCACGTAGATCGATGAAAGTTACAATTTGACGATCTTCACAACAACTGATAAAATCTCTAATCAACAGCCTTCACAATCAACATCGGAAGGTATAATCTGACGACTCTCATATTTTTAAGAAGCCAAGACGAAGATTACAAGGTGACGATCTTTGTAACGCTTTAGCAAAGGAGACTACAAATTGACAGTCTCTTTAAATCCAAACGCAGAGCTCACCTCTGCGTCCCAGATTCAAAACGCATAGCTCGTGGCCGTGTTTAAAACTCCTAGAAGAAAAACGCAGAGGTCCTCCCTGCATTACCACCTCAAAACACAGAGGTCATCCCTATGTTACAACATCAAAACGCAGAGTTCATGGACTCAAAACGCAGAGTTCATATAGATCCCAACTCTGCATCCCAGGCTCAAAATGCTGAGTTCATGCAGAGCTCAACTCCGCGTCCCAGACTTAAAACGTAGAGTTCATGCAGAGCTCAACTCTGCGTCCCAGGCCCAAAACGCAGAGTTCATTTCTGCGCAGCACGACCTATGCATTGAGCCACCAAAATAGGTCCAACTCTGCGTTTCAAGTCTAAAACGCAGAGTTCGGGCCCTGAACGCTATTTTTTAGCGTTTGACTCGTTTAAAACACGAATAGAACGGTTTCAAAACCGTTTTTCCCACGATTTGGGGAGCTGTTTAAGGGGGCGATTACACCATATTCAGCCTCACTTAGGAGCGAATTAAGGGGGCGATTACACCCCTTAATCCCCTATAAATAGGGGTAAACTCAACTGAGTTCTGGCTGGCTTTTTGGATCTGGGACTTGGCAGCAAAGGGGGAATTTCTTAGAGCAGAAAGGGCCTGAAGGGATTGGCATCATTCTTCAACGGAGATCATCTTCAACTTCAGCAACGAGGAGCTCGTCCTTGGCTTACAAACCGATTTCGGTTAAATCAACTCTTTCATAGAGTTTTTAACTCGTTCAGAGTTATCAAACTCATCAAGAGTTTTAAACTTGCCACACAAGTTCTCCACAACATCAAATCGTGAGGAAGAGATATCGTTCCAGTGAATCAAGACGTGCGGATCGTCAACGGAGAGCAAACTCTATGCGAGCATTCGAGGGAGGCACTCCATCGACATCGTGAAGAACCCAGAATTAAACAAAGGGGAGAATCCAGATCATTCTCCTCTCTTTTATAATCAGGAAATTCATTTGTAATCGAGATTAAGAGGGTTGTAATTATTCTTTTTCTAAGCAGTTAGAGAGAATAAATCAAATACGATTCTTTCATTATTTCTTTTTCTAAGCAGTTAGAGAGAATAAATCAAATACGATTCTTTCATTATTTTTCTTATTACAAATTTTTTACCAAACAAAAGATGCAAATACGATTCTTTCATTATTTTTCTTATTACAAATTTTTTACCAAACAAAAGATGACGACTCTGCTGGGGACAAGCTTCTCTGATGAGGAAGTGGTGGCGCAATCCGATGTTCATCTCACTGGAACAACCGTCAAAAATCTCGTGGTAGAGTTCGATCAAGCCAAGTTTGAGGAGGCCCTCTCCTCCGGGTCCCTTAGCCCCAATGCTATGCGTAAGATCCATAAAGTTTCTAAGGAGACTAAAGCTCAAGTTGTGGCCAACTCATCGGAGGACTGTCTCCCTTGGGGGTTGCAATGTTCATACAGTCCCCTCTCTGAAGGAGAGGACTTAGCTTCGGCACGACTCCAAAAAAGACGATCCTCCAATCAACGCGTGCTCCGCGTTTGTGAGCCTCAACACGAGCTCTGCATAAGTCAAGCTAAACACAGCCCTCAGGGGTGCGTTTTCCAAATAAAACGCAACCCTCAGAGGCGCGTTCCAACATCAAAATGCAGACCTCAAAGCTGCGTTGATCTAGTAGAACACAACTCTCAGGAGTACGTCCCAGAACCAAAACACAGATCTCAAGACTATGTTACAGAACAAAAACGCAGATCCCAAGTCCGCGTTTCATCAGCAAAACGTAGACCTCAGGATTACATTTCACTAGCAACACCTGGAGCTCATGTATGCGTTCGGGCAGCGAGACCCGGGAATACTCTGCGTAGCGCGACTGGATTGAGGGGCGGATATAAGAAGTCCACGGATTCAAGGCATCTCAACCAGATCCATGTTCACCAAGAGCCAATCCTGTCCAATCATGGACTGAGGGTTCTAATTCAAACCTCATGAGCAGTGGGTAATTCTCCTTGAATCTTCACAATAGATTTGAGAGAGTTTATATCAAGAGAAAGACCGATGCAACAAGTCATTCGTTCATTCCAATGTGAACGACTGATTCCTACGATCCTCTCGGGATATCAATGCTGCTCATATGCGGCCAAACTGTTGGTGTTCGACCAATTTACGAACGTTGCTCCAACCAACGACGATGTTCTCACAGGAAGAAGTCTCCAGAGACCGAGTATCCTAGGGTCACTATTAATGTGATTGGCAGAGGGAAAGCCTCAAGTCCTAGTTCCTATGACTCTGAGATAAGTCGTTCACCGACCGTTAGAGAAATCACTAACGAGTTTGAAGGAATCTACCAACACACTTGGATGTGAACATGAGCCATTCCCCCTATCAACTATCAGAGGTTAGCCAGAGGAACTAATTCCGATGACAAACACTCAGCCATTGCGGAGTCTCAATCGTCAAATTCCTTTGTTGAACATGAGAGCTCCGCTTATATGACGAGAAACCATGAAGATCTCGCGAAGAGACTTGATGAGCAGGAGACTATGATCAAATCTTAGCAGGAGGCCATCAATGAACTCTTGGCCCTGATGAATCAAATCGTCGCAGACAAGGTGAAATCTCAGAAGATAGATTCGCCACCTAGGCAAGAATTTTTCCGGAGAGGAAAAGCGTCTTCATCCCGGCCTCACACAAGCAAAGGGAAGGAAAAAGTGGTTGATGATGCTGCTTCTGACTAAGAAGCCCACAACCTGGAATCTTCCTCTGATGAAGGAAGAGAGACTAAGAATGAGCAGAATCTCCAATCCATTAAAATGGAAGAATTGGAAGCCCGCCTCAATGCCATTGCCAACAGGAGCATACTCCAAGACGAGGGAGTTGCCAGGACTTATCCTGCCGAATGGGATACAATCCCCTATCCTCCAAAGTTCGAGGTCCCGACGCTACAAACTTTTGACGGTACAGGATTACCGAACCAACATATCTATCATTTCAAGTCACAGATTAGGAATATGATATCAAAGGATGCCATACAGGCTCGATTGTTCATTGGCACCCTCAAGGGAGTTGCCTTTGAATGGTTCAGGAAACTATCTGCGGGATGTATCCAAAAGTGGGCGGATCTAGAGAGACTCTTTCTGTCGAGATTCTTTGAAGAGGATACAAAAGTCTCCATCCATACCATTCTCGCCACTAAGCAGAAGAAGAGAGAGTCCGTCAAAGCCTTCATCAAGAGGTTCCGAAGCATGGCTCTCTGATGTTCGTCAAGTATGACACAGTCTACCTTAGTGGAGACCTGTCGACACAACTTACAGACCAACCTTCTAGCACAAATAAGGGTTGTAGAATGCTATTCCTGGAAACAACTAATTTCTCAAGGCGAACAGGCTCAAAAGATTATTGCCAGGATCAAAGCTGAAGAACAAAGTAGGCAGGATCAACCTGAGCAATCGGACCAAGCTCAATCTTCTCAGTCAGAAGGGGAAGATACTACGACCACTGAAGCTAATCATTTTTAGTAGGATGGCGGGTCCAACAACTATCACGTTAACAGTTACCTATGATAGTCAAACTCATTAGATAGTGGCCCACTAGGCGATGTGCCTTGTCTACCCTTTTTCCCCTGCACTTGTTCAAGATCGGGGGTTGGTTTATTTGTAGTTTATTGGATTATGAGTAATAAATTTTCTGAGTTGTCATGTTCAATAGAATACCTTTGTCAACCACGAAATCCGTCAAACCTATCAAGTTAACAATACACCTCTAATAGTCTATTTCTTCTAAATTCTCCACATTCTCCTGCCAATCCTCTTTAATAGGATGACAGGTCCACAAAACTATCACGTTAACAGTTATCTCTAATAGTCCATCAACTTGCTAATCTTCTTCAATAGGATGGTAGGTCCACAGAACTATCACATTAATATTTACCTCTGATAGTCCATTAATCTGTCAATCCGCTTCAATAGGATGACAGGTCCACAAAGCTATCACCTAAACAGTTACCTCTGATAGTCCATTAACTTATCAATTCTCTTCAATAGGATGGCAGGTCCACAAAACTATCACGTTAATATTTACCTCTAATAGTCCATCAACTTATCAATTCTCTTCAATAGGGTGGCAGGTCCATAAAACTATCACGTTAATAGTTACCTCTGATAGTCCATCAATTCGCCAATCTTCTTCAATAGAATGATAGGTCCGCAAAACTATTATGTTAACAATTACCTCTGATAGTCCATCAACTTGCCAATCTTCTTTAATAGGATAGCAAGTCCACAAAACTATCACGTTAACAATTACCTCTGATAGTCCATCAACTTGTTAATCTTCTTCAATAGGATGGCAGGTCTACAAAACTATCACGTTAATAGTTACCTCTGATAGTCAAACATCAGATAATGGCCTACCAGATGATGTGCCTCTATTCCGACTTCATGGATAGTGCCCCACTATGCGATGTGCCTTGTTTACCTCTTTTTATTCCCCTGCTAAGTCTTAATCAAGACTGGGGGTTGGTTACTTGGAATCTATTGGATTAAGATTAACAAATCTTTCACATTGTCGAGTAAACGTTATACTTCTGATGATCATCACCCCCACAGAGTATGAATACAGCTTGTATCACTCCCAATTTGTCACGTTAACAATACACCTCTGATAATCAACTTATCAATCCTTAAAAATAGGATGATAAGTTCTCAAAATTTCTCAAATCGCAATCTTCCCCAGCAAGACGCTAAGTCTTCAAAATCTTATTCAAATCACAAGTATCAAAACTCATCGCTTCTGATGATTGTAGGCTATCTAAAAATCATAATAGATAGTTGACCCCTATCAGACTTCGACCTACAGTTTTGACTAAGAAGATTATAATCGGATGACTTTCTTGTTAACAAAGGTTTGACTCTGCAATCAGAGGATTCTCCTATGGATCAAGAAGAGGTTACAAGGCAATGATTTCTTCAAACCAAGATGCAGAATTCACCCTTGCAGTTGAAACACAAGCAATTTCTAAAGTCAACGCAATCACTACATCTGCAGCTCCATATCACTGCAAACGCAGCTCTACATCCGCTGCAAACGCGACTTTAGGCACTGCGTTTAGACGCAGGATCATACCCAGAACGCAAGTCAAGACGTTGACTCGTTCAAACGCGATCCATACGGTTTCGAGAAAACCGCTGTTCACCCACGATCTGGGAAGTGGTTTAAGTGGGTCATTATACCCGATTAATGGGGTGACTAAACCCTCATATAGGCGCGGATTATAGGGGAAGTTACACCTCTAATACCCCTATAAATATCAACAAACTCAAGAGAGTTAGGGATCTGATTTTGGAGATCAGATTCTGGAGAGGAGAGAATCTGGAGGCAACAATCTTCAACAACCGAAGATTTCCAGATATTTGATACTTGGCTTATTAACCAAATTATTTCGGTTCAAACAACTCTTTTTTTACCAGAGTTTGTCACTCGTTCTGAGTTACAAAACTCGTCAAGAGTTCTTGATCAGTTCAACCACACAAATCAGTTGTTCCAGTGAATCAAGATGTACGGATCGTCAACGGAGAGCAAACTCGACGCGAGCAAACTCGACGCGAGCATTCGAGGGAGGCACTCCATCACCACCGTGAAGAACCCAAAATTAAATAAAGGGGAGAATTCAGATCAATTCTCCTCTCTTTTGTAATCAGAATTCAAATTGTAATTAAGATCGAGAGAATACAAATCAATTTTTTTTCATTCTTTTTACTTCAAATTTTCCACCAAACAAAAGATGTCGACTCTGCTGGGGACTAGCTTCTCTAACGACGAAGTGGTGGCGCAATCCGATGTTCATCTCGCTGGAACGACTGTGGAAATTCTCATTGTAGAGTTTGATCAAGCTAAGTATGAGGAAGCCCTGTCTTTTGGATCACTTAGCCCCAAGGCTAGGCGCAACACTCGTAAGATCTCCAAAGAGATTAAGATCGTTGCTGAAATGCCAAAGAAAGCCCTCTCCTTTGGCCAAGATTCATCAAACAACCCCTCCTCCAAACTTGTTCAGCAAGTTGAAAACTCCACGCCCGCATCAACATGGTGTGTGATAGGTCGTAAAAGGCCTATGATGGAGGAAAGCCCGACCAATGCCGATGACATTACCGCAAAGGCTTTGAAACAAGCCAAGAAGAACGCCGCTCAAAGACGGAGAAGATCCATACGACGAGCACATCTTCGAGAAAGTCGATCTCTTACCCAATACGACGTTCCTATTCCAGAACGCACACTTCACGACAATGAGTCCAATTATGAGCCTCGCGTGATACAGCTAAAACACGACCCTCAGTGGCGCGTTGCTCCTCCAAAACGCAACCCTCAGGAAGGCGCTACCAAAGATAAACGCGTATCTCAGGAATGCGTTCAAGTGAAATGTGATCCTCAGGGGTCTGTTTCATCATTTAAACACAGGCCCCGACCTAATCTTTAAAAACCCAAACGCGACCCTCGCGTTTATTCTCAAGAACGTGACATAGTCCGCCAAGTTCGAAAAGGTCAACATGGGCTTAAAATCCATGTTCATCAAGACTCAGTCTTACCCACTCAAGAGCAGGAGATCCCACTTCCATCTTCATGCTTGGTGAAAGGTTCTTCTCAAATATCTGACTTACGGGAATTGTTGTCAAGAGGAAGACTAACACCGCAAGCAGCTCATTCTTGCCAATGTGAGCGGCTTATATCAGCAGTCCTTTCAGAATGCCACTGCTGTACACCTGAACCTTGACAATCGGTATTCAACCGATTAACAAACGTCACCAAGCCTATCAAGCGACGACGCCATCATAAAAAGAAAATAGCAGAAGCTGAATATCCCAAGGTCACTATCAATATGATCGGTAGAAGGAAAGCCCCGGCTCCTAATTCTAATGAATCAGAAAGAAACCACTCTCCAACTGTTCGGGAGATTTGTGACGAGTTCGAAGGAGTATATTGACATACTCGGACCCGGACAGGAGCTATCCGCTTAGTTGACTATCAAAAGCTGGCCAAAGAGATTACTTCCGATGACGAACATTCAGCAATTGTCGAATCTCAATCTTTAAGCTCCGTCGTGGCACGAGAGGTTTCCGTTTATATGACTGGAAACCCCGATGACTTAGCCAAAAGAGTTGACGAATACCACGTCATGCTTCAAGCGCAGCAAGAAACCCTTCTCCAAATGAAAGACATGCTGGCCCAGCTACTTGCTAAAAAAGGCCAGAGACCAGAGTCCTCCCGGAGGACAATCTCTAAAGGAAAGCAGAAAGTGCCTGAGAACTCAGAACATGAAACTCACAACCTGGAGTCTTCTTCCAAAAACGAGAGGGAAATGGAAAGAGAACTGAATCCCCAGTCAGCTAAAGTGGATGAGCTAGAAGCCCATCTCAACGCAATAGCCAACAGAAGTGAGCTTCGCGAGGAAGGAGTGATACGGCCTTATCCTGCTGAATGGGATACAGCTCCCTATCCGCCGAAGTTTAAGGCTCCAACTCTACAACCTTTCGATGGTACAGGGTCACCGAACCAACATATCTACTACTTTAAGTCACAGACTTGAGATGTGGTAGCAAACGACGCCATCCTGACCCGTTTATTCATCAGTACTCTTAAAGGAGTTGCCTTCAAATGGTTTATGAAATTGCCTACTGGATCTATTCAGAAATAGGTAGATTTGGAAAGGCTTTTCTTAGCCAGGTTCTTCGAGGACGATACGGAAGTTTCGGTCCCGACTATTCTCGCCACCAAGCAAAGGAAAGGAGAGTCTATCAAGACTTATGTGGAAAGATTCCGTAGCATAGCATTGCGATGTCTGTCAGGTATGACCCAATCAACCTTAGTTAAAACTTGCAGGTACAACTTGCAGACCCAGCTCCTCGCTCAGATGGGAGTGGCAGAATGTCGTTCCTAGAGACAATTGATTTTGTAAGGAGAACAAGCCGAAGAAATTGTTGCTCGGGTCAAGGCTGAAGAAGTTACTCAACCCAAGCCACAATAGCAACATAACCAGAATAATGCTCCACGCTCTAAGGGAAAGGAGACATTGGCTGCCGACACCAACACACGCGCGCCACCTACGAAGCAAGATAAAGCATCGAGCCAGCAAAATTGGCTGCCGACACCAACACACGCGCGCCACCTACGAAGCAAGATAAAGCATCGAGCCAGCAAAGAGCGTCTAAGCAATACTCGTTCAAAGAAGAGCACGTGGACACTCTGTTCCAACTACTTCGGAAGAACAACAAAATGCAGCTCCCTGAGATCAGAAAATCAGATGAAGCAGGAAAGGTGGATGACCCCAATTACTATCGTTATCATAGGTTCTTGGGACATCCTACCAGAAAATATTATGTGTTCAAAGACATCTTACAAAACCTGGTGAACGCTAACGTGCTTACCCCGAAGCCGAAATAGAAGACTGTATCCACTAACTTGATAGCGGTCCAGTTCGGTGATTTCCTCCCTGTGGATGCTACAGTGGGTGTTATTCCCATCCGCAAAGGGGAAATGTACTTGAAAAACACTGACTTACACAGTCAGAAGGACAGGGGGTTGGTACCCCTCACTACCCCAAAAGGGGAGATCATGTGGGTCCATTCTGACCTAGTTGAAGATCAACAATGGATAAAAACTACGTCCAAAAAGAAGGGAGGCATAACTAAGTCATCCAACATGATTAGCCCCTCTATTAATGAGAATGATGATCATCTCAAACCTCTTACCGACTCAGAAGAAGAGAGAATCGTCTTGGCAGCATATCCAAGAGGCAATCCTGGTACCCGGTCAGGGTTTATTTGAAAGACTATGACCAGCCTGCTTATGAAGTTGAAGAATAGCCCCAAGACGCTAGGAGTTCTGTACCGAAGAAGTCAGTTGATAAAGGGAAATAAAAAGAGATCCGGTTCAACAAAAATCTTCTCCAAGAACCCGGAGAGTCAAGCGCTCCTTTCCAAATCAATGTCCTGGCACAATTGGCCAACATACCGATCAGGATTACTCTATATGAGCTCCTAATGTTGTCCAAAACCACCAAGGAATCTCTAATTGAGGCATTAAAGAATACATAGAGTTTTATTACACAAGTCGCTCCGATCCCTGAAGCTTCTGAAGATCAATCTTGCCTGCAATGCCTACAAGCAGCAAGAAGTCTACCGTGCATATCATTCACCCAGGAGGATATGCAAGTGAAACACAAACATGAAAGACCTTTATATTACATAGGATACATCGGGTCATCAGATATCAGCCGTGTTCAAGTTGACCCAGGCTCAGCACTCAGCATCATGCCTTACAGGGTCATGCAGGTCTTAGGTATTTCCATGCATCGGCTGAATGCCACTCAGACTACCATCTTCGGATTCAACGCTAACAGCACTCGGCCCCTAGGAAAGATCAAACTCAGATGCCAGATCAGAGATCTTAAGTTCAAAGTGACTTGTTACATCATAGATGCGGACACGTCCTACAATCTATTGTTGGGACGACCATGGATTCATACAAATCGCATTGTCCTGTCCACCCTACATCAGGTTATGAAATACGCCAAAGATGAGGGAGAAGTTCGAACCCTGATTGTGGAAAAATACCCTTTCAGAGGAGTGGAAAACTTCCACACAGATTCGGTCTTCTACTCAGAATCACAGGAGAAAGAAGATGTTGACAGCGGTAATGAAGCCGATGCCGAGCCAGACTCTAAAGGAGATTGTCCATGGGAGTTAAACTTCAATGTAATGAGTCCAGTTAAGAACAATAATAATGTACCGGGTGAGGGCGAGTGGTGCATTAATGAAGATTTTATTTTGGCGTACTTGTCAGATGGATCCTCTAAAGTTGAACAAATACAGGATGATACTAAGACAGGTACCGGCCCATGGCACACACTATACACCGATGCATCACTAACGTTGCCATATAAATCATCCTTTGCTTCGGATGAAGAAGTAGAAGATGTTCAGAAGGCTTTCTTTAAAGTCCCATCCAAAAGGAAAGGGCATAAGCCGATCCATTTCAGTAAAGTTAAACCTGAACTACTCAAACGAGGAAGTTCAGAAGAAGATAATGGAATCCCGCAATTCTATTACCATGAACCCAATTCTATACATCTGATGAAACGAATAGGATACAACTTTAACAAAAAACAAGTCTTAAACTTTGGGAAAGGAAGACGAACACCAATTCAGATGTCTCTAACCTTGACCCAAAAGTAGCCACACATCGTCTCAACATCGACTCGGATACAAAACCTGTCAAACAACAACAACGCCGGTTTCATCCAGAGATCATGGAAGCAATCGAGTCAAAAGTCAAAAAGCTTATAGACTCAGGTTTCGTTAGAGGGGAACAACACCCGGACTGGGTAGCTAACGTTGTCCCAGTTCCCAAGAAGAACGGTAAGGTTCAGATATGCATCGACTTTCATGACCTTAATGCAGCCTATCCGAAAGACGAGTTCCCTCTCCCCATCACTGATGTCATGATTGATAATACCTACAGATACGAAAGGATGTCTTTCATGGACGGATTCTCTGGATACAATCAAATCACGATGTGTCCTAAAGACGAAAAGCATACAGCGTTCAGAATACCATTGGGGGTGTATTTCTACACAGTGTGCCCTTCGGCTTAAAAAATGCAGGTGCAACATATCAACGTGCAATGAACACCATCTTTCACGAACATCTACAAAAGAAGATTGAATGCTACGTCGATGATATAGCAGTGAAAAGTCAACACAAAGGCGACCATCTTACAGACCTGAAGACAATGTTCGATATCATGCGAGCACATCAGCTGAAGATGAACCCAACAAAATCGTTCCTTGGCGTATCGAGTGGAAAATTCTTGGGATTTATTGTCAAGTCCAAGGGAATTTCTCTTGATCCAGAGAAAATTCATGCTATCCAATGTAGGCGTATAAAATTGCTTATAGGTCCCTTAGCACAGCTCGGCACAAACCGACGAACCATCGGGCGACATATCCAAACACGAGCGTCAGTCCACAACGCCGAAGCCAAGTGACACGCAACGAAGCGGATTAACGAGGCAACGAGGCTAACGAACCGCACGCAAACAATGGAATACATCCATTTGCATGCGGAATCAAGCTAACAGTTCGGTGAGTCAACGAGTCATCCAACCATAGAACGGATTTGAACTCAAACATCGAGGCGGGTTTACTGCCAAATCAGGATTCAGATCAACAAATCAGAGTCTAAATCAACCACGAGACCGGAAAAAACGGCAAAAAACCACAACACCTAGGTGACTCGGCCAAGGCCTAGCCACCTATAGGTGGCTAGGTGGCTGAGCCACCTATAGGTGGCCGGCCCAGATCTGTGCCAAGGCATAGATCTGAGAGCTTATAAATAGACCCCCTTTGCTCATTTGTTAGAGGTTGGAATTTTTGGGAGGCGAAGCTCTGTTGGATTCAAGGCTCAGAGCTTAAAAAGATTGAAGCTTTGGGACTTTGAGGACTTGCTCTTCCAGATTCGGTGCTCGGCGATCGTCAACACCAAATAAGGCAAGAGTTCGAGAGGAACCGGATCTCAGATCTACGTAGCCATCCTCCGAATCAAAGCTTGGCCTTTGATCCCGAGAACTAAAGGCTACTATTTTCTTAGTGAAATAGTACCCTCGGCTATTATTTCCTTGGCGAAATAATACCCGTCATACTGCGTAGATCCGACCGGATCTAGATCACGTGGTGGTCCACGGATAAACCCCGGCGCAGGCGAAGAACCCACAAAGCGAGTGACCGCAAAACAGGAGCTCGCGATTCGTTCGAAAGGAAAGTTATAATCTTTTTTCTTTTTCTTTGATTTCGTTGTAACCGGATCTTATAAAAAGACCGGATCTTAATCAAAAAGCAATTACTTGAGAAAACAATGATGTCAATGAAGAACACAATTTTTCCCGCGAACAATCTGGACCCCGGGGGGGCCCCCGCCGATCTCCCTGCCGAGATCGGAGCGTCGCAGCCGCGGATCTCAATCCCGGTCAAGGAGGAGGTCGAGTATGAATTCGACCAGGCCAAGTTCGAGGAGTATCTTTCATCCTCGTCTGGATCCACCTCCCCCCGCAAGTCCAAAAAGTTCTCCTCCAGGAGAAAAACTCGTTGGTATGAAGACGTTGAAAACACCAACGAAGATCTCGCCCCATTTGATGCCAAAGTCGCATCGGGTGAGATTCCTCCAATTCCCAACAAGGGTAGATTTGCTCTAGCCAACCCTTCTGCCGCAGAGGGCGTGGTGACTCTCTCGAAGAGAGCCCGCCAAAGGCAACGTCAACGCCTTGCGAAACAATTCACAAAGACCATGGAGTCAGTTGACAGGATCCGCTACAACGCGGATCTGAAGAACAAGAGAGGCAAACAGCCTCAACAATAGATGAACGATGCCTCTTCCAAGCCGCCAACAATGGAATGGGTCCGTGTCAAACGGAATCGTTCGACGCTGGAAGAACGCATCCGCAAACGCCGCGCACTATCAGCGTAGGCACGGGCTCAAGCCTAAGAAGCCCGCAGGAGATTGCAGAAGGACGTGGCCAAGAAGCTGCCACCAACCCGTCAAGTATGGAAGCCGAAGTCTGAAACGGCGATTCAGGCTAAGGCTAAAGTGTTGCAGCCTTCGAAGCAAGGTCAACCTCCGGCGAATCAACCAAAGTCGCCGAGAATTCCCATAGCTACTCTGGGATATCATGCAGAATCCTCCCGAAGGAGAAAGTCAGTCTTGGAGCGCCTCGGTCCAATTCCCGACGAGCGAAGCAAAACTCCAATCCAAGGACGTTTGGGTCCACTAAGAAAACCTCGAACGAATCAACATGCTGGGGGTCGCCACAACCCTCAACATGACAAAGAAATCATGGCACCCAAGCGCACTACTTTGCGCATCGAAGTCCAGGAGCCCGCTAAGAACTCACGCCCAAAAAGGCATGTTTCGAGGCGCGTGACTCTTGAAGGCCGAAAGAAGGCAGTTCACCCTCAGAAGGAAACATTATCATCTGATGACGATAATGTTATACCTGAGAAGTCGTGCCAACACACGATAGGTCAAGCAGACGAATTGTACTATCGTGTTGGGGGTACGAGTAAAACCAGAAAGAGAAGTCCTCGAAGGCGAGAAACTCAGTGCCCTTGTTCAAAGCTCATTCGGGCGGTATTAAGAGTTTCGGTTTTCGAAAGACTTAGTACCAAAACGCCAAAATCAAAGCCTAGGTGTTTCCGACGAAGAAGAACGGTGGTTGAAGACGGAGAATTTCCGAGGGTCACCACCAATATGACCAGCAAAGGGACATCGGCACAGGATAATTTCGAGTCGATTCTGAAGGCCTCCCAGCGTATAACCCGTCTGCAGTCTAGAACCATCAAACGAAAAACATATGGTAGGGTTCGGACAAGACTACCTTCAGAAGATGAAGAATCTGATGCCGGCTCCACGGTCGCATCAGATAATACGGTATCCAGCGAAGGACAACCCTGCGAGGCACTTATGATAAGTGCGGAGCAAGTAGCCAAGATGCTTGAAGACGCCTTAGCTAAGCAACAGGAGACCTTCAGGTTCGAAATGCAGATGGCCATGCAGAACATGAGGGAAATGCATGACCAACAAATCCAAGCATTGACGAACCAGCAAGGCGAACCAAGTCGTCGTAACCCGGTTAATCTGGAAGATGAGGATACGAATGCAAATGAGACTCATAATACCAATAATCCTCCCGTCAACACAGGGGGTGGTAACGAGAATGCTAGCGAAAACACAGATGAAAACTTGAAGATTAAAAATCTCGAGAGCAAAATCAATACATTGATTTCCGCTCAAGAGATGAAGAAAACATGCATTCCCTGTCCATACCCAAGAGAATGGGAATCGGTCCCATATCCGGCGAAGTTCAATCTAATTAACTTCATGCCGTTTAATGGGATGGGTTCACCTACTCAGCATTTGATTTACTTCAAATCGTACCTGGGGGTTATCTCTGGTAATAAGCCTCTGATGGTACGGTCCTTCGTTGGCACTCTTCGTGGAGCCGCCTTTGACTGGTATCGTCGCCTCAAGCCAGGAAGCGTGAACAGCTGGGATGACATGGAGACTAAGTTCCTCGCCAATTTCTTCGACGACGACACCGAGATATCCATCGGGTCATTGCTTGACGAGAAACAGAAGGACGGAGAATTGGTTGACACCTTTGTCAAAAGGTTCCGGAACAAGGCAATGAACTGCTGGGACCCGATCACCGAGGAATTTATTCTCCAGACCTGCCATAATAATCTGTCCTTGGACGTGTTGGAAGCAATGGAGACAACACCGTACAAAACGTGGAAGGATCTGAAGGTCAGAGGGGAGCAGGCTGAGCGATTCCTTAGGAGAAAGAAGGCAGAGAGAGGCCAACAGGTGACAAATGCTCCAGCACAGAATTTCAACCCAAGGGGGAAAGGTAAGGCACATGCTAATGCAGTTGATGCTAATCAAACTTTCCAATTACAACCTCAGCAACAGCAGCAGCAAAGAGCGCCACAACAATCGCAGCCGCAATGGCAACAACGGTCTCAGAAGCAAAGAGCGGAGCCAAGATTTCCTAAGGTGTACTCTTTCAAAGATGACGAGGTGCCCGGCATCTTCAAGTACCTGTTGGAGAACAACAAAATCCAACTGCCGGCGATCGTGGATCAAGAGGGGGCTAGCAAAGTGACGGATCCGAAGTATTGCGCATACCATAGAGCGGTCCATCACCCTACCAAGTCATGCTACCACCTCAAGGACAAGATTCAGGCGCTAATTGATGTAGGCGTCATAACCCCGAAGCCGTCCAAGAATGTTGGAGCAAATGCAGTGTCAATCAGCTTTGGATCGGTGCCCACAACATGGTTCAAACCAGAGCGCATCACCAAAGTAGGGATGAAGACGGTGAATGATGACCCACATGGACAGCGCCAAAAGGGACTTGTGCCACACACAGCCCCGAACGGCGAAATCCTCTGGGTTCATCCGGATCTCATTAGAGATGAGCAGTGAGCGACCTCCTTGAAAAGAAAGGGTAAAGGCAAGTCCTGCAATGGTACTTCCGCAATTTTCGAAGAAGATGGCGATGAAGCTCCTGTTTTCCCGCTTTCTGAAGAAGAACAAGAAGTTTTTGCCACTAGAAGCGGAAACCAGTACCACTTCAACTATCCGTCACCTAGTGATCAGTTAGCTGAGCAGGGGGTGACTAAACAGGGACCAGCCAAAACTCTCACAGAGCTGGGGGTGATTACGGTTCCTAAACCGATTGAAGACACTCGGCGGCAGCCGGCGGATAAACAGAAACCCAGGAAGTACAGAATCCGAAGCAGTCTCGTTTCAGTCGTCCGATTGGAAGGGATAAACTGGAGAGTTCGAAAACTCCGCGCGTCTTCGATATTATGGCTCAATTAGCCAATATTCCAGCGCGGATAACATTGTATGAGTTGCTGCGGTTGTCTAAGGAGCTTAGGGAAGCCTTACGAGAAGCCTTGGCTGATTCTGAAGCATTCCTCACTCGGGTCAAGCCGGCACCTGAAGAGCTAGAACTGTCAATTCAACACTGCAACAGAGCGGCTAAGAACCTTCTCTGCATCACCTTCACTAAAGAGGATATGCAGACAAAGAATTCAAACCATGATCGGCCCCTATATTTCATCGGATACATTGGCTCCAGCGAAGTCAACCGAATCCAAGTGGATCCGGGTTCCGCTGTGAGCATTATGCCGCTTCGCCTTATGCATAGCCTTGGTATTCCAGTCAGCAAATTGGCGTCTACAGGCACGGTCATTTACGGATTCAACACCAGCGGGTCAAGACCTTTGGGGAAGATCCGAATAAAATGCCAAATGGGCGATCTGAAGACGGAGGTCACGTGTTACGTGATTGATGCTGAGACATCATATAACTTACTACTGGGTCGGCCTTGGATCCATAGTAATGTTATAGTTCCCTCCACCCTACATCAGTGTCTGAAATATGTCGACACTGATGGAAGGGTCAGGACGGTGGTCGCAGATAAGCAACCATTCAAAGGGTATGAGAATTACTTCACTGATTCTCTCCTTTATGGTAACGAATCTGACACGGAACCATCAATCCAAGGCACGGACAGCGGAGAGGAAGCTGATTCCGAGGCCGGATTCGATTACAATGGCGGTTTTGTTTTAAATGACATTGTACCCTTTGTAATCAATCTTGACGATGAACAATCGTCAGATGGAGGTTCTTGCCGATGTTGAAATAAAAGATGATTTAGAGTACTCGTTGTCTCTTGATGATGCGACAAACGGACTACACGATAATCCTAGTTTACATACGCCGCTCCGATCATCTTATGTAACAAAGAAACGCCTCCAGCATTCCTTCGGAACAACCCTGGTCGTGCTTGCCAAAACAGGAGTCGAAAAAGAGGTGATTTATGGTAAAGGAGAGAATTTTCCATTACCAGATCATTTCCTAAGAGAAGACGAAGAGGAAGATAAACCTGGTCGACATTTATCTAAGTATAGTCCTGAAGCGCGCAAGCTCATGGAAAAACAGGGATATGATTTCACACTCGGAGAAGGCTTGTACTTTGATCGAGGTTCCCGTATCCCAGCTAAAGCAGCATATGTGCCAAAAGGGAAACCAGATGATTATTACCGTCACAAAAGAGG
Organism: Asparagus officinalis; assembly: GCF_001876935.1. Taxonomy (NCBI): domain Eukaryota; kingdom Viridiplantae; phylum Streptophyta; class Magnoliopsida; order Asparagales; family Asparagaceae; genus Asparagus; species Asparagus officinalis. Next base: position 126,419,827 of record NC_033800.1, read on the forward strand.
CTTAGGCTATGTTTCCTCGTCTGATGATGAATGTGGTTGGCAAATTATCGATCAAATTGCTAACAAAACTAAGAACGGATACTCTTCTGATTCTTCAGCTGGGGATTCCGACGCAAGTCTGGAAGAAGCTTTCAAAGCCCTAATGGCGAATATGACTACAGTTGGTCCGTCCACAATAGAAGACGATGATCAAATGCCAACGTGGGAAGATCCATGGGTTCATCACCTAAACATGCAGTACGGCGATAGGTTCGAACAAAGAGAACCACCCACTGAAGATAAAATAGTCCAAGTTAACATGGGTGACGAGGCCAACCCAAAGCCCATATTCATCAGTGACAGCCTTCCCCCAAATGAGAAGGAGGAGTTAATTGCTCTCATCAGGGAGTATATTGACGTCTTCGCTTGGAACTATGAAGATATGCCAGGGCTCGACCCCAATGTGGCAATGCACCGCCTCGATATCAAGCCGGATGCCAAACCTGTCAAACAACAGCAAAGACGGTTTCGTCCGCAGATTATGGAAGCCATTGAGGCAGAGGTTAAGAAATTGATCGAATTAGGATTTATCCGAGAGGAGCAACATCCAGACTGGTTAGCCAATATTGTTCCAGTCATGAAGAAGAACGGTAAAATCAGGATTTGCATCGACTTCAGGGACCTGAATACGGCGTGTCCAAAAGACGACTTTCCTCTCCCAATCACGGATGTTATTATCGACAATACATGCGGATTCGAGAGAATGTCCTTTATGGATGGTTTTTCAGGATATGACCAAATCAAGATGCACCCAGATGACGAGAAGCATACATCGTTCAGAACGCCCCTCGGTGTCTTTTGCTACACGGTAATCCCTTTCGGTCTAAAGAATGCAGGCGCCACATACCAGCGAGCGATGACTAAGATTTTCCAAGAACATCTTAGGAAGACGTTCGAATGCTACGTTGATGATTTGGTTGTGAAAAGCCGTAATAAAGAAGATCACATCAAGGACTTGAAGACGATGTTCGATCTCATGCGGAGTCATCAATTGAAGATGAACCCCACTAAATCCTTCCTTGGAATGTCCAGCGGAAAATTCCTTGGATTCGTCGTCACCACTAAAGGTATACATATCGACCCTGATAAGGTGAAGGCGATACATGAACTGCAACCCCCTAGAAATCTAAGAGAGCTCAGAGGATTACAAGGGCGGTTAGCTTACATTCGGCAGTTCATCTCAAATCTTTCTGGGAAGTGCCAACCATTCTCTAAACTAAACAAGAAAGGGGTGTCATTTATTTGGGACGACGCCTGCCAAAAAGCATTCGAAGATATCAAAACCTATCTGACGAATCCTCCTGTTCTCGTTGCACCAAAATCAGGTAAACCGTTCTTGATTTACATCAAGGCGATGAACCACTCGATAAGTGCTTTACTAGCACAAGACGATGATAATGGTCACGAACAGGCAGTCTACTACCTAAGTCGGACCTTGATAGGCGCCGAGTCTCGATATCCGATGATTGAGAAAGAATGTCTCGCATTAGTATTCGCAATGCAAAAGATGCGGCATTACTTGGTTGGGCAGACGATTTACGTCATTTCCAATGTTAATCCAATACGGGTATTTATGACACAACCGGCCTCTATGAATTGGCGGTTAGCGAAGTGGGCCCTTCTCCTATCCCAATACGAGTTGCACTTCAAACAGCAGAAGTCGATCAAAGGGCAAGCGATTTGTGATCTTTTGGCGGCAAACCCGACATCAAACAGCAGAAGTCGATCAAAGGGCAAGCGATTTGTGATCTTTTGGCGGCAAACCCGACAACAGATATGGCAGAAGTATATGATGACTTGCCGGATGAAACCCACGAGGTTAACACTACGTCCCACCATCAAGTATGGAAATTATACTTCGATGGTGCCTCAAGGGCAGTTAATAGGGCAATAACCCCGGGAGGTTCTATAGTTTCCTCCGGAGTTGGAGTTGTATTAATTTCCCCGGGGAAGCATGTGATGCCTCGGGCTTATTCACTGACTAGTCCGTGTTCCAATAACGTAGCCGAGTACAACGCGTTTCTCATTAGACTCAGTTTCGCCAAGGAGCTGGGGGTCGAATATCTCAAAGCTTTTGGGGATTTTCAATTGATAGTCAACCAAGTCCGTGGGGAATATGAAGTCAGGAACCAAGACCTGATCCCGTACTACCAGGAGGCCATCAAAATGGAAGATTCTTTTGAAGAATTCTATATTGAATACATCCCCCGTCTCCAGAGGCCCGCCGACCGACACGTGGCACAAGTTTTGCCCGCAGTCGGATCCCCGACTATTGGATCAACTCGCTAACTGTTCGAGTTTTCGCCTACAATTCAAATTCACCAGGCGAACCGGGTCGGGTTTTCAACACAAGCCCACCATCATACGGGTCTCGAACACAACATAAACTCGCCAGCCGTTGGGTTGCGTTTCCAAGCGAAATTCGCCAGCAAAAGAGGTTACTCATCTGCTTGAACTCGCCAACAGTTGAGTTTAGCTTCCAAGCGGAACTCGTATCACTTGCGCAGCCTCCCGAAACTGAACTATTAGTCACAGTAAGGACGCATCAACTCTGCATACCCCTATACGATATGGATGTTGAAGAGGAAGATGACGGAAACATAGACGCCAAGGAGGTGAATTCAACTCAAATTGGGTCCGAGTTCCGAGATTAGCATTTTCCTATCATTGACTACGTCCAATACGGTATTTTGCCGGAGGATGTAAAAGAAAGGGAATCAATCCGTCGAAGAGCACCAAGATTCTTCTATAATACCGAGACCCATACGTTATACCGTAGAGGGTACAATGGTTTGTTACTCCGATGCCTTTCGAACAAAGAAGCAGAAGAAGTGCTTAAGGAAGCACACAAAGGAGAATGTGGTGCGCATCAGCCCGGTTCCAAACTGTATGATCGCATCAGAAGAATGGGATATTTCTGACCAACGATGGTTCGTGACGCAATCGAATACACCAAAGAGTGTCATGCGTGTCAAATACATGCAAATTATATGCATCAACCACCAGAACAGTTGCACACATCAACCACATCTTGGCCGTTCGAGACATGGGATATGGACATTGTCGGTCCTACTTTTCCCCTTCAGTCAAAGGCGATCGATTCATTCTCGCAATCACGAATTACTTTTCAAAGTGGGCTGAAGCAATTCCGCTTAGAGAAGTGAAGACGAACAACGTCATCAATTTTATCAAACATCATGTCATATACCGACACGACGTGCCAAGACGGATCATTCATGACAACGGTCCACAGTTCATAAGCAACGCCTTCGTCAGGTTTTGTGACAAGTTCAAAATTCAAGATGTTTCGTCAACAGCTTATTATCCCGCTGTGAATGGATTAGCTGAAGCGTTTAACAAAACGATTATTAAAATCCTGTCAAAGCTCGTGAAGACCAATAAACGAGATTGGGACGATAAACTCGGTGAAGCACTTTGGGCTTATCGCACCACCATACGCATACCTACGGGAGCTACCCCATATTCGTTGGTATACGGATGTGAAACTGTGTTGCCATTAGAGATTCAAATCCCATCCCTTCGGATCGCTCTCGCAACCGAGATGACAACCGAAGAACAACATCAAAAACGTCTCGAAGAACTCGAGAGATTGGATGAAAAACGCTTGGAAGCCCAACAACAAATTGAGTTTTATTAAGCCCGAATCTCTAGGGCCTTTAACAAAAGAGTCCGACAGAGAAGCTTCAAGGAAGGAGATCTAGTCCTCGCTGCTCACCGACCGATAATCCTCAATTCCAAGAAGAAAGGTAAATTTGAACCCAAATGGGAAGGACCGTTTGTAATAGACACAGTCTACTCAAACGGCGCATATCGCCTGATCACTCAAGAGGGCGTCAGGCAATTAATGCCAATAAATGGGAAGTTCCTGAAAAAGTACTATCCCTAGTACATTCAGGATAACTCATTTACCGGGAAGTTCCTTGAAGAATATTACAGTTAATATTCTAGAGGATAACCCAAAATCTTTTTGTCACCACCAAAATCCCTCACTGATCAATTTCAATTGACAGTGAGTCCACCAAAAGTGTCTTTCTGGCCCTCTTGATTCTTTCCATAAACAAGGGGTCCACTTTCAGTCTAGAGTCTCCTTTCGATAAACGAAAGAACTCCCTTCTTTTTCTCTTTGGTTAAGCCTTCTCATGGTTATAACCAAAGTTGAAATTTCATTTTGATAAACGAAAAACTCATCTAGATAACCAATCCTATAAAAGGTAAGCTTATTTAGATCTTTCGGATTCTTGGAGTGGAGATCCCACTTCTAGTTTCTTTCTTGCACTGGAAATAGAATATAAAATTCTTCCTTTCCAGAATCAGGAATAGAATATAAAACTCTTCCTTCCTTGTTTGGGGAACAGAATATAAAATTCTTCCTTCCCACACCAACTCTTTTCCAAGTATTTAGGATTTATCCTAGGAAGTTTATCCCGAATCCTAAGCAAGGATAAGTCTGCGCCTAACACGCGCTGCCGGTTTAGTCTTTCTCCGTAGAAAAAGACACCAGAGTTCGATTCTGGGGTATTCTATCCTGAAACCTAAGAAGGGATAAGTCTGCGCTTAACCCGCGCTGCCGGTTAGTTCTTAACCGTTAAAAAGAACTCCCGTCCGCATATTCAACATTGTGGCAAGTTGTTATTAATAACACCAAAATCCATGCCTTACACGCATGAGGAATTTCATCCTGAATCCTAAGAAAGGATATGCCGACGCCTAACACGCGCCGCCGGTTTAGTCTTTCTCCGTAGAAAAAGACACCAGAGTTTGATTCTGGGGTATTTTATCCCGAAGCCTAAGTAGGGATAAGTCAGCGTCTAATACACGTTGTCGGGTAGCCTATTCCCGTGACAAGGGCGAAGTCTACGTATTCGAAGTCGTAGCAGCGAGTCTAAGGGAGTTCATTCCGTTAGCACAACGTCACATGCGGAACGGATTTAGACAATTCGCATGCTAGCCCGATTCAAACGGTAGTCGGTAAAGGCTTATCAAACCCGTTGAAGGCTGGGGGTTAGCCAAAAATCCTAAAGTCAACACCTAACACATGTTGCCGGGTAGCCTATTCACGTAACAATGGCGAAGTCTATGTATTCAACATCATAACACAAAAGTCTAGGAGAATTCACTCTCTTATCACAACGTTACATGCGGAACGGATTTAGACAATTCGCATGCTAGCCCGACTCAAACGGTAGTCGGTAAAGGCTCATCAAACCCATTGATGGCTGAGGGTTTGCCAAAAATCCTATAAGTATTATGACCGTTGGGTTCACAATCAACAGAGAAACATAATGATAAAAAGAGGAGTGCGCTAAAGAAAAGGCTTTATTTCATTAATAAAATCAGACCAAGTGGAGATACAAGAAGACGTCTCAAATCAGATCTAACAAACTGAAGGAAGCAATTTTAGCCTTAACAGCGGCAAGTTTCTTTGCGTGTTCCACTCGAACCCTCTCATCTTCTTCCTTCTAAAGCTTGGCATAAGCAAGAACGACGGCAGCGTCGGCAGTTACGTCTTCTCGGCGCAACGCGTGAAGAACCTCCAGCTCTCCTCTATAAACATTTTGAACTCTGGTGCTCTCGAGCTCAAAATCTTTTAGAGTCCTCTCCCCTTGGGCGGTCCTAATCCCCATCCTATCAGCAATACTGTTATAAGCATCTATCTTAGTCCGCAGATGACGTTGCCGTTCGTACAAGTTCGCAACGATGATTTCTTGCTCTGATATGCGTCTCGCTCGGGCCTTACGCTCGTGGACCCTCTGAATCTGAGCATCGATCATGAGCGGCGTGACCTCATCATATGATTCGAAGTGTACTAGCTCCTCCAAACGATACATGAGCTCCTCTAAGCAAGTCAACCTTGACTCACATCGTCTAGCTAGCCGGATGCCACCTACACGCTGAATGACTTTAAGACTATCTGCTATGAAAGGGAGCAAATCATAAAATCTTTCCCGTCCAGAACTAATGGCGGTGGCCGTTTGTTGCATAATCTTCTCTAATTTTTGGAGGATGCCCTGCACGGATTCGGAGACCGGGAGGACAGATTCTTGGTCAGACATAATTGCAGCAATGGGATCCTCTTCCCCTTCATCGTCGGATATTAGGATGATTTCAGGTCTCACCATCCTCCTATCACGGGAATTTGACCGAGGAAGTGGACCGATGGCCTGCCTGGCGGAGACCGAAGATAAAACATCCCCACGACGTCCGTTCACCGCATGAGATGAAAATGCTCCGGAAGGATACTCAACTAAAAACAAGCAATTAAACGTTTGTTAATTCCAGTTATAAAAGGAAATTGAACTCATCCTACAAATGGGTAAGATAGAGTCATTGCCTTATAAAGGGTGAGACGATTTGGCCACATTGTGCATTTATAAGATAGGGTATATCGACAATATATCACTGCCTTATAAGGCACAATGCAGCGTCAAAACGCCCCCTTTATTTTGAGATATGGTTTTGACCAAGCAAAACACATCTTTAAAGCGTCGATCCTCACCAAGAAGAATCAAGGCTCTTCCCGATTGCCTCACCAAGGAGAACAACGTGGGGGTAAAAAGGACCAATTTGCAAATTTCCAAGAAAAAATGGACTAATTTGTAAATTTCCAAAAATAGCTCACCGGCATAAGAGGGAGGCATGCTATCAGCCGACGTGGTAGAGGATTGACCCCTCGCAATACGAGATATGATGACCTGCAAAATAAATTAAGGGATCAGATCCAGAAAAAAGTTCCTCTTTTTATTGCAATTAAATCCCTCAGAGCTCCAAATTTTACCCCCTGAAAGAGGAGCTCAAGGCGCCAAATCATAAACCCTAACCCTCACATGCGACCCCACAAATTCATAAATTGAATTAAGCATGAAATATGCTAAAATTGTGGAGGATTTACCTAAGGGAAAGCTCGAAGATCCGACAAAAATTAAATCTTGAAAGAGGCTCAGACCACGTGCTCGAGGGGCCTGAGAGAAATTTCTGTATGAAGATTTTTGAGTGATTCTTCAGCCTAAGATCAAAAGGAAGGCTAGATCTAAGGCAAATATGAAAGTTTGGGGGAGAACGGATGCAAGAGAGAAAAGAAAAATCCAAAAAGAGGAGAAGGTGTGGCCGGCCCTAAAGGAGGAAAAGAGGAGGAAAAAGAACCCCTTTTATAATGTGAACCAGCCTTGAACCAGACCGGACCAGGTTGAACCAGACCAGACCAGTCCAAATTAGTTCAAAAGGGGCTGAACCAGGCCAAACCAGGCTGAACCAGGCCAAACCAGACTGAACCAGACCAGACCAGTCTGAACCAGTCTTGAACCAGTCCTGAACCAGCTTTGAACCAGGTTGAACCAGTCTTGAACTAGGTTGAACCAGTTTGAACCAGATTTGAACCAGAACTCAAATTGAAGCCGAATCGAACATCAAAACAACTTCAAATCGACCGAGGGTTCAGTCCTTTGTTTATTCTTTCCTCTCCCACACATTCGGAAGGGTCGGAAGATTTTTTGAGCCCAATTACTGCCTTTTTTTTGGCTCATTATCAAGTCGGTTCAGCTCATTATCAGGCCGGTTCAGCTCATTCGGGCACAGAAATTACTCCAATAAGGTATACGAGTATAAACTATTCCCTATTTTTAGTTGAGAAGTTTCTGGAGAATATTTTTCTAAAAATATTCTTAAGGATAACTCAACAACACTACGCCGGATAACGCGTCGCGAATAAAGACTCAACGTCAAAGATCGGTGGTCAGTTCTATGTTGAACCATCAAACACGAGCTAAAGATCAGAAAATTAGGAACCGACTTCAAATTTGAAATTCCGACAACGGTCAGACAATAAATGCAGCACCGGAAACCTTACAGACATTCGACAAAGCACCGAATGGCCTGAAGGATCGAAGGAATCACCAAATATCCCGTCGTAACCAATCGAAGGTTGGGACAATCATATCCAAAGTATTCCAGACTCTTCTATAAAAGAACGAGACTGAAATACTTTGGAGGGGGTATCTGTAGGCGTATAAAATTGCTTATAGGTCCCTTAGCACAGCTCGACACAAACCGACGAACCATCGGGCGACATATCCAAATACGAGCGTCAGTCCATAACGCCGAAGCCAAGTGACACGCAACGAAGCGGATTAACGAGGCAACGAGGCTAACGAACCGCACGCAAACAATGGAATACATCCATTCGCATGCGGAATCAAGCTAACAGTTCGGTGAGTCAACGAGTCATCCAACCATAGAACGGATTTGAACTCAAACACCGAGGCGGATTTACTGCCAAATCAGGATTCAGTGCTGGATTCAAGGCTTAGAACTTAAAAAGATTGAAGCTTTGGGACTTTGAGGACTTGCTCTTCCAGATCCGGTGCTCGGCGATCGTCAACGCCAAATAAGGCAAGAGTTCGAGAGGAACCGGATCTCAGATCTACGTAGTCATCCTCCGGATCAAAGCTGGGCCTTTGATCCCGAGAACTAAAGGCTACTATTTCCTTGGCGAAATAGTACCATCGGCTATTATTTCCTTGGCGAAATAATACCCGTCATACTGCATAGATCCGATCGGATCTAGATCGCACGGTGGTCCACGGATAAACCCCGGCGCAGGCGAAGAACCCACAAAGCGAGTGACCGGTGGCCGGCCCAGATCTGTGCCAAGGCACAGATCTGAGAGCCTATAAATAGACCCCCTTTGCTCATTTGTTAGAGGTTTAAATTTTTGGGAGGCGAAGCTCTGCTGGATTCAAGGCTCAGAACTTAAAAAGATTGAAGCTTTGGGACTTTGAGGACTTGCTCTTCCAGATCCGGTGCTCGGCGATCGTCAACGCTAAATAAGGCAAGAGTTCGAGAGGAACCGGATCTCAGATCTACGTAGTCATCCTCCGGATCAAAGCTGGGCCTTTGATCCCGAGAACTAAAGGCTACTATTTCCTTGGCGAAATAGTACCATCGGCTATTATTTCCTTGGCGAAATAATACCCGTCATACTGCATAGATCCGATCGGATCTAGATCGCACGGTGGTCCACGGATAAACCCCGGCGCAGGCGAAGAACCCACAAAGCGAGTGACCGCAAAACAGGAGCTCGCGATTCGTTCGAAAGGAAAGTTGTAATCTTTTTTCTTTTTCTTTGGTTTCGTTGTAACCGGATCTTATAAAAAGACCGGATCTTTGTAATCGATAAATTATTACAAGAGTGTGCAATGAATTCAATAATGAAGAAAGCAACGGTTTTCCCCACGAACATCCAAGACATGTCACCCCTGAAGAATCTCAAAGAACTCAGGGGTTTGCAAGGAAGATTGGCCTACATCCGGAGATTCATATCTAATCTCTCGGGACGCTGCCAACCTTTCTCTAAACTTATGAAGAAGGGAGTGTCCTTTATTTGCGATGGAGAATGCCAAAGAGCATTTGAAGAGATTAAGAGATATCTCACTCAACCGTCGGATCTCGTGGCCCCAGTATTGGGAAAACCATTCCTGTTATACGTGAGAGCCATGGACCATTCTCTTGGGGCTTTATTAGCTCAGAATAATGATCAAGACCAGGATCAAGCCATCTAGTACTTAAGCAGGACCATGTTGGGAGCCGAACACAGGTATAATCTGGTCGAGAAAGAATACCTTGCTTTGGTATTCGCAGTCCAAAAGATACGACATTACCTGGTTGGACAAACAATTCATGTCATTTCTAAGGTAAATCCTTTGAGAGTTTTGATGACGAAACCATCATCTTTAAATTGCCGGCTCGTAAAGTGGGCCATCCTCTTGTCACGATATGACATGCAATTCATGTCCTAAAAACGGTCAAGGGTTAAGCGTTGGTAGACTTCTTAGCCGATCACCCAGTGCCAGGAACGTCTAAGTTATATGAAGAATTGCCCGACGAAGTCACTGATGCTTGTGTCACTCAAGAAGTTATGCAAGTGTGGAAACTATTATTTGACGGTGCATCCAGAGCAAATCCTCATGGAGTAATTACAACAGGAGTAGGAGTAGTATTCATCTCTCCAAACGGTCATGTGATCCTAAGGGGGTTTTCCCTGATCGAGCTCTGCACCAACAATGTAGCCGAATATAATGCTCTGTTATTAGGAATGCAATTGGCTGAAGAGCTTAATATTCGGCATCTCGAGGCTTACGGTGACTCTCAACTCATCATAAATCAAGTCCGAGGGGAATACGAAGTGCGTCATGAGGATCTGATCCCGTACTACTTCGCAATGCTAAAGCAAGCAAAGAAGTTCGAAGGTTTCTTTATTGAATACATTCCACGAGCTCAGAATGCTTATGCAGACGTTTTAGCCTCATTGGCAACTTCACTAGCATTGCCACCAGGGACTGAAACAATGATTCCAGTCACGGGTCACGAGCTATACTATTCCAAACTTCCTATAGAAGAAAGTTCAGACAAGACAATAATAGGAGAAGTCTGTACAACCTCCATGGAGCTTGAATCTAGGAATTGTCGATTCCCGTATATCGACTACGTCCTGTACGAAATTTTGCCTGATGATCCTAAGAAAGGGGCCGCTATCAAACGAAACGCCCTCCGATTCTATTACGATATGGTTTCCCAAACACTGTATCGTAAATCACATGATGGAGTTTTGCTTAGATGCCTTTCTCGAAAAGAAGCAAATGAGGCCCTCAAGGAGGCCTGTGATGGGATGTGCGGACCTCATCAACCCGGAGCTAAATTAGGAGATCGCCTCCGACGAATTAGCTATTATTGGCTAAAAATGTTCTTAGACGCAGTCAACTACGCTAAAAGTTATTACGCGTGTCAAATTCATGGGGACTTTATCCACCAAGCGCCAGATAACTTACATCCCACATCTACGTCATGGCTATTTGAAATGTGGGGTATGGATGTCGTGGGACCAATCTCACCTCCGACTTTCAAAGGACACCGGTTCATTTTGGCTGTGACCGATTACTTCTCCAAGTGGGTAGAGGCAGTCCCGCTAAAAGAAGTCAAGACTTCAAATGTGATTAAATTCATCAAACATCATGTCATCTACCATTTTGGGGTCCCGAGATGAATAATTCACGACAATGGGACACAATTTGTTAGCTTTGGGTTTCAGAGATTTTGCGATAAGTTTAGAATCCGAAGTGTCGCGTCTACGGCGTATTATCCGCTAGCAAATGGTCTTACAGAAGCTTTTAACAAAATCATTGTGAAGCTTCTCAAAAAGTTTGCTTCTAAGAGCCGATGCGATTGGGACGAAAGACTCGGCGAATGTTTGTGGGCCTACCGCACTACGGTGAGGACCCCTACGAAAGCTACGACATTCTCTTTGGTATACGGTTGCGAAGCTGTGCTACCGTTAGAAATTCAGATCTCTTCCCTAAGAGTCGCCATCGCGATCGAAATGACAGAGGAAGAGAAACATCAGCTGCGCCTTCAGGAACTTTAAGCCTTAGAAGACAAACGACTTCAAGACCAACAACAGATCAAGTTGTATCAAGCTCGCATTTATAAAGCCTATAACAAAAAATTCAAAGAATGAACTTTCACGAAAGGCAATTTAGTTTTGGCCAACAAATGACCCATGGTAATGACCCACAAAACCAAAGGGAAGTTCAATCCCAAATGGGAAAGACCTTTTGTGATAGAAATAGTCTATTCCAATGGAGCCTATCGTCTCATCGATAAAAAAGATGATAGACTCATGATGCCAATTAAAGGGAAATTTCTTAAGAAATATTACCCGTAGATTACAAAGTCTCTTTTCACCAACTTCCCCCTAAGTAAGCCTAGCTGGAGGTTGCCTACTAAGAGTTTGTTTGAACAAAGAGTGGTAATTTATTTCTTCTACTGTACATGTCGTCAAGTTAACATTACACCTCTGACGATTGAAGTTGTCGAGAACTGTTGTAATAAAGAAAATTTCCAAAAGATTATTAGAGTGATTTAATGCTGAGGAAGGATCTCCAACAAATGGGAATGCATCAAGTCTTCCTAAACGCAAGTTTTATAACTGCAGTTTAAGTCTCAGAGTGGCGTTTAAGTCTGATTAGACGCAAGGCCAAACCCTGCGTCTTTGACTGCTAAAACGAGATAGGCCTGCATTCAAATCATGTAAACACAGAGAGGTAATTTCCAAAAATTGTTCTAACGACAACGAAGAAAATCCCCAATCCAAAGTCATGATCACAACATCACGAAGAGACCACAGCATTTCATAAAAAACACAGAAAATGCAAGGAAAGGACAATGAAAGAAAAGAATAAGCCACAACAGTTCATTTCATGCAGATAATAAGTGTTTAATGTAAAGTTGTTACAAAACGAAGAGAAAAATAAGAGTTGCTGGGGCTTAAAATAAAGAGAAGCTTAAAAGATGAGCTTCTGTTTCAGATACGTCTTTTTTATGCTTCGCCAACACCTCTTCTTCAACCTTCTTGCAAAGTTGGATGTCAGAAGCCACGACAGTAGTAGAAGCTTCTTGTTGCAGCACTTGGATGGCCTCCTTTTCTGCTTGGACCCTCGCCTCAAGGGTAGCATCCCCAAGGTTGAACTCTTCTTGGGTTAGCTCCCCTGCAACGAGTCTGGCCTTGGCTTGGCGACGTTGCTTCTACAAGCTCCAGATGATGGCCTTCCTCTCCGAGATATCAAAGGCTCGGGCTCTGGCAGCAACCCTCTTTTTCAACCTAGCAATACCGATGGCCTATTTTATCTTAGGCCTCAGGTCTGTCTGCTTCAGCTCCTCGAGGAAACGAGCGGCACCTGAGAAGCGGTGGATCTTCTCTGCACAACGCCGAGCATGGTAGAGGTTGACTTCAGCCAGATCGTTCAAACCCTCCTCGATAGAAGCTTGAAACTCAGGGAAGGAGCCCCAACCATGCATCACGATGGAGAAGGCTTGCTTCACCTGATTCTCCAGGCGCCTAAGGAGGAAGAGAGTGCAGTTGGGCGGCAGATAAGAAGCCTCATCAGTCACCCGCTCGAAACCCTCGTTTGGGAGGATCACGGAGATGGGTGGAATGAGAGGAGCGTAGCCTGAATCATAGGATATGAGGGGCTCAGAAGCAGAGGCCCCACCTTGCAATAAAACAAATAAAAGCAAAGTTAATAAAATAGATGAATTCAAGCGCAGTGGTACAGACATGCGTCAAGATCAACTTGAACGCAAAGGATCTAGACCCGCGTTGAATCATTATGAACGCAGTGAATTAAAATTACGTTATGAGCTTTCAGGATGATAAGGTTTAATTCTACGTCAAATGCAGTAGGATCAAACCAGTATGTTGAAACGAGGGGATCAACCCTTCATTTCGTCAATGAACGCAGAAGCTTCTTCTTGCGCTCAAGATTAAGGGATCGACCCTTCATTTCGTCAATGAACGCAGAAGCTTCTTCTTGCGCTCAAGATTAAGGGATCGACCCTTCGTTTCGTCAAGAGACACAGAAGTTTCTTTCTACGCTCAAGATTAAGAAGACGAATAGTTTTCATCAAGAGACGTAGAAGTTTCTTTCTATGCCCAAGATTGAAGAAGATGAACCATGTTTGTCTAAGGGATTTTGAAGAAAACTTAATGAAAAGAATGCTAGATGGAGTAGATCAACTTTACTTACCTTGAGGGCCGGACGTCAGTGGGGGTGGCGTCGCCGGCGACCCACAGGTCGACCCAGGAGTGTCCCCCAATGGTGACACTTCGTGCTCAGCCCCTCCGTCCTTTCACAAGCAGACTTTCTTTAAAGCCATGGCCGGGGACGAGGCAAAATAGTCAAAGAGTCTTGGAATTAACGAGAAGAAACTTGTTTCTGAGTTCAAGAAGGAAGTTTAAGCGTTTGAGGCTCTTGACAAGACTAATCAGGTCTATTTATAGACAATCAATGAGGATGATATGGAGTTTCGAGACTCCCGCCAAGTGTGGTCTCTTCGTCATCATTATAGTCGTTTGGACTTCTGATAAGACGCGGGACAAAACCCTGTGTTTAAAAGGTATATAGGCAAAGCCAGACGCAATGATCTGGAGATGCGTTCAAATACATAACACTGTCCAGACGTACGCAGCTCAGTTCAAAGACCCCAAACGTAGGGGGTACCTCTGTTCCTGCGTTCTCAAAATATGATGCTAAATCTCTACAGCCACGTAGTGCACCCTCCTAAAACCAAATCACTCGACAAATCTTTTTTCTTAGTTTGTCAAGATAGCATCATACTTACGACGACTTTCATTATCACGGAGTTTGAATTCTGCCTGTATCACTCCGTCACATAATAATAATTATTTTGTCGGAATTAACTTATCGACTCTCATTAATAGAACAATAGGTCCTCAAAGTTGCTCCGATCGTAACACTTCTAACTTATCGACTCTCATCAATAGAGCGAAAGGTCCTCAAAGTTACTCCGATCGCAACACTTTCAGTTTGTCGTTTCCCACCAATAGAGCGACAAGACCACAAACTCACCATGTTAATATGACATTCATAAGTTTCTTCCAGTACTTAAAGCAAAGGCATAATACAGGAAGAATAAACAATCTCTCTTATGATATCAAAATGGTATTTCATGGTTCCATGTCAGAATATGATATGCGAAAGAAACAATGAAAAACCAAAACAACACCACTTTTATTCAAAGGAAACAAAGCAACAAGAAGATAAGTGTTGTTCCTACTAAAAGAACGATACAAAAATAGGCTCATCAATTCATCAAACTAAATGAGGCAAGCTGAGACTTAATGTCAGAAAGTTTCTCTTCATGGTCAGCTTGCACCAGCATCTCCGCCCGTTTCCGAAGCTCGTCCTCGCTAGACAACGTGACAGCAATCTCCTTTTTAGCTTCTTCAAGAGCGCTAGCTTCTGTGCAATAATCTACTAGAGAGGTTGCGCTTTTGACGTTGAGCTCAGTGACAATAACTTCTTCTCGTTTGAATTGAGCCTTCAACCTAGCCAACTCTACTTCAGTGACAATGATCTTCTCTCGTAAATTCTCTAAAGAAGTATTGGAGAGTGCTAGCTCAGCTTGTTTTTGGGCATGTAGCTTCTGTAGATGTTCCACCTGAACTTCTTTCTCAGCTATATGATGCTGAGCTGCTTCATACTTAGTAGCTTCTTCGGCCCGGATGTCCTCAAGCGTCGACGCGATCTGTGCTCGGATGTCAGCACGACCTAAGGCCTCTAAGAACCTCAGTTGTGCCTCTAAGCGTAGAATGGATTCTGAGTAATGCTTAACTATCGGGATATCCCCCACAAACTTAAGGTTGTTCAAACTATTTGTGAGCATAGGCTTGAAGGTTTCAAAAGTATCTCGACCGGCTAACACAACCTCAATCACTTTCTTTGTTAGACTTTCTAAATAGTGAAGAGAAATCTTAAGGAAACCTGGTACGTCCGTAGGATTCAAAGAAACAATGGGAGATGGTACGGAAACTTCCGAAGATGCGGAGCCAAGTAGAAGACCTGCAGGAGATTTCGGCGTAGTGGCCTGAGAGGGAATGTCGACATCTAATTGAGATGGAATCGATTGGTGAGCTATAAGTTCCCCCATTTTGGATGATCTCGACACATCTACAACCTCTATCGAGGCCAAAGAAATTGTTAATAAAGTCGTCGGTGGGAGAGTTACCATTGAGAGCTCCAAGCAAGGCGGCTCTGACACCTGAGTTGATGGTGGTACAAGTTGTTGCTTTGAAGAAGGAATGAAAGTGTCCGCCTCATGTATCATAGGATCTGTACGAGAAAACAGTTTAAATGCAGAATAAAAATGAGTCATGTTTCGGAACAAACGATGATTACCTGTGAGAGGTAAAGGAACATAGGCTGACGCCTTATCAGAAGAAGGTGGCGGTGGTATATCCCACTCACTGGGATCATCGCTGTCATCACCCAAGTTATCATTATTCTCATTACCTTCACTTTGGTCGCTACCATCATCTGTGTCATTCTCACCATCGTTATGAGATGAAGGCTCATAATCCATAGGCTCCTCCTCGTCTATAGGCAGAAATGCTGGAAGATTTGCGGGGATGATAGGTTTGGATATGACTCCAGTAGTAGGGCTAGGTTGTGTGTCTCCTACAGGTGGAAATAACGCATAAGCAAAAGGAGATTTATTCGCTGCTAAGTCTTGCTGGGCAGTCACTGTAGGATCTTGGACCGGAAGTCTATCTTCTTCTACATAAGGAGTAGTAGAGGTAGTATCGTGAAGTACGTTTTCAGGGGTAAATTCTACGCCCCCTGCAAATGATTCATCCTCACGCTCTTCTTCATACAGTGAACGAGCAGAAGAAACGGGACCTCCTAAAGCGGGACCAACTGTGGGGAGACCAGGCTGAGGCGAGAGTCCCATAGCAGTAGACTCTCGTTCTTCCTCTTTTGCATGCCATGCTTTCTGAGCATCTGACATAAGCTTAGAAGCGGGGGGCTCGAGCGCTAACTTTTGACGAGCTCGTTTATCATACTTGGCTTCTTCAGTCGGGTCAAGTGCTCTTTTTCCAGTAGCACTTTTACTCCGAGTCTTGACTCTTGAAGGTTCCACCGCGTGAGTATCGGGCATCCTGATCTCTTCCTGAACTCCCTCTGGTGATTGTCGCCGTTTGTCTTTAGTAATCGCCTCGTCATATGATAAGTATTCGTTAACCCCCTGGCACGAAACTTTTTGGCACTCCTCTTTGAAGCATACCATTTGCGAATGGCCTTCAGGCAGGAAGTATTCATGTTGTAGGCTAAAATTTGAGAAGCAGCCTGATACCACGTACAAAAGCTTAAAGAAGTACGAACGTTGGGCAGCTTATGTGGCAGTTGGAATTTTTCTCCCGTACAGCCTGCCACTGAGTAATACCAAGCTCTTGCTCCTTCATACACATTACCTGTGTACGCAAGGGTGGGGGTTTGGATTTCCGACATAAATCTGATCATAGCTGAACTGCCGAGAAAAGCGATAAGACTGATATGGTTTAATGAAGCATTTCCTCCCTTGCTGGAAAATAAGATAGCCTGGGCGAATATTTATGAGCCACCAGAAGGCGCCTCTACTAAGTGTAGTAAAAGAATTCCATCCTAGAGTGTCTTGATAGATCTCTCCATATGCACCGCCCTCAAAAACAGGAAACTTGCAAGCAATCTCGTAATTATAATCCCACCTAAATATTTCACAGAATTTAATCTGATACCAACCGACCCATCGAGCGGTCTCCAATTGTTAAACGAGAGGAGCCGAAGTATCATTCGATTCAGGGGTCGACATTATCAAAGGGCAGTGCAACACAAACCAAGACACCAAATAAATATATGGCATCGGCAACCGAGGGGTTGGGGTTTGAATAATTATTTTCCTATCTGAGTCTAATTTCTTAACGGCAATGAACTCAGAGGCTAGTTCCCGTAGTCCACTCTGCAAGCAGCATACCATGGCTAAAAGAAGATTTAGAGGCCGTCCATGAGCTAGGAGAACAGCTGGGTATAATACTTCTACTGTAATAGCGTCCACCGACCTAGTGGGTACCACACAACGTTTCAACCAAAGAGTAAGGAAACTAGCGAACAAAGCCATGTCGGAGATTGGAATTTCTGCCTGATAATGGAAACTTTCGAATGTGGTAAAGGCTGGAAAGACGTCTTCCTCTACCTCGCTAGTATAGTAGGAGGTTGCATCATTGATACGCTCATTGATTTCCTCAAGAGTGCTAGCAGCTAAGCGAGTCACCTATGCGTCCTTGTCCCACAGATTTCGGAAAAGATACTCTGCCCATTGTCCTTGCTTCACACCACTGGCCCTTTTTTCGGTAGTTTGTGCACATATCTGGAAATGGCACATTAATTCCCAGTAAGTACCATAGATTTTGGGGCACCATGTTTTAGGATCTCTAATTCCCTATTTCCGGGAACAAACTCCCCATAAGGTAGCTCTCCAAAAGACAATCCGGAGATTTTAAATATTTCATGAAGAGCGAAGCCTAATTCACCAGCAGGAGTGAAAAAGGTACCAGTGTGAGGATTATAAAATTCTAGCATAGCAAAAAGTCCGCTATAATTTGGAGAAATCCCATATCGAGTGGCTATTATTGGAGTTCTCAACTCTGAAATCCTCAAAGGTTCTTCTAGCTCCTCTAAAACAAAACTTATCATCCGGGCCCACCAGTCTGTCTCACTTGAATGTACCCATGTTTGAGCACTGAAATCTTGAGCGGGGAACTCTCCCTTGACAGAGATAAATTTTCTAATGAAAAAATCCGCCATCTTAGCAGGTTCACCGACAGGATGTTCCTTTTTGAATAAACCTGGCTTCAAGGCCACAAATTGATTAAAACCAGTCGGATGAATGCCCCGAGGAGTGATGTGCCTAGTAGAAACACCTCCTTGATCCTGAACGAGTTCCCAATCCATTGACCATGGGATAGAAGCGCACTGATAATAAGAAATCGGTCACATTTGCTCTAAGTTGGGAAGGAAAAGGCGGCGGTTGTTGACGGCCCTCAGCCATTTGTAGTTTCCCACAAACATCCACTTGGGGTCCATTTTAACAGAATCCCCAAAAAGGAAGGATGGTTTCTTTAAAATCTCACGTTTTGCGGTTTCAAATTTAGCATCCGTAACCAAGGACCTGAGAGTCTCGGGGAAAGCTTGAGTTATGAGTTTCGCTCGCTCTTTGTGGGTGTCCTAGAATACTGGATACTCTAAGTGAAAGCTAAAGATTGTATTTTTCTCTGCACCTCCCGCATGACCAAAGTAGTGGTTGAAAGAAAGAGGCTCATTGGAGTAGCACACTACAAATGGAAAAGAAAATTAGTCAGCTGAACGAAGAAGTCTAACTCAAGAATGCAAGGTCCGGATCCGCGTCCAAAATTTTAAACGCAAGGCCCAGACCTGTGTCCAAATTCCTAAATGCAAGGTCCAAACCCGTGTCTAAATTCCTAAACGCAGGGCCGATGCTCGCATCCAGAACACTAAACGCTGGGTTTCGACTCGCATTCAAAATTTGAAATGTAGGGTCTAAACCTGCATTAAAATATCGTGAACGATGGAGTTAACCATGTGTTCTAAATCGAGAAACACTGAGAATTATCTCTATGTTTTAATGGCGGAATGCGTCAAAGATTGAGGATAAGGAATCCATCAAAATAATTCATGATTACCTAAACCTACCGTTAATGGAAGAAATCTGAGGCGGTGACGCGGTGGCTGGAGCATCTCCGGAGGTTTTAGCCAATGGAGGACCCTGAGTGTGGGCGATCTTCGATTTGGAGGCCACTCTCTTCTTAGGAGCCATTCTAATCATGGCAAAGAAAATATAGAATTGTTGATGAAGGATTTAGGAACAAATATTTCCTTCGTTAAAGCGCCGGAGAAGATAAACAGGAACCCTGTTAAGTGGTCGACAGAAGAGCAAGAAAGAGAAAAGTCGAATGACTTTTTAATTTGACCTCAGTGGTCCATTTATATACAGCTGTAGTTGTCAAATCGGTGCAAGATTTTAGGCAAAAATCCCACCAAAAATATGATTCTCGCATTTTCAAATAAGGGATTTCAACTTCTAAACGCATCCTCGCATTCAGATGGTCAGACGCATGATTTAGCCATGCGTTTTGGTGCACGAATTCAGTCATTCGCACAACCCTTCCTTTTTGAATGGCTTAACATTCCAACAAAGAATAATGATGATATTGTTAAAATCATCACCCCAGTTGAGCTGATCAAGAAAGGAGATAAAGTGGGTTCCTCTGAGGCTGCCCTCTTGGCCAAACTTGAGATAAGGCCCTTCTCATACGGGCTTGTGGTTCTCTCTCTCTCTATGACAATGGATCTGTCTTCAGCCCAGAGGTGCTCAACCTTACTGAGGGTGACCTCGTCGACAAGTTTGTAGCTGGTGTATCTATGGTTGCTTTGCTGTCCTTGGCTCTCTCTTACCCAACTCTTGCAGCTACGCCTCACATGTTCATTAATTCCTACAATAATTTTCTGGACAACTGAATGCATCTCATCGCAGATCGAGTGGAGTATCTCAAAGACCCAGACGAAATCCGATGAATACATCTCATCGCAGATCGAGTGGAGTATCTCAAGGACCCAGACGAAATCCGATGAATACACCTCATCGTAGATCGAGTGGAGTATCTTAAGGACCGAGACAAATTCGTTGTCATCATCATTATTGTTTGGTTCATCAGCAATGATTTGGATTTTAGTTTGTTTGACTAAGTTCTTTGTCATCAAGTCACAAAAGTTACCTCATCTTGTTTAAGGAAGTCGAATCACTACGTTCCGACAACCAAGTCCGTGACATCTTCAAATCAGACAGAGTGAAAAATCTAGAAACAATATCTCGGGATCCAAAGTATTTCGAAAATTCATCCCAGTCAACCGCGAACTTTCAAAAACTTTGAAACAATATCTCGGGATCCAAAGTATTTCGAAAATTCATCCCAGTCAACCGCGAACTTTCAAAAACTTTGGAGGGGGTTCTGTAGGCTATCTAAAAACAACCGCGAACTTTCAAAAACTTTGGAGGGGGTTCTGTAGGCTATCTAAAAATCATAATAGATAGTTGACCCCTATCAGACTTCGACCGAAAATTTTGACTAAGAAGATTACAATCAGATGACTTTCTTATTAACAAAGGTTCGACTCTGCAATCAGAGGATTCTCCTATGGATCAAGAAGAGATTACAAGGCAATGATTTCTTCAAACCAAGATGCAGAATTCACCCCTGCAGTTGAAACACAAGCAATTTCCAAAGTCAACGCAATCACTACATATGTAGCTCCATATCGCTACAAACGCAGCTCATATCGCTGCAAACGTAGCTCCATATCGTTGCAAACGCAGCTCTACATCCGTTGCAAATGCGACTTCAGGCACTGTGTTTAGACGCATGATCATACCCAGAACGCAAGTCAAGACGTTGACTCGTTCAAACGCGATCCATACGGTTTTAAGAAAACTGCTGTTCACCCACGATCTGGGGAGTGGTTTAAGTGGGTCGTTATACCCGATTAATGGGGTGACTAAACCCTCATATAGGTGCAGATTATGAGGGCAGTTACACCCCTAATACCCCTATAAATATCAACAAACTCAAGAGAGTTAGGGATCGAATTTTGGAGATCAGATTCTGGAGAGGAGAGAATCTTGAGGCAACAATCTTCAACCACCAAAGATTTCCAGATATTTGATACTTGGCTTATTAACCGAATTATTTTGATTCAAACAACTCCTTTTTACCAGAGTTTGTCGCTCGTTCTGAGTTACAAAACTTGTCAAGAGTTCTTGATCAGTTCAACCACACAAGTCAGTTGTTCCAGTGAATCAAGACGTGCGGATCGTCAACGAAGAGCAAACTCGACGCGAGCATTCGATGGAGGTACTCCATCGCCACCGTGAAGAACCCAGAATTAAACAAAGGGGAGAATTCAGATTAATTCTCCTCTCTTTTATAATCGGAATTCAAATTGTAATTAAGATCGAGAGAATACAAATCAATTTTTCTTTCATTCTTTTTACTTCAAATTTTCCACCAAACAATGATAAACTCACCTAGCAAGTTTCCCCAGCGAGACGCTAATTCCCAAAATCTTATGCATGTCACAAGTACAAATTCCTGTCACGTTAACAATATACATCTGACAACTCACTTATTAATCCTCTTTAATAGGATGATAAGTCCACAAAGTTGCTTCGATCGCAACATTCCCTTGTCACGTTAATATCAAACACCTCTGACAATCCACTTATTAATCCTCTTTAATAGGATGATAAGTCCACAAAGTTGCTTCGATCGCAACAAATTCTCGTCATGTTAACACCAAACCTCTGACAATTAACTTATCGACTCTCGTTAATAGAGTGATGGGTCCTCAAGGTTGCTCCGATCGCAACAAATTCCAGTCACGTTAACACCATACCTCTGACAAATTAACTTATCAATCCTCTTTAATAGGATGATAAGTCCACAAAGTTACCCTGATCGTAACAAATTCCCGTCATGTTAACACCAAACCTCTGACAATTAACTTATCGACTCTCGTCAATAGAGCAATAGGTCCTCAAGGTTTCCCCGGTCGTAACAAATTCTTGTCACGTTAATCTCACACCTTTGACAAAATCCACTTATCGACCCTCCCCAATAGAGCTATAGGACTTCAAAATTGCCCTGATCGCAATATTTAATCTTGTCACGTTAATATCACACCTCTGACGACCAAATCAACTTATCGACTCTCTTCAATAGAGCGATAGACCCATAAAATATTGTTAGGTTAACATCACACCTCTAATAGTAAAACCCTCTCTAATAAACTTGTTAATCCTTTTCAACAAGAATAGCAAGTTTTCATCATGAAATCCCCAGTGGATTAAAGATTTTCTGGAATTATCCTAGTGATAATAAAGAAAATTTTCTGAATTATCCTAGTGATAATAAAGAAAATTTCATCATGAAAATTTCTGGAATTATCCTAGCGATGATGAGCTACGTTGGGCAGCGATGATGAGCTGCGTTGGGCAGTGATGATGAGCTGCGTTGGGCAGCGATGATGAGCTGCGTTGGGCAGCGATGATGAGCTGCGTTGGGCAGCGATGATGAGCTGCGTTGGGCAGCGATGATGAGCTGCGTTGGGCAGCAATGATGAGCTGCGTTGGGCAGTGATGATGAGCTGCGTTGGGCAGCGATGATGAGCTGCGTTTGAGCTGTGATTGGCAGCGATTGGAGCTGCGTTTGAGAGCCGCTGAAGCCGCGTTCAAGCTGTGATTGGCAGCGATTGGAGCTGCATTTGAGCTTCTCTGTCTTTATATATGGATGACACCAATGACCAGTAGAGAAGGTCTTATTCAGGCCATTTGTAACAATTGAGGCATCTCAATAACGCTCTATCAACTACAGGTCACGATCTCCACTAAGATTTCTTTGCATGGTTTAACCATGTGCTCTTCAGTGTGTCGAATATCATTACACTGCTCATCAGCACCTCTGATAGTTGCTAATATAATATTAGTCATGTTGTTGTCGCAGCCATCAATATCAATCATCTCACATAAGAAGCTGCATTTGTGTTTGCCGCTGTAGGTGATTGAATTGGTGTTGTGTCTTGATGATGGTACGCAGAGAGGGCTTCCACGTCTTGGTTTGAAGAGGTCGTCGATTTGTAATCTCTTTCTATCAGAGTGTTGCTAAAGATCGTCGTTTTGTAATCTTTGCTTTAGCTCTTTGGCATGTGAAAGTCTTCAAATTGTAGCCTTCTGAAAGTCGTCCGATTGTAACTCCCCTCATCGGTGTTTGATGGGGAATCAGCTATCTTTTTTAGATAGCCTACAATCAATCAGAGTGGTATGATGCTGACAGCGGAATCCGGATCGACTTGGATCCGGTTGACAACACTGGAGCCAATGTACCCAGTTAAATACAAGGGCCGGTCATGTTTTAAATTCTTTGTCTACATATCCTCGGTGAAGGTAATGTAGGAAAAGTGGTTCGCCGCAAGGTTACAGTGTTGGACTGATGGCTCTGGCTCTTCGGGGGACAGTTTGATATGAGTAGGGAAAACATCCGAATTGGCTAAAGCTTCTTGCAGCGCCTCCCTTGTGTCTTTTGAAAGACGAAACAACTCATATAGAGTTAATCTAGCCAGTATATCAGCTAATTGCGATGCAGAGTGTTTGAGCTCTCTGATTTATCTCTTCCAATCGATTAATTGAATCGAGACTGCTTCGGGTTTTGAACTTCTTGGTATAAGGGCTTTTTCTCCTTTTGCTTTTGTTGAGTCTTCTCAACAGGTGTGGGGGATTTGTGACCACTCCCATTTTAGCTAATGTTTTAGAAGGAACAGTCTTAGTCACCCCTTGCTCGGCTAACTGATTAGAGGCACTCAAATATTTAAAATGGTATTCGTTTCCACTCCTAGTAGCAAAGACCAGTTCTACGCTGGTTGTAAAGACTTCTTGCTCATCTTCAGAGAGTGGGAAAGCAGATATTCCTTTATCATTTTATTGTGGGATGGTTGAGGCTCTGTAATAGAACTTTCCTTTTTTTTGACTTCTTCTTAGACGAGGATCCCGTCCATTGTTCATCTTTAATCAGATCAGGATGGATCCAGAGAATCTCGCCATTCGGGGCCCTATGCAGCACGAGTCCTTTCTTACACTATCCGTGAGGGTCGTCGTTGATGGTCTTCACTACTACTTCCATTACGAGCTCGGGCTAGAACCAATTCAAAGGAATAGACCCGAAGCTAATCGTTACTATATTTGCACCTACATTCTTCTCCTTGGACGGTTTCACAGTAATGACCCCAACATCAATCAAATCTTGGATCTTATCTTTGAGGGCGTAACATGACTTGGTAGAGTGGTGAACCGCTCTATGGAATGCACAATACTTTGGATCATTAACCCTTTTAGTGTCTTCTTGATCCTGGATTGGAGGCAACTTGATCTTATTGTTCTCTAAGAGGTATTTGAAAAGGTCGGGAACCTCTTCTTCCTTAAAAGAGTAAATCTTTAGGAACTTTGGTTCTGAAGCCTTTTGTTTTTTAGGTCGCTATTGCCACTGTGACTACTGTGACGCCTTCTGCTGTTGCTGTTGTTGGGGTTGTGGTTACAGCTCGAATGTTTGATTCGCATCCAATGTGTTTGCTTGTGCTTTCCCTTTGCCACGAGGGACAAAATTCTGCTTTGGAGTACTAAGTGTTGCTTGACCTCTTTCAACTTTCTTCCTTTTGAGGAAGCGTTCGGCTTATTTTCCTTGCACTTTTATATCCTTCCAAGTCTTGGATGGTGCCACTCCCATGCCTTCGAGGATATCCAAAGAAAGATTATTGTGACAAGTTTCGAGGATGAAGTCTTCATTGACTGGATCTCGACAATTCATTGTTTTATTCTGGAATCGTTTGATGAAGTTTTTGACTAACTCTCCGTCCTTCTGTTTCTCATTAAATAATGTCCCAATTAAAATCTTGGTGTCGTCATCGAAGAAATTCATAAGAAATATATTTTTCATGTCATCCTAACTGCTGATACTCCACGGCTTAAGACGGTGGTATCAATTGAAGACTGCCCCACGAAGGGTATCAATGAATGGCCAGACCATCAAAGGTTTATTACTGGATATTATTCCCAAATAGGACTTGAAATATATTAAATGTTGAATGGGGGGACCCTTTCTGTCGAACTACGTGAAGTTAATCAAATTGAACTTCGCTGGGTACGGAATTGATTTCCACTCATGGACATGGTATTCCGGTCTTCTTTACTTCTTGAGCACTCATCAACACATTGATTTTGTTTTCTAAGTCCCTCATCTTCTTATGCTCGCTTGTATCTTTCTTCAGGCGATTTTGGGGAGAAACGACGTAGTCATCCTTTGTATTGTTATCATTCATGGGACCACCTCCAGCATTGTTGTCGACGGGAGGGACATCCACGTTACTATTCTCATCCACTTCCCGATAACTATCTACTTGGTTGGGATTATTACGACGGCTTGATTCTCCCTGCTAATTTGTCAACGCCGTAATTTGTTGGCCATACATTTCCCTAATGTTCTGCATAGCTATTTCTATTTTAAATTTAAAATTCTCTTTCTGTTTGGCTAGAGCATCCTCGAGAATTTTGGTCATTTGCTCGGCGTTGATAATAAATGACTCATAGGATTGCCCTGCGCTGGATGTTGTATCATCGGAAGCCATTGCAGAGCAAGCATCTGACATTTCTTCATCTGAAGGTAGCCTCTTTTGCATTCTTTGGTAATCCCTTTGTCTAATGGTTCCTAATTATAACCGGGTTATTCACTGGGATACTCCTGAAAACTGATCAGGACTAAAGCGTCGCATTGACTTCCCTTTATCAGCCATATTGACGGTCACTTTTGGGAATTCATCATCTTGAGCGGCTGATTTCTTTCTACGGAAATGCCTTGGCTTAGACTTAGACGTTCCGGTGGAGATCCTTTCAATTACCAAAACCCTCTCCGGAGGAGTCTTGGGGCAGCAACATTCTGACAATACTACCTTGATAATCTTGGTACACAGACAGTGAGAGTCTGTTTCTTGGGTACTTCTTTTTCTAGACTTGTTCGTACCCCCCGTCCGATAGTACAACTCGTCAGTCTGATGACCGGAGCAACCCATCGTGTGTTGGCATGATTTCCTAGGTGTAACGTCGTCGTCAAACGAATACGTTTCTTTCTGGGGACATAACATTTTGTTAGCGTCTTTAAGAGTCACGCTTTTGAAGCCACGCTTTCATGAGCACGGGGCCTCAATGGGCTCCTGGACTTCAACACACAATCCAATGCGGTCAGTTATAAGGACTTTCCCACCATAGGATTTTGTCCATCACTTACGAGGATGCGCACGACTTCCAGTCTGAACAACTACTCGGGGTTCATTCAACGGGCCCAAGCGCTCTTTGACCGGAGCTTTGTCTCGATCCTCCTGCAAAGGACCAAGGCAATCCGCTATTACTTTCTTGCCCCTGGATAAGTCTACACTGCCACGGGGTTTGACCAAAGGAGTGGGATTGATTGGAGCGAAGACGAAACTTGACGAATGTTGAAAAATAGGTGCGGAAGGTCTCCTGTCTCGGCCCTAGTGTGGGTCACTTTAGGGTGACCCGCTGGTTGCCGGGTCACCTCGTAGTGACCCACTGTCGACCGGGTCACCACGTGATGACCCGGTTTGACCAAAGGAGTGGGATTGATTGGAGCGAAGACGAAACTTGACGAATGTTGAAAAATAGGTGCGGAAGGTCTCCTGTCTCGGCCCTAGTGTGGGTCACTTTAGGGTGACCCGCTGGTTGCCGGGTCACCTCGTAGTGACCCACTGTCGACCGGGTCACCACGTGGTAACCCACGGCAGGACGAGTCACTTCGTGATGACCCGCGGTTGGTTGGGTCACCTGGGTGTGAATTGCATTTCTCGGTCTTTTTAGCCGCTGTTTGAGATTCAGTCTCCAGACTTGGCACGGTTTTGTTGGTTCTTTGACCATGTCTTCCTTCTGCAATTTCTGTGCCTTTTGCACTAGAATTCTTGCATTCGCGAGTAGTACATGGTGCTTCCGAATGCGCTCTTCAAGGGTTGAATGGGTCCTTCTGACGTGGACCCATTCATTCATTGTTGGTTTTGAAGTGGGGCCGCTCGCTCGCTGTCGCAGCGCTGGGCGTCTTCTAGATTTCAGATCCGCTTCATAGCGGATCCTATCAACTGGCTCCAAAGCTTTAGCCAGCTGGCTTGCAAGGTGTTGGCGTCGCCTTTAACGTGCTCTCTTTGATAGGGTTGATGCGTCTTCAACGGTTAACTCCTTGATCGAGGAGGAGTCCAGATCTGCAGATCCGGCCTCGTTGGATGCCGGAGAAGTGTTGTGATGTGCAACTGTAGTGGCGGCGGATGGGAGATCATCTTCATGCGTCTTCAAATCCGAAGACCAGCGGACCTTCCTGGATTTACGAGGAGGTGCAGATCTGAAGGAGGAGGATAAGTACTCCTCGAACTTTTGCTAGTCGAACTCATATTCGATATCTTATTCGACCTGGATGCGAACCTGACGTTGCGACATTACAGCCTCGACAGAGAGGCTGGTGGCTCCCACATTCGATATCTTATTCGACCTGGATGCGAACCTGACGTTGCGACATTACAGCCTCGACAGAGAGGCTGTTGGCTCTCACTATGGTTGTTAGCGTATTTGGGTGGAAAGTTATTTTCATTGAAGAATCCATTACGACTTTGAGTGTTACAATAAATTTAAGAAAATAGTCTTTTTATAAGACTTTTAACACAATAAAAATAAATTACAACTCTCTTTCAAACTACACACAATAGGTGTTTACCGCCTATTGTTTGTACGAGATCTTTGCCAGTGTCGGGATTTATCTGTGGAACACCTCAGTGTTAGATTCGGTTAGCAGAAGTGATATTTAGAGCTCCTACTTTGCTAAGAAAGTATTCGCTAAAATATTGATATCGATCAAGCGAAATCAGTACTCTTCTCGAAATTAAGACCAAGCCTAATCTCAAGGAAAGGGGACGGACTTCAAATCCTTCGAAAGACTCCTTCTTTATGCCAAAGTTTGATGGGATCTAACTAGCATTCTCTGCAATTTCGTGCTCCTTGACTCTTCCATCTAGCAGCACCTTGCCCTCTTGATCAAAATTCCAACTCTTGTGAATGGGGACCCTAGACTTGTATTTATAGAGCTTCGGATGCGGTTACTTGGATAGGAATGATGGATTTGGCTATATCTTCAGTCCACAATGGCCTAACCTCATTTGGATATGATATCAAGTCAGTTGAAATGTTGTGGAACGAACAAATTCTGAGAAATATCAACAAACCCGTTAAAAACATGCTTCGGGCACTAACTGTGTGAGGCAGACATTGGTGACCTGCACAGGCGTGGGTCACCTTGGGGTGACCCAGCTGTGTACGGGTCACCTCTTGGTGACCCGCACTGGTGCAGGCCACCTCTTGGTGACCCGGCTATGTGCGGGTCACCCCTCGGTGACCCACACTGGCACGGTTCACCCAAAGTGCGGGTCACCTCTTGGTGACCCGGCTATGTGCGAGTCACCCCTTGGTGACCCGCGCTGGCGTGGTTCACCTTTGGGTGACCCGGCTGTGTGCAGGTCACCTCTTGGTGACCCGCACGGGTACGGGTCACCTCAGGGTGATCCACCCGTGCGAGCCTCTTTGAAGTATTTTGGCGTTTTCCGACTTTCCTAAACTTGTATTTTATGCTGTTTTGCGTGTTTTGTTGACTTGTATGCCTTGTTGACTTGCTTTATATGCTCATTAGCTTCTCTACGATCTTAAATGATCCCGTTTGACCCAAATAATGACATTCATTGTCTTCTCTCTCTCTCTCGAGCTGTGTGTGGAAACCCATAGACATTTTTAGACACCTACAGATTAGCCCCTCCATTAATGAGAATGATGACCATCTCAAACTTCTCACGGACTCAGAAGAGAAGAGGATCATGCTTGCAGCAGACCAAGGAGGCAACCTTGACACTCGGTCAGGAAAAGCTTATC
This sequence comes from Asparagus officinalis, assembly GCF_001876935.1. Classification (NCBI taxonomy): domain Eukaryota; kingdom Viridiplantae; phylum Streptophyta; class Magnoliopsida; order Asparagales; family Asparagaceae; genus Asparagus; species Asparagus officinalis. Next base: position 126,448,858 of record NC_033800.1, read on the forward strand.
TGAAGGGCTATGATCAAAGTGCTCAAGAAACAGAAGAACGGCCACAAGACGCTGGGGGTTCTGTCCCTCAAAAGTCAACTAACAAGGGAAAGCAAAAAAGAGACCCAGTATAACAAGAACCTTCTTCAGGAAGCTAGAGAATCAAGTGCTCCTTTCCAATTCAACGTCATGACACAGTTAACCAACATACGAGCTAGGATTACCCTGTACGAGCTCCTACGGTTGTCTAAGACTATAAGGAAAGCTCTAATCGAAGCCTTAATGAACACGGAGAGATTTATTACGCAAGTTATTGTTGTTCCATAAGCTTCTAAGGAACAATATTACATACAATGTCCACAAGTAGCAAGAAGTCTACCATGCATATCATTCACTCAGGATGATATACAAGTAAAACACAAGCATGACAGACCGCTATACTATACATGGTACATCGGGTCCTCGGAGATTAGCTGAGTCCAAATTAACCCAGGTTCAGCATTTAACATCATGCCTTACAGGGTCATATAGGTCTTAGGAATTCCTATGCATCGGCTGAACACTACCCAGGCCACTATCTTTGGTTTCAATACTAACAGCACTCGGCCCCTGGGAAAAATCAAACCCATGTGTCAAATCAGAGATCTCAACCAAAGTCAAACTCCGGCGAATCAACCAAAGTCGCCGTTAATTCCTATGGCTACTTCGGGAGATCATGCAGAATCATCCCGAAGTCACGAGCGTTTGGGCCCAATAAAGAAGCCCAGAACGACTCAACACGTTGGGGGTCGCCGTCACCTCCAGTATGACAAAGAGCTCAAGGTAACTATGCGCACCAATTTGCGCATCGAAGTCCAAGAGCACACTAAAGACTCGCGCCCACAAAGGCACGTTTCGAGGCGTGTAACTTTTGAAAGCCCAAAGAAGGCGATCCAACCTCAGATGGAAACATTATCATCTGATAGTGATAGTGTTATACCTGAGAAGTCGTGCCCGCACACAATAGGTTACTCCGACTGTCAAAATGACGAGTTGTACTATCGTGCTGGGGGTACGAATAGAACCAGGAAGAGGAGTCCCCGAGAACAGGAAGTTCAATGCCCCTGTTCCAAACTCATTCGGCCGGTATAGGCGTTTCCAACGAAGAAGAAGGGTGATTGAAGACGGAGAATTTCCGAGGGTCACCACCAACATGACCAGCAAAGGGACATCGGCACGGGATGATTTCGAGTCGATTCTGAGAGCCTCCCGGCCTAGAACCCGTCTGCAGTCCGGAACCATCGAGCGAGCAACCTATGGTAGGGTTCGGACAAGACGCCCTTCAGAAGATGAAGAATCTGATGCCGGCTCCGCGGTTGCATCAGATAATACGGTATCCAGCGAGGGACAACCCCGCGAGGCACTTATGATAAGTGCGGAACAAATTGCCAAGATGCTTGAAGACGCCTTAGCTAAGCAACAGGAAACCTTCAGGTTCGAGATGCAGATGGCCATGCAGAACATGAGAGAAATGCATGACCAATAAATCCAAGCATTGGCGAACCAGCAAGGCGAGCCGAACCGTCGTAACCCGGTTAATCTCGAAGATGGGGATACGAATGCTCATAATATCAATGATCCTCCCGTCAATGTAGGGGGTGGTAATGAGAATGCGGGCGAAAACACCGGTGAAAATTTGAAGATCAAAAACCTCGAGAGCAAAATCAATACATTGATTTCCGCTCAAGAGACGAAGAAAACAGGCATTCCTTGCCCATACCCAAGAGAATGGGAATCGATCCCATATCCGGCGAAGTTTAATCTAATTAACTTCATGCCGTTTAATGGGATGGGTTCACCTACCCAGTATTTGATTTACTTCAAATCGCACTTGGGAGTTATCTCTGGTAATGAGCCTCTGATGGTGCGGTCATTCGTCGGCCCTCTTGGCGGAGCCGCCTTCGATTGGTATCGCCGCCTCAAGCCAGGCAGCGTAAATAGCTGGGACGACATGAAGACCAAGTTCCTTGCCAATTTCTTCGACGACGACACCGAGGTATCTATCGGATCGTTGCTCGATGAGAAGCAGAAAGACGGGGAGTTAGTCGACACCTTCGTCAAAAGGTTCCGGAACAAGGCGATGAACTGCAGGGACCCAATCACTGAAGAATTCATCCTCCAGACTTGCCACAATAATCTCGCGCTGGACGTGTTGGAAGCAATGGGGACAGCACCGTCCAAGACATGGAAGGATCTGAAAGTCCGAGGAGAGCAAGCCGAGCGGTTCCTCAAAAGGAAGAAGGCAGAAAGAGGCCAACAGGCGACGAATGCTCCAAAGCAGAATTTCGTTCCACGGGGGAAAGGTAAGGCACATGCTAATGCAGTTGATGCTAATCAAACTTTCCAATTGCAACCTCAGCAACAGCCACAGCAACAAGCACCACAACAATCTCGAGGGCAATGGCAACAACGGCCTCAGAAGCAGAAATCTTCGGAGCCGAGGTTTCCTAAAGTGTACTCCTTCAAGGATGACGAAGTTCCCGGCATCTTTAAGTACTTGTTGGAGAACAACAAAATTCAGCTGCCAGCGATTGTGGATCAAGAAGGGGCTAGCAAAGTGACGGATCCGAAGTATTGCGCATACCATAGAGCGGTCCATCACCCAACTAAGTCATGCTACCACCTCAAGGACAAGATCCAGGCGCTAATTGATGTAGGCGTTATCACCCCGAAGCCATCCAAGAATGTTGGAGCAAACGCGGTGTCAATCAGTTTTGGGTCGGTGCCCACAACATGGTTCAAACCAGATCACATCACCAAAGTAGGGATGAAGACAGTGAACGATGACCCACATGGACAACGCCAAAAGGGACTTGTGCCACACACAGCCCCAAACGGCGAAATCCTATGGGTTCATCCTGATCTTATTGAAGATGAGCAGTGGGCGACTTCTTTGAGAAGAAAGGACAAAGGCAAATCCTGCAATGCTACATCTGCAATCTTCGAGGAGGATGGCGACGAAGCCCCTACTTTCCCGCTCTCTGAAGAAGAACAAGAAGTCTTTGCCACTAGGAGCGGAAATCAGTATCATTACAACTATCCGCCACCTAGTGAGCAGGGGGTGAACAAACGGGGACCAGCCAAAACTCTGGTGATTACAAGTCCTACACCGGGCGAAGAGGCTCGATGACAGTCGGTGAATAAATCTAAAGAGAAGAATCCCCAGGAGGTTTAGAATCCGAAGCAGTCTCGTTTCAGTCGCCCGATTGGAAAGGACAGACTGGAAAGCTCGAAGACTCCGCAAGTCTTCGATATAATGGCTCAACTAGCCAACATTCCAGCACGGATAACGCTGTATGAGTTGCTGCGGTTGTCCAAGGAAACCAGGGAGGCCTTGCAAGAAGCTTTGGCCAATTCAGAGGTGTTTCTGACTCAAGTCAAGCCGGTGCCTGAAAATCCAGAACCGCTGAGTCAACAATGCAACATAGCGACAAAGAACCTTCCCTGTATGCGTAGCGCGACTAGGTTGAGGGGCGGATATAAGAAGTTTATGGATCCAAGGTATCTCAACCAGATCCATATTCACCAAGAGCCAGTCCTGTCCAATCATGGACTGGGGGTTCCAGTTCAAACCTCACAATCAGTGAGTAATTCTCCTCGAATCTTTATAACAGATTCGAGAGAGTTCACATCGAGAGAAAGATCGATGAAACAAGTCATTCGTTCATTTCAATGTGAACGACTGATTCCTACGGTCCTCTCGGGACGCCAATGCTGCTCATATGCGGCCCAACTGCTGGTGTTCAACCAATTTACGAACGTTGCTTTACCCAACCAACGACGGCGTTCACACAAGAAGAAGACTTCTGAGGATGAATACCTTAGAGTCACTTCTAACATGATCGGCAGAGGGAGATCATCAGTTCCTAGTTCCGATGAGTCAGAGAACGATCAGTCTCCTGGCTTGAAAGACTTCCTGAATAAGTCTGATGGAGTTTATCAACATACTCAGACGCGAACAGGAGCCATTCCCCCTGTCAACTATCGGAGTTTAGCCAGGGGAACCAATTCCAATGATGAACACTCAGCCATTGCAGAGTCCCAGTCATCAAGCTCTTTTGTTGAACATGAGAGCTACGCTTATATGACGGGAAACCATGAAGATCTCGCGAAGAGACTTGATGAGCAGGAGGCCATGCTCAAATCTCAGCAAGAGGCCATCAATGAACTCCTGGCCCTGTTGACTCAACTCGTCGCAGACAAGGCCAAATCTCAGAAGACAGATTCGCCACTCAGGCAAGAATCTTCCCGAAGGGAAAGAACGTCTTCGTCCCGACCTCACACAAGCAAAGGGAAGGGAAAAATGGTTGATGACACGGCTTCTGACCAAGAAGCCCACAACCTGGAATCTTCCTCTGATGAAGGAAGAGAGACGGAGTATGAGCAAAATCCTCAGTCGGCTAAAATCGAGGAATTGGAAGCCCGCCTCAATGTCATTGCTAACAGAAGCGAGCTCCAAGATGAGGGAGTTGTCAGGCCCTACCCTGCCGAATGGGACGCAGCCCCTTATCCTCCAAAATTTGAAGTCCCGACGCTACAAGCTTTTGACGGCACGGGATCACCGAACCAACATATCTATCATTTCAAGTCACAGACTGGGAATGTGATATCAAACGACGCCATACTGGCTCGATTATTCATTGGCACCCTCAAGGGAGTTGCCTTTGAATGGTTCAGAAAATTGCCTGCCGGATGTATCCAAAAGTGGGCAGATCTAGAGAGACTCTTCCTGTCAAGATTCTTTGAAGAGGATACAGAAGTCTCCATCCATATTCGAGATTCTTTGAAGAGGATACGGAAGTCTCCATCCATACCCTTCTCGCCACTAAGCAGAAGAAGAGGGAATCCGTCAAAGCCTTCGTTAAAAGGTTCCGAACCATGGCTCTCCGGTGTTCGTCAGGTATGACACAGTCTACCTTAGTAGAGACCTGTCGACACAACCTGCAGACCAACATCCTAGCTCGAATAGGGGTTGCAGAATGTCGTTCTTGGAGACAACTGATCTCTCAAGGCGAACAGGCCCAGAAGATTATTGCCAGGATCAAAGCTGAAGAACAAAGTGGGCAAGATCAGCTTGAGCAATCGGACTAAGCCCAATCTTCTCCTGAGCAATCGGACCAAGCTCATTCTTCCCAGTCTGAACCAGAAGATACTATGACCACTGAAGCTAATCCTCTTCAGTAGGATGCCGGGTCTCCAATAACTATCACGTTAACAACTACCTCTGATAGTCAAGCTCGTTAGATTGTGGCCCACTAGGCGACGTGCCATATCTACCCTTTTTCCCCATGCACTTATTCAAGACTGGGGGTTGATTTATTTGTAGTTCATTGGATTCTGAGTAATAAATTTTCTGAGTTGTTATGTTTAATAGAATACCTCTGTCAACCACAAAATCTACCAAAACTATCACGTCCATCAACTTGTCAATCCGCTTCAATAGGATGGCAGGTCCACAAAACTATTACGTTAACATTTACCTCTGATAGTCCCTCAACTTGTCAATCCTCTTCTCAATAGGATGACAGGTCCATAAATCTATCACGTTAACAGTTACCTCTAATAGTACATCAATCTACTAATCCGCTTCAATAGGATGGCAAGTCCACAACTATCACGTTAACAGTTACCTCTGATAGTCAAACTTATCAGATAATGGCCTATCTGGTGATGTGCCTCTATTCTGACTTCATGGATAGTGCCTCACTAGGCGATGTGCTTTGTCTGCCTCTTTTTCTTCCACTGCTAAGTCTTAATCAAGACTGGGGGTTGGTTACTTGGAATCCATTGGATTAAGAGTAACGAACATTTCACATTGTCAAGTTAACATTACACTTCTGACGATCATCACCCCCACAGGGTATGAATGCAGCCTGCATCACTCCTAATTTGTCATGTTAACATCAAACCTCTGACAATCCACTTATCAATCCTCGTCAATAGGATGATAAGTCCACAAAGTTGCTCCAATCGCAACATCCTCATGTCACGTTAACATCAAACCTCTGACAAATCCACTTATCAATCCTCGTCAATAGGATGATAAGTCCACAAAGTTGCTCCAATCGCAACATCATCCTGTCACGTTAACATCAAACCTCTGACAATCCACTTATCAATCCTCGTCAATAGGATGATAAGTCCACAAAGTTGCTCCAAGCGCAACACATTCCTGTCACGTTAACAATATACCTCTGACAACAATCCACTTATCAATCCTCGTCAATAGGATGATAAGTCTCCAAAGTTGCTCCAATCGCAACACAAACTCTCGTCACGTTAACACTAAACCTCTGACAAATTCACTTATCAATCCTCTTTCAATAGGATGATAAGCCCTCAAAGTTGCTCAACGCAACATCCTCATGTTCACGTTAACATCACACCTCTGACAAAAACCCACTTATCAATCCTCATCAATAGGATGATAAGTCCACAAAGTTGCTCTAATCGCAACATCATCCTGTCACGTTAACACTAAACCTCTGACAATCCACTTATCAATCCTCGTCAATAGGATGATAAGTCCACAAAGTCACGTTAACATCACACCTCTGACACAATCCACTTATCGACTCTCTCTAATAGAGCGATAGGTCCTCAAAGTTACCTTGATCGCAACAATCAACTTATCGACTCTCTTCAATAGAGCGATAGGTCCACAAACCAGTCAAGTTAACATCACACATCTGACGACCAAATCAACTTATCGACTCTCTTCAATAGAGCGATAAGCCCATAAAATACTGTTAGGTTAACATCATACCTCTAACAGTCAAACCCCCTCAATGAACTTGTTAATCCTTTTTCAACAAGAATAGCAAATTTTCATTATGAAATCCCCAGCGGATTAAAGATTTTCTGGAATTATCCTAGTGATAATAAAGAAAATTTCTGAATTTCACTTTAAGTGAAAACTCATGCCAAGTTAATATTACACCTCTGGCACTTCTAATTTTCTTTCAGTGTTTCAATAACACAGGAAGAAACAGTGACAAAGTCTACGTATTCAATATCGTAGCCAGTGATTATCATTAAATTGATAATCTCTGAATCCATACATTGCATGTATGGGGAATTTTATCCCGAATCCTAAGAAGGGATAAGTCAACGCCTAATACGCGTTGCCGGTGAGTCTTTGAATTCTCTTAGCACAACGTTACATGTGGAACGGACTTAGACAATCCATATGCTAGCCCGACTCAAACGGTAGTCGGTAAAGGCTTATCAAATCCGTTGATGGCTGAGAGTTTGCCAAAAATCTTATGCATGTTTTCAGGCCCACCAGCTTAATGGACGTGAGCCAAGACTTGAAACGAATAAGCTGAAGACAAGTCTCAAAGACTTAGTCAAAAACGCATGAAAGTCACCTCCGTGTCTCACATCGAAACGCCAAGGTCATAGCCGCGTTTTAAGTCAGAACGCCAAGGTCAGACCCGCGTCGCAAAAACCACAATGCCGAGGTCAGACCCACGACGCGAAGACGATAACGCCAAAGTCATAGCCGCGGTCAGACCCGCGATGCAAAAACCGAACGCCGAGGTCACATCCGTGTTCCAAATTCAACATGCAAGGATGAGACCCGCATCTCAAATTCAAAATGCAGGGGTCCACCCCATATTCCAGAAGCAGGATTATGACGCATACCTTCACAAAGGTCCTACGTGGCAAATCCCTTCAACCAAGATGCCTTCGAAGCGAGTGCAGAGAACGACTCCTTTAAGACAAGAAATCAACAGCTCCAGGATCAGAGTGAAATCCAAAGTATTCCGAAAATTCGTCCCAGTCAACCGCGAACTTTCGAAAACTTTGGAGGGTGTTCTGTAGGCTGTCTAAAAATCACAATAGATAGCTTATCCTCCATCAAACACCGATGATGGAAGTTACAATCTGACGACTTCCAGAAGGCTGCAATTTGAAGACTTTCACGTAGATCGCTGAAGGTTACAATCTGACGACCTTCACGACAACCGATGAGAGCTCTAGTTCAACAGCATTCACAATCAACATCGGGACGACTCTCATATTCTCAAGGAGCCAAGACGAAGATTACAAGACAATGATCTTTGCAACGCTATGATAAAAGAGATTACTTTGTGATAATCTCTTCAAGACAAGACGCAGAGGTCCTCCCTGTGTGCCAACATCAAAACGCCAGGGTCGAACCCCGCGTTACAACATCAAAAATGCCAAGGTCGAACCCGCGTTACAACATCAAAACGCCATGGTCGAACCCCGCGTCACAACATCAAAACGCCAAGGTCGAACCCGCGTTACAACATCAAAACGCCAGGGTCGAACCCCGCGTTACAACATCAAAACGCCAGGGTCGAACCCGCGTTACAATATCAAAACGCGAGGGTCGAACCCGCGTTACAACATCAAAACGATGGGGTCGAACCCGCGTTACTACAAGCTAAACGTGAGCGACCCTCGCGTTCGTAGAGGTCCAGCCAACACCGACCCCCGCGTTTCTAAGCTACAACAAACCAAAACGCGAGCGACCCTCGCGTTCATCAATGTTCAGCCAACACCCAACTTCGCGTCTCAATTCTAAGAGGCGAAGTTGGGTTCTGAACGCCAGAATGGGCGTTTGACTCGTTCAAACATGAGTCTCTCAATTCTAAGAGGCGAAGTTGGGTTCTGAACGCCAGAATGGGCGTTTGACTCGTTCAAACATGAGTCAAATGATTCCTATCCCACGTTCTGAGGGATGTTCACCCACGTAGGAGCGGATATAGGGGTCAGTTACAACCTCTTACTCCCCCTATAAAAGCTCAACAAACCCAACGGAGTTCAGGGTTGGATTTTTGGCATCTGAACCGCACAGGTTGGATTTTCTTGGCTTGGATCGACCACTGGAGACAGGCTTTTGAGGAGATCGACATCATCTTCCAACGAAGATCATCTTCAACTTCAGCAACAGGGAGCCTCTGTCCTTGGCTTACAACCGATCTTCGGTTCATGTCTCTTGATGATGTGATAAAAGAGCTGTATGATAATCCTGAGTTGTATATGCCGATCCGATCGTCCTATGTAACAAAGGAACGCCTCCAGCATTCTTTCGGAACAACCATGGTCATCCCGAACAAAGTAAGAGGTGCTAAAGAAGTGATTTACGGTAAAGGAAAAAGCTCTCCGTTACCAGATCATTTCCTAAGTGAAGACGAAGATGATGACAAACCTGGTCGACATCTATCCAAGTATAGTCCAGAAGCGCGCAAGCTCATGGAAAAGCAGGGGTACGATTTCACACTCGGAGAAGGTTTATACTTCGATCGAGGTCCTCGTAATCCAGCCAAAGCGGTATATGTACCAAAAGGGAAACCTGAGGATTATTATAAATATGGGCGAGGCTTAGGTTATGTTTCATCAGATGACGAATGTGGTTGGCAAATTATCGATCAAATTGCTAACAAAGCCAAGAAGGGATACTCTCCTGATGCTTCAGAGTGGGACTCCGATACAAGTCTGGGAGAAGTTTTCAAAGCCCTAATGGCAAATATGGCTACAGCTGATCCATCCACCATGGAAGACGACGATCAAATGCCAACATGGGAAGACCCGTGGGTTCACCATCTGAATATGCAGTATGGTGATAGGTTCGAGCAAAGAGAACCACCCACTGAAGATAAAATAGTCCAGATTAACATGGGTGATGAGGCCAACCCAAAGCCTATATTCATCAGCGACAGTCTTCCCCCAGATGAGAAGGAGGAATTGATTGCTCTCATCAGGGAATATATCGACGTCTTCGCGTGGAACTATGAAGACATGCCAGGGCTCGACCCCAATGTAGCAATGCATCGCCTTGATATCAAGCCGGATGCCAAACCTGTCAAGCAACAGCAAAGACGGTTTCTTCCGCAGATCATGGAAGCTATTGAGGCAGAGGTTAAGAAACTGATCGAATCAGGATTTATCCGAGAGGAGCAACATCCAGATTGGTTAGCCAATATCGTTCCAGTCATGAAGAAGAACGGTAAAATCAGGATCTGTATCGACTTCAGGGACCTGAACACGGCATGTCCAAAAGACGACTTTCCTCTCCCAATCACAGATGTCATTATCAACAATACATGCGGATTTGAGAGAATGTCTTTTATGAATGGTTTCTCAGGGTATAACCAAATCAAGATGCACCCAGATGATGAGAAGCATACAGCGTTCAGAACGCCTCTCGGCGTCTTTTGCTACACGGTGATGCCATTCGGTCTGAAGAATGCAGGCGCCACATACCAGTGAGCAATGACTAAGATTTTCCAAGAACATCTCAGGAAGACAGTCGAATGCTACGTTGATGATTTGGTTGTAAAAAGCTGTAACAAAGAAGATCACATCAAGGATTTGAAGACGATGTTCGATCTCATGAGGAGTCATCAATTGAAGATGAACCCCACTAAATCATTCCTTGGAATGTCCAGTGGAAAATTCCTTGGATTCGTCGCCTTGGATTCGTCGTCACCACTAAAGGTATACATATCGATCCCGATAAGGTGAAGGCGATACATGAACTGAAACCCCCTAGAAATCTAAGAGAGCTCAGAGGATTGCAAGGGCGTTTAGCTTACATCCAGCGATTCATCTCAAATCTCTCTGGGAAGTGCCAACCGTTCTCTAAGCTGAACAAGAAAGGAGTATCGTTTATTTGGGATGATGCCTGCCAAAAAGCATTCGAAGATATCAAGACATATCTAGCGAACCCCCCTGTTCTCGTTGCATCGAAATCTGGTAAACCGTTCTTGATTTATCTCAAAGCGATGAACCATTCGATAAGTGCCTTACTAGCACAAGACGATGATAGCGGTCACGAACATGCAATTTATTACCTAAGCCGGACCTTGGTTGGTGCGGAATCTCGATATCCGATGATTGAGAAAGAATGCCTCGCATTAGTATTCGCAATGCAAAAGATGCGGCATTACTTGGTAGAACAGACGATTTACGTCATTTCCAACGTAAATCCAGTACGGGTATTTATGACGCAACCGGCCTCTATGAATTGGCGGTTAGCGAAGTGGGCCCTTCTCTTATCCCAGTATGATTTGCACTTCAAACAGCAGAAGTCGATTAAAGGACAAGCGATTTGTGATCTTTTGGCGGCAAACCCGACCACAGATACGGCAGAAGTATATGATGACTTGCCGGATGAAACCCATGAGGTTAACACCACGTCGCACCAACAAGTATGGCAATTATACTTCGATGGTGCTTTAAGGGCAGTTAATAAGGTAATAACCCAGGGAGGTTCTACTGTTTCCTCTGGGGTCGGAGTTGTCTTAATCTCCCCGGGAAAACATGTGATACCTCGGGCTTATTCATTGACTAGTCCGTGTTCCAATAACGTAGCAGAGTACAACGCACTTCTTATTGGACTCAGTTTTGCCAAGGAGCTGGGGGTCGAATATCTCGAAGCTTTTGGGGATTCTCAACTGATAGTCAACCAAGTTCGCGGAGAGTATGAAGTCAGGAATCCTGACCTGATCCCATACCACCAGGAAACCATCCAGCAGAAGTCGATTAAAGGACAAGCGATTTGTGATCTTCTGGCGGCAAACCCGACCACAGATACGGCAGAAGTATATGATGACTTGCCGGATGAAACCCATGAGGTTAACACCACGTCGCACCAACAAGTATGGCAATTATACTTCGATGGTGCTTCAAGGGCAGTTAATAAGGTAATAACCCCGGGAGGTTCTACTGTTTCCTCTGGGGTTGGGGTTGTCTTGATCTCCTCGGGAAAACATGTGATGCCTCGGGCTTATTCATTGACTAGTCCGTGCTCCAATAACGTAGCAGAGTACAATGCACTTCTCATTGGACTCAGTTTCGCCAAGGAGCTGGGGGTCGAATATCTCGAAGCTTTTGGGGATTCTCAACTGATAGTCAACCAAGTTCGCGGAGAGTATGAAGTCAGGAATCCTGACCTGATCCCATACCACCAGGAAGCCATCAGAATGGCAGAATCTTTTGAAGAATTCTTTATCGAATACATCCCTCGCCTCCAGAACGCTTATGCGGATGCACTGGCAGCGTTAGCGGTATCACTTGCACAACCTCCCGAAACTGAACTCTTGGTCACGGTGAGGACGCATCAACTCTGCATACCCATATACAGTATGGAGATTGAACAGGAAGATGATAGAAATATGAGCGCCAAAGAGGTGAATTCAACTCAAATTGGGTCTGAGTCCCGAGATTGGCGCTTTCCTATCATCGACTACGTCCAATACGGTATTTTGCCAGAGGATGTAAAAGAAAGAGAATCAATCCGCCGAAGAGCACCAAGATTCTTCTATAATACCGAGACCCATACGTTATACCGTAGAGGGTACGATGGTTTGTTACTCCGATGCCTTTCGAACAAAGAAGCAGAAGAAGTTCTTAAGGAAGCACACGAAGGAGAATGTGGTGCGCATCAGCCTGGTCCCAAACTGTATGATCGCATCAGAAGAATGGGGTATTTCTGGCCAACGATGGTTCGTGACGCAATCGAATATGCCAGAGAGTGTCATGCATGTCAAATACATGCAAATTATATGCATCAACCACTAGAGCAGTTGCACACGTCAACCACGTCTTGGCCGTTCGAGACATGGGGTATGGACATTGTCGGTCCTATTTTTCCCCCTTCAGTCAAAGGCGATCGATTCATCCTCGCAATCACGGACTATTTCTCAAAGTGGGCTGAAGCGATTCCGCTTAAAGAAGTGAAGACGAACAACGTCATCAATTTTATCAAGCATCATGTCATATACAGACACGGCGTGCCAAGACGGATCATTCATGACAACGGTCCGTAGTTCATAAGCAACGCCTTCGTCAGGTTCTACGACAAGTTCAAAATTGAAGATGTTTCGCCGACAGCTTATTATCCCGCTGCGAATGGATTAGCTAAAGCGTTTAACAAAACGATCATTAAGGTCCTGTCAAAGCTCGTGAAGACCAATAAACGAGACTGGGACGATAAACTCGGTGAAGCACTCTGGGCTTATCGCACCACTATACGCACGCCCACAGGTGCTACCCCGTATTCGCTGGTATACGGGTGTGAAGCTGTGCTACCGCTGGAAATTCAGATTCCATCCCTTCGGATCGCCCTCGCGACAGAGATGACGACAGAAGAACAGCATCAGAAGCGTCTCGAAGAGCTTGAGAGGCTGGATGAAAAGCGCTTGGAAGCTCAACAGCAAATTGAGTTTTATCAGGCCAGGATGTCTAGGGCTTTTAACAAAAGAGTCCGACAGAGAAGCTTCAAGGAAGGAGATCTGGTCCTCGCTGCTCGCCGACCAATAATCCTCACTTCCAAGAAGAAAGGTAAATTCGAACCCAAATGGGAAGGACCGTTTGTAATAGACACAGTCTATTCAAACGGCGCATATCGCCTGATTACTCAAGAGGGCGCCAGGCAATTAATGCCAATAAATGGGAAGTTCCTGAAAAAATACTATCCCTAGTATGTTCAGGATAACCCATTTACCGGGAAATTCCTTGAAGAATATTACATGTAATATTCTAAAGGATAACCCAAAATTATTTTCTCCACCAAAATCCCTCACTGATCAGTTTCAATTGACAGTGGGTCCACCAAAAATGTCCATCTGGCCCTCTTGACTCTTTCCATAGACAAGAAGTCCACTTTCATTTCAGAGTCTCCTTTCGATAAACGAAAGAACTCCTTTCTCTTCTCTTTGGTTAAATCTTCTCACGGTTATAGCCAAAGTTGAAACTTCACTTCGATAAACGAAGAACTCTTTTTTCCAGTTTAGGTAACCAATCCTATAAAGGGCAAGTTTATCTAAATTTTCCAGATTCTCGGAGTGGAGATCCCACTTCTAGTTTCTTTTTCTTCGCTGGAAATAGAATATAAAATTCTTCCTTTCCAGAATCAAGGAATAGAATATAAAATTCTTCCTTCCTTGTATTCGGGTTCTCCTTCACCCTAAAAGAAGACCGGGAAATAGAATATAAAATTCTCCCTTTCCCGCACCAATCTTTTCCAAAATTTATCGATTCTAGGATTCATCCTAGGAAGTTTATCCCGAATCCTAAGCAGGGATAAGTCTGCGCCTAACACGCGCTGCCGGTTTAGTCTTTTTCCGCACAAAAAGACACCAGAGTTCGATTCTGGGGTATTCTATCCTAAAACCTAAGTAAGGATAAGTCTGCGCCTAACACGCGCTGCCGGTTTAGTCTTTTTCCGCACAAAAAAAGTCTACGTATTCGAAGTCGTAGCGCCAAGTCTAAGAGAATTCACTCTCTTAGCACAACGTTACATGCGGAACGGATTTAGACAATCTGCATGCTAGCCCGACTCAAACGGTAGTCGGTAAAGGCTAATCAAATCCGTTGAAGGCTGGGGGTTAGCCAAAAATCCTAAAGTCAACGCCTAACACGCGTCGCCGGGTAGTCTATTCCCGTGAGAAAGATGAAGTCTACGTATTCAATATCGTAGCACTGAGAGCGTTAACTCTCTTAGCACAACGTCACATGCGGAACAGATTTAAATAATCCGCATGCTAGCCCGACTCAAACGGTAGTCGGTAAAGGCTTATCAAACCCGTTGATGGCTGAGGGTTTGCCAAAAATCCTATAAATACGAGAGTCATTGACGCATCAGCTTCATTAGTTGGTCTCGTGACTTGAGCATCCAACGATATTCGAAACCCTAGGGTCAACGCCGGTCAATGCGTAACCCTAGGTCAACGCTATTCAACACGTTGCGATCAAAAAGTCAGCGTACGATGTTTAAAACCCTAAGGTCAACGCCGGTCAACGCGTAACCCTAGGTCAGCGCCAATCAATGCGTTGCAATGAAAAAATCATTACTCCGAAAAGTATACGAGTATAAACTGCTTCTTAATACTCCGATAAAGTACATGAGTATAAATTGTTCCTTATTTTTGGTTGAGAAGTTTCTGGAGAATATTTTTTTTTCTAAAAATATTCTTAAGGATAACTCAACGACACTTCGCCGGACAACGCGTTGTAAATGAAGATTCAACGCCGACGACCGATGGTCAATTCTATAACCAACTCGAGCTAAAAAGTCAGAAAATCGAGGATCGACTTTAAATTCAAAATTCCGACAGACGGTCAGACAATAAATGCAGCACCGGAACCCTTACAGACATTCGACAAAGCATTCGACAAAGCACCGAATAGCCTGAAGGACTGAAGGAATCAAGAATAGAAGCCACTCCAAATATCCCGAAGGATGGGGCAATCATATCTAAAGTATTCCAGACTCTTCTATAAAAGAACGAGGCTGAAATACTTTGGAGGGGGTATCTGTAGGCGTATAAAATTGCCTATAGGTCCCTTAACACATCTCGATAACGCTGAGTCGACGAACCGATCATCAGGCGACGTATGCAGACACGATTGTTAGTCCACAACGCCGAAGCCAAGCGATACGCGACGAAGCGCCACTTGTGCGCGGGCACAGTGAAGATGGCCTATAAATAGGAGAGGTGGTTCATTTGTTCAAAGGTTGGACTTTTGAGAGCCGAAACTCTGCCGGATTGAAGATCGAACTTAGAGTTTTGAAGACTTGAAGACTTGGACATCCAGATCTGATCCTCGGCGAGCATCCACGTCACAAAAGGCAGGAGTTCGAGAGAGGGGAAGAACAGATCTGAGATCTGCACGAGATCACACTCCGGATCTAAGCTTGGTCTTAGATCCCGAGATCCGAGCGATTATTTCCTTAGTGAACTAATCCCTCCCGGCTATTATTCCCTTCATGGAATAATACCCGTCAAATCGTGTAGATCCGACAGGATCTAGATCGCGCGGTGGTCCACGGATTAACCCCGGCGTTGGCAAAGAACCCACAAAAGCGAGTGACCGCAAAACAGGAGCTCGCGATTTGTTCACAAGGAGAAAGTTGTAATTTTTTTTTATTTTCTTTGATTTCGTTGTAACCGGATCTAAAAAAGATCGGATCTTTTGTAACCACAAAAAGTTGTTATTTTGAGATCACAATGACATCAATGAAGAAAACGATTTTCCCCGCGAACACACAGGAAGAAACAATGGCAAAGTCTACGTATTCAACATCGTAGCACCAACAATCCATGTCTTTCACGCATTGGGGGATGTTATCTTGATCCCTAAATAGAGATAAGTCTGCATCTAACACATGCTGCCGGGTAGCCTATTTCCGTAATAATGACAAAGTCTATGTATTCAATATCGTGGCAGGTCGTTATTAAAAATACCAAAATTCGTGCCTTACACGCACTGGGAACTTTATCCCAAATCCTAAGAAGGGATAAACCTACGCCTAACACGCGTTGCCAGTTAGTTTTTTGCCATGAAAATGACACCAAAATCTATGTCTCACATGCATGGGGGACTTTATCTCGATTCCTCATTAGAGATAAGTCTACGCCTAATATACATTACCAGTTAGTCTTTTTTCATAAAAATAACAAAGTCTATATATTCAAAATCATAGCAATAAGTCTAAGAGTGTTCATTCTCTTAGCACAACGTTACATGTGGAATGGACTTAGATAATCTACATGCTAGCCCGACTCAAACGGTAGTTGATAAAGGCTTATCAAATTCGTTGATGGCTGATGGTTTGCCAAAAATTCTATGCATGTTTGCAGGCCCATCAACTTAATGGATGTGAGCCGAGACTTGAAACAGATAAACTAAAGACAAGTCTCAAAGACTTAGTCAAAAATGCATGAAAGCCACATCCACGTCTCAAGTCAAAACACCAAGGTCAGACCCGCGTTACAAAAACCACAACGCCGAGGTCACACTCGGGTTCCAAATTTAAAACACAAGGATCATGCGTGGCAAATCCCTTTAACCAAGATGCATTCGAAACGAGTGCAGAGAACAACTCCTTTACAACAAGGAATCAATAGCTCCAAGATTAGAGTTGAGATCCAAAGTATTTTAAAAATTCGTCCCAGTCAACCGCGAACTTTCAAAAAATTTGGAGGGGGTTTTGTAGGTTGTCTAAAAATCACAACAGATAGCTAATCCTCATTAAACACTGATGATGAAAGTTACAATCTGACGACTTCCAGAAGGCTATAATTTAAAGATTTTTACATAGATCGATGAAGGTTACAATCTGACGACCTTCATAACAATCGATAAAAGCTCTAGTTTAATAGCCTTCACAATCAATATCGGGAATTACAATCTGGTGACTCTCATATTTTCAAGAAGTCAAGATGAAGATTACAAGATGACGGTCTTTGCAATGCTCCAGCAAAAGAGACCACAAAATGATGGTCTTTTCACATCAAAACGCAGAGGTCATCCCTGTGTTTCACCATCAAAACACAGAGGTCATCCATACGTTACACCATCAAAACACAGAGGTCATCCCTGTGTTACAACATCAAAACGCAAAGGTCATGCCCACGTTTCAGAGTCAAAACACAGAGGTCATCCCCAGCGCTCCAGTTAAAAACGCAGAGTTCATCTCTGCGTCCAAACTCTTCTTTTTCAGATTTACAACGCAGCACGACCTGTGCGTTCAGCCACCAAAATAGGCCTAACTCTGCATTTTAAGTCTAAAACGTAGAGTTTAGGCCCTAAACGGTATTTTTTAGCATTTGACTAATTCAAAGCATGAACTGAATGGCTTCAAAACTGTTTTCCTCACGATTTGGGGAGTTGTTTTAGGGGGCGGTTACACCCCATTCAGCCCCACTTAGGAGAGAATTAAGGGGGTGGTTACACCCTTTAATCCCCTATAAATAGGAGTAGATTCAACTGAGTTCGGATCTTTGGATCTTGGAGTATCTTGGAGATCTAGAGATCGGCTTCTTTGGATCATCTCCTCGGCAGCAGATTATCTTCGAGCTTCCGGCAGCAACAAAGCTCTTGGAGCATTCCCTTGGCTTATTAACTAATTTTTCGGTTCAAATCAACTCTTTTTCAAGAGTTTAAACTCGCTCTGAGTTATCAACTCGTTCACAGTTTTAAACTTGCTTTACAAGTTCTCCACAGCGTCAAATCGTGAGGAGAAGATATCGTTCCAGTGAATCAAGACGTTCGGATCATCAACAGAGAACAAATTCGACACGAGCATTTGAGGGAGGCACTCCATCGCCACCGTGAAGAACCAAGAATTAAACAAATGGGAGAATTTAGATTAATTCTCTTCTCTTTTGTAATCAGGAAATCCAAATTGTAATTGAGTTTGAGAGAATAAAACATTCAATTTTTTCATTGTCTTTTTACAAATTTTCCAACAAACAATGACTAGACGTCGGTGAGGGAGGCATCACCGACGATCCAGAAGTTGTAAAAAGACAATCATTCATATAAGATCCTCAATGGATTAACTCTTCCAAAATCACCCTTAGTGGTGATAAAGGAAATTTCCGAACTTCGCATTAAGTGAAAGTTCAAACCATGTCAATATTACACCTCTGGTACTTATAAGTTTCTTTCAGTATTTAAAGCAAAAGCATAATACAAGAAGGAATGAACATGTCACTTCTATGTTGACAAAATGGTATTTTGTTGTTCCGTGTCAGAACATGACATGCAAAAGAAATAATGAAAAACCCAAAACAATACCACTTTTATGCAAAGTAAAGCAAAGCAATACAAGATAAGTGTTGTTCCTATCAAAAGAACGATACAAAATCAAGTTTATCAATTCATCAAACTGAAAGAGGCGAGTTGGGACTTAATGTCGGAAAGCTTCGCTTCATGGTCGGCTCGCACCAACATCTCAGCCCGTCGCCGAAGCTCATCTTCGTTGGGCAACATTGCAGCAACTTCTTTCTTAGCCTCCTCGAGAGCACTAGCTTCTGTGCGATAATCTACTAGAGAAGTTGCACTTTTGATGCTGAGCTTAGTAACGATAGCTTCTTCTCGCTTAAATTGAGCCCTCAGCCTGGTCAACTCTACTTCAGTAGCAATGATCTTCTCTCGTAAGGCTTCCAGGGAAGTATTTGAGAGGCTAGCTCAGCTTGTTTTTGAGCATTCAGTTTCTGTAAATGCTCAACCTGAATCTCCTTCTCAGCTATATGCCACCGAGATGCTTCATACTTATTAGTTTCTTCGACCCGAATGTCCTTAAAAGTAGATACAATCTGCACCTGGATATCAGCATGACCTAAGGCCTCCAAGAACCTTAATTGTGCCTCTAGGCATGAAATGGCTTCTGAGCAATGCTTAACGACATAAACATCACCCATAAATTTGAGGTTGTTCAAACTATTCGTGAGCATAGGCTTGAAGATTTCAAAAGTATCTTGACCAGCCAGCACGACCTCAATCACTTTCTTCGTTAAACTCTCTAAGTACCTGAGAGAAATATTGAGGAAATCAGGCACATCCCCTGGGCTTAAGACGACGATTGGAGACATCATTGAAACCTCCGAGGTTGCCGAGCTGAGTAAGAGGCCAGCAGGTGATTTCAGCATAGTGGCCTAACAAGGAATGTCGACATCCAGTTGAGATGGACTTGATTGGAGGGCCATAAGTTCTCCTACTCTGGACGAGCTCGGCACGTTTACAACCTCCGTCGGGGCCAAAGAAATTGTTAATAAAGTCATCGGTGAGAGAGTTGCTAGCGAAAGCTCCAAGCAAGGCTACTCGGATACATGAGTTAGTGGTGGTACAAGCTGCTTCATTGAAGGAGAAACAGCAGTGGTTGCCCCAAGCGTTGTAGAATTTGCACGAGAAAACGATTTAAATGCAGAAAGAAAATGTGTCATAATTCGGAACAAACGATGCTTACCATTGAAAGGAAAGTTAACAATGGCCATCAAGGTGACGAAATCCAAGAAGAAACTAGCCTACGATAAGAAACTATGCAGCCTCTTGTATGAGTACAGACAGGCTATAGTCAATTATCAAGCTCGGTCTTTCACGCAACTCATCCTTCCAAATGGCTTAACATTATAACCATAATTAATAACGATGTTGTTGAAATCAGTACCTCAGTTGAGATGATCAAGAAAGGAGACAAAATGGGTTCCTCTGAGGTTGCACTCCTTGCCAAACTTGGGATAAGATCCTTCTCATATGGGCTAGGGATCCTCTTTGACTATGCCGATGTGTTATGCCCCACTTCCCAAAATACCCGGGAATCGGAATGTGAACAAGCCCATGACATATTAGATTAAGGAGAATAAATAAAAATAAACATTTCTCCTCAACCTAATACGCTAAACGTCTAGAAATAAATACAATGTGAAGTCACAGGTCCCCGATCATAATAAGTAAGAATATAATGAACAACACAGAATAAAATAATATATATATCACAAATGAATATTCATCCCAGACATAATATTCGGGTCAAACATGACCTTATACATAACTGAACAAATGAATACTGAAGAAATGTAAAGTACATCGTTCAACTATAATAGAAAGGAAAATACTACAAGAACAACTAAGATCATCAACTAAGAAGAGATAACTGCTCGGTCTATTCTTCAACTCTATCTGCAAGGCACTCCTACTGAGAATCCTTTGGTTCTTGCTGAACCTGTTCTTCCCCTAAGTTTGACGTACACCAGAGAAAACTAGTGTACGTCAGCGTGCATGGCACACGGTAAGACCCCACAAAACAAATAGAGCGAACGAAAACACAAGCGGAAAACGATACGATAATAGAAATGACAAAAGGAAGTGCAACTGGAAATCCAACAAAATCAACCAAGTAACAAGTCGATCATGTAGCTAGCAATCAGAATAATCACCCAAGTATCAATGTCATACAACTAGATGGAATTAATACTTAAAAATCTACAACAAGAGACGTAGTATGTCGAGCGAAATAATCCAAATAAGGAAACCCTCATATATAAACTATATGTCTCAAATTATAGATAATTAAATATTAACCCTGATCTATGTATGAAAAAAATACAACTGGCCTACGTCTCACAAGAATCCATAATCATCTAAATAATGAGGTCACGTAACTAGCCATTCTATAACAGGTCACTGGTCACATCTCACACAGAATCAACGCTCATATCATCGGATAACTGACTGTTCACAAATCTCCTACGTGCACCCAATACGCTGCTATACTGGATCGGTCAGAGGGCTACACGCAATCCGATTTTAACCTGGTTCGAACTCAAGCTAAACTCGGGTGAATATCAAATTCACGGACCAAAGTGACTACATTGGCTTCACTTTGACCCAACAAACTAACCCCAAGCTACACTGGATCATGGGGCGAGTCTGGAAGATATATCAACAGCTATATCTGATCACATGAATACTGACTTTCCCATCCCAACTCTTCTCGTCTTTCTAAGTCAACAATCATAATCCCTAATAAACTTGGGTTCACCACCTAAACTCAGTCAATACACTCACACATGTTACTAAGCCTGTTCATGACGCACGAGACCACTAAATCATGAACTACTAATAGTTCTCAATCACAACAAGAAACAATAAATAAATCTAATTGATTCTATATAATAAGATGATGACAAGTCAAATACATTAAAATAAATCGCAAACATAAAATGTAATTATGAACATTGACTTCTAAACAACATAAACATGCGTGAAAACTAATTTCCTCCAATAAATTTTTTTTAAAAATTGTTTCTCATTATATTGATTCAAAACTAGTCTTTAAAAATCATAAATTTATTTATTTAAAATAATCTTTTTATAAAATAAAACTCTTTTAAATTATTATTCTAAGATAATCCCTTTTACACAAAATAAATTCTTTTTAAATATTATAAATTCTCTAAAATGATTCCGTTATCAAAATAAATTCTTTCACTAAATATTATAAATTCTCTAAAATGATTCCGTTATCAAAATAAATTCTTTCACTTCATTATCATTATTCCAAAAATACTATTTATCACACAACTTTCACTTCATTATCATTATTCCAAAAATACTATTTATCACACAACTATGATTTAAATCAATATTATTCACCAAATAACCCACACAGATAAATACGTCACAAATAGACTATGCAAATATTTCATAATAAATATAAATATTCAAACGACAAAACAGAGAGAACGTGATCTTGCCTCGGGATTGTGTCGAAGGATTCGACACTGTCGGTGCGGTGTGTCGGCATTGAATGGGAGACAGATCTAGCTGAGTAGGTCGGTGTTGACGACGGGGTAGCGGCGGGTATTTGAATGATGACGATGGTGAGGGGGAGGCTCGTTGGCACTCGGGATTGTGTCGAAGGATTCGACACTGTCGGTGCGGTGTGTCGGCATTGAATGGGAGACAGATCTAGCTGAGTAGGTCGGTGTTGACGACGGGGTAGCGGCGGGTATTTGAATGATGACGATGGTGAGGGGGAGGCTCGTTGGCACTGTCGGTGCGGTGTGTCGGCATTGAATGGGAGACAGATCTAGCTGAGTAGGTCGGTGTTGACGACGGGGTAGCGGCGGGTATTTGAATGATGACGATGGTGAGGGGGAGGCTCGTTGGCA
>NC_033800.1:126472946-126486636 GCF_001876935.1 Asparagus officinalis
TATATATATATATATATATGACTATATATATATATATATATATACGAAGAAACCAACAAATGTGTGTGTATAAGATATTGAGCTTAACGTACTTAACACACATAATATAAATCCTAAACTAAATTACCCAAGCTAGATCTTGATCTTCATTAAGCTCGAACTTATATATATATATATATATATGACTATATATATATATATATATATACGAAGAAACCAACAAATGTGTGTGTATAAGATATTGAGCTTAACGTACTTAACACACATAATATAAATCCTAAACTAAATTACCCAAGCTAGATCTTGATCTTCATTAAGCTCGACTTGGTACACATGCGTATGAAGCTTGAACTTGATCTTTAACTTGAATTGCAAGGCTTCACCGACATTCCGCCAACCTCCTTTGGATATGATCGTTGAAGCTCTATTCCATCCATCCTCCAACTTCGTTGTTTGTCTACAATACCTAATTTCAACGAAGCTCTATCTTGGTAATCTTGCGGATGAAGCTTGAACTTGGATCTTGATAATTTGAATAGCAAGGCTTCACCGACATTCCGCCAACCTCCTTTGGATATGATCGTTGAAGCTCTATTCCATCCATCCTCCAACTTCGTTGTTTGTCTACAATACCTAATAAGAAACATAAACACTAGACAAATAATATTAGGAATTGTTTATAATCATCAAAACAAGATTAAGAGATGTAGGCTCATAACATGAGACCTAACAATCTCCCCCTTTTTGATGATGACAAACAATCTACACAAAGAGTATATAAGATATACAATAAAACATAATACTCTTAAAATATACTCACAATCCACTTGTTTCTCCCCCTTTGGCAACATCAAAAATGGCTATCATAAAGCATAGGTGAGTATAACACATAGTATAGGGATTGCTCCCCCTATCAAATTGCCATATGGAAGATATGCAATTATGAACATGGCAAACAAATGTGAGCAAGCATAAATGAAAGATATGCTAGATATCACTCACATACAAACAAGATAATGAGAACACATAATGATATGTCGCGATAAATAGGTGTCTCAAAATACAAGCATAAAAACCATGTATAAAAAATAGATTTATGAAAGCAAAAGAGAGAAAACATGAGAATCATGCAAAAAGAGTTCTCGAATGAAAACAAATCAATCAAATAAAATCATAAATCAACCATTTAAACCAAAAATGATGTTTGATCAACAAAAAAAAATTCTTTTGTAAGACTTGATCAAACCACTCATAGAATACATTATAAAGCACGAATAGATGATCCATTAGCACAAACACATAAATATCATCATATAAGTGAATTATAATGAATTCAAAAGCAACAAATCAAATCATAATTTTTAAGAGAGGCAACAATTATATCAAGCTCTTGAGCTTGTTCCAACCCTTATAATCATTTTAGCATCCGGTAAACTTGATTTGGGAATAAACACTAATAAACCCGGAGGGTTATATAAATACAAACCTCTCATCAAAACAAAACCAATAATCATGAAAACAAAAGAATTTGATCAATAAAAGGAATTGTTTTCATAAAAGTTTAAAATACATTTTTTAAAACCATGAAAAAGAAAAAGAAAAACACTAAAATTCTTGGTTTAAATTCAAATTTGTTTTGGTACCCAAGTATTCTTGGTACCAAAAGGTTTAGGGACATGACCCCTATCATTCAAGCTCAAAGCCCTAGGGTTATGAACCCTTTTGGGCGCATGTGGTGCACGCAAGTGGTCAAAACAAAAATTATATAAATGACCTTTACGATTGCAATTTGTGCAATGAAAAGGTTGAAATAATTTGCGTTGACCAAATGGTTGTGCACGGGAAACATTAGAAACATTTGCAAACATGGATGGTTTTTTAAAATTATTTTGCAAATGTGAAACTCTCTTTACATCAAAACAAAATTTGGCCAAATGATCAAATCGACCACAAAAATCACATTTAAACACATGAGCATGCTTATGATGAACATGATGAGTATGTCCATGTGTATGTGATGAAGAAGCCTTATGAGATGCACAAGGAACATTAGTCTTGGAGGATTTATGTGCATCATAGCAAAACGTAGCTAAATGGCCTTTACGATCGCAAATAGAACACTTATAAGTTTTGCTATACATGTGTGCAAAGTGTACGGGTTTAGAAGTTGTAGTACGAGACTTTGCACCCAAGTCCATAAGTTTCTTATTATCTACAATGCATGTTTTAAGGGTTGAATCTAAAGATGATATTCGGTTTTTCACAAGATTCAATTCATCATTATGCATACAAGCATTGGAAATAGAAGTAGATGAAACATGATCATTTTTAAAAGAACTAAACTCATTTCTAATAGTTTCTACTTCTATCATGGCATAATTTTTAGCATGAGTTAAGCTAGCAATAGATGAAGACATGTTATTATTTTCCAAACTTAATAACTCATTGTTTTCTTTCAAAATAACATTCCTCATTGTTTTCTTTTAAAATAGCATTCTCTTTAACAACAATATCAAGTTTGGAAGCTAGCGACTCATGATCGGATTTTAAACTAATATGCTTGCTTTTAAGATCAATAAAATTATTTTGCAATTTAGTATAGGCATGAGATAATCTGTCATATGCACAAGCGAGTTCATCAATAGATAAATCATTATCAGAATCGGAATCGCTTACTACACAAGAGTTATCCTCTTGTGGCCGTGTGTATGATGCTCCATATGAACTTGAAGAAGAATCATCCAAAGCTTGTCGGATTGCCTCCAAGTCCCCACAAGCAAGTTCATCATTAGGTAAATCATTTATGGTTTCGAACTCGCAAACCTCACTAGGGCTATCGCCTAGTGCACGTGTGCATGAAGCTCCATATGAACTTGAAGCGGGATCCTCCAAAGCTTGTCGGATCGCCTCCAAGTCTCCTTGATGTGCTTCTATAAATATCCATAAGGTGTAAGCACTATCAAAATGAACAAACTTGTTAGACATAGATGAATTAAAAGCATTTAGCAAATATTCTAACAAAATATTGTTCATTGTAAACATACGATGATCATTCTTATTCCACTTGGATTTCTCCAAAGTGGGCACAATATAAGCATCATCTATAATTTCCCATAAATCAAAGTGTTTAGATTGAACAAAAAGTTTAAATCTAACACACCATTGGGCATAGGGGAAATTATCTAATCTAGGAGCAATATTAATGGCATAACCTAAACCATGCATATCCATAATATAAAAGGCAAGCAAGATACAAATAAAGCTCAAAATTAGATTAGCACAATAAGCTAACTTGGATCTTTAACTCAAGGCGATTAGACCTTAAATCAAAGAGCACCAAGCTCTGATACCAATTGTTAGACCCTAGAGGGGGGGTGATTAGGGTCTTATGCTAATCTAATCCGATTTAAATGCCAATTAAAATATATTAACAAGTTATCCTAGCAAGTATGAAATACAACAATGTATATGAGCTAGGATAAGCAATATGAACAACAAGATATATCCTAACAAAGAGATATAGGCAATGTATGTGCAAGGATATATAAACTCAAGGGTAAACAATCTAAACTAGATAGTGGGCAATATAATCAACAAGCAATATACAAAGGCGATATAAGATATGAACATAAAAGTAAGTGCGCCAATGCAATCACAAACAAACAATATGATTACGGAGTTCGGTCCCCACGACCTACGTCTCCGCTCCTCACCTCGAGGAGATCTCCATTATCACAACCGGGTTTTCTACATTCACCCGAACAACGTTTACACCTCACAATACAATCACTATGCAATCACACCTCACACACTAAGTGTTGGTCCTAGCCCGTGTCCTCCTCCTCAAGTGCTCGGTTACAACCTCTCCCTAGGCACGTCAACCGACGCCACTCCTCTTGGGACGATCCCCGACTCTCACCACACACTCCTCACTCGGTGTACAAGTGTATTACAAAGTGATTTCACAATTAAGCACAATATAGCAAATGATTGTTCTCTCTAACAAGGTGAGAACTCAATTAGGCTCAACTCAATGTCACACTATCCCACAACCTAATTATATAATGTATGCAAATACAATAAGCTCAATGGTTGTGTGTGTAAACAAAGAGTAAATCAAATCAGACTAAACTCAATATAAAACTAGCTTTAATAGAAATGATAATCAACAAATAATTATAAATAAAAGCTAGAGTTGAGTTTAGAAAAACTTCTCTAGGTCAAGAAGATAGAGAGATGGAGATTAAACAAGAAGATAATCTCCTCCACTTGTGAAAACCAAAACAGTTTTAAACCAAACCCTTAAACAAGCTTAAAACAAGCTTAAACCCTTTTTCAAACCCTTGTTTAAAAACTTCTTAGCTTAGTAAAAAGAGATCAGCAATGGGGTATTTATACCCACTCAAGATCTCAACAAAAACCCCAAGCAAAAGACAAAAGAGCCACCAGAAAATCAACTCAGGAAATAGCCGTTGGGAAAGCAACGGATCTATTGTCGGTCGACCGGAAATTCTGTCGGTCGACCGATGGATCTCTCGGTCGACCGCACCGGTCGACCGACCAACTCTCTGCTGCATGGTGACGAAAGAACAAATGATCGGTCGACCGGTGCGGTCGACCGAAAACTGACACAACAGAAACTGATATGCTGTTAAAATACTGTTTAAAAATATCAAATAAATTCCAAAAAATATAAAACCTTTGGGGAATGATTGTAGACATGATAATAACACATGCTAGCAGTGATGTTATCAGAAAGGACCTCCAAATGAAAAATATCATCATTTACAAATAGTTCAAAACATGAAAATATGAAGATACTTAAATTTTGATGTTATTGACATAAACCAACTTTTTGAAAAATTTTTGAAATGTTTTTATAGACTTAGTAAAAATGTATAAACTGATATTGAAGTCTTACAAACACAAAAAAAAAATAAAAAAGCTAAGAATATAATAAGTTCTTCATAAAATGCATATTTTATGCATGGTTATAAAACACAATAGAAGAATATAAATATAAATTTCATAAATATGATAATATAAAAACTCAAACACATGTATGTATATATATAATATATAATAGGCTGCATAGAAACCAAACTTTACTGATAAGTATATTAATATAACTATATAATATATATATATATACGAAGAAAACCAATAAATTGTGTGTGTTATAAGATATTGAGCTTAAACGTACTTAACACACATAATATATAATCCTAAACCTAATTACCCAAAGCTAGATCTTGATTTCATTAAGGCTCGACTTGTACACAATGCGGATACAAGCTTGAACTTGACTTTATTGAATTGGCAAGGCTTCACCGACATTGCGCCAAACCTGTCCCTTGGATATGAGTGCGTTGAAGCTCATCCATCCATGCCTCCAACTTCGTTGTTTTCTAACAACTACCTAATAAGAAACATAAACACTAGACAAATAATTTGACGCGAATTGTTTGTAATCGATCAAAACAAGAGTTAGAAGAGTACTAGCTCATAACATGTAGACCTAACAGGAGTTGTCACAGGTACGAGAAGGGAGAGAGAGATGAAAGTGTGTTGAGGCGACGGATGTTCGGTGTTTTGTGGAAGAACCAGGAAGAGAAGAAAAATGATATATTAGTATACTATATAATATATATACTAAATATATATACTATATATATTATATACTATATAATTAGTATATATATATATATATATATAGATATAGTATAATGGCGATAATGAATATATATATATATATTATATATACGAATTAGGGTTTTAAAAATCTGTTTAAAATAATAATAATTACAAAAAATATAAATAATTATATCTAAATTATCTACACTTCAAAACATACCTGTTGTAGTATTACAACCGATAATACGCAACACTAGAAATAATACAAAAATTGCATAATTAAATAAGAATAATTAATAAAAATATAATTACTTATATTTAAAATAAAATAATTATAGGATAATTATCTACGTGATAAAATGTACCAGTTATGCTAATACGACAGTTGATACGTAATAATTAAAATAATGCAATAATTTATACAAATAATACCTAATTAATAATTCAATATAACACATGAAATAATACATAATAGTAACAATAATACAATGTATTATTTAGAATAGTACGTAATAGTATCGATAATACAACAAATTAATTTTAGAAATTTTCACCGCACAAAATTAATTTATAAATATTAATATCATTTTAATAAATATAAAACTTAGACTTTAAATCATAGAAAAATCTAGAAAATACAATTACTCTTTTAAAAATAATAATTAAATATTTTAAAATACCAAAAAAATATTTTAACTAGTATCGAAAGTTCATGATCCTTACTCGATGGATCTGTCTTCAGCCTAAAGGTGTTCAACTTCATTGAGGATGATCTCGTTGACAAGTTTACAGTTGGTGTTACTACGATCGATTCGCTGTCCTTGGCTCTCTCTTACTCAACTCTTGCAGCAATGTCTCACATGTTTATCAATGCCTATAAAAACATCCTTACTGGTGTTGTTGGTATTGAATACACCTTCATACAAGTTGAAGGAATATCTCAAGGATCCAAGAAAATTCACTGTTACTTTCGCTTCTGTAGCATTGGCTAGGAATGTTGTTATTCCTGCTACCGAAGAAAGAGGGAAAAGTTAATCCTACTAATGGATCTAATGATGATGACTTAGACTTTAGCTTGTTTGACTAAGCTTCTTGTCATCAAGGCACAAAAGTTATATTGTTTGGTTTAAGGAAGCAGAATTGCGACATTTCGACAACCAAATTCGCAATGTATTCAAATCAGACGGAGTGAACAATCATTCAACAAACTTTGAGATCCAAAGTATTCCGAAAATCCGTCCTAGTCAACCATGAACTTTCAAAAAATTTGGAGGGGGTTCTGTAGGCTGTCTAAAAATCATACCAAGATAGTTAATACCCATCAAACACAAATAATGGAAGTTACAACCTAACGACTTTCACATCAGCAATCCATAAAGAAAGTTACAAACAAATAACTTTCACATCAACAAAGGAAGGCTATAATTAGAGTATTCTCACGTAGATCAAGAAATGTTACAATGCAACAACCTTTGCAACAATCGAGGAAAAGCTCTAATTCATCAGTCTTTACAATCAATAGCAAGAGTTACAATCTGACAACTCTCACATTTAAAAAAAAGCTAAAGCGAAGATTACAGAATAATGATCTTTGTGACGCTATGCCAGAAGAGATTACAAGTCAATAATCTCTTCAGTCCAAGACACAGAACTCATCTCTGCAATGAAACACAGATAGCCGCGTTCCAAAGCCAAAGCAACGCAGCTCTAATTTAGCTACAAACACAGCTCCAAATGCTACAAACGTAGCTTCAACTTAACTGCCAACGCAACTCATGTTCGACCGTAAATGCAGCCTCTGAAAGCTACCAACGCAGCTTCCATTAGTTGCCAAATGCAGCTTCCATCAGCTGCCAAACGCAGCTCTTAAATGCTGCCAACGTAGCTTCTAACCACTGCCAACACCGCTTAATTCAGCTGCTAATGCAGCTTTCCAACACTGCGTTCAAACGTAAGGTTCATGCCCAGCAATGCAGAACTTGCGTTTGACCTATTCAAACGTGATCTAAACAGTTCCAAAAACCGTTTTCACCCATGATCTGGGGAGCGGTTTAAACATGTTGTTACACCTGATTAATATGGCAACTAAACCCCCATTAAGAAGTGGATTAAGGGGGCGGTTACACCCCTTAATTCCCATATAAATATCAATAAACTCAACTGAGTTGGGGATCGATTCTTTGGAGGTCAGATCAGAGATTGAGTTTTGAATCGAATTTCTTAAGGAATTCTTCAGCAACAGAGAGTTTTGATACTTGGCTATTAACCGATTTACGGTTAAAATAACTCTTTGCATAGAGTTTGAACTTGTTCTGAGTTCTTAATTCAATCGTTCCAGTAAAGGAAGACGTACGGATCATCAACGGAAAGCAAACTCGACTCGAGCATTCGAGGAAAGCATTCCATCGCTACCGTGAAGGACCCAGAATTAAACAAAGGGGAGAATTTACATCAATTCTCTTCTCTTTTGTAATCAGAAATTTAAATTGTAATCGAGTTTGAGAGAGTTGTAATTTTTTTTTCTAAACAGTTAGAGAGAATAAAATCAAATTCAATTCTTTCACTTTCGTTTTGTAAGAATTTTCCAACAAACAGATGCTAAGAGGTACCCAACTGATGATTCTAAAGCTCTTACGTTGTAATTAGATGCTTATTTGTATCTAATTCTAAATACTAACTAATTAATACTCATATTTTTAAACATCATATATCAGATTAATTACTATATCAAGGCTATTGTCCTCATGGGAATCATAACAATAGTTCTATAAGAAAAACTAACTACCGTAGCAAATAAGATTGGAAAACAACATCAAGTAATATAGGTAGGGCACTAATTTGTTGTTATTAAAGTAATATAGGTATGTCTCTTTGAGCAAGAGCCAAGGTCCCTCAAAATGCCCTTTTCTATCTTAATCAAATATTGGATATTCGCATAATTAGAGTCAAGATTGAAAAACAACAAAAAGTAATATAGGTAGGGCATTAATTTTTTATATAGTTCATAAGCTACAAACTGTTAGTAGATTAAGTTAAGAATGGAGGGAACAATTGAGCATGTCACAAGTTGCATGGCTGCCACATGCTTTGCATATTTGCATGATTTATTTTTAGGTTGACAATGCTATAAAATGCGAAAATAAAAATAATTTATGATTTAACTTGAACAAATTTCTTGGTCAAATCTAAAAAATTCGAAACAGAGAAAGGTGGAAGTTTGTAAGATAAAATATTAGAGATCAAATTGATTAAAATGTGAGACCTATACATCCCTATAGTGGAAGAACCCAGCCACAGATCAAAATAACATCAATAACAAAACAAAAAGCCATAATTCAATATTCTACCATTTGTACTATACTTACTATATGACATTACTTAGATTAATCATACAATATTGTTATAGGGTGTTCCCTGTTACTTACAAATATGCTATCCCGAGAATAGACCCAGTCGAACCGACGTCACTCCCCAAAAACGACTCGAAAGGAGGACTCAGTCGGACGAAAGATTGCTACTCGGCAACCGACCGACACTTCCCCCCAAAGACGACTCAGAACATTACTTCCCTGCATTATTTTACCATTTATAATCATTATTATTACTCCACGTCACTCACAACAAGCCTCAACAGCTGCTGATTCCCCATGGCACAGAAGTGATTCCACATCACTCGCAGACAAGCCTTAACGACTGCTGATTCCCTATGACACAAAAATGACTCCACATCACTTGCAGACATGCCTCAACGGCTGCTGATTCCCCATGACACAGAAGTGACTCCACGTCACTCGCAGATAAGCCTCAACGGCTGCTGATTCCCTATGTTACTGAAGAGATCCCCGTCACCCACCAATCGACACGTATCGAGCAGAAGGTGATTCAGCCTCCAGCTCACCCCTCGCTATCATCATAAACCGCGTTCCTACTAGATGCCGACTGGGCCTTGGGCATCCTCTATAAATACATATGCTATTCGTCATGAAAAGAGGTTGGATTCTCCTTACCACTTAAAAACTCTCTAGACACATTTTTAGAATAGACCGTTCTTCCTTCACCTTACCTAAGTCCACTAGCTGACTTGATCGTCGGAGGTACCACGGGGAAACAAGCCACGTACTCCCGTGATTCTTGTGTGTGTAGGTATTTCGTCCACCCTGAGCTCTGAGAACCAGACATAAAGTCGAAGAAGGAAAGCAGCCCCCTCTTGACCATTCAATCCCTCGACAATCCAGCAACTCTGCGATTTCAACTGACTATGATATCAGACATTAACAGTTTGGCGCCCACTGTGGGGCTACTTTCCTCTTTTTGAGAAGAAATGTCGAGTTCTGAGCAAGGAGTGGACCAATCTCCTACAAGGGGACCTCCAAATTATGTGACCCAGTGTCAACTGGAGCAGACGGTAGACAAACTCTCTTCATCTCTGAAAGAACAGTTTGCCGCCCTGACCAATGAACTCCTCTGGCGAATCCCGCGGCAGTCACACACCGATGAACAACCTCCACCATCTAAAGACTGGCGATCAGGAACTCATACCCATGAAGTGTCGTGGAACACACCGCGGTCTCCTCCCAACCACCATAAACAGGTGGAAGACCGCCCCAAGCAACTAAACAATGACAATAAAAACCCTGGTCTTAGCCATTCAAAGGGACGTGCCAAAGGAAAGATTCTCAGAAAACCCCACCACCACGACTCCTCAACTTCGTCAACCACTGCAGGGGCCTCCGGCTACGATCGAGGGTTACAAACCAAATATTGATACTATTGAAGAAAATACTTCGTTATCTGACAAGATAATGGAATTCCCATTTGAGAAATTCAAGATGCCTCACCTAGAGACATACTCGGGCGAGGGAGATCCTTCGGAGCATGTTCAAAATTATTTTGATATAATGATCATGCTTCAAGTATCCGGAGCAGTCCTATGTCGATGCTTCCCTATCACCCTCAAAGAAAGTTCTAAGCTCTGGTGGAATGTTTTGGAGAAGAGATCCATCAACAGTTTTAAACAATTC
The DNA here is from genome assembly GCF_001876935.1 of Asparagus officinalis. Classification (NCBI taxonomy): domain Eukaryota; kingdom Viridiplantae; phylum Streptophyta; class Magnoliopsida; order Asparagales; family Asparagaceae; genus Asparagus; species Asparagus officinalis. Next base: position 126,483,602 of record NC_033800.1, read on the forward strand.
AGCCGTAAGTTCATTCATCATTTTTTGGCAGACACAAAGCAGAAGCTCCCTCCTCATGTGCTGATTCTAATGAGGCAAGGACCAGACAAAAGTCTCTGAGCTTACTTCAAGAAATTCCAAGCAAAGAGGTTGGAAGTTAATGACCCCAGAAGAGCAGTTGCTATGTTGGCACTTGTAGCGGGTCTTCAGGATAATGAACTGGCCGACTCCCTCGCTAAAAAGCCAGTCGCCAACTACGAGCAGCTAATGTCCAAAGCTCATGGATACATGGATATGGAAGATGCCCGGGCTTACAAGGCGTCAGCAAGGAAAATGGAAACTTTGGGTTTCGCCCATACGACTCCAACAACTGTGGCCTTTCCTTCAAGCCCTCCAGCGACGATGTCGTCCCGGGATCACTAGAAAACAGAATGGCGCAAGGATCCTCCCAGGGTCAAGCCCCGCCCTAATCAACCCGACAGGAGGGATCAGCCAAGAAATCTAGTTCCGAAGGAGCCTTTGCCCATCTTTGACATTTCTCTCACTAATGCCTTGGCGGCGGCCCAGAAGGAGGGATACCTCAAAGATCCCGTGCCTAAGATGGTGTCGGACCCCAGAAGTAGGGATACAAGACAACATTGTCGATATCATCAAGACCATTAGCATCTTACTAACGATTGTTGGATCCTCAAGAGGGATATAGAAGGTTTGATCGCGAGAGGATACTTGAAGAATCTCGTGCTACCAGCAGAGCGTAGGAACCCCGCTCCAACTCAAAAAGATAGAAGATCCCTCTCTCGGTCCCCTCAACCTTGATCCCTAATAAATGAGTAGCATGTGGAGACTACCTATAAGGGAGTCATCAATGTAATCAGTGGGGGCCCGACCATTAGAGGGTCGTCCAATAACGAGCGGAAGAAATACGTCAGGAGGATGTTGCAGGTTGACCATGATCCTAAGAAGACGAGGACATGAGAGCTTGTGTCCTTCAGCAATGAGGACCTACAGGGTGTTGAAACACCCCATGATGATCCTCTTGTCATCACAGCGACCATTAACGGATATCAAGTGAAGCAGATTATGGTCGATATAGTAAGCTCGGTGGACGTTCTATACACTAGCGCTTTTGATCAAATAGGGATCGACAGATCCCGCCTACAGCCTTGCAAAGCGCCCCTTGTAGGCTTCACTGGCAATTCCCTCCTCCCTGAAGGAGTGATAACTCTGCCAATGACACAGGGGGCTCCTCCTAAACAAGTCACTACTCAAATTCAATTCTTGGTAATGGACATGAAGTCGGCCCATAACGTCATATTGGGTCGAACCACCCTCCATTCCTTATGGACCATCGCTTCAACCTACCACCAGATTCTCAAATTTCCAACTCCAAATGGAGTTAGAGTTGCCCGGAGCAGCCAGAAAGAAGCCAGGTCCTGTTACCTACACTCAGTCAAGGGAAAGGGTGCTCAAGACACCATGTCCATCGAAAAAGCCTGTTTGTAAATGGAAAAAATGGTTGAGAAGCCGGTAGAAGAACTTTAAGAAATTCCCGTTAGCTCGGCCGGCACAAGGACGATCAAGGTAGGATCTGGTCTGGTTGAACCATTGAAAAGGGCTCTGATCGAGTTCCTAAAGTCCAACATCGATGTATTCACCTGGGAACCTGCCAACATGCCAGGGATTCCTCCTGAAGTCATGAGCCACGAGTTGGCCGTGGACAAACATGTTAAGCCGGTCCGACAGAAGAAGAGACACCTTGGCTCGGAGTACCAAAAGGCAGCAGCCGACAAAGTAAAGCAGCTTCTACAAGCTAACTTTATTCAAGAAGTCCAATATCCAGAATGGCTGGCAAATGTCATCTTGATGAAGAAAGCATTGGGCAAGTGGAGGATGTGTGTAGATTTTACCGACCTCAATAAAGCATGTCCCAAGGATAGCTACCCCCTACCTCGAATTAACTAGCTAGTCGACGAGAGTGCTGGACATGAACTGCTCAGTTTCATGGATGCCTTCTCGGGCTATAATTAAATATTCATGGTAAGGCATGATCAGGAGAAGACTTCGTTCATCACCGATATGGACACGTATTATTACAAGATGATGCCGTTCGGTTTGAAGAACACTGGAGCCACCTATCAGAGGCTCATGACCAAAGTCTTCTAGTTTCAAATTGGCAGGAACCTCGAAGCCTATGTGGACGACTTATTAGTAAAATCCAAACAAGCATCCGCCCATATTTCTGATTTGGACGAGACTTTTTCGACTTTGAGGTTCTACCAGATGAAGCTCAATCCTAAGAGGGAAAAGGAACCCGAAAGAGGGTATAACCTGGACGGCTGAATGCAAAGCAGCGTTCCAGGATCTCAAAGCCTACCTGAGAACTAAGCCGTTGTTAAGTCAACCTATGAAAGGGGAGACCCTGTTCATGTACATAGCCATATCCTCCGAAGCAGTGAGCTCTGTCCTTGTTCGGAAGCAAGAAAATATTCAGAACCCAGTCTATTATGTGAGTCGAATCCTCTGGGCAGGCGAGCTCAATTATCCTTTTATAGAGAAAGCAGCATTCGCTCTCAACTTTACGGTCAGAAGACTCCGTCCCTATTTTCAAGCTCATGCCATTATAGTCAGGATGAGCCTTCCTTTGAAGAAAGCTTTAGGCACCCCTACGACGTTAGGGAGGATGATCGCTTGGGCAGTCGAGCTCAGTGAACATGACATCTAGTTCAAGCCTCGAACAACCATCAAAGCTCAGGCTTTGGCAGAATTCTTGATTGAGTCGACTCCCCAAAATGATGAATCAAACATAGAATTGCCAACCTCACAGCCTTCACCACCAAAGCAACAGGCATCCCCGCCGACTCATCGCACATTGGAGCATGATTCACCCGAGTATACCTCTTGGTGGAAATTGCAAGTGGATGGATCTTCAGGGGAAGCTGGCAGTGGGGCAGAAGTGGTCCTACAAAGCCCTATTGGGACAATATATGAGCATTCCATCTCATTCAATTTCTCAGCCTCAAATAACAAAGCCGAGTATGAGGCTATACTCGCCGGCC